>NC_053428.1:53862515-55062515 GCF_007990345.1 Gossypium hirsutum | reverse complement strand
GTAACAATAACTCTCGATCCAAAACCCATATAGTAACACTTACAATGCAGGTTGGAGGAACCACCCAAATTTCTCATGGGGAGGCCAAGGAAATCAGCGACCACCTCCAGGCTACCAACAGCTATCCTATCAACAGGAAAAGAAACTGAACCTTGAAGAGATGCTCACAAAGTTTATCTCGGTGTCAGAAACCCATTTTTAGAACACCAAAACGACACTTAAAAATCAAAAAGCATCAATCCAAGGGCTCGAAACTCAGATAGGCCAGCTGTCCAAACTGATTTCGGGAAGACCACTATGAAGTTTACTTAGTAAGTCCAAATCAAAAGAGCATGTAAAAGCAGTTACACTAAGGAGTGGGAAAGTGTTAGCGGAATCTAAAAAGAAGCTAGCACAAGAAGCCGTGATAAGCGAAAGGGGGGAAGAAAAACTCGAAAATAGTGACAAACCAATGCCAAAGGAATATAAACCACCAGTTCCATACCCAGCAAAATTGAAAAAAGATCGCATTGATGCACAATTTGGTAAGTTTCTTAAACTTTTTAAGCAATTACATATCAACTTACCTTTTATTGAACCATCTCGCAGATGCCTACATACACAAAATTTTTGAAGGAGCTTCTAACAAATAAAAAGAAGTTCGAGGACTTATCTATAGTAGAACTCAATAAGGAGTGCTCAGCCATACTCCAAAACAAGCTGCCAATCAAACTGAAAGATCCAGGAAGTTTTACTATCCCTTGCTTAATTGGTAGTCTGAATGTTGAGAAAGCACTAGCTGATTTAGGCGCTAGCACTAATTTGATGCCATATAAAATGTTCAAACAACTTGGTCTTGGGGAACCTAAACCTACTAGGATGAGTATTCAATTAGCCGATAGATCTTTTAAATACCCTAAAGGTATTATAGAAGACGTACTTGTGAAAGTAGATAAATTCAGATTTCCTGTTGATTTTGTTGTGCTTGACATGGATGAAGATGTGGAAGTACCTTTAATTTTAGGGCACCTATTTTTAGCCACTGCTAGGGCTGTAATCGATGTGGGTGACAGTAAATTGGTACTTAGAGTAGGTGGCGAGGATATTATCTTTAAAATTTATGATGCTATGTGGTTCTCTAGGGAACAAGATGATTCATGTTATTTTATTGACTTTATTGATCATATTACTCACGACTCTTTTCAGGAAATTGTATAGAAGGAGACGACAGAACTGTATCCAGCTCAAAAAGAGGAGACAAATGATGAACCTAATGAGCATTCGTCAAGACAAGTAAAATATGAGGGCATTAAGATAAACGATGAAATTAAGCAAAAACCCTCTATTGAGGAGCCTCCCAAACTGGAACTTAAACAATTACCAAACCACTTGGAATACGCATTCCTTGGAAACAATTCAACATTACCAGTTATTATTGCTTCAACTTGCAACCCAAGGAGAAAGAGGAATTAATCCAAGTATTAAAAGAACATAAAAAGTCCATAGCTTGGAAAATTTTTGACATTAAAGGAATCAGCCCTTCTTTTTGTACCCACAAAATTTTGATGGAAGATGAATATAAACCATGTGTACAAGCTCAAAGACAACTGAACCCCAACATGAAGGAAGTTGTTAAAGCAGAGGTAATTAAACTTCTAGATGCTGGAATTATGTATCCTATTTCTGACAGTTCTTGGGTAAGTCCAGCGCAGGTTGTCCCTAAGAAAGGAGGCATGATGGTTGTGACCAACGAAAAGAATGAATTAATCCCAACAAGGACAGTCACAGGATAGAGAGTTTGCATTGACTACAGGAAACTGAATGATGCCACAAGAAAAGATCACTTCCCCTTGCCATTCATTGACCAAATGTTGGAAAGATTATCTGAGCATATGTACTACTGCTTTCTAGGTGGACTATCTCGTTACTTCCAGATCCCAATAGCTCCTGAAGATCAAGAAAAAACGACATTCACATGCCCATATGGTACGTTTGCTTATCGTAGAATGCCTTTTGGATTATGTAATGTGCCTACCACTTTTCAGCGCTATATGATGGCCATCTTTGATGAACTCGTGAAAGATATCATGGAAGTATTTATGGATGATTTCTGAGTATTCGATAACTCTTTCCATCTCTGCCTTAAAAATTTAAAACGAGTTTTAATAAGATGTGAGCAAACGATCCTTGTCCTTAACTGGGAGAAATGTCACTTCATGGTTCAAGAAGGTATTGTATTAGGGCATAAAATTTCCAGTAAAGGGATTGAAGTGGACAAATCTAAAATAGAAACAATAAAAAAATTACCCCCTCCTAGTTCGGTTAAGGCTATTAGAAGCTTTTTAGGACATGCTAGTTTTTATAAAAGATTTATTAAGGATTTTTCTAAAATAGCTAAGCCTTTGACTAAATTCCTAGAAAAAGATATACCTTTTAATTTCAATCGGGAATGTTTAGAAGCAATTAATACTTTAAAGGATAAATTAATTAATGCTCCAATCATAATTGCACCTGACTGGAACTTACCATTTGAATTAATGTGTGATGCGAGTGATTTTGCAGTAGGTGCAGTATTGGGATAGTGAAGAGACAAGCATTTTCAACCTATCTATTATGCTAGCAAAACTTTGACAGTTGCATAAGAGAATTATACTACTACAGAAAAAGAATTGCTAGCTGTGGTTTTTGCATTTGATTAATTTCGATCATATCTCATATCATCTAAAGTTGTTGTTTACACAGACCATTTTGCCCTTCGCTACCTTTTAACTAAAACTGATGCAGAACCTCGACTCATTCAATGGATTCTCCTATTGCAAGAATTTGACTTGGAAATTCAAGATAAGAAAGGAGCTGAAAATCTCGCTGCTGATCATCTGTCCAGGCTTGAGAACTCCAATACAAAAGAACTAGATGAAGTTGAAATAAATGATTCGTTTCTTGAAGAATAATTTTTCACTATATTTGACTCCAAGGTACCTTGGTTTGCAGACATCGCAAATTTTTTAGCCGCTAACATTATCCCAAAAGGGTTAACACACCAGCAAAAGAAGCAATTCTTTAATGATGTGAAAAGCTACTTTTGGGACGACCCCTTTCTTTTTCGCAGGTGTGCAGATCAAGTCATTAGAAGATGGTTACAAGGTTAGAAACATAAAAAATACTGGAACATTGCCACTCAAGGCCAACTAGAGGACACTATAGTGGAACTAAGACCGCACATAAAATACTTGAATCAGGTTTTTACTGGCCCTTATTATTTAAAGATGCTAACAGGTACGTTACTTCCTATGACAAATGCCAATGGACAGGTAACATATCTAAATATGATGAAATGCCTCAAAACTATATGCTTTCGACGTTTGGGGTATCGATTTCATGGGCCCATTCCCCAATTCATTTGGGAATAAATACATCTTAGTAGCAGTTGATTATATGTCCAAATGGGTGGAAGCCCAAGCTCTACCTACTAATGATGCTAGAGTGGTAGTACGTTTCCTTAAGAAACTCTTCTCGAGATTCGGAACGCCTAGAGCAATTATCAGTGACAGGGGCAGTCATTTTTGTAATACCCAATTTGAAAATACTCTTAAGAAATACGAATTTCATCATAGAACAGCCACCCTATACCATCCTCAAACTAATGGACAAGTTGAAGTGGAAAACTGAGAAATCAAACGAATCCTTGAAAAAACAGTAGAATCAAATAGAAAAGATTGGGCAATGAAAGTAGATGGTGTCTTATGGGTTTACAGAACTACTTTTAAGACCCCCATAGGGACATCATCGTATAGACTTGTTTATGGAAAAAGTTGTCATCTACCATTTGAACTAGAGCATAAAGCTTTTTGGGCAATTAAATTTCTAAACCTTGATCCCAAACTTGCAGGAAAAAATAGGTTGATGCAGCTGAACGAACTTGATGAGTGGCGAGCCAATGCATACAAAAACTCACGCCTATACAAGGAAGCAACAAAGCGGCGCCATGACAATCGTTTAAAGCAACGAAAACAATTTGAAGTTGGAGATCTTGTCCTCCTATACAACTCAAGACTCAAATTGTTTCCTGGGAAACTTAAATCACGATGGTCAGGACCTTTTGTAATTCAATCTATTCTGCCATATGGCACAATAGAGGTAAGTCACCCATCACACGGTACTTTCAAAGTAAATGGACATCGTCTCAAGCTTTATAACGATGAGAATTTTAAAGATGATGGAGAGGAGCTACGACTCCACAAACTGCCCTGAATAAACCAACAAGGTAACAGTCGAGCTTAGACTATAAACAAGCGCTTCTCGAGAGGCAACCCGAGCACTAACGGTTTTAAATTATTTAAATTCCAATTTTTAAACATCTAAGTCACTAACAGAGTCTTTGAAGCATAGGTTCCCAAATCCACAAGGTCGTGCTTAGGGTCGTGTGACCAACACGGACGGCGAGACGGCTATGCTAAAATAGGGTAAAAGTTATCTTTCCCAACACGGGATGCGATAAGAGACACACGAGCGTGTGACCTGGCCGTGGTCAAATCTGCCAAATGCACACGGGCATGTGCAGAGCTACACGACCGTGGGAGAAGCGAACTATGTAACACATGGTCATGTAACATGATCATATAGCCACACAACCTAGACACACGAGCGTATGAACTAGTCATGCCACTTGAAAAAAAATTATTAAATTAAATTATCTATCTTCTTTTATTTTTCTTTCATTAATTTTTGAAGATTCTCTTGTTTTTAAACATGGCTTATCTTTATGATTACTACCAAATTATTCCCCCAATTCTCTTTTTGTTCTTCAGAATCATGTTTGTCCTCTAGCTTTATTTCCAACAACTCGCTCTCGCTAATACAGGAATTTCATCCATTTTTTATACAGGAAGTTTCACTTCTCTCCCTATCTTATTTTTATATTCTAATATCTATCTTTGTACATTGAGCGCAATGTACATCTTAAGTGTGGGGGGTATTTATTTCATTATTAGAAAAATCCCTGGATGTCTGCCTTGTTCCCTTGGAAAGCTCTCATATCATATTTAGGATAAATTTTGATTGATTTATAATTTTGATTGATATATCTTGAATTAAAACATAGGGGTTTATGCATTGATTGTTTAAACTTTAAGACATTAGAGAATAGAGCATGATAAGTTGATTTTTAAGAATTTAAAATCTTAGGTTGTTTCCCCAAAGTTAGGTATTACTTTGAGTTAGAATTCACAAGTTTTAAACATTAAAAAGCCATAATTTTTTTGAGATTTTTAAGCCTTTTGAGCATCTATTAATTCTTTTATGCTCACTTTTGTTATTGCTTTGAGTGCGTCAATATCGAACTGTTATTCTAGAACTTGCTTGATTATGCATGTCAAGACCACACCATTTGATTTGATATGTCAAAATGATTAAGGCACTTAGGATTAACCCACTCATGCCATGAAAAGCCTACCTGCACGATTAACCCCTAGTAAACCCCTTTAAGCCTACAAGCCATTTCTTGTATTACCCTTAATATTAACCCTTAACCCATTATTATTGAAATCCCCTAAATTAATCCCTATTTTTGTCAAGATTTGAGTTGAAGAAATTGCTTAGCTATGTCCTGTTCTTATAGTTAGTCTATGTTATTTAACTTGTTCTTATAAAAAAAATTTATACACATTAGTAATTCCATATTCTAGGAAGAAGCTCTGTTGTACGCAAGTGATGATTAACTCTTTTTCTAGTTAGGCAAATTTTCAATTCAATCTCGATTCTAAACCTTTCTTTCAGCCTCTGACCACATCCCCTAACCAAGCCTCGTTATAACCTTCTAAAGACCTTTTGATTGATGTTTCATCTCAATTTATAGTGCTGGAGATTTGATTTTCATGCAAGCCTATAGTAATGACTTTTCATTATTGACTATTGAGTGCTTCATTTATTGTCCTTAAACACCTCGAGTGATTTGAGTGAATCTGTAGTGAGGATGTGAAACTCTGTGATATTTTGAATCAATGGTAATTACTTAAATGAGGGGAGACACCTATGTTTGCATGATTAAATACTCAACTTGGAATGTTTGAAACTTTTATGTTCTTTTAGTTGAATCCTCACTGTATGATTACCTATGAATAATTTTGAGATATTATCGATAGAAATTATAAATTGAGAAGAACTTATTTTGATTATGAGTTGAGAATTTTGCTTGAGGACAAGCAAATGCTTAAGCGCGGGGGTATTTGATAACCGTAATTTATACATATTTTTACCCCATGTTAAATGCATTTTATGGATGATTTCCCATTAGAATTGGTGAATTTGATGCTCTTAATGCTTTAATTTCATGTTTTATACTTAGGAGAGCATAGGAGAGAGAAAGGAACGAGAAATAGGCCAAAAATGAAGAAAATGGGCTAAAGTACGAAATCAACACGGCTTGGTCTTCCTCACACGGGCAGCCCACACGGCCGTGTCAATTTGGCAGAATTGAAGCACGACTCACACAGGTAGAACACACCCCCGTGCCATTCTAACAGGCTCGAACACGATCTGAAATAATCACACACGGGCGTGTTACACGGGCGTGTCCCTGCCGAGCCCAAGTTGAGTCCAATTTAGAAAAGGCTAATTTTGAGGGTCTTAGGCATTCGAAAGCCTATAAATACACCCTAGAGGAGGAAGAAAGAGGAGACACAGAATAGAGAGTAAGGAATTACTCTAAGGAAGTCGATTGATCCATCTTAGAAGCCAGATTCATCATCAAGACTGAAGATCTCTCCTCAATTTCCCCTTCAGGAGTTTTGGGTTTTCTTTATGTTTTGTATTCTTTATTATTTTGAGATGTTTTATTATTTAGTTATGAACTAAATCCCCTAAATATCTAAGGGGAATGAAACCTAAGACGAATCTTGTTATTTTTTTCTGAATTGTATGATAAATATTTGACTTGTTCTTAATTATGTGTTCTTAATTCTTGTTTTGATATCCCAAGATACTGATTCAAGATAAGCTCCTATACAGAGGAGGATAGACCCTGTCTAAGAGTACATTTGTCATAATTAAGTGGAGTTGTTTGCGCGCCTAGACATAGGGTGACAAGATTTTGCCGGATTAGGGTGAAACCTAATAAGGGGATCCATAGATCGAGTTAATGCAACCCTAGGGTGTTAATTAGAGAAAGGTCTCAATTATTCAATCTAAGGATTAGACGTTATTAGTCTTGAATAGGGATAATAACATAACTTAGGGATCTCTACGGAACAAGTTAAATGAATAAATCGTCCGATTCGGAGCCAGAATAACAAGTGCAGTCTAGGTGGATTTTTCCTTTGGTATTGTCTTAATTCAATCGATTTCCCTAAAAGCAATTCTCTAATTCTATTCTCTGTGAGTTCTTAGTTTAGATAATTAGTTAGTTAAAAACAAAACCTCTTTATTCCTAGGCTAGATAATAAAAAGACAGTCATTACTAGTACTTTTAGTTCCTTTGGGTTTGACAATCTAGTCTTGCTAAAACTTTACTACTGTTCGATAGGTACACTTGCCTACATTGCGATAATAGTTAGTTTCAAGAACGATTAATTATAAATATTTAAAACCTATCACGAAATCAACACGATCACTTACCCCCTCCCTTTTCATCTCTTATAGGTTTATATAGCTAGCTCGGGTTGGAGATCGCCGGAAATTCAATCACACTATCAAGCTATCATTTGGGGTATAAGTATTCAAATACTTAAGTCTATGGCATGTATAAGGGCTCTATCTTTGTAATTATGTCAATGCTAATGTGGCCAAATGTGTTGGCCTATAATGGTTATAGTCTAATTTATATATAGCCATGAATGATGGCTTATGCTGATCATATGATTATTCATGTGTATTTGCCAATGTTTTATGGTGTGATCATGTTGTTTGATATGGATGACTGTATGCATACGACTTAAGTACTCGATGATTGATTTTGACATAATTGGCATATGGATAAATTATAGCATAAGTGTGAAATGTGAAAATGTATTAATGATAATCTCGGTATGAAAGTAGTTATGATTAATCTTGATAAAGTATGATGCCTCGTGTATGCGTAAATTGTTATGAGAATGTCATGCATAAGCTATATTTAGATTATTAAGTGTTCATTTATGCCATGTTGGATGCCATTGAGATATGTGAGTGTGCATGTGTTGTGAGGGTGGCAAAATGGCTTGGAACATAGCCTAGCATTTGTCCACACGGGCGTGTGACCCTGCTTCATGATGAAGTTTTCTAAGTTTTCCCAAAAGTTTTCAAAGTTTCGGTTTAGTGCTGAATCATCTTCGATGCGTGTTTAATTCCTCGTAAGCCCGTTTAAGAGACGTTATACATATGTATGAATGTTTTCTATTTGAATAAAATTTTATGGCCCGATTTTATGTGATTGTGTATGTTTAAGTCCGGTAATGCTTCGTATCCTGTTCCCGCCTCGGATATGGGTAAAGGGTGTTACATTTAGTGGTATCAGAGCTATGGTTTAGTCGATTCTCGGACTAACCTAGCATATGTGAGTCTAGCTATACATGCTATATTACTACTGTTGATAGTGTGACATCTCCTGACTCTGACGAAATTGTTTTGTAAGACAGAGATGACCTCCAACCGAGCTATTTTTCGATAATGCTGAAAATGATATTGAGATGATTGAAATATGCCTATGATGTGTCGAAATTTAAAAAGGTATGAATATAAGTTCATGATATGTATGTGTTAATATACAAAATGAAATAACTATAAGTTGAGAAATGTGGAAACGTGGACTGAAACGGAAGTTTATGTTGTGATAAGTTTGTCCATGTGCGTTGGTATTCATATGATGTTATGTACCCAACCTATCCGATTAAGTAAGTATGATAAGCTAATTTACTTAAGTTGACAGAATGTGTGTTTATGTACACTTATCGAATAATGTATAATCAGTATGTTCATATGGTTGACTCTTATGTTTAAATTGCTAAATTAAAGATATTATAATGTTATGTTTTAGGGTTTTGATATGGAATCATAAATAATATGATAATATCAAATTGAGTTGAAAGATTAAATTGAGTAGAACACAGAAAATGAGTACGATCTTCGATGATGAATTGATAGATAAGACCGTGGTTGGACCATGGCAATACATGTGGTACGTGTAAGACCATAGCTGTGCTATGGCATCGTAATAGCGTGTAAGACCATAGCTGGGCTATGGCATCGTGATGACATGTAAGATCTGTAACACCCCTCGCCCGTATCCAATGCCGGAATAAGGTTCAAGATTTGTAACGCCCCCACACCCAAAACCGTCGCCGGAGTCGAGCTTGAGGAGTTACCGAACATAATTTATCAAATTAAGAACTTCAAATCATTTGTTTCTACATTCACAGCTTTCTAGCTACTAGCGTCACAGTTACAAGAAAAATCATATCTCGAGTTACGAAACTCGAAATCAAGATCCGTAAATTTTCCCTAAATCTAGACTCATATATATATTTAATAATTTTTTTCTAGAATTTTTGGTTGGGCCAATTAGTACAGTTTATTAGTTAAAGTCTCCCCTGTTTCAGGGTTCGACTGCTCTATCATATGTGTATTACGAATCTAATATCTCTCTATACAGAATTTAAATGACTACAAGGTTTGTTTCTATTAAAACTAGACTCAATAAGGAATCTTTACATATAAATAATGACGTCTAATTAGTTTTGTACAATTTATTATGAATTTTTAAAGTCAGAACAGAGGATCCAGAAATCACTCTTGCCCTGCTTCACAAGGTTTCAAATATATCATAAAGTATAATTTATATGCCTGTTTTTTTTATCCATATTAAAATAGACTCATTAAGCTTCAATTTCATAACTTGCTCATCATTTAATTCCATTTATACTATTTTTAGTGATTTTACAAATTCATGTCATTGCTGCAGCAATATTCTGTTTTAAGGCAAATTTCATCTTTTCATGAGTTGTTATGAACTAGATAACCTATTAAACTTCCATGATATCAAACATGATCTAAATTTAACCATCACCATGACTTATCAATATCAAACATTTTCTCAACCAATCATGGCCATATCATAAAATTATTTACACAAAATAAATATATTGCTATACATGCCATACTTAAGTTTTACAAGCCATTTACCCAGATGAAAGTCCTTTGGATAGTGTGATCGAACCTTCGACCCGTCCCGATTCCCAAGCTGGCTTGTTCAAAACTACAGTAAATAAAGAGGAGGGAGTAAGTATAAATGCTTAGTAAGTTCATATGTAAATAACAAGTAACATAACAATACAAATATACCAAACAACTTTAGCATGGTATCACCAAAACATATATCATATTTCTAAACATCATTCATCATCTTACTACCTTAACGTTGTTGTATCTATTATCAACCTGAGGGTTAAGAACATACCTGTCCAAAGTGTCCATTTCACAACACTTACCAAAACGTCGCTTGCATCTTAAGTGTTCATTCATTTCACTAGAAATTTCACCCGTTGAACACATCGGAATACAACTCGGATACACGGATAATTTGCACATAAGTGCCTCATATGTAATCAAGAAATCATGTAACCCGCCCCTAGGTGAACTCAGACTCAACTCAACGAGCTCAGGCGTTCGCATCCATAAGTGAACTCGGACTCAACTCAACGAGTTCGGATGCCTAGTTACATTTCACAAACTCGGACTCAACTCAACGAGTTCGGACATTCGCATCCATAAGTGAACTCGGACTCAACTCAACGAGTTCAGATGCTCAACCATCCTAGTGACATGTCACTTGTATCCTAATCTATTCCTAAGGTTCAAACGGGCTTTTTTCCTCGATCTCACATTGCCGTCTTCCATGGAATATCGAAACCGATACTCGGTAGCAATTCATATTTATCAAGTAGTAAACATAATTTGCATATTACTCAACATTAACCACAAAGCATAATATTTCACGATAAAAAAATAAGCATATCATATAATTAACATCAATAACTTAAAAATAACAATTATGCTACATTATTTACACATGAACTTACCTCGTATGCGAAAATGGCTACTTTTACCATTTCGTCCACAACTTGGTATTTTTCCATTTTAGCTCGAATTTCATTTTTCCTTGCTCTATCATTTAAAATATAGTCTAATTAGGACTCACATTATTCAAATTGACCCAAAATCATATTTTGACAAAATTACAGTTTTGCCCCTAAACTTTTGCATATTTACACTTTTGCCCCAAAGCTCGTAAATTAAACTTCAGCCTATTTTCTTATGTTTTATGACATGATGATCATTTTTTCCTTCTATGGCAACATCAAATTCTCACTCTAACATGTACTTATGACTATTAGGTATTTTTACCGATTAAGCCCTTTTGCTCGTTTTCACTTAAAACCGAGTAGTACAAGTTGTCTAACATAATTTAAAACCTGATATTCTATCATAAAACACCAAAATACACAAATTTCACCTATGGGTATTTTTCCAAATATGAACCCTAGGTTGAATTATTGCTAGCATAAGCTTAATCGAGCTACCGGGATTCCAAAAACGTAAAAATCATTAAAAACGAGGCTAGAACGGACTTACAATCGAGCTTGGAAGCTTGAAAAACCCTAGCCATGGTTTCTCCTTGCAATATTCGGACATGGGGTTGAAGATGAGCAAAATTGGCTTTTAATTTTGTATTTTAATTCATTTTACCCCTAAATGACCAAAATGCCCTTACTACTAAACTTTCCAAAAATTCCATCCATGTCCAATTTTTGTCCATAGACTTAGAAATTGGTAAAATTTCTATTGAAGACCTCCTAATTAATATTTCAAAAAAATTTCATACTAGAAACTTCTAGAATGCAAGTTTTGCAAATTATTCGATTTAGTCCCTAATTTCAATTTAAGCACTTTATGCATAAAATTTCTTCACGAAATTTTCACACAATCATGCAATCATATCATAGACCTCAAAATAATCATAAAATAATTATTTCTATCTCGGATTTTATGGTCACGAAACCACTATTCCGACTAGGCCCAAAATCAGGATATTACAACTCTCCCCCCCTTTGGGGATTTTCGTCCTCGAAAATCTTACCAGAAAAGTGGTCTTCACTTAGATTCCTCAATTTCATATTCGGTGCTGAAGAACTTTCACTCAGGCGGTGCCTCCAATATATCTCATTAATTTCTCATATATTCTGAAAGTTTACAAACTCATCTCTTAATTGTTCTTAAATTTTCAACCCTTCTCCATTTCCCTTGTCATCTTGACATAAAACCAGATCTCAATTTGGTTAATGGAGACTAGAATTCCAAGAAATTCAACAATCAAAAAGACCTGAAATTCCATGAATCTGATGAGTAGGAATTCGTTCAATACCGATATGATTTATAGATCTCGCCAAACATTTAACAATAGGATACATCACATTTTCCTCTTTCCGCCATGGAAATAATTCTGATATGGCCTCAAGAATAATCCTTCTCATTTCCATCCCAATATCAACACTGGCAAGGATAATTTTGATAGATCCCAATGCTCGGCTTTAACCTCTTTAACAACTCAGATTTTATGTAACATCAAATGCTCTAAACTATCACATTACCTCACTGTCTTGAAACACATCACAATTCATACAACGGTACATTACTGAAAGTCAGGAAGTCTTTACTCAATGTAGACTAGTCTAGTTCAGACGCTTCAGTTACCAATATTCTCATCTATCCGAACTCTGTCAACATGTAATAAACTTTTCAACTTTCACAAGACGAAAACCTTATCATTCGTAGTGACTTTAACTAATATCCAACTCTTTCTAATAAATATACACTTCTCGTTCAGACTATTTACTCTTTTATCTGTACAAAATGAAATTCTATTATCAGACTTAAGAAAAATAATCCTGACATAATTGTCACATGAAATCTTTCAAATAAATAATTCACCATACCGACTGAAACTCGCGCTTTTATCACCTATACGTTTACTGATGTCAAATCCTTACACAGAAATTAGAAAAAATCCCAATACTAAAATCACCACATTACCAAAATCAAATTAGAAGTATAGTCATATTTGGCATGATTATCACGAGCTGAAGAACGCACTTTGAACACGAGTCATAATTGACAAATTATGGAACAAAGATAACAAGGAAACCGAATAAAGAAATCCAAGATAGAGAAATACAGAATAAAGAAATCCAGAATAAAGAAACCCAAGATACGATACTATGCCGGAGAATCGAAAACCAAACTCATAGAGAAAATACAGAATACCCCGATAATTCTTCAAAGAAAGAAATTCCAAAAGAAAACATCATTTAATCCCACTGAAATCAAATATAACAAGATCAATATATCTTCCCATACATATATATCAGATGAAGCATCAAGTAGAAGAAACAGAATCATAATATCATATGTATTCTCTCATCAATTCTTATTAGACGAAATGAAATAGAATACCCGATGAAATAGAGCAATATAAATTATAAACCAGTCAGATTACCAATGCTTTCATCCAACACCAGGATTAAAAGACATTCCCATATAACAAGAATTTCTTCAGAAGATCAATAGCCATAGAAATATTTCTGAGAACGGGTAAACACATAGAACATCTCAAAAGAGACTGCTAAATCTGTCCAGTCATAACTGTCACACTCAGATAGTTCACATTTCAATTATCATTTCCCCAACTAGTTCTGCCGTCACAAATTTCATATTAAACCATTCACTAAAGAAGGCCAGTTCTGAATAAATTTCGATTTACACTTTTCTTGACCTTGCACCTGAGTAATTCGGTTTACCAAGGAGAATTCCTTTTCTAACTGGGACAGTGCATAACTCCAATAATCTTTACGTCAATACGATACTTTACTGGCTCTGACTTTACTTATCAGCTCATTTTCAATCTCTGATCATACTTATAATTATTCTATCACTGAACTCTTTGGGTTCTCAACCAAAAACTTATTCAATACAAATCTCATGAAATTCCATTATAAGTACCACTTTGGTAAGGGGGAGGGGTTGTAGGACCTCTGACTTGACTTTCTTATACATACACATATGACACAACTCCCATCATCATAGCAACATCATCAAAATCATGTCATTCATTCATGTTGGCTTACACCAATTTTCCTATTGTCCCATTTAGACAATATACTTATGCATACATTCTATGTTTTCTAGATAGCTTTACTTATCCATTCATTTAATTAAATTAATTCATGCTCATGACATCATATAAGGCCAAACAAACATAGATATTTGCATCACAATCACAACTTTCATTTCGTGCATCATCATGTACATATCATTACAATCATATAATTCAGTCCAACAATTTAACATAGATAAGTTCATTTCATTATAATCCTTTATCTCATAAAAAATTGTATATCATTAACATTCATCAACATTCAACGTCCAATCAAGACAAGGACATTTTCATTCGTATCATGATATTATGACCTTTATTCATACCTCTACTACTTTCTATTTATTCCGTTCATCTTATCAAGTAAGCCACATACACTACATCGTATGAGCATTAAGCAAATATGGATATTTATCACAACATGAACTTTCATCTCACATATTATCACATATGTATCATAAACTTTTATTCATACTTTTCTGAACCGAGACTTATCATAATCATAACTTTACTCAAATACCTTCGCATAACATTGAACATGGTCAGCACAGCTCAGTTGGAGAGTACCCTGTCTAAATAAGACGGTACTCATACGCGTCGGAAGACATCACACTATCACAGATCAGTGGCATGTATAGCTAAACTTTTACACATGCTAGGTTAGTCCGAGAACCGACTAAACCTACTCTGATACCACTAAATGTAACGCCCCACGCCCGAAACTGTCGCCGGAGTCGAGCTTGAGGAGTTACCAAACATAATTTATCAAATTAAGAACTTCAAATCTTTTGTTTCTACATTCACAGCTTTCTAGCTACTAGCATCACAGTTACAAGAAAAATCATATCTCAAGTTACGAAACTCGAAATCAAGATCCGTAAATTTTCCCTAAATCTAGACTCATATATCTATTTAATAATTTTTTTCTAGAATTTTTGGTTGGGCCAATTAGTACAGTTTATTAGTTAAAGTCTCCCCTGTTTCAGGGTTCGACTGCTCTAACATATGTGTATTACGAATCAAATATCTCTCTATACAGATTTTAAATGACTACGAGGTTTGTTTCTATTAAAACTAGACTCAATAAGGAATCTTTACATATAAAGAATTATTTCTAATTAGTTTTGTACAACTTATTATGAATTTTTAAAGTCAGAACAGAGGATCCAGAAATCACTTTGGCCCTGTTTCACAAGGTTTCAAATATATCATAAAGTATAACTTATATGCCTGTTTTTTTTATCCATATGAAAATAGATTCATTAAGCTTCAATTTTATAACTTTCTCATCATTTAATTCCATTTATACTATTTTTAGTGATTTTACAAATTCATGTCATTGCTGCAGCAATATTCTGTTTTAAGGCAAATTTCATCTTTTCATGAGTTGTTATGAACTAGATAACCTATTAAACTTCCATGATATCAAACATGATCTAAATTTAACCATCACCATGACTTATCAATATCAAACATTTTCTCAACCAATCATGGCCATATCATAAAATTATTTACACAAAATAAATATATTGCTATACATGCCATACTTAAGTTTTACAAGCCATTTACCCAGATGAAAGTCCTTTGGATAGTGTGATCGAACCTTCGACCCGTCCCGATTCCCAAGCTGGCTTGTTCAAAACTACAGTAAATAAAGAGGAGGGAGTAAGCATAAATGCTTAGTAAGTTCATATGTAAATAACAAATAACATAACAATACAAATATACCAAACAACTTTAGCATGGTATCACCAAAACATATATCATATTTCTAAACATCATTCATCATCTTACTACCTTATCGTTGTTGTATCTATTATCAACCCGAGGGTTAAGAACATACCTGTCCAAAGTGTCCAGTTCACAACACTTACCAAATCGTCGCTTGCATCTTAAGTGTTCTTTCCTTTCACTAGAAATTTCACCCGTTGAACACATTGAAATACAACTCGGATACACGGATAATTTGCACATAAGTGCCTCATATGTAATCAAGAAATCATGTAACCCGCCCCTAAGTGAACTCGGACTCAACTCAACGAGCTCGGGCGTTCGCATCCATAAGTGAACTCGGACTCAACTCAACGAGTTCAGATGCCTAGTTACATTTCACGAACTCGGACTCAACTCAACAAGTTCGGACATTCGCATCCATAAGTGAACCCGGACTCAACTCAACGAGTTCGGATGCTCAACCATCCTAGTGACATGTCACTTGTATCCTAATCTATTCCTAAGGTTCAAACGGTCTTTTTTTCCTCGATATCACATTGCCGTCTTCCATGGAATATTGGAACCGATACTCGGTAGCAATTCATATTTATCAAGTAGTAAACATAATTTGCATATTACTCAACATTAACCACAAAGCATAATATTTCACGATAAAAAAAATCAGCATATCATATAATTAACATCAATAACTTAAAAATAACAATTATGCTACATTATTTACACACGAACTTACCTCGTATGCGAAAATGGCTACTTTTACCATTTCGTCCACAACTTGGTATTTTTCCATTTTAGCCCGAATTTCAGTTTTCCTTACTCTATCATTTAAAATATAGTCTAATTAGGACTCACATTATTCAAATTGACCCAAAATCATATTTTGACAAAATTACAGTTTTGCCCCTAAACTTTTGCATATTTACACTTTTGCCCCAAAGCTCGTAAATTAAACTTCAGCCTATTTTCTTATGTTTTATGACATGCTGATCATTTTTCCCTTCTATGGCAACATCAAATTCTCACTCTAACTTGTACTTATGACTATTAGGTATTTTTACCGATTAAGCCCTTTCGCTCGTTTTCACTTAAAACCGAGTAGTACAAGTTGTCTAACATAATTTAAAACCTCATATTCTATCATAAAACACCAAAATACACAAATTTTACCTATGGGTATTTTTCCAAATATGAACCCTAGGTTGAATTATTGCTAGCATAAGCTTAATCGAGCTACCGGGATTCCAAAAACGTAAAAATCATTAAAAACGAGGCTAGAACGGACTTACAATCGAGCTTGGAAGCTTGAAAAAACCTAGCCATGGTTTCTCCTTGCTATATTCGGCCATGGGGTTGAAGATGAGCAAAATTGGCTTTTAATTTTGTATTTTAATTCATTTTACCCCTAAATGACCAAAATGCCCTTACTACTAAACTTTCCAAAAATTCCATCCTTGTCCAATTTTTATCCATAGACTTAGAAATTGGTAAAATTTCTATTTAAGACCTCCTAATTAATATTTCAAAACAATTTTATACTAGAAACTTCTAGAATGCAAGTTTTGCAAATTATTCGATTTAGTCCCTAATTTCAATTTAAGCACTTTATGCATAAAATTTCTTCACGAAATTTTCACACAATCATGCAATCATATCATTGACCTCAAAATAATCATAAAATAATTATTTCTATCTCGGGTTTTGTGGTCACGAAACCACTATTCTGACTAGGCCCAAAATCAGGATATTATAAGATGCTACCTGAATTAAACAATAATAAACGAATAAAATTGACTCATAAATCTATATTTCAATTTAAATTTGTCAAATTTCATCTTTAATTCCCCAATATGGACCTACAAGGCCCAAAACATGCTTAGGAAGTGAATTGGGACTAAATCGAGAACTTTGGAAACTTTTCCTTGAAAATAGGGGCACACACCCGTGTGGCCTGGAACATGCCCGTGTGGCCTGCCCGTGGGGCTCCTATGGTCGTGGGGTCAGCTCGTGGGCAGATCTGACTTGCTCACACGATCGTGGGACTAGCCTATGGGCAATACTGACTTTGCCACACAGCCTGGGCACACGCCCATGTGACTTGGCCGTGTGAAAATCTCATTTTTCACCATTTTAAAGCTATTTTCACATATCAAACACACCGAGTTCATGCCCAAACATTGGCTTATAAATCTTGATCAAATAACATTCGTTTATCCAATTTCTTGTACTTAATCACAATTATACACTAATAGAACCCAACCAATCAATTATTTCAATCCAAAATATGTATATTTCATTTTCAAACACAAAACATCACATTCAACATACTTACGTATTTAATCATTCACCCAATTATATTATCAAATCAACTCCTATACATGCCATATAAATCAAAAAGTTGTTTAACAAAATCTACCGGAGTAAATCTGGATAGTGTGACCCTTGATGTAGATTCGATCCTCCGTATGTATATAAGTCAATCTACAAAACAAATAACATACACAAGTAAGCTTATAGAAGCTTAGTATGCTCATAGGCATAATTACACAAATCTTACGAAATATTGTACACAATCATATATCTATTAGCTTATCTAATTCATCCTGCAAATGCAATTTCATTAATAAACTCATTTGGATAATTTCCAGGTTGCTATTCACAAATTTAACTCCCTTGGGCCCATTTCTCATTTACTTCCATTGTCAAATTAAGGAACAATAAAGGAATTGAGTGCTTCATTATCACATTGCCATAGTAAAATATGGACTTTCGCAT
This sequence comes from Gossypium hirsutum, assembly GCF_007990345.1. Classification (NCBI taxonomy): domain Eukaryota; kingdom Viridiplantae; phylum Streptophyta; class Magnoliopsida; order Malvales; family Malvaceae; genus Gossypium; species Gossypium hirsutum. Next base: position 55,043,851 of record NC_053428.1, on the reverse strand, counting down.
TGTCACACATCACACACCGAAGCCATAGCCCTGCCATGGTCTTACACGAATCACATAACATACCGATGCCATATCCCAGATATGGTCTTATACGGAATCACATTATCACATCACACCGATGCCATAGCCCAACTATGGTCTTATACGGGAACTCGAATCACATTGTACCGATGCCATAGCCCAGCTATGGTCTTATATGGAAGCACATATCACATCTATTCCGTCAATTCATTATGGTCACAGAATGAAAGGACTCAAATCCATTGTTCTAAATAATATGTACTTTTACTTAAATACTATTTCATACTTTTTATAATTTAATAGTACTCATCTACAATAATGTACTTAAAAACCATAATATTTTCATAACAAAACATTAAATTTTCCATATGAACTTACCTGGGCTAATTTGAAAAAGTCGTAGAAATTCAGAGACTATTCTTAAATTTTCTCCTTTCCACGATTCACTTCGTTTTCTTGATCTATAACTATAAAAGCATTTCTTCATTAGCATCTACTTCAATTCTAGTCTATCTCACAATTTATGCCCTTAAATTTTTAAAACTACACTATTACCCCAAACTTTTCAATTTTTACAATTTAGTCCCTACTCAATTTATTCATCAATTGAACTAATTCCTCTCAAATAACACTTTATTAAGACATTATATACTACGTCAAAGCCTTTGAGATTCCAAGATTCAACATAAAACCCTAATTACAACAACTTCCACAATTTGATCCTAAAAATCAATTTCTATAAAATCTCTTCATAAAATCATCATATAATGAAATTAAAACTTAATTCCATGATAAATCATCATAAAATTTCAGCACTTATTCATGGAAACTTTCAAAATTACCCATGAAATCAAAATCTAATGAATTAAACAAGTGGACCTAGTTGTAAAAGTCTTAAAAACACAAAATTTACAAGAAATAATCAAGAATTGAGCTTACATGTATTTAAAATATGAGAGACCAGCTTAAAATAACCCTTCAATGGTGTTTTTCCTGGATAGGATGAAGAAAAAATGAAGAAAGCTCTAGATTTACCTAATATATCATATTTTACAATTAAATTTTTACCCTATTTCCAATTTTGCCCCTTGTTCACACTTGATTTTTATTTTTCCTACTCACACATGCCGTCCAACCCAATAATAGGTGTTTAATTACCTATTTAGTCCTTTTATAATTATTACTAGAGCTATTTAATCACATTTCACAATTTTGCACTTAATTTCAATTTAGTCCTTTTTACCCAATTGACTACCGAAACCTTAAAATTTCTTGACAAAACTTTAATACTAACTTAATAACACTCCATAAATATTTCTAAAAATATTTATAGCTCATTTTATGAATTTGAGGTCTCGAAACCTCGTTTTTATCTCATTTAATCTACACATTTTTTTAATTCATAATTTCACTAATTTAAAATTATTTCTAAAACCACACTTAACATTTACTTACTAATATCTAAACTCATATGTCGAATTTAGTGATTTCAAATCACTGTTCCGATATCATTGAAATTTGGGCCGTTGCAACTCTCCCCCCTTAGGAAATTTCGTCCTCAAAATCTCGTACCTAAAAACAAATGTTGATATTGTAAACTTATTGATTCCTCTATTTCCAAGGTTGCCTCCTTGCATCCATGTCGATGCCATAACACTTTTACTAACGGTACTCGTTTATTCCGTAGCTTTTTAACTTCCCGAGCTAGAATTTTCACTGGTTCCTCTAAATAAGTCATATCTGATTGTAGCTCTATCTCAGTATGAGGAATCACATGTGAAGGGTTTGATCTATATCGTCTCAACATTGATACATGAAATACATTATGGATTTTCTCAAGTTCCGGAGGCAAGGCCAATCTATAAGCTACCGGACCAATCCTCTCAGTGATCTCATACGGCTCGATAAATCGTGGACTAAGCTTTCCTTTTCTACCAAATCGTAGAATTTTCTTCCACGGAGAAACTTTCAAGAACACACGATCACCCACATTGAACTCTATATCTCTTCTTTTCAAATCTGCATAGGACTTCTGACGATCAGAAGCAGCTTTCAAACTTTTTCGAATAATCTAAACTTTCTCTTCAGTTTCCCGAATTAAATCCACTCCCAGTAATTTCGATTCACTTAATTCTGACCAATACAACGGAGTTTTACATTTTCTTCCATACAGAGCTTCAAATGGTGCCATTTTGATACTAGCTTGATAACTATTATTATAAGTGAATTCAGCTAAAGGTAAATACCTTTCCTAGCTACCACCGAACTCAAGTATACAACATCTCAACATATCTTCCAAAATCTGAATCACTCGTTCTGATTGCCCGTCAGTTTGAGGATGAAAAGCTGTACTAAATTTTAATTTGGTACCTAAAGCTTTCTGTAGTTTACTCCAAAATCTCGAAATAAACCTCGAATCCCGATAAAAAATAATTGATGTTGGCAGCCCGTGTAATCTCACAATTTTTGACACATATAATTATGCTAATTTTTCAAGCGAAAAATTTGTTCTGACCAGAATAAAATGCGCTGACTTAGTTAATCTGTCTACTATCACCCAAATTGAATCTTTTTTCTTCGAAGTCACAGGCAATCCAGATACAAAATCTATAGTCATATGTTTCCACTTCCATTCTGGAATCATTGCAGGTTGTAACAAACCCGTGGGTACTTGATGTTCTGCTTTTACCTGTTGACAAATGAAGCATTTCGCTACAAATTCACAAATTTCTCGTTTCATCCCTGGCCACTAATACATTTTCTTCAAATCACAATACATCTTTGTACTGTCCAGATGAATCGAGTACATGCTACTATAAGCCTCTGATAAGATATCATTCTTCAATTCTAGATTATTTAGGACACAAATTCTATTGTGATAGTATAACATACCACCATTATCAATAGAGTACTCTAAGTTCATGTTGTCTTGAACCATTTGTCATTTCAGCACCAACTTTGGATCTTCATCTTGTGACTCTCGAATACGTTAAAAGAATACTGGTTTTGCCTTTAATTCGGTTAACACAGAACCATCTTCATTAACAGAAAAATGAGCATGTAATGCCCGAAGAGCAAATAATGATGATTTCTGACTAAGTGCATCTGCCACTACATTTGCCTTACCCGGATGATAATCAATGACAAGATCGTAATCTTTCAATAGCTCTAACCATCGCCTCTGTTTCAAGTTCAGCTCTTTCTGCGACATTAAATATTTCAAACTTTTATGGTCTGTATACACATAACATTTCTCCCCATATAGGTAGTGTCTCCAAATATTTAGAGCAAATACTATAGCAGCTAGCTCAAGATCATGTGTAGGGTAGTTCTTCTCGTGTGGTTTCAACTGCCAAAAAGCATATGCTACAATTTTTCCTAACTGCATCAGTATACAACCTAAACCATTCAGAGAGGCATCACTATATACTACATACGACACACCTGATTTTGGTTGAGTCAACATTGGGGCCTCTGTCAACCTTTTCTTTAACTGATCAAAACTTCGTTGGTATTCTTCTGACCTTACAAATTCAACATTATTATGTAGTAACCGGGTCATCGGTGAAGCAATCATTGAAAAATCCTTCACAAATCATCGGTAGTAACCAGCTAACCCAAGAAAACTTAGCACTTTCATAACATTCTTTGGAGTTTTCCAATTAATCACTGCTGACACCTTGCTCGGATCTACTCCTATACCATCAGCCGACACAATGTGACCCAAGAATCCCACTTCATGAAGCCAAAATTCACATTTGTTGAATTTTGCATATAACTGTTTTTCCCTCAAAATCTGCAGTACAATTCTCAAGTTCCAAGCATGCTCAGATTCTGTCCTTGAATAGATCAGTATATCATCAATAAACACAACCACAAACTTATGCAGGTAAGACTGAAAATTTTGATTAATTAAATCCATAAAAGCAATAGGAGCATTTGTCAAATCGAATGGCATAACTAAGAACTCATAGTGACCATACCAAGTTCTAAAAGCTGTTTTCGGTGCATCATATTCCTTTACCTTTAATTGATAATACCCAGATCTGAGATCTATCTTCGAAAACATCGTAGCATCTTTAAGCTGATCGAATAAATCATCAATACGAGGCAAAAGATATTTTTTTAATCGTTACCTTATTAAACTGTCTGTAATCTATACATAGCCTCAATGAACTGTCCTTCTTTTTCACAAATAAGACAGGTGCACCCCATGGCGACATACTCGGTCTGATAAACCCTTTGTCCAACAACTCTTGCAATTGTGTCTTCAATTCATTTAATTCTGCGGGAGCCATTCTATACGTTGTCATGGATATGGGAACTGTTCCCGGAAGCACATCTATCACAAACTCAACCTCTCTATCGGGTGGTAAACCTGGTAATTCTTCAGGAAATACATCCATAAATTCATTCACAATAGATAATTGCTCTGACTTTGATTCAGAACTTCGAGTATCAAGAATATAGGATAAATAAGTCTCATCTCCTTTACGCAACAATTTTTGAGCAGAAATAGATGAAATCATTCTAATCATATCATCCAAATTTCCAGACTCAACCAAAATAATATCTCCTGTCTGACATTTCAAACTAATTCATTTTTCTCGAAAATTCACTTCCGCATCATGTTTTATTAACCAGTCCATGCCCAAGATAATATCAAATTCCCGAAAGGGTAGCAGCATCAAATTAGCGGGGAAATCATAGCCCTTAAGTTTCAGTGGACAGTTATGACATATTAAATTAACTACCACACTTTGACCTAACGGATTTGCAACTTGTACATCATAATCAGTAGGCTCAAAGTTAAATTCTTTTCAGATGCTAACATGGTACAAATATATGAATGAGTAGACCCAGGGTCTATTAAAGTATACATAGGAACATCATAAAGATAGAAAGTACCAGCAATTACATCCAGAGCTGTTGCTTCTTCTCTTGCTCTAATGGTATAAGTACGAACAGGGGCCCTAACTTCTGATCGATTAGCAGTATCTTTCATACCCGAACGAGTAGACCCGGTAGCACTGCTCTGACCAGAGGGTCTTCCTTTTTGAGGAGGAGTTTTCTGTTTCTCCTTCTGTTCCACTTATTCTACTTGTGATTAGGGACAATCACGAATAAAGTGATCCATGACCCGACATTTATAACAAGCCCCTAACTTGCTTCCACATTAACCGGGGTGACTTCTTTCACAATGTTTGCACTTAGGCCTTTGGGTATTTTGTACACTACCCACGCTAACAGCAGGTCTGTCAGATGCCTTATAATCAGATTATCTTGGTCTACACTTTCCTGATCTTTACGGTGCTGAAGTGGCTTGACTAAATTCGTCTTTAGATTTCTTCATTGGTAAAGTTGAAAATGACTTAGATGCACTTCTTTTGAAAGATTCTTTACTTCTTCTATCTCGTTGCATTTTTCTATCATATACTTCTTCAAGTTTCTGAGCACGATCTGATAGAACAACGAATTCTCGTATCTCAGTGCCCCCTATCATCATTCTGATCTCATCATTTAGCCCTTCTTCGAATCTGATACACATTTCTTCCTCAGTGGGTACGATATCTTGAGCATATTTTCTCAGATAAACAAATTCTCTTTCATATTCAGCCACTGACTTGTTTCCGTGTCGCAAGTCGAGAAATTCTCTTTTCTTCTTATCCAGTTATCTCCTACCAACATATTTCTTCTTAAAATTCCCAAGTGATCTTCTCAACCGGTACCACAGCTTCTATTGTTTCCCACCAGTTATAAGCTTCTTCTTTCAATAATGACACATCACATACTAAGTAATCATCTGGTGAGCATGCCATTTGCTTAAAAACCCTCATTATACTTTGTAGCCAATACTCAGCTTTGACGGGGTCATTGTAACACCCCAAACTCGGCCCAGACATTATGGCCAAATTTGGTGTGTCACATTGAAGTGTTTTTCGAAAACCATGTTTTCATTGAAAACCCTTCTTGATGTTTAGAAACTTTTACTGTTTAAACTTGTAAACCTTTGTAGTGGCAGAAACATGTTATTTTAAAAACAGTTAAGTATCGAAAAATCAAACCTTCTTTATTATGGCTTAAAATGAATGGATACTACGCACCAGGTAGGATTCAAGAAAAGAGGAGGTGAGTCAATTAGACTGCTTAAGTACCTAGCTCTTCCATGATCCAATCCTAGACATGCACACATCCATTGCCACACTTTAAGCTTATTACTTGTCCACGAACAACAAATTAAGTTTAAGTCTATTTAAAATATTTATTTCCTTTGAAAACATTTACGTTGCGAAAGCTTTGCTCGGTTATCGTGATATTTTGAAAATAAGTAACTTTTATAAAACGCGCCCTAGGGCTATCCAATTTTAAGGAAAAATTTAAGTGATGTGAATCTCAAGTTGAAAACGATTTAATTAATTTAAAAACCCAAAATAAAAATAATAGAGCTGCCTTATTACAACTTTAACCAAAATAGAAATAATCAAAAATATATGTGAAATTTAAAAGGAAGCTAATTGAAACTTATTTAAAAACCAGAAATTTAATCTTCGTGGGCACTCTGAATCCCGCCCAGCTCCAAATCCACCAACTAGGGCTCACCTGCAAGGATGGAAGAGAAAGGGGGTGAGTTTGGAAAACTCTGTGTATGGAAAACCCATCCAAATCCCAAGTCAGCTCAAGCCCATTGGGCTTATGCCCTATTCAGATAACAGCAGGTATTGGGCTGAAGCCCTTTTCAAAATACAGTAAACTAGGCCTCAACCCCTTTTCAGATAACAGTATGGCCCATAGGCCCATTTCAGAACAGAACAGACATATTTGTGTATACAAGCCCAACCCAGCCTATAACCAACCGCTACAGTCCACCCGTACCAGCCCTACACTCCATGTGGGGAATAGCTCAACCCACCCAGCCCTACACTCCACAGTTGCAGCATTGCTGCTCAAATATCAGTAAGTTGAGGCAAAGCCTCCAGTACGTGGACAAGCCACTTTCAGTACTTCCTCCATCAATAGCCCAGTCCCATGCATCAGATAATAATAACATGGCATGCAGTAAATAGTAACAGTCAAACATGCATTCAGGTCAACCTTAACCCTAGGGGTATATCAATAATTTTGCTCCTAGGGGTAAATCTGTAAACTTTCCACCTATAGAGGTATTTTAGTAATTTTATCAGTTTTAAGGGTTCTCATGAATGTTACGGTCCTTACTAGCCCAATTTTCATCGCAATAATTTATTTATCTTAATTTCACAATTTTAGCCATTGGGCCCTAAAACCCCCTAATGGGCCCTACAGTGTCCATTAGCAATTTAAACCTATTTAATTCGAGTTTTATGACCAATTTACTGGTTTAAGCAGTTTCAATTCTACAATCTAATAGAACATACTTATCGCCTATTTTTTATATTATAAATATTTTTATTACTACCCGTGTGGGCCCGTAAGTCCATTGGCCCAGTTTTAGCCTATCGAGGCCCAATTACCGAAGTGCACAAAATTTCACACACGACTAACTTACCACTTTGTAATTTCAGATCTAATGATTTCTAAACATCTTGTGGGCACTCGCACACTCACAAGCCCACGAAATGCCGAAATTTTGGCATTTCGGCTTTTGAAGAATTGAACTACGAGAGGGTGTTCGATACAAACCTGTTTCGCGATGACTACTACTGAGATCCCTTATGATGTCCTACAATTGATTACCACAATTCTTAGATTGCAACCCACAACAACCAATCCCAATATTCACCTACCCATATTCGAACCATGCCCCTAAAGCCTTTAGAATCTTACCTTTTTGCCGAAAACCGATGACTAGGTCCAAGTCTAGTTTCTCCAAAGATCCAAGCCTTCGATCAAACCTCCAGAAGACACTAATCACCAAAAGAAATTTTCGGTTAAAGACCCTTAAATCCCTATGCCCAGATCGACAGCCTTATTAGATTTTAGGGACTTCGGCTTTTCTAAATTGTAAAATAAGACTATATCTGAGGTGATGAGCACTTACCACTTATTCCTCTTTGATTTCTATGCAAATGTGATGCAGATCTATCCTCTAAATGATAGCAGAACTCGAATCCAGGAGATTTGAAGTTTCGGCTATAAGTCCCTAAATCTATGGTATTTCGACTTTTTAAGTGATGAAGAAGATGACGATTTGAGGCTATAACTTTGAAGTAATGTTGCCGACAGATAGTAAGGGTTTAGAGAAGATGAAAGTTGATCAAAAAGAATAAAAATAACTGAAGGATTTTGGCTTGGAGAAATCGGCACAAGAAGTGAGTTTTCGGGATTTCGGCTTTTATGGCAATCGGCTATGGAGGTTTTGTGGAGGATGGGATCGATAGAGGAGGTGAGTAAGGTGATCAGAATGTTTCAGCTAGAAGAAAAAGCAAAAAGGAATAAAGAAAATGGAGGAAAAAGGGAGGAAGAAGAACTCGGCACCAAGGAGAAGGAATTTGCGTTTTCAACTTTTGTGAGAACTCAGAAAGGATGAATGACAGTGAAAGCTTTCAGGTGGCTAATCCTAATTCTCCGAGACAGAAAAAGAAAAGAACCTAACCCGAATATCAACTAAAACAATCGGCCCAACCTCCCTGAGGCCCTTGCCAAAATTCACTAAGTGATCACATGCCCGGCACATACCTAAAGTTAAAAAGCAACAATATGCCTACCTTGCAACTTGAACCCTGGACCTTTAATTCCTTCCCAGACGCCATTTTTTTAGGAACTTAGTGGCGCCACCTTGCCACTTTACCAAGGCCTTATTTGTGTCCTATTTTACCACCTCAACTTTAAAAGCCCATATTGCCAGAACCCTCTCTCCCAAAATTAAAATTTAGGAATTGCCTCGAATTAAATTTACTCTTGGGCCTTTTTTTCCCACACCATAAACCCTTCGTAATTTATTGAATTACTAAACTAATCATACGAAATAATAATAACATCCAAATTATTCGGGCTGTTTTCCAGCCGAACCCAAACTCAAGGCCCAATACTTCTAGGCCCAAAAATCATGGCGTTACAACTCCACTCCCCTTAAAGAAATTTCGTCCTCAAAATTTTCAAACTATCAACTAACCGTATTACTCAAGTCAAACCACTATGCTTCTGCTGCGCACTCTAATTAAAAATAATTCTTCGTATGAACCAGAACGTCTAATTACCAAAGTAAAGAAACATCTATCAAGTACGCATACAACTCGTAACACACACTTAAATAAAATAAGCTTGGCAATCCTGAGCTCGATGCTCCTTGGACCCACATCTAAAGCATGCTTCTGTCTTCCATGGCATTCACCCAAATGATGCCCATTGCAGTTCTTGCAGGTTGGAAAGTTTGGTCTTGTCTTAACATGTTTCACAGAACGAGGCTCAGTTTTCTGAGAACTAGAATCCTTCCTCTTCTTACACTCCAAGCACCCTACTTGAAGCGTTTCCCTAATTTCCTTAACCTTGGTCTCCAATACTTCTTCTACCACTTTTCTTACTAACTCGGCCAGTGCCTCAGTCCCAAGCTCCGAGTTACCGCTACCCGAAGTTGGCAAACTTCGCTTACCCTCAGAATCCATATCAACACTCTACATTATCAGCATGCATAACTATAACTACCAAGATCTCGATTCAAAAATTTTAGTATTTATACAGATGTCCTATGCATAAAGAGTATTTCAAAGTTCTTGTTTTTGCAGTATCGTATCCTAGCTACAGTCTCAGTCTTCTAAAGTTTTCAGTTTTCCCTACTGTCTCAGTTTTGTAGCCTTAATACTACCTTATGTATAGTACTATATCTAAGGCTCAGTACTATCTACAGTATTATTTTTAGTACAGTACAGTATATATAGAGCAGAAAGATACTTACAGACTTGGTGCCGGGGATTCAGTGTGCCACTTCTTCAGTTATCAAATTTTAGAAACCTAGAAAAACTTAAACCATTTTAAGATTGAACCTTAAAACATGTATACCTTGTAAAATATCTTTGAAAAGAATTTTCTAAAATCGTTTCCAAAATACCCTTCTTGGGTCTAAGTTTAGCAAAGTTTTTCGAAAAACTTTTCGGACCCTAATCCACAGCCGAGTTGTCATAACCGGGCTTTGATACCACTAAATGTAACACCCCAAACTCGGCCAAGACATTATGGCCAAATCTGGTGTGTCACATTGAAGTGTTCTTCGAAAACCATGTTTTCATTGAAAGCCCTTCTTGATGTTTAGAAACTTTTACTGTTTAAACTTGTAAACCTTTGTAGTGGCAGAAACATGTTATTTTAAAAACAGTTAAGTATCGAAAAATCAAACCTTCTTTATTATGGCTTAAAGTGAATGGATACTACGCACCAGGTAGGATTCAAGAAAAGAGGAGGTGAGTCAATTAGACTGCTTAAGTACCTAGCTCTTCCATGATCCAATCTTAGACATGTACACATCCATTGCCACACTTTAAGCTTATTACTTGTCCACGAACAACAAATTAAGTTTAAGTCTATTTAAAATATTTATTTCCTTTGAAAACATTTATGTTACGAAAGCCTTGCTCGGTTATCGTGATATTTTGAAAATAAGTAACTTTTATAAAACGCGCCCTAGGGCTATCCAATTTTAAGGAATAAATTTAAGTGATGTGAATCTCAAGTTGAAAACAATTTAAGTAATTTAAAAACCCAAAATAAAAATAATAGAGCTGCCTTATTACAACTTTAACCAAAATAGAAATAATCAAAAATATATGCGAAATTTAAAAGGAAGCTAATTGAAACTTATTTAAAAACCAGAAATTTAATCTTCATGGCCACTCTGAATCCCGCCCAGCTCCAAATCCACCAACTAGGGCTCACCTGCAAGGATGGAAGAAAAAGGGGGTGAGTTTGGAAAACTCTGTGTGTATGGAAAACCCATCCAAATCCCAAGTCAGCTCAAGCCCATTGGGCTTAAACCCTATTCAGATAATAGCGGGTACTGGGCCGAAGCCCTTTTCAAAATACAGTAAACTGGGCCTCAACCCCTTTTCAGATAACAGTATGGCCCATAGGCCCATTTCAGAACAGAACAGACATATTTGTGTATACAAGCCCAACCCAGCCTATAACCAACCGCTACAGTCCACCCGTACCAGCCCTACACTCCATGTGGGGAATAGGTCAACCCACCTAGCCCTACACTCCACAGTTGCAGCATTGCTTCTCAAATATCAGTAAGTTGAGGCAAAGCCTCCAGTACGTGGACAAGCCACTTTCAATACTTCCTCCATCAATAGCCCAGTCCCATGCATCAGATAATAATAACATGGCATGTAGTAAATAGTAACAGTCAAACATGTATTCAGGTCAACCTTAACCCTAGGGGTATATCAATAATTTTGCTCCTAGGGGTTAAGCTGTAAACTTTGCACCTATAGAGGTATTTCAGTAATTTTATCAGTTTTAAGGGTTCTCATGAATGTTACGGTCCTTACTAGCCCAATTGTCATCGTAATAATTTATTTATCTTAATTTCACAATTTTAGCCATTGGGCCCTAAAATCCCCTAATGGGCCCTACAGTGTCCATTAGCAATTTAAACCTATTTAATTCGAGTTTTATGACCAATTTATCGGTTTAAGCAGTTTCAATTCTACAATCTAACAGAACATACTTATCGCCTATTTTTTTATATTATAAATATTTTTATTACTACCCGTATGGGCCCGTAAGCCCATTGGCCCAATTTTAGCCTATCGAGGCCCAATTACCGAAGTGCACGAAATTTCACACACGACTAACTTACCACTTTGTAATTTCAGATCTAATGATTTCTAAACATCTTGTGGGCACTCGCACACTTACAAGCCCACGAAATGCTGAAATTTCAGCATTCGGCTTTTGAAGAATTGAACTACGAGAGGGTGTTCGATACACACCTGTTTCGCGATGACTACTATTGAGATCCCTTATGATGTCCTACAATTGATTACCACAATTCTTAGATTGCAACCCACAACAACCAATCCCAATATTCACCTACCCATATTCAAACCATGCCCCTAAAGCCTTTAGAATCTTACCTTTTTGCCGAAAACCGATGACTAGGTCCAAGTCTAGTTGCTCCAAAGATCCAAGCCTTCGATCAAACCTCTAGAAGACACTAAGCACCAAAAGAAATTTTCGGTTAAAGACCCTTAAATCCCTATGCCCAAATCGACAGCCTTCTTAGATTGTAGAGACTTCGGCTTTTCTAAATTGTAAAATAAGACTAGATCTGAGGTGATAAGCCCTTACCACTTATTCCTCTTTGATTTCTACGCAGATCTGATGCAGATCTATCCTCTAAATGATAGTAGAACTCGAATCCAAGAGATCTGAAGTGTCGGCTATAAGTCCCTAAACCTATGGTATTTCGGCTTTTTAAGTGATGAAGAAGATGACGATTTGAGGCTATAACTTTGAAGTAATGTTGTCGACAGATACTAAGGGTTTAGAGAAGATGAAAGTTGATCAAAAAGAACAAAAATAACTAAAGGATTTTGGCTTGGAGAAATCGGCACAAGAAGTGAGTTTTCGGGATTTTGGCTTTTATGGCAATCGGCTATGGAGGTTTTGTGGAGGATGGGATCGATAGAGGAGGTGAGTAAGGTGATCAGAAAGTTTCGACTAGAAGAAAAAGCAAAAAGGAAGAAAGAAAATGGAGGAAAAAGGGAGGAAGAAGAACTCGGCACCAAGGAGAAGAAATTTGCATTTTCGGCTTTTGTGAGAACTCAGAAAGGATAAATGACAGTGAAAGCTTTCAGGTGGCTAATCCTAATTCTCCAAGATAGAAAAAGAAAAGAATCTAACCCTAATATCAACTAAAATAATCGGCCCAACCTCCCTAAGGCCCTTGCCGAAATTCACTCAAGTGATCACATGCCCGGCACATACCTAAAGTTAAAAAGTAACAATATGCCTACCTTGCAACTTGAACCCTGGACCTTTAATTCCTTCCCAGACGCCATTTTTTTAGGAACTTAGTGGCGCCACCTTGCCACTTTACCAAGGCCTTATTTGTCTCCTATTTTACCACCTCAACTTTAAAAGCCCATATCGCCGGAACCCTCTCTCCCAAAATTAAAATTTAGGAATTGCCTCGAATTAAATTTACTCTTGGGCCTTTTTTTCCCACACCATAAACCCTTCGTAATTTATTGAATTACTAAACTAAACATACGAAATAATAATAACATCTAAATTATTCGGGCTGTTTTCCACCCGAACCCAGACTCAAGGCCCAATACTTCTAGGCCCAAAAATTTGGGCGTTACAGTCATCATCTGTTCTTCCCCGAAATTCTTCAGCCCCATGTTTTCTGAGCTTTTCAAATAGAGAACGTTTATTGGATTCAATTGTCGGAGGAGGTGGAGGAGCAACCGGGGGTACTACAGATGTTGAAATAGGGGGAGGAGGTTGCTGAGTCTGATTTCTTTCTTGCATATTCTCATTATACCACTGATTCATGAATCCATAAATCATATTTTAGTTCTTGCTCTCTTATCAATGAAATTGGAACTTCACTAGTTGTTCCTTATTCAGTGGTTTGTACTCTACTCTTAACTTCTTCTTGCTCAACTTGTTCTGGTTTATCTGACATCTTTTCAAATTGAAGATAATCTATAATAAAAACAAGGATTAGATCGGATCATACACATCACACTATCATAGATTTATATTTCATGTAATTCTAGACACTTTTCCCATCATACATATTTCGAGAATCGGCTAAATTGAAGCTCTGATACCAATAAATGTAACACCCCTCGCTCGTATTCAACGCCAGAACATGGTTCAAGGTGCTACCTGAATTAAACAATAATAAACAAACAAAATTGAGTCATAAATCTATATTTCAATTTAAAATTTGTCAAATTTCATCTTTAAGTCCCTCATATGGACCTACGAGGCCCAAAATATGCTTAGGAAGTGAATTGGGACTAAATCAAGAACTTTGGAAACTTGTCCTTGAAAATAGCGGCACACGCCCATGTGGCCTGAAGCATGCCCGTGTGGCCTGCCCGTAGGGCTCCCATGGCCGTGGGTAGATCTAACTTGCTCACACGACCGTGGGACTAGCCTGTGGGCGATACTGACTTTGCCACACGGCCTGGGCACACGCCCATGTGACTTGGCCATGTGAAAATCTCATTTTTCACCATTTTTAAGCTATTTCACATATAACACACCTAGTTCATGCCCAAAACATTGGCTTACAAATCTTGATCAAATAACATTCATTTATCCAATTTCTTGTACTTAATCACAATTATACACTAATAGAACCCAACCCATCAATTATTTCAATCCAAAATATATATATTTCATTTTCAAACACAAAACATCACATTGAACATACTTTACATATTTAATCATTCACACAATTACATTATCAAATCAACTCCTATACATGCCATATAAATCAAAAAGTTGTTTAACAAAATCTACAAGAGTAAATCTGGATAGTGTGACCCTTGATGTAGATCCGATCCTCCGTATTTATATAAGTCAATCTACAAAACAAAAAACATACAAAAGTAAGCTTATAAAAGCTTAGTAAGCTCATAGGCATAATTAGACAAATCTTACCAAATATTGTACACAATCATATATCTATTAGCTTATCTAATTCATCCCGCAAATCACAATTTCATTAATAAACTCATTTGGATAATTTCCAGGTTGCTATTCAAATATTTAACTCCCTTGGGCCTATTTCTCATTTACTTCCATTGTCAAATTAAGGAACAATAAAGGAATTGAGTGCTTCATTATCACATTGCCATAGTAAAATATGGACTTTCACATTGTCACACATCACACACTGAAGCCATAGCCTTGCCATGGTCTTACACGAATCACATAACATACTGATGCCATATCCCAGATATGGTCTTATACAGAATCACATTATCACATCACATCGATGCCATAGCCCAGCTATGGTCTTATATGGGAACTTGGATCACATTGTACCGATGCCATAGCCCAGCTATGGTCTTATACGGAAGCACATATCACATCTTTTTCGTCAATTCATTATGGTCACA
Source organism: Gossypium hirsutum (assembly GCF_007990345.1). Lineage (NCBI taxonomy): Eukaryota > Viridiplantae > Streptophyta > Magnoliopsida > Malvales > Malvaceae > Gossypium > Gossypium hirsutum. Next base: position 55,028,771 of record NC_053428.1, on the reverse strand, counting down.
GAATGAAAGCACTCAAATCCATTGTTCCAAATAATATGTACTTTTACTTAAAATTATTTCATACTTTTTACAATTTATTAGTATTCATCTACAATAATATACTTAAAATCCATAATATTTTCATAACAAAACATTAAATTTTCCATATGAACTTACCTGGGCTAATTTGCAAAAGTCATAGAAATTTAGGGACTATTCTTGAATTTTCTCCTTTCCATGATTCACTTCGTTTTCTTGATATATAATTATAAAATCATTTCTTCATTAGCATCTATTTTAATTCTATTCTATCTCACAATTTATGCCCTTAAATTTTCAAAACTACACTATTACCCCAAACTTCTCACTTTTTACAATTTAGTCCCTATTCAATTTATTCATCAATTGAACTAATTCCTCTCAAATAACACTTTATTAAGACATTATATACTACTTCAAAGCCTTTGACATTCCAAGATTCAACATAAAACCCTAATTACAACAACTTTCACAATTTGATCCTAAAAATCAATTTCTATAAATATCTCTTCATTAAATCATCATATAATGAAATTAAAACCTTAATTCCATGATAAATCATCATAAAATTTCAACACTTATTCATGGAAACTTTCAAAATTACCCATGAAATCAAAAACTAATGAATTAAACAAGTGGACCTAGTTGTAAAAGTCTCAAAAACACAAAATTTACAAGAAATAATCAAGAATTGAGCTTACATGTAGTAAAAATATGAGAAACCAGCTTAAAAGAACCCTTCAATGGTGTTTTTCTGGAGAGGATGAAGAAAAAATGAAGAAAACTCTAGATTTACCTAATATATCATATTTTACAATTAAATTTTTACCCTATTTCCAATTTTGCCCCTTGTTCACACTTGATTTTTATTTTTCTTGCACACACATGCCGTCCAGCCCAATAATAGGTGTTCAATTGCATATTTAGTCCTCTTTTAATTATTACTAGAGCTATTTAATCACATTTCACAATTTTCCACTTAATTTCAATTTAGTTCTTTTTACCCAATTGACTATCGAAACCATAAAATTTCTCGACAAAACTTTAATACTAACTTACTAACACTCCATAAATATTTCTAAAAATATTTATGGCTCAGTTTATGAATTCGAGGTCTCGATACCTCGTTTTTATCTCATTTAATCTACACATTTCTTTTAATTCATAATTTCACTAATTCAAAATTATTTCTAAAACCACACTTAACATTTACTTACTAATATCTAAACTCACATGTCGGATTTAGTGATTTCAAATCACTGTTCTGATATCACTAAAATTTGGGTCGTTACAAGACCATAGTTGGGCTATGGCACTGTGATACATGTAAGACCATGTATGGGACATGGCATCGATATGAGATACTGTGTAAGACCATATCTGGGATATGGCATCAGCATCAATATGAGATCTTGTGTAAGACCATATCTGGGATATGGCATCAGCTTCGATATGAGATCTTGTGTAAGACCATATCTAGGATATGATATCGGCATCGCTATGAGATTATGTGTAAGACCATATCTGGGATATGGCTTCGGTATGAGATTTCATGTAAGACCATGTCTAGGATGCAGCATCGATATGTGATTTCGTATAAGACCATGTCTGGTACATGGCATCGATATGAGACTTTGTGTAAGACCATAGTTGGACTATGGCATCAAGTAAAAGACATACTCAGACCCGTAAGACGTTCTCTAATTTGAAAAATGTTGGTAAGTAAAATTGAAGTTAAATGTTAAAATTTAATTAGATACTAATATTAGGCTCAAGTAAGTAAATTTGCTGTTTGAAATTGTGGATGACAAAAACATTTGTAAAATAAATAAATATGTTAATTTTCTTGGAGTAAATAATGTGAATATGATGATATTATATTGACGAAGAATGTTAGTCATATGTGTGTATTTATGAGAGTCAAGTTAGAGGCTTTACAATTCCCCATTACCAGTGTTGCTTTTGTGACGAAAAATTTACGAGAATTATGTCGAATAAGTTCATAAGTGTGAAATAATAAGTAATGCATATAGAGATGAGAATAGTTTGAAAAGTAAAAATAGTTTGGGTGAAATATCAGAAAGTTTTAAGGATTATACGGATTGTGTAATGTTATGGTTAAAGAAGAAAATTAGTCTAGGTTATTTGACTCAATCGGGTATGGGGTCTAAAGATATGTTTGCTGAAATTTCCTCCAAATTGGTTTTCATTAATGACTGGAATACTACGGTGTTACATTTTTTATCTGTGATGATTATGTTTATTGTGATGGTATTTCTAGATTCGATATCAGGAATGTGGAAAATTCTAGTATCTGGAATTCTCTGATTTTTAGTGTAAAGAATTATCATTGGAAAAGGCATAAATGATGGAAACCAAAGCTTGAAATGTGTAGTGGTTTTCTTTTCTTGGGTAAGCTTGACTAAGGTTAGTGAGTTTAATCAGAATATCTCCATTTCCTTGAGCTAATATGGTTGTGAGATCTTTGATTTGCACGATAAGAGAATTATGAATGAGTGCATATACTTGGGTTGTAGTAGCAAAATGAAAAAAAAAGTACCTTGATATGTTATTATTTGATAGTGGAAATCAACTTAGTTGTTTATATCTGCGTGAACTGGTTTGTTGAGATGTGAATTCAGTTATGTGTATTTAAAGGATTCTCTGGTATGGTAATGAATTTTTGTGCAATCATGAGTATATAGATATACGGATAATCTGAATAAAGAAATTATATTCTCGAGAGTATGATACAAAACTATGCTTATTGGATTGTTCTAACTGAATGATGTTGTTATGAGTTAAAGTTGTTCTAATTAATGAGATTATCATGTTCGTGAAAATTGAATGATCGATGCAAGTTAGCAAAGTTGGAAATAGTTGAAAGTATTATTAACTGAAGCTTTAGTGCTGAGTTGAGTTTGGATTAAGTAAAATGTTTATGAATTTTTAGTAATGTACTATTGCACTGATTGAAATATGTTTCATTATGAGAATGTAAACAAGCAGTTTGTACTTCCAGATGGTTAAAGTCACAATAAAAGAGAACTGTTCGATTAGCAATTTAAAGACAACCACTTTTTTTGTCTGTGTTGTGAATTCGATGATATCATGTGTTCGACTGAAAATGTCATATGCTTCCTAAATATTAATGGATTAAAGTATCTAATGTTACTGAAAAATATCTGGATTTAAGACAGTATCAATGATTTGAGATATTGAAAGACTCTAAATAGTTGTTGGTTAATCTCTGAGAAAATAGATATAGTTACAGATGTCGAATGGAAAGATCTTTGCTTATTTTGTGAAAATGATTACTCGATTGATCTTATTTGATGATGGCCTGATGTTAGCTAAATAAAAAGCTAAAGTGATGTTCTCCTTGTGAGTTTGAAAAACTTAGAAACATGTTAGTGAATTGCAAGCTAAACGGGTACAATGTGAAAAGACTTTTAATTCTGAATTTCAGAAGTTTTTGTATGAGGCTCATAGTAGCTTGTCTGTTCATCCGAGAGTAACAAAATGTATAGTTATACGAAGTAAATGTTTTGGTGTACGGGTATGAAACCCGATATTTCTAATTCTGTGCTCAGATGTTGAATTGTCAATAGGTTTAATCCGAAGATCAAGTGTATTCAGGTTTAATACAGTCAGTGCTGGTAAGGGTGTGATAAAGAGATAGTCACTATAGAGTCACTATAGACTTCGTATTGGGGTTTTCATTATCACCAATAAAATAGATTTTATTTGTATTGTGGTTGATCGTTTGGCCAAAATCCGCATGATTGATTTAGTATATACAGAGTTCCTATTTGACAGATCAACTGAGCTATGTGTTCTGAGCGAGTAATTCAAAATTTTAACAATATGCTCCGGCATTGTGTGTTAAAGTTCAAAGGCTATGGGAAAAAGGTATGCGAGGCTGAAATCAATTTGTGACCCTGAGAAATTAGTGAAAGTGATTCATAAGATTTGGACGCAACTTCTTCTGGTAAGATTTTCGGGGACGAAAATCCCTAAAGGAAGGGAGAGTTGTAACAGCACTTTTTTGGGTCAGATCGAAACAGTGGTTTCGGAACCACAAATGTGAAGTAAAAAATATTTATTTTATTATTTTAATAAGGTTTACAATATGATATAATGTTCGTGTGAAAATTTAGTAAAGAAATTTTACCGTTTGAGTGGTTAATTCGGTAAAAAGGACTAAATCGCGTAAAGCGTAAAAGTTGAATTCTATAAGTTAAAAGTATTAAATGGCTATGGAATTAAATAGAGAAGGTCCTTATGTGGTAAATACCCCATTTATGAGATACTAGAGGTTAGTGGAGTTGCATTTGGTGTATTTAGTAATATTTTTTGAGGGTAAAAAGGTAAATAGGTAATTAAAGTTAATAATAAATAAAATAAATATAAAATCCAGATCATTTTGTACGAGAATGTCCAGAGGTGGCTAATCGAGAGATAACACAGAGTGCTAGATCCAGAAATGCTCCTACTAGAGGCAGATCACCGAGGCAACCGGGAGTAGGAGCAAGTAACAGAGGTACCTCAAGAGATTCGGCTGTGAGACCAGATGTTAGAGCCCCTGCAAGGACTTATGATATTCGTGCACGCGAAGAGGCATCCTTCCCCAATGTGATTACGGGTATATTTTCTCTATATGATATTAATTTCATTGCTTTGATTGATCCGAGTTCAACTCATTCATATGTTTGCAAGCAATTGATGTCTAGTACAAGTATGCCTATAGAATCTACAGAATTTGTGATTAAAGTATCGAATCCATTAGGCAAGCATGTATTAGTAGATAAAGCAATTAAGGAACAAAAGTATTGCACTTGTGAAAGTACTATGGTATAGACATGGGGTAGACGAGGCTACATGGGAACCCAAAGAGGCTATGCGAAAACAGTACCCAAATCTCTTCACATGTAAGATTTTCAGGGACGAAAATCCTTAAAGGGGGGAGAAATATAACATCCCGAAATAGAGCCTAAACGGAACAGTGGTTGCGAAACCACAAATCCGAGGTAGAAAAATTTATTTTATTATTATTTTGAGGTTCATGATATGATTGCATGATTGTGTTAAAATTTCGTGATGAAATTCTATACATAAAGTGCTTAAGTTGAGATTAGGGACTAAATCGAATAATTTGCAAAACTTGATTTCTAGAAGTTTTTAGTATGAAATTGCTTTGGAATATTAATTAGGAGGGTTTAAATAAAAATTTGACCAATTTCTAAGTTCATGGACAAAATAGGACATGGATGGAATTTTTGAAAGTTTAATAAGGAAGGGCATTTTGGTCATTTGGATATTAAATGAAATAAAAAGGGAAAAATAACACAAAATTCATCATATTCTTCATTAGCATGAAATTTCAAGGGTTCTCCATATCTAGGGTTTGTTTCAAGCTTTCAAGCTCCATAGTAAGTGATTCCAAGCCCCGTTTTTAATGTTCTTTACGTTTTCAGAGTCCCGGTAGCTCGATAAAGCTTATGCTAGCAATAATTTAAGTTAGGGTTCATATTTGGAAAAATACTCATAGGTGAAAAGTGTTTATTTTGATGTTTTATGATAGAATATGAGGTTTTAAATTATGTTAGACAACTTGTGCTACTCGGTTTTAAGTGAAAACGAGTAAAAGGGCTTAATCGGTAAAAATACCTAATAGTCATAAGTACATGTTAGAGTGTGAATTTGATGTTGTGATAGAAGGGAAAAATGATCAGCTTGTCATAAAACATAAGAAAATAGGATGAAGTTTAAATTACGAGCCTTGGGGAAAAAGTGCAAATATGTGAAAGTTTAGGGGCAAAAATGTATTTTTTCCAAAGTTTTGGTCAAGGACTGTTTTGATAAATGTGAATATTAAATAAGTTAAATTTGCTATTATAGATCAAGAAGAGTGAAATTCGGGAGTAGATCGGGAAAAGAAAAGGTAAGGACTAAATTGTAAAGTTTAGTCACATTTTGTATCGAGGTAAGTTTACAGTAAATAAATACAATATTCTTTTATTTTATATTATTATTTTCAATTTCCAGCATTTATATACTTATTTTTTTAGAATATTTAAAGTCGAATTAAAGGCGAAGTGACAGAGAAAAAGCATTAGGAAGCCTCGTTTGAACCTTAAGAATGTTAGGATATTGGGGTTGACAGGACATGACAAGACAGAAATGAGTCATGTAAGTCCATATCAGATATATGGCTTTGGAGACAGGAATGAGTCATGTAAGCCCATATTAGATATATATATGGCATTGAAGACAGGAATAATTCATGTAAGTCCATGTCGAAGACATGGCATTGGCAGGATGTTGATAGACAGGAACGACCCTAGTATCCTTAGTATTCCGAGTGGTTCAACGGGTCATTGTACACGTTAAATTACAGTGAATTATCAGCAAAAGGGAAGGTAGATTATATTTCTGAATAGTGAAAGGTTAGGTAAGAAAGAAGGTAAGTGAGTAAAGAAGAAGGTAGAAAATGAGAAGTAAAGAAAGTTTATGAGGTTAGGTGACATTATGTATAATTATTCATTATGTTGAATGTTGTAATTTATTTGCTTGTAAGCTTACTAAGCCTAGTGCTTAATCTCTTTATTTTCTTTTTTTGTTATATTTTTTATCAAGCCACTCAGGGATCGAAGGAAACGTCGGAGACTCGATCACACTATCGAAGAAATAACATTGGTATAGTTAGTCGTTTCGTTTTGTGTATGGCATGTATAGGAACTTGGTTTCTTTTGATACGATATGATCAATGAATGATGTGTAAATACTTGCTAGTGATTAGCTAATAGAGTGGCTGATGATATACATGTTTAATAGTATGTATGATTAAGTAGTAACTATCACATGAAAACTAAGAAAAATGTGAAAGTAACTTAAAAATAGATTCAAGTATCAGAAATAACGGGATTTTGAAAAATCACAAGAAATTGTAGAGACATGGGTTGATGGAGAATAATATATGAAATTAAAGCTCGTTGTGTCTATTTTCATATGGACTAAGCAAAACAGGTAAAGGTTTTGAATTTTATAGGGTATCTGAGTTTTGGTGAAATAGGGCCAGAGCAATTTCTAGATCCCCTGTTCCAACTTTAGAAATTCACCATAAAATTTTAAAACATAATTAGGTGGTTTACTTTATATGGTTAGAATCCTTATTGAATCTAGTTTTAATAGAAACAAACGGTATAGTCATATGATTTTTGTACAGAGAGAAAAGTGGTTCGTAGTAAGTAGAGGCCAGTGCAGTCAAATTCTAAAATAGGGGTAAATTTAACTAATAAACTGTACTAATTGGCTAAGTAAAAAATTCTAGAAAAAAATTCGTAGATAGATATATGAGTCTAGTTTCAGGAAAAATTTACGGATATTAATTATGAGTTTTGAAAGTCGAGAAATGAATTTTTAAGCAACCATGATGCAGAAAAACAGTGTATTCCGAAAATTAAAATAAGTGGTTTAGAGTTGTTTAAAAGGTAAGATAAGTTTAGTAACACCTCAAGCTTGACTCCGGTGACGGTTTCGAGCATGGGGGTGTTACATTTATTGGTATCAGAGCAGGTTTAGTCGGTTCTCAAAATAGTTAGTGTGAGTAAAAGTCTAGCTATACATGCCATACCTGTATTTTGATAGTGTGACGACTCCTGACAATTTTTAGATATTTTGTTTTATAGCAATGGACCCGAGCGAGCTGGTGATGATGATGTAGAAAGTAATGCGCCTGCTCCCACGGAAGGGGCATCGCTATCTGAGAATAGGCCAGTAACAGTTAATCAGGGAGGAGTGACTCGAGAAGCTCTCTTCCAGGCTTTGAATGATTTGTTTGCCGAGTTCGTTCGTATGAATCCGGCAGTTAGACCTCCACCCCCTCATGATTCTCAGGCTACCCATGTAGCTCAAGCTCCCCCAGTCACAGATACAATGATAAGAGAAAAGCCACCGGTTGATAGAATCAGGAAACAATGGGCAGAAGAGTTCCGAGCAACAAAAGATGATGATGCAGAAAGAGTAGAATTTTGGTTAGAAAATACTATCAGAGTCTTTGACGAATTATCTTGCACACCCGAGAAATGTATGAAATGTGTAGTATCACTTCTTAGAGACTCAGCCTACTACTGGTGGAAGACACTTGTATCAGTTGTACCAAAGGAGAAGGTCACTTGGGATTTCTTTCAGGAGGAATTTCGTAAAAAGTATATTAGTCAGAGGTTTATTGATCAGAAGAGAAAGGAATTCCTGGAACTGAAACAAGGTAATATGACAGTGACCGATTATGAGAGCAAATTTGTCAGGCTTAGTAAATATGCTCGAGAATGTGTGTCCACAGAGGCTATTATGTGTAAAAGGTTTGAGGATGGGTTAAATGATAATATCCGACTGTCAGTGGGTGTCTAGAAATAAAAGAGTTCGTTATTTTAGTTGAGAGAGCCTGTAAGGTAGAGGAGCTGTTAAAAACAAAAGGCAAGTTGAGACAGAGACACAAGATACAAAGAAGAGACAGATGAGCAGGTCATTCTAGGCTATATCCAAAAGACCAAAGGAGTTTTCTACCAGATCTAGTTTCTCAGCCGGGTATTCTAGTCAGAATAGAGGTAGCATATTTAAGGATTCAAAGGCTCAGAACACCTCGATTGTGAGTGTAGGTAATGTTGGACAGGGTAGATCAGGGTGTTCACGGTGTGGTAGACTTCATTATGGTCCTTGTCGGGCAGGCGAAAATGTTTGTTATAAATGCGGTGCTCCAGATCATTTTGTACGAGAATGTCCAGAGGTGTCTAATCGAGAGATAACACAGAGTGCTAGATCCAGAAATGCTCCTACTAGAGGCAGATCACCGAGGCAACCGGGAGTAGGAGCAAGTAACAGAGGTACCTCAAGAGATTCGGCTGTGAGACCAGATGTTAGAGCCCCTGCAAGGACTTATGATATTCGTGCAGGCGAAGAGGCATCCTTCCCCAATGTGATTACGGGTATATTTTCTCTATATGATATTAATTTCATTGCTTTGATTGATCCGGGTTCAACTCATTCATATGTTTGCAAGCAATTGATGTCTAGTACAAGTATGCCTATAGAATCTACAGAATTTGTGATTAAAGTATCGAATCCATTAGGCAAGCATGTATTAGTAGATAAAGCAATTAAGGAACAAAAGTATTGCACTTGTGAAAGTACTATGGTATAGACATGGGGTAGACGAGGCTACATGGGAACCCAAAGAGGCTATGCGAAAACAGTACCCAAATCTCTTCACATGTAAGATTTTCGGGGACGAAAATCCTTAAAGGGGGGGAAATATAACATCCCGAAATAGAGCCTAAACGGAACAGTGGTTGCGAAACCACAAATCCGAGGTAGAAAAATTTATTTTATTATTATTTTGAGGTTCATGATATGATTGCATGATTGTGTTAAAATTTCGTGATGAAATTCTATACATAAAGTGCTTAAGTTGAGATTAGGGACTAAATCGAATAATTTGCAAAACTTGATTTCTAGAAGTTTTTAGTATGAAATTGCTTTGGAATATTAATTAGGAGGGTTTAAATAAAAATTTGACCAATTTCTAAGTTCATGGACAAAATAGGACATGGATGGAATTTTTGAAAGTTTAATAAGGAAGGGCATTTTGGTCATTTGGATATTAAATGAAATAAAAAGGGAAAAATAACACAAAATTCATCATATTCTTCATTAGCATGAAATTTCAAGGGTTCTCCATATCTAGGGTTTGTTTCAAGCTTTCAAGCTCCATAGTAAGTGATTCCAAGCCCCGTTTTTAATGTTCTTTACGTTTTCGGAGTCCCGGTAGCTCGATAAAGCTTATGCTAGCAATAATTTAAGTTAGGGTTCATATTTGGAAAAATACTCATAGGTGAAAAGTGTTTATTTTGATGTTTTATGATAGAATATGAGGTTTTAAATTATGTTAGACAACTTGTGCTACTCGGTTTTAAGTGAAAACGAGTAAAAGGGCTTAATCGGTAAAAATACCTAATAGTCATAAGTACATGTTAGAGTGTGAATTTGATGTTGTCATCGAAGGGAAAAATGATCAGCTTGTCATAAAACATAAGAAAATAGGATGAAGTTTAAATTACGAGCCTTGGGGAAAAAGTGCAAATATGTGAAAGTTTAGGGGCAAAAATGTATTTTTTCCAAAGTTTTGGTCAAGGACTGTTTTGATAAATGTGAATATTAAATAAGTTAAATTTGCTATTATAGATCAAGAAGAGTGAAATTCGGGAGTAGATCGGGAAAAGAAAAGGTAAGGACTAAATTGTAAAGTTTAGTCACATTTTGTATCGAGGTAAGTTTACAGTAAATAAATACAATATTCTTTTATTTTATATTATTATTTTCAATTTCCAGCATTTATATACTTATTTTTTTAGAATATTTAAAGTCGAATTAAAGGCGAAGTGACAGAGAAAAAGAATTAGGAAGCCTCATTTGAACCTTAGGAATGTTAGGATATTGGGGTTGACAGGACACGACAAGACAGAAATGAGTCATGTAAGTCCATATCAGATATATGGCTTTGGAGACAGGAATGAGTCATGTAAGCCCATATTAGATATATATATGGCATTGAAGACAGGAATAATTCATGTAAGTCCATGTCGAAGACATGGCATTGGTAGGATGTTGATAGACAGGAACGACCCTAGTATCATTAGTATTCCGAGTGGTTCAACGGGTCATTGTACACGTTAAATTACAGTGAATTATCAGCAAAAAGGAAGGTAGATTATATTTATCAATAGTGAAAGGTTAGGTAAGAAAGAAGGTAAGTGAGTAAAGAAGAAGGTAGAAAATGAGAAGTAAAGAAAGTTTATGAGGCTAGGTGACATTATGTATAATTCTTCATTATGTTGAATGTTGTAATTTATTTGCTTGTAAGCTTACTAAGCCTAGTGCTTACTCTCTTTATTTTATTTTTTTTATAGTTTTTATCAAGCCACTCAGGGATCGAAGGAAACGTCGGAGACCCGATCACACTATCGAAGAAATCACATTGGTATAGTTAGACGTTTCGTTTTGTGTATGGCATGTATAGGAACTTGGTTTCTTTTGATATGATATGATCAATGAATGATGTGTAAATACTTGCTAGTGATTAGCTAATAGAGTGGCTGATGATATACATGTTTAATAGTATGTATGATTAAGTAGTAACTATCACATGAAAACTAAGAAAAATGTGAAAGTAACTTAAAAACAGATTCAAGTATCAGAAATAACGGGATTTTGACAAATCACAAGAAATTGTAGAGACATGGGTTGATGGTGAATAATATATGAAATTAAATCTCGTTGTGTCTATTTTCATTTGGAAGAAGCAAAACAGGTAAAGGTTTTGTATTTTATAGGGTATTTGAGTTTTGGTGAAATAGGGCCAGAGCGATTTCTGGATCCCCTGTTCTAACTTTAGAAATTCACCATAAATTTTAAAAAAATAATTAGGTGGTGTAATTTATATTGTTAGAATCCTTATTGAATCTAGTTTTAATAGAAACAAATGATATAGTCATATGATTTTTTTACAGAGAGAAAAGTGGTTCGTAGTAAGTAGAGGCCAGTGCAGTCGAATTCTGAAATAGGGGTAACTTTAACTAATAAACTGTACTAATTGGCTAAGTAAAAAATTCTAGAAAAAAATTGGTAGATAGATATATGAGTCTAGTTTTAGGAAAAATTTACGGATCTGAATTTTGAGTTTTGAAACTCGAGAAATGAATTTTTAAGCAACCATGACGCAGAAAAATAGTTTATTCCGAAAATTAAAATAAGTGGTTTAGAGTTGTTTAAAATGTAAGATAAGTTTAGTAACTCCTAAAGCTTGACTCCGGTGACGGTTTCGGGCGTGGGGGTGTTACAATAAAAGCCAAAACCATGTTATATTTCTTCATCTTCAACCGAATATAGAGAAAAGAAACATCCATGGTTGTGTTTTAGGGTTCGGCATCTTTATGGCTCAATTTGTAAGTGTTTTGAGCTCAGTTTTTGATGATTTTTATGTTTTTGTGATCGTTTCTTCGTATTCTAGCTAGCCCATACCCTAATTTCTAAATTTTTTGATGAATTTGTGAGTTTCCATTGATGATAGCTTGATGTTTTTGAGTGTGATGATGGAAAATAAATCATTGTTGTTAGATTAACAAGTTTTATAAAGTGATTTTGAGTAAAAATGTCAATTTTGGACCAAATTTTATAAGGTGGAAATTTAGTGGTTAAAATGTAAAATAAATTGAAAATATGGACTGATAGTAATATATGGAAAATTCAGCTAGCTTAGGTTTGTGTTTAATTTCATGAAATTGTGATTTTAAGTGATAAGGACTAAATTGCAAAAATATGAAATATAAGGGAAAAAATGTAATTTTGCCAAAATATGAAAATTGTGTTAAATTGAATGAAATGTTGATTAAATAAGTAAAATTTGATATTATATAGATTAAGATAATCGAGAATTGGATCTAGAAAGGGGGAAAAACAAAGTACCGGACTAATTGATCCGTTCCATCGTTTTAACGATCGAGGTAAGTGTGTATGTAATAAGCATTGTTGAATTTATGCTTTTAATGTTTTGATATTATATAAATTGTATATACATGAGTATTGTTATGTTTAACGACATATTGGCTAAAAAAAATGGCACTTAGTGTGCTGTTCGAAATAGCTTCGGCTAAATGTGGCACTTGGTGTGCGATTGGAGATTGCTTCAGCTTTATATGTATATGGCACTTACTGTGCCAAATATTAAGAATGGCACTTGGTGTGCAAGATATTGAGTATGGCACTTAGTGTACGAGACATCAAAGATGCAACAGCATTACGTGTATGTATGAAATGCTAAGGATCGGTACAAATATGTACATGAGTTATGATGCATCTTTGTAACAAAGTAAATAAGTAAGTCATGTTTGTGAGAATGATTTTGTGATTACCTTGTGATTATGGGCCAATTCTTATGTTGTATAAATATGTATTTATACCATGATGGTGGAAATGATTGGTGAAGGTGTGATGAGCTTAGTTATCATCATTTTTGTACTAAACTTGTTTTGGACAGTAGCTGTAGTCCAACTTTGTAAATTCACCAAAACTTGTGGAAATTGAGTTAGAGGATGAATAAAATATGAAATTAGAGCTTACTGATTCTATTTTTACATAGAAGAAACGTGTATGGAAAAGAATTTTAGATTATGAGATATTTGAATTTTCGTGAGACAGGGTCAAAATGATCTTGGAATCCCCTGTTCTAATTTTGAAAAATCATTAAAAAAATTTTAAAAATAATTATGGGTTATAGTTTATATTCGTAGAATATTTGATGAGTCTATTTTCTAAAGAAACAAATAGAAACATCATTCTAATTCTGTATGAGGATATAATTAATTTTAAGTGAAGAGGGCTCAGAACTGTTGGATAGCGAAAAAGGGGTAACTTTGAAGAATAAACTGTACTTATTAGCTAAACCAAAATTTTTTTAAATTTTATGCTAAGAATATATGTGAGTTTAGTTTCCAGTAAAATTAACGGATCTTAATTTGGAGCTCCATAGCTTTAGAAATAAATAATCTAACAACTGTAACTAGAGTAGACAGCTTAACTGGAATTTGAAAAAATAGTGGAATAATATGCAATTATAATTGTGATACCTTGAGAACATGTTGTAAGAATTTGGCAAAAGCATATTAATAAATTGCTTATTATTTTCATATGAACTTACTAAGCTTTATATTTTCATCTCTTATAGGTTTATATAACTAGCTCGGGTTGGAGATCGTCAGAGATTCAATCACACTATCAAGCATCATTTGGGGTATAAGTATTCAAATACTTAAGTCTATGGCATGTATAGGGGCTCTATATTTGTAATTATTCCAACGCTAATGTGGCCAAATGTGTTGGCCTATAATAGTTATATTCTAATTTATATATAGCCATGAATGATGGCTTATGCTGATCATATGATTATTCATGTGTATTTGCCAATGTTTTATGGAGTGATAATGATATGGATGACTATGTGCATATGACTTAAGTACTCGATGATTGATTTTGGCATAATTGGCATATGGATAGATTATAGCATAAGTGTGAAATGTGAAAATGTATTAATGATAATCTCGGTATGAAAGTTGTTATGATTAATCTTGATAAAGTATGAAGCCTTGTGTATGCATAAGTTGTTATGAGAATGTCATGCATAAGCTATATTTACGATTATTAAGTGTTCATTTATGCCATGTTGGATGCCATTGAGATATGTGAGTGCGCATGTGTTGTGAGGGTGGCAAAATGGCTTGGAACATAGCCTACTATTTGTCCACACGAGCGTATGACCCTGCTTCATGATGAAATTTTCTAAGTTTTCCCAAAAGTTTTCAAAGTTTCTGGTTTAGTCCCGAATCATCTTCGAAGCGTGTTTAGGGCCTCGTAATCCTGTTTAAGGGATGTTATACATATGTATGAATGTTTTTGATTTGAATGAAATTTTATGGCCCGATTTTATGTGATTGTGTATGTTTAAGTCCGATAATGCCTCGTATCCTGTCCCGGCCTCGGACATGGGTAAGGGGTTTTACAAGAAATTTAGGCTCGAAGCCTTTCAGTACACTTCCTCCGATTAGTATAAACCTATCCCTATGCAATGCATCATACAATCATGTCATGTCATATCATAGAATCATACATGTATCCATTACGGTTTAAATAGCATGCTAAAATACGGTCATATATGTACATATATATGCATCACATAGGGGCAAAACAGTCATCTTACCATATAAGGGCAAAATAGAATTTTTATCATATATAGGGGGTCTAGGTAAACTTATCGACCCAACAGTAGGTTCGCAGTCGTCTTGAGCGACCCATGCAACCTTAACAGTCAAACAGAGAAAATAGGCCCACGACCCATATTGCGGGCCATGTAGGCCCACATAGCCCAGAAATGGCCCACATCCGTGTGGTTCACCCATCCGTGTGTGTGTTGTTAAGAAAATTGAAATAACTTGTTAATAATGTGATATGCTATAATTGGGAGATTATGGTTGCTAGCCTAATGACAAGATAATATAATTAGTGTGTGTAAGATAAAAGAGTAAGTATTATGAATGAGTAAGTGGTAATCAGGGGATTTAATACAAATTGATCATGGATGGATAAAGTAAATAAATGCTAATAGTTGATCTTATTTACATATGAACTTACTAAGCTTTGAAGCTTACCCCCCTTTTCTTTCCTACCTCTTATAGGTTTATTCAGCTAGCTTAGGTTGGAGATCTTCGGAGATTCTATCACACTATCAAGCTATCATTTGGGGGTATAAGTGAATGTAAGTATGTTAAGTCTATGGCATGTATAGGGACTCAGTCATTTTGTGTATGTGTCATTATGATATTGCCAAATCAAATCCTTATTTCAGTACAAGCCAATACATTTGGCAATATCATAATGACACATACACAAAATGACTGAGTCCCTATACATGCCATAGACTTAACATACTTACATTCACTTATACCCACACGGTCTACCCACACGGGTGTGTCCCAAGCCACATGGACGTGTGATCCCTGTTTTGATGAATTTTTTTTTGAGTTTTCCAAAGTTTTCAATTTAGTCCCAAACCACTCCTAACGTATGTTTTGGGCCTCGTGGGCCCGTATTAAGGACAATATGCATGTGATTGGATGAATTGGATTTGGACCAAATTTTATGGCCCGATTTTGTATGAATGTTTATGTTTAAGTCCAGTAATACCTCGAACCCTATCCCGGCATCGGATACGGGTAAGGGTGTAACATTTAGTGGTATCAAAGCTATGGTTTAGTTGATTCTCGGATGAACGTAACATATGTGAGTCTAGCTATACATGCCATATTACTACTTGCGATAGTGTGATATCTCCTGACTCTGACGAAATTGTTTTGTTAAGACAGAGATGACTTCCAACCTAGCTATTTTTCGATAATGCCAATAATGATATTGAAATGATTTAAATGTGCTTAAGATGTGTTGAAATTTGGAAAGGTATGAATAGAAATCTCATGATATGTATGTGTTAATGTACGAAATGAGATAACCACAAGTTGAGAAATGTGAAAAGTGGAATTAAATGAAAGTTTATATGGTGATAAGCCTATCCATGTTTGTTTGGCATGCATATGATGTTATGTGCCCAACATATTTGATTAAGTGAATACGAGAAGAAAATTTACTCACATTGACGGAATGTGTGTTTATGTACACTTATTTGAATAAGATAATAAAAAAAGTTCGTGTAACATGAATATGTATGTTAATTTGCTCAAAGTGAATTATGTGATTGTGATGATATTATGTGGATGATGAATGCTAAGTCATCTGTGTATATTTGTGGGAGTTAAATTAGAGGCTTTACGACCTCACCCCCTTACCAATGTGGTATTTTGTAATAAGATTTCACTAGATTTATGTTGAATGAACTCACAAGTGCGAGACTAAAGAGTTCAATAGCAGAATAACTAGAATATGGTCAGAGTTGAGAATAGTTTGACAAGTGAATATAGTTCTAGAAGAGATATCAGATTTTTTCTAAAGATTATTCAGATTAAGCAATGTCACGGTTAAAGAAAAAGTTAATCTCGGCTAATCGACTTATTCAAATATGATGTCTAAAGTATGTGTTTGCTGAAATTTTCCCCAAATTGGTTTTCGTTAGTGAATAAAATGATGCGGGGTTCATGATGATAGAATTAGTCAGAGAAATGATAATTGAGTAGTAAAGATGTCTGTGTGTGACAGTTACAGTTGAAATGAATATGATGATCTTTTTTGGCTATTCTATATATTATTTTATCCTTAGAGTTATGTGTGTGATTGCTCAGTTTCTAATGGAGTTCTTATGTTGCGAGAATGCTAGCTAACTATGATGTTAGATGAAAGCCCTGTTGGTCTGGTCGGTTTATGATCGGTATTTCTTTATCTCTTCGAAATTCAGTTCTAATATGTTGGAATGAAGTCGATGGTAAAAAAAAAATTGTGTGAGACTATTCTTATGTTTCTACTGACTATGGTTTTGTTTTATATATAGGGAAAATATGTTATCTCTATTATGATGGAAGTCCAAAGCTGGTAAGCATTGTTTTTCTACTGGTTTTCTCTAAAGAATCATCAAGATCTCTGTTATTTTCTTATGAGTTGTATTCTCGAACTTCCGATATGGTATCATATCTTGAATTTCTTTCTCTCGGTTTTCCTATTATTCTTATTTCGTGAATTATCAACCATGGCTCATCTTGATATAGTGTTCTTTGACTTGTGATAACTATGCCTATTATGGTTGTATTTCTTGTAACACCCCTATAACCCGTATCCGTCGCCGGAGTGGGTTATGAAGAGTTACTAATCCAAAACTCAACATTTGTACATTCACATTTACATAAGTTCATTAGAAATTATATGCATAGCCAAACACAATCAAAGATCGAAATTCAAACTTATACCGACATTCAAAAGTTGCCATATTCACATGGCTTATATACAAAGACATCTCAAAATATCATTCACTTAAGTCTATTCTATACATGCCATACTAGCTCCAAAATATAGTAGTACCAAAATGATAGATACTGTGACGAGTTGCTGACAATCCCTTCCCAAGCAGGTGACAGAAGTCAATGATCTATAAAACAGAGAAACGTAACAAACGGAGTAAGCTTTCATAAGCATAGTAAGTTTTAAGCAATGCAAACAAATAAACTCAATTATATATCAATTTATTCAATTTCTCAAGAGGTCATTTTCTAAATATATTGCCATTTGGCCGAATATACACAAGCACATAATGCACATTTAGCATTCTTATTTCACTTAATCTGAATTCATATAGCATAAATAAATCAAATACTTTCGCATACTTTCACACCTTAACTGAATGTATCATGATCATAGATATAGATATAACATTTATTCACATATGTATCACATTATACACTTATGATTCAATTCAAATCATACTCACATATAAGTACATAATACGTACCTGGCCAACTTAACGTATTAAATGTATTCCTTTGTCGTTCTAACACGAGGTATCTTAGTCTTAGACTTTTATCAAATCACCGGCATTCGGCCTGCTAGGTTTTAAACCTGAATTCATTCACTGGCATTTCGCCTACTAGGCTCGAAGCCCGATATCATTTCATCGGCATTATAGCCAGCTAGGCTCAAAGGCCCGGATAGTATCTCACAGGCATTATAGCCTGCTAGGCTTGAAGGCCCGAATAGTATCTCACTGGCATTATAGCCTGTTAGGCTCAAAGGCTCGAATAGTATCACCCCGGCATTATAGCCTACTAGGCTCAAAAGGCTCGAATAGTACTATACGATATTCAAATCAACAAGTTTCATATAACACAATCACACCAAATTAGGTACAAGCATCATTCGAATATATCATCCTACATTTTATTCACTTTTATTTCATTTCATCACTCACATTTATCATTTGATAGATTACACATAATATCTTACTCATATTCATCTAACACTATCATTTGATCATAAAAGCATATCACATTTTACTTCCATTACAATTGCCATTCGGCCAAATACATATATGACAAGTAATACTTAATTCTCATAATCTGTCATGTCATTATCGAATATTATTTATATTTAACTACTTAAAACTTACCTCGAATATTTTCTAACAGTCTCGAATCGGCTATTCAACTACTTTCTCTTTTCCCCTGTCTAACCTTGGTTCTCTATGCTATTGAGCTAATTCAAACAAAATTTAACTTATTAAAGTCCCATCATGTTAGCTTATAGCCGAATATTCATTGTATACTTGGTTCACATACACAAACACAAAACTCATAAGGTTTATCATATTTTCATATATATATCTTTACCATATAGCCGAATATATATATAGCTCATCAAATAGGTATTTATTTACGTTTCCCTTTTAACATATATTGATCAACTAGTCCATGCATTAGCCATTGACACATTCGGTCATTAAAGTAATAACCTGTTAACATTCAAGCATTTTATACCAAAATTTCTCCCAAGGCCGAATTCATCTACAACCTTTAGTACATATACAAAGTTTATATTAATTTATACACACACCATTAACCTTGTATCAATTAACTAAGTACTTTAAAATTTTCTTTAACTAAGTACCTTATCTGGAAATATTAAGGGCAAATTTAACAAGCTTAACTAAGTAACTTATCCGAAAATATTAAGAGCAAATTTAACAAGCTTAACTAAGTAACTTATCCGAAAATATTAAGAGCAAATTTAACAAGCTTTAAATTCAACTTATAATTTGAGCATAACTCATCAAGGCATCCACACATTAATTTATTATCCAAACATCCATAGTCGAGTACACATATTCTTTCATTCATTCTTAACAAAATTCTATCAAGCTTAAATCTCCATTTCATCATTTAAAACATCCAACACCAAATTTTCTTTGCATTACATACTATAGTCGAATGCCCATTCCAAGCAATTGAGCCACACATAGTTCAAATTTCAAAATTTAAACTTATAAACTTACAATCACATGGATTTTAACATTATAGTCCATCAAACTTTCATTCATCAATTTCTATCATCAAACACAAATTTTTGCAATTTCCTATCATGACCGAATGCACAGTTAACCAACACTTAACAAATTAGTTCATGGGTTTAAAGTAGAACCAAAAGAGGAACTCAAAAACATGAATTTTTAAGCAAACTACCATGAACTTACCTTGAATTTATCTCCCCCAAGTGACCGAATATTCAGGATCTTCTCTTCTTCCTTTTTGTTTTCTTAAGTTTCGGCTAAGTGGT
Source organism: Gossypium hirsutum (assembly GCF_007990345.1). Lineage (NCBI taxonomy): Eukaryota > Viridiplantae > Streptophyta > Magnoliopsida > Malvales > Malvaceae > Gossypium > Gossypium hirsutum. Next base: position 55,008,881 of record NC_053428.1, on the reverse strand, counting down.
AGAAAGAATAAAATAAAGTTCACTTTGTTTTTATCACCCATTTTATGTTATAAAATAACATATATTATTTTATACCATAATTTAAGTTTATAATTTATTAATATTATTAAGCACATGATGCATTAAACCAACTCCACTACTGTACACTTAAATAAAATCGTAAAATAGACATGAAAATCCTCTACTTTAGTAATTTACAAAATAATCACTTGGACATTCACCTACCACATTATCAAAGTTTCTCAAACAAGTCCTTTTTAGCTAATTCCACATTCAAATGACAAAATTAAGACAGGATACTTTCACACATGCACTCTCACATATAATAAGCATAGAATATAACATTTAATTATGTTCGTGACTCGCTTTTGTGGTCCCGAAACCACTTTCCGAGTAGGGTCAAATTAGGGCTGTCACAACTCTCCCCCCCTTAGGAAATTTTCATCCCCAGAAATCTTACCAGTGAAAAGGTTACGATAACGTTCTTTCATTGAGTCCTCTGGCTCCCAAGCTGCTTCTTCAAGCCCGTGTTTGAGCCACAGTACTTTCACTAATGAGATTTTCTTATTTCGTAATTCTTTTACTTCACGAGCCAAAATACAAACTGGTTCCTCTTCATAACTCAAATCAGACTGAATTTCAATCTCTGATGGATTAATCACATGAGAAGGACCGAATTTGTACCGACGAAGCATTGAAACATGAAAAACATCGAAAATCTTTTCAAATTCAGGGGGCAAAAGTAGTCTATAAGCAACTGGCCTAATCCGTCCTATAATTTCGTATGGTCCGATAAATCTCGGGCTCAATTTGCCTTTACGGCCAAATCTGAGCACCTTTTTCCACGGTGAAACTTTAAGAAACACTTTGTCTCCGACTTGATACTCTATATCTTTCCGTTTCAAGTCCGCATACGATTTCTGACGATCTGATGCTGCTTTCAGACTTTCACGGATCACTCTTACTTTCTGTTCGGCCTCTTTAATCAAATCAACTCTGTAAATCTTATTCTCACTGAGTTCGGTCCAAAACAAAGGTGTACGACATTTACGATCGTACAAAGCCTCGTAAGGCGCCATATTGATGCTCGATTGAAAACTATTATTATATGCGAATTCAACCAAAGGTAAGTATCGTTCCCACAAGGCACTAAACTCAAGGATGCAACATCTCAACATATCCTCGAGTATCTGAATAATTCGCTCGGATTGACCATCGGTCTGGGGATGAAAAGCGGTGCTAAAATGCAACTTAGTACCCAATTCTTCTTTCCATTTCTTCCAAAATCGCGATGTGAATCTCGGTACCCCGTGTAACCTTACAATCTGAGAAACATACAATTCAACTAACTTATCAAGTGAATAATCTGTACGTATGGGAATAAAATGAGCCGACTTTGTCAATCTATCAACCACAACCTAGATCACATCTTTCTTACTCGGAGACAATGGCAACCCAGATACAAAATCCATCGTGATTTGATCCCACTTCCACTCGGGTATCATGATCGGTTGCAGTAATCCCGAAGGCACTTGGTGTTCCGCTTTCACTTGTTGACATATCAAACACCTTGAAACAAAGTCAGAAATGTCTCATTTCATACCATGCCACCAATACTGACGTTTCAGATCGTTGTACATTTTCGTACTACCCGGGTGAACTGATATTCGGCTGCTATGAGCCTCGGTCAAAATCATCGGAATAAGCTCTGAATTTCTTGGAGCACATAATCAATTTTTGAACCTCAAACCATCATTGCTATCAATCAAAAACTCTGAATCCTCTTTCGAAACACATAATGCTCGCTTTGCAACTAATTTATCATCAACTTTTTGAGCTTCACGGATTTGTTGCATCAAAAACGGTTTTGCTTTTAATTCCGCTACTAACACATCATCAGCGTACACAGACAGATGCACATTCATTGCTCGCAAAACAAACAGTGATTTACGGCTTAAAGTATCAGCAACCACGTTATCCTTTCCCGGATGGTAATCAATGACAAGCTCATAATCTTTCAATAATTCTAGCCAACGTCTTTGTCTCAAATTCAAATCTCTTTGAGTCATCAAGTATTTGAGGCTTTTGTCATCGGAATACACATGGAATTTTTCCCCGAACAAGTAGTGGCGCCAAATTTTTAAAGCGAAAACAATAGCAGTTAACTCGAGATCATGAGTAGGATAGTTTTTCTCGTGAGGCTTCAACTGTCTCAAAGCGTACGCTACTACTCCACCCTCTTGCATCAATACACAGCCCAAACCATTTAGAGATGCATCACTGTAGATCACAAATTCTTTACCAGATTCTGGCTGAACTAACACTGGAGCTTTGGTCAAAAGAGTTTTCAATTGATCAAAACTTTTCTGGCACTTTTCGGACCACTCAAACTTGATATCCTTCTAAAGCAACTTTTTCATCGGTGTTGCTATCATCGAAAAACCTTTCACAAACCGTCTGTAGTACCCAGCAAGTCCCAAAAAGCTTCGAACTTTTGAAACATTTCTCGGAGGCTTCCAATAGAGTATAGCTGAAATTTTACTCGGATCAACATGAATGCCCAATGCGGATACAATATGCCCCAAAAAGCTTACTTCTCTCAACCAGAATTCACATTTATTGAACTTCGCATATAATTGCTTGTCTCACAAAATCTGCAACACTAACTTCAACTGCTCGGCATGTTCAGTTTCACCGCGTGAATAGATTAAAATGTCATCTATAAACACGACTACAAACTGATCTAAATACTGTCTGAAAATTCGATTCATTAAATTCATGAACACAGTAGGGGCATTAGTGAGCCCAAATGGAATCACTAAGAATTCATAATGCCCGTATCTAGTTCTGAAAGCAGTTTTAGGCATGATAGAGTCTCTTAGTCGCAACTGATAATAACTCGATCTCAAGTCTATCTTCGAAAATACTGAAGTTCCTTTCAGTTGATCAAACAAATCATCGATTCGCGACAACGGACATTTATTCTTTATCGTTACCCTATTAAGCTGACGATAATCAGTGCACATTCTCATGGTTCCATCTTTCTTTTTCACAAACAGCACTGGTGCACCCCAAGGAGAAAAACTTGATCGAGCAAAACCTCTATCTGTCAACTCTTACAACTGAGATTTCAATTCTTTTAATTCAGTTGGTGCCACACGATATGGAGCTATCGAAATAGGTGTAGTCCCTGGTACTAGTTCAATACCAAACTCTACCTCCCAGACAGGTGGTAATCCAAGTAATTCCTCAGGGAACACATCCGGATATTCACAAACCACGAGCACAGTCTCAAGTTTCTTTTCTGATTCTTTACTATCCAGTACGTACGCAAGATATGCTTCACACCCCTTTTTCACATATTTCTGAGCCAACATCGAGGATATCACTGTCGGTGATCCATTCAAATCGGTAAACTCAACTCGAATTATCTCATTATTTGAACACCTCAAATCAATTATCTTTCGCTTGCAATTCACTACTGCATCATGCATAGTTAACCAATCCATACCAAGAATAACATCAAACTCGTCAAACGGTAATAACATTAAATCAGCCGGAAAGTAAGAATCTCAAATCATCAGGGGACATTTCTTACATACTTTATCAACTAGCACATAACGGCCTAAAGGATTCGACACTCGAATCACAAACTTAGTAGACTCAATAGGTAGAGTCTTACTGGATGCCAAAGTTTCACACACATACGAATGAGTAGAACCGGGATCAATGAAAGCAATAACATCAGTATCAAAAAGAGTGAAAATACCGGTAATAACATCTGGCGAAGAAGCATCCTCGAGTGCGCGTATAGCATAGGCTCTGGAAGGAGCACGAGCCTCAGAACGTACAGTAGTATCTTTGGTCCCTCTCTGATTTCCACTAGCATTACACGTATGTCTAGGTGGTCTACCTCGTGTTGCAGTGTTACTAGGTCTCCCACTCAGATTAATATTCTGTTTAGCTAATTTCGGACAGTCTCGGATAAAGTGATCAGCTGATCCACACTTGAAACAAGAGCGGTCATGAAATCTACAGCTTCCTGAATGCCATTTACCATAATGCTTGCACTCAGATCTATCCTGACGATCATTGCCGACACTGGCAATAGAGGTGGCTCACGTACTCACAGGGGGTCGTTCACGGTCCCGTCTTGAAAAACCTAAAGTATTCTTAGATCGGCCTGAGTCATCTCTAAATTTCTTCAATGACTGATGAAAGGATTTTCTCAAAGATCTTTTACGGAACTCTCTAGCTCCATCATCATCTTTTCTTTACTCTTTACCGAGCTCTTCGGCTTTACAAGCTCGCTCGACAAGCACTACAAACTCTTTAATTTCGAAAATACCCACCAACAGTTTGATGTCTTCATTCAACCCGTCCTTGAAGCATTTACACATGATAGCCTTAGACGAAACACATTCCTGAGCATATCTACTAAGTCGGACAAACTTTCGCTCATAATCGGTAACTGTCATAGAACTCTGTTTGAGCTCGAAAAATTCCTTCCGTTTCTGATCGATGAATCTTTGACTGATATATTTCTTGCGGAACTCGGTTTGAAAGAATTCCTAGGTAACCCGTTCTCTTGGCACAACTGAAACCAAGGTATTCCACCAATAGTAGGCAGAACCACGTAACAGAGATATATTACATTTTAAGCACTCATCAGGTGTGCACGATAATTTATCAAAAACACGAATGGTATTATCGAGCCAAAACTCAGCCTGCTTGGCATCATCACTGTCAGTAGCCTTGAATTCAGTAGCCCCGTGCTTTCAAATTCTATCAACCGGAGGCTTGTTCAACCTCAACGGTTCAACTACAGGAGGTACCACAAGTGCAGGGGTTGTATTAGTTGGGGGTGGAGGATGTGAAACAGCTGGATTAGTCCGAATATGCTGAGTAAACCAATCGTTCATCATAGCATAGAAGGCTTGTTTAGCCTCATCATTTTGATTACTAGCATTCGGATGAGAGTCCAACGGCGCTGTCCCTAGCGAGGGAGCAGGGGCTATGCTCTCTACATCATCAGCTACTGCTTGATCGGGATCAAAATTCATTACTATACGAAAAACACATTTCAACTGTCAGAAATCATCACACTATCATATTAACACTTTATGGCATGTATAGCTAGACTCACACACGCTACGTTAGTCCTACAATCGACTAAACTGTAGCTCTGATACTAATAAAATGTAACACCTCTATAACCCGCATCCGTCGCTGGAGTGGGTTATGAAGAGTTACTAATCCAAAACTCAACATTTGTACATTCACATTTACATAAGTTCATTAGAAATTATATGCATAGCCAAACACAATCAAAGATCGAAATTCAAACTTATACTGACATTCAAAAGTTGCCATATTCACATGGCTTATATACAAAGACAGCTCAAAATATCATTCACTTAAGTCTATTCTATACATGTCATACTAGCTCCAAAATATAGCAGTACCAAAATGATAGATAGTGTGGCGAGTTGCTGACGATCCCTTCCCGAGTAGGTGACAGAAGTCAACGATCTATAAAATAGAGAAACATAACAAACGGAGTAAGCTTTCATAAGCATAGTAAGTTTTAAGCAATGCAAACAAATAAACTCAAATATACATCAGTTTATTCAATTTCTCAAGAGGCCATTTTCTAAATATATTGCCATTTGGCCGAATATACACAAGCACATAATGCACATTTAGCATTCTTATTTCACTTAATCTGAATTCATATAGCATAAATAAATCAAATACTTTCACATACTTTCACACCTTAACCGAATGTATCATGATCATAGATATAGATATAACATTTATTCACATATGTATCACATTATACACTTATGATTCAATTCAAATCATACTCACATATAAGTACATAATACGTACTTGGCCAACTTAACATATTAAATGTATTCATTTGTCGTTCTAACACGAGGGATCTTACTCTTAGACTTTTATCAAATCACCGGCATTCGGCCTGCTAGGTTTTAAACCTGAATTCATTCACCGGCATTATAGCCTACTAGGCTCGAAGGCCGATATCATTTCACCGGCATTATAGCCTGCTAGGCTCAAAGGCCCGAATAGTATCTCACCGGTATTATAGCCTGCTAGGCTCGAAGGCCTGAATAGCATCTCACTGGCATTATAGCCTGCTAGGCTCAAAGGCCCGAATAGTACTGTACGATATTCAAATCAACAAGTTTCATATAACACAATCACACCAAATTAGGTACAAGCATCATTCGAATATATCATCCTAGATTTTTATTCACTTTTATTTCATTTCATCACTCATATTTATCATTTGATAGATTACACATAATATTTTACTCATATTCATCTAACACTATCATTTGATCATAAAAACATATCACATTTTACTTCCATTACAATTGCCATTCGGCCATATACATATATGACAAGTAATACTTAATTTTCATAATCTGTCATGTCATTATCGAATACTATTTATATTTAACTACTTAAAACTTACCTTGAATTTTTTCGAACAGTCTCGAATCAGCTATTCAACTACTTTCTCTTTTCCCCTGTCCAACCTTGGTTCTCTATGCTCTTGAGCTAATTCAAACAAAATTTAACTTATTAAAGTCCCATCATGCTAGCTTATTGCCGAATATTCATCGTATACTTAGTTCACATACACAAACACAAAACTCATAAGACTTATCATATTTTCATATATATATCTTTACCATATAGCCGAATATATATATATATGTATAGCTCATCAAATAGGTATTTATTAACATTTCCCTTTTAAAATATATTGATCAACTAGTCCATGCATTAGCCATTGATACATTCGGTCGTTAAAGTAATAACCTGTTAACATTCAAGCATTTTATACCAAAATTTCTCCCAAGGCAGAATTCATCTACAACCTTTAGTACATATACAAAGTTTATATTAATTTATACACACACCATTAACCTAGTATCAATTAACTAAGTACTTTAAAATTTTCTTTAACTAAGTAACTTATCCAGAAATATTAAAGGAAAATTTAACAAGCTTAACTAAGTAACTTATCCGAAAATATTAAGAGCAAATTTAACAAGCTTTAAATTCAACTTATAATTTGAGCATAACTCATCAAGGCATCCATACTAATTTACTATCCAAACATCCATAGCCGAATACACATATTCTTTCATTCATTCTTAACAAAATTCTATCAAGCTTAAATCTCCATTTCATCATTTAAAACATCCAACACCAAATTTTCTTTGCATTACGTACTATAGCCAAATGCCTATTCCAAGCAATTGAGCCACACATAGTCCAAATTTCAAAATTTAAACTTATCAACTTACAATCACATGGATTTTAACATTATAGTCCATCAAACTTTCATTCATCAATTTCTATCATCAAACACAATTTTTTGCAATTTCCTATCATGACCGAATGCACAATTAACCAACATTTAACAAATTAGTTCATGGGTTTAAAGTAGAACCAAGAGAGGAACTCAAAAACATGAATTTGTAACCAAACTACCATGAACATACCTTGAATTTATCTCCCCCAAGTGACCAAATATTCAAGAGCTTCTCTTCTTCCTTTTTGTTTTCTTAAGTTTCGGCTAAGTGGTAGAAAGAATAAAATAAAGTTCACTTTGTTTTTATCACCCATTTTTTGTTATAAAATAACATATATTATTTTATACCATAATCTAAGTTTATAATTTATTAATATTATTAAGCACATGATGCATTAAACCAACCCCACTACCGTACACTTAATAAAATGGTAAAATAGACATGCAAATCCCCTACTTTAGGAATTTACAAAATAATCACTTGGACATTCACCTACCACATTATCAAAGTTTCTCAAACAAGTCCTTTTTAGCTAATTCCACATTCAAATGACAAAATTAAGACAGGATACTTTCACACGTGCACTCTCACATATAATAAGCATAGAATATAACATTTAATTATGTTCATGACTCGATTTTGTGGTCCCGAAACCACTTTTTGACTAGGGTCAAATTTAGGCTGTCACATTTCTGGTTTGATCATAGGAACGTGGTGACTCAAGTTTATGTACTTCTCTAATTTTCGTGCAAGGAATTGACTTTGGCAACGGTATAAATGATGGAAGCACAAACTCAAATTGTATGATGGATTTCTTTCTCAGGTAAGTTGATTAAATTCAATGCATTCAATCGAGATGTCTTTGTTTCTTTGAGCTAATGCGATTGTAAAGGCCTTTGATTAGAATGATAAAAGAATTTTGAAAGATTGTGTGCTTGAGATGTTTTAATAGCACGGAGAAAGAAGCATTTTGAGATGTGTTATTCGATAGTTGAGATCGACTCAGCCGTTTTTATTAGAATGAGCTAATTTGTTGGGATGTGATTTGAGTTATATGTATTTAAGTATGTCCTCAGCTAAAAGAATGAATTTTGTGCATTCACGAGTGTATAGACAGGAAGTCTGAATGAAGAATTGATAATCTTGAAAGCATGATATAGAAAAATACCTATTAGATTTGTTTTAAATGGGTGATGTTATTCTGAAATAAAGCTGTCCTTTTAAAAAAGTTATCCCAATTGTGAAAGTTTGAATGGTCTGGGCATGCTAGCAAAGTTGAAACAATTGAAGGTATTATTAACAGAAGCTCTGGTTTTGAGTTCAGTTTGAATTGAGTAATGAATTTATGATTTTTCAATGATACACTAGTGAATGGATTAGAATGTGTTTTATTGCTAGAATGTAAAGTGATGGTTCATGTTTTCAGACGGTTAATATCACATTAAAAAGAACTTTTCTGTAACAGTCCGATCTTGACCCTAGTCAGAATAGTGGTTTTGAGACCACAAATTCGAGTTAAAAAAATATTTTAATATTATTTTAAGTGCTTATTATAAGTGAATTGATATGTGTGAAAGTCTCGTGTGAAAATTTAATCGTTTGTGTGTCGATTTGATAAAAAGACCTAATCGTGTAAAACGTAAAAGTTGCTTACTGTTTGTTAAAAGTGCCTTTTTGACTTGGCTTAGTAAATGATAGGTCCTTATGTTGTTATTTAACCATTGAACTTATGGGTGGACATTAATGACCTTGTTATTAAGGTTTTAAATGTTATAAGGCTAAGCAAAATGGTAAATGATGAATTAATACATGTTTAATAAAACCAACGCATGAAATTGGCTATTATTCATGTTCCATAGCCTAAAATAGAAAAGAAAATAAAAGAAAAGAACACCTAGGGTTCGGCCATTGCATTCCTTGATTAAGGTATGAGTTTTGTTCAGTTTTTGCTAATTTCTACATTTTTGTAATCGTTGTTTAGCCCATGTCTCAATTTTTGAATTTTTTGATGATTTTGAGATATGCCATTGATGAAATTATGATATTTTTGATGTTATTTTATGAATTGTGAAAGATGTGTTTTGTGTTAACATATGTTGTCTTTGAATTTTTGGTGATTTTGAGTAAAATGGGCTAAATTGTGAAAATGTTATTTTGAGGGACTAAAATGTGAAATAAATGAAATGTTTGGACTGATATGAGAGCTACGAAAATTCAGCCAAGTTTGTGTACAAGCAAATTATGTGTATTTTGTGATTTAGTGAATTAGGGACTAAAGTGTCGAAATGTGATAATGTAAGGCTAGTTTGCAAAATGCCCTAAATAATGTGTCTATGGATTGTTTTGAATGATTTAGTGAATAAAAGGGTTAATGTTGAATACATATAGATCATGAAAAGAAGAATTCAGACTTAGACCGAGAGAAGTCGAAGATTATTGAGTAAACAATCCGAGTTGACAATTCTGAGTACGAGGTAAGTTCGTACATAGAACATGATGTTATAAGTATATATTGCTATTTTGATTATACATAGATGTATATATAATTGAGTTGGATGAATTCAATGATAAACCAATGGTATTTGGCACTAAGTGTGCGAGTTAATTTAGCTTCGGCTATATGAGGCACTAAGTGTGTGATACCGAAATAACTTCAGTTAATTGAGATGGCACTAAGTGTGCAAAATTATTATAGCTTTGAATAATCTTTAAAGCACTAAGTGTGTGGATGTTTAAAGCATTGGTGATATTCGTAAAATCTTAAAATATCCAAACAAGAGGTGAGAATGAAAACGAATGAATATGGGAATGTTCAGGTAAGTATAATACCTATGTGGTAGATGGTATAATGCCTAAAAATTTTATTGAATTTGGTATAAACATATGGATGATGTTGGCATGGACTTGATGAATGAGTTGAGAATATATAAGTACTTATGTGTTGATGTTTCATATTTTATAAACTGTTGATTTTTTTAGTACGAACTTACTAAGCTTTTGAAAGCTTACTTTGTGTATGTTTGTATTGCTTTATAGATATCGATGCTATTGCAAGCTCAGGGATCGTCAAGGATCGTTACCACACTATCGAACCTCATTTTGGTATTTTAAAATTGTATATTTTGAAATATGCCATGTATAGGCTAGTAGTTGTGGAATTATGTTTTGTGATGTATATTTTTAGCCATGTGATTTGGCTAGTTTATGTTTGAACTTATAGTTTGATAATGGTATATAATATATGATGCCAATGTTCAATTTGGTATGTTTTGGTTGGTTAAAAGAGATGGTAAAAATGGTAAGTTTGGTAAGTTTATAGCATATATTTGAATAATGTATCGATCATTTAGTTAGGTATAATGTCAGTTTAAGTTTCGGTATGATATGAGTGATGAATTGAGAATGGAAATGATTGGTAATGTTTTAGCATGAATTATGTATGATTTGGTGTATATATTGGCTAAAATGGTTCAACAAATATGCTTCTTTCTTTGCTTGTAGGTTAACCTATTTTGTGGTGGCAAATTGGTTATTCAAATGACCTATTTTTGTCCACACAGGCAGAGACACGGGCATGTGTCTCAGCTGTGTGTGATACACAGCTATGTTGCACGGTCGTGTGTCCCTTGGGGTACCCTACAATTGTAAGTCAGGCCCGAACACGGCCAACGCACATGGACGTGTGGCTAACCATGTGGCCCAAGTCAGACTCGACCACGGCCAAGGCACATGGGCGTGTCTTGTAGCCGTGTGGGCAAGTCAATAGCTATGCCCTGTTTTGCCACGGCTTAGACACATGGGTGTGTCCAAGGTCGTGTGAGGCACACGGGTGTGTGACCTTTTAAAAGTTGAAAATTTTTATAAGTTTCGAAACTTCCTTATGTTATTGAATTAGTTTTGAATGTATGATTTAGATCTTGTATGATTGTTTAAAGTTTGTATTAAATATAAATGATCTATATATTTTATTAAATTGAGAAGATTTTTGTTATGTGATTGTTTGGATCTAGGTTGTGAGTCTGGTAATGCCTCTTAACCTATTCCGGCGACGGCTATGGGTTAGGGGTGTTACATGTTCGACCAGTGATTTAGAGACGGCTACTTTTATGTCTGTGTTGTGAATTCGATGATATCGTGTGTCCAACGGAAAATGTCATATGCTTCCTGATCATAATGGTTTAAAGTATCTAATGTTACAGAAAAAGATCTGTAGTTTAAAACATTGTTAATGGATTTAGATATTGAAAGATTTCGAGTAATAATCGATCAATCTCTGAGAAAGCAATTATAGTTACAGAAGCCTAGATGGAAAATCCATATTTATTTTTATGAGTACTGGTTACTGGATTGATATTATTTGATGATGGTCTAATTTTAGCTAAATAAAAAGCTAAAGTGATGTTTTCATTGCACGTTTGAGAAACTCAGAAATGCGTTAGTGAGTGATGAGCTAAATGAGTATAATGAGGATTTACTTTTGATTTTGAACTTCAGGTTGGACCTAATTCATGTTATTATTATTTCGAGATGGAACTTGTGTACTGAAGCATCCTGGGCTTATGCAGAAAATTTTTATATGAAGATCATAGTAGTGGCTTATATGTTCATCCAGAGAGTAATAAAATGTGCAGTCATATGAAGTTGATGTTCTAGTAATTGCGTATGTTACATGCTATTTTTGAGCTTGTGTTCAAATGTCAATTTGTCAACAAGTAAAAGCCGAATTTCAAGAGTATTTAGGACTATTACAGTCAGTAATGATTCTAGAATGAAAATAAGATAGAAACACTATAGATTTTGTATCTGAATTATCTTTATCTCCGAAAAGGAAGATGTTATCAGATTGTGATTAATCGTTCGTGTACAGATTTCTTATTTAACAAATCAGCCGCGTAAAATGTTTCTAGGATTATTCGATTATGCAAAGTATCAATCTCCATTATTTCGAATTGAGATCTGAGGGCTATATCCCAATTATGGAAAAAGCTATAGGAAACTATAAGTACGCAGTTGCATCTTGGCACTGTAATACATCTGTAAATTAGTGGTAAGTCTAAGCGAGTAATTCAAAACTTTGACGATATGCTCCAAAATTGTGTGTTAAAGTTCAATGATGATTGGAGAGAGATATACGAGGCTAACATTGATTTGTGATTCTGAGAAATTAGTGGAAGTAATTCATGAGAGTTGAAAGCAATTTCTTCTGGTAAGATTTTCGGGGACTAAAATCCTTAAAGGGGGAGAGTTGTAACAACCCGATTTTGGGCCTAGTCAGAATAGTGGTTTTGGGACCACAAATACGACAAGGAAAAATTATTTTTATTACATTTTTTATGGTCTACAATTTCACAGAATGATTTCATGAAAATTTCGTTCGAAAATTTTGACGTTTGGGAACTCAATTTAGTCAATAGGACTAAATTGTAAAAATTGAAAGTTGAGTTCTACATGTTAGAGGTGTCCAATTGTTATGAAATTTTAAATTGGAAGTCCTTAAATGGTAATTATACCATTGTTAATTTTTTGGACAAAAATGGACATGAAATAGGTGAAATAGAATATTTTTAAGTTAAGGACATTTTGGTCATTTATTAATTCAAATGAATTAAAAACAAAATTAAAAGTCAATTTTTGTCCATCTTCAACCCCATGGCTGAATTTCACAAGGGGAAACCATGGCTAGGGTTTTTCAAGCTTTAAAGCTCGATTGTAAGTCAGTTCTTGCCCCATTTTTAATGATTTTTTCGTTTCTGAAATCTTGTAACAAGATCTACCTATTTCTACCATTTATTTGAGTTATGATAAAGGTATAGGGTTTGATCCATGTTAGAAATTTGTGCATTTTGATGTTTAATGGTAGATTATGCATGCTTATGGTTGGAGAAACAACTTTTGCTAAGTGATTTTCGGAGAAAAATGCTTAAAAGGACTAAATTGTAAAAGTTATAAAATATGTAGTAAAAGTGTGTTCTAGTGGAAATTTTGGGTTGTTATAGTTATGAAAATGGTTCATCTAGGCTTAAAGTACAAAGAAATTGAATAAATTTCATTTTACGAGCCTAGGGGCAAAAATATAAATATGACAAAGTTTAAGGGCAAAACTATAATTTTTCCATAATATGATTTTGGGGTTACAATGAATAGTATGACTAATAAATAAGCTAAATGTGATGTTATAGATTAAAGAAAATGAGGTTTGGACCTAGAACGGGGGAATAAACGAGTAATTGACAATTAGGTCCCTCTTTGCCATTTTTGGTGTCGAGGTAAATTCATGTATAAATAATGCAATGATATATCATGTTTTAATATTTTATTAATGTATGAGTCTCTATGATTAATTATTATGAGAAGTGTATGAACGATGTTGTAGCCTATGAGCATGACATTGTGAACGAGTTCGACGAATATGTGATATCGAGAAAAATCCCGTTAGAACCTTAGGAATAATTTAGGATACAATGTGACATGTCACTAGGAACTATGTGATTATGAGCTCATGAGATTATGTGTATATCTGACTATGTGAATCCGGGTGCTAGTCTTCTACGTTCTACAGGTGGCTAGGTAGCCCAGCATGTGGTGCAGGTACTTGTCAGCTTGTGTGAGCAGCCCAAGTAGTTACATCCTGACTGCCAGCTTGTGTGAGTAGGACCATGATTAGCTCGAGAGTGATCAATGTGTGATATGTGATATGAGGTAGCATGTGGCTACGTATGAAGAACTTTGTGCAAGCTTTCCGTGTATCCAATAGTATTCCAAGTGTTCAACAGGTAAATCAGTGAATTATGTGACAAGGAACTCAATGATGAGGAAATATGAGAATGTCCTACGAGTTAGTATAGGTATGTACTTATAACCCATGAGTAAAGGTCTTGGTATACTATGAATATGTGGTAAGAATGCATACGAGAAAGTTATGCTTGTGAAATATTGATAGTCATGTGACTAATGATCTACAATTATGATAAATGGATGTATGATAAGATATGAAAATAATCATGTGTTAGGCTTATGAGTCTAATTGAGTTGGGATATAGTATGATGTATATACTTAAGTTGTGATTCAATAGATATGTTAAAGATTGTTAAGCTATATGTTGAAATTATAATTACTCGTAAATGATGTGCGTATTGTTAAGTAAATTGAAATAACTTGTTAATAATGTAATATGCTATAATGGGGAGATTATGGTTGCTAGCCTAATGACAAGACAATATAATTAGTGTATGTAAGATAAAAGAGGAAGCATTCTGAATGAGTAAGTGGTAATCAGGGGATTTAATGCAAATTGTAATAATAGTATTATCATGGATGGACAAAGTAAATAAATGCTAACAGTTGTTCTTATTTACATATGAACTTACCAACTTTGAAGCTTACTCCCCTTTTTTTTTCCCACTTCTTATAGGTTTATTCAGCTAGCTTGGGTTGGACATCTTCAGAGATTCTATCACACTAACAAGCTGTCATTTGGGGTATAAGTGAATGTAAGTATGTTAAGTTTATGGCATTTATAGGGACTTAGTCATTTTGTATATGTGTCATTATGATATGGCCAAATGTATTTGCTTGTAATGAATAAGGATTTGATTTGGTATGTAGCTATATAAATTGGCTTATATTGGCTAATAGGTTGCAAGCATATTAATTACTCACTTGCCTATGCCAATGTCATTGTTTGATGTGGTTTATAATGGTATGTTAATGAAAGTTAGCACAAGGGAATCATGAAAGAGTAAAATTAGCATTGAAATAGTTTTGGACAGCAGCAGTAGTACAAATTTGAAAAATCACCAAAAATTTTGGAAATCGAATTATAGGTTGAATAAAATATGAAATTAAATATTATTGAGTCTAGTTTTACATAGAAGAAATGATGTAAGCAAAAGAATTTCATTTTATGAGATATTTGAATATTTTTGAGACAAGGTCAGAATGATTTCGGGTTCCCCTATTTTGACTTTGGAAAATAATTAAAAATTGTATAAAAATAATTGGGAGTTTAAATTTATATTTTTTATTTCTTAATGAGTTTAATTTCAATAGAAACAAATATGAACATCATTCGAATCTTTTACTAAGAGATAATTAATTTTAAGTGAAGAAAGGTCGAAACTGTCAAACAACAGAACAGGGATAAATTTGAAGAATTAACTATACTTATTGGCTAAACCATAAAGTCTAAAAATTTTATGGTAGGAAGATATTTGAGTCTAGTTTTGGAAAAATAAAGCAGATCTTAATTTAGAGCTCTGTAGCTCAATATATAAATAATCTAGTGACTATGACTCAAGTGGATAGTTTTGTTATGAATAGTAAATAATTGTTTTGATATGTTTAAGCCTTGATTATGGTTGTGTTGGTATCTTAATTGTGCCATGTTAAGTTCCATTGAAAGTGTGTATGTGAGTGTGCAAATGAGAGTGGCAAATGGTTTGGTAAATAGCCATTTCCTTGGCCACACGGGCATAGACACGGTCGTGTGTCTCAACCGTGTGAAGGACACGGCCCCGAGACACGGGCGTGTGACTTGGCCTTGTGACTCCAAATTATGCATGACCTAATAAACAGAGAGTTACATGGGCTAAGGACACGGGCATGTGTGACCACGCAGCCTACCCACACAGGTGTGTCCCAAGCCATACATGCGTGTGATCCCTATTTTGATGAAAATTTTTTTGAGTTTTCCAAAGTTTTCAGTTTAGTCCCGAACCACTCCCAACGTATGTTTTGGGCCTCCTAGGTCCGTATAAGGGACGATATGCATGTGATTGGATGAATTTGATTTGAACCAAATTTTATAGCCTGGTTTCGTATGAATGTTTATGTTTAAGTCCAGTAACTCCTCGAACATTGTCCCAGTGTCGAATCCAGGTAAGGGGTGTTACATAAACTGTATGATCTGTATGACTATCTGTGATCTTATTGATAGCATGTTGAGCATGTTAAATTGCATATCTATTTCTGTTTCTAATATTGTTATTGGGGTGGGATGATGTTTATTAGAGGAAGCGTTTTGAAAGGCAGTTTATGTCTATTATCTGGCAGCATGGCTACATTATATCAATTGCGTGTCGCGTTGGTACAACGTGGTGTGTAGGGCTGAGTAGGTGTCTTAAACCCGACATGGTGTGTAGGGATGGTCAGAGATGGTGTGTAGAGGATGCGGGTAGGATATCTGATTTCTGATTCTGATTTGTACATTTGTATCTGTATCTGAGATGTGCTTAGGCCCGAATCTGCATCTGCATCTGCATCTGTAATGGGCTTAGGCCCTAATTTGTATCTGTCTGATGTTTGATAATTAGTATGTTTTCATGTCTAATTCTGCTGGGTTACACACTGAGTTTACGTAAACTCACCCCTTTCCTGTTTGTTCTGTAAAGGTAATCCATAGAGTTAGGCGGATCGGTGCAGCTGTCACAGCCTAATTTTGGGGCTAGTCGGAACAGTGGTTTCGGGACCACAAATCTAACGTAGAAAAATCCATTTTTATTATATTTTTATGGTCTAGATTTTTATGGAACTATTCTATGAAAGTTTTGTTTGAAAATTTTGATGTTTGGGCACTCAATTTAGTGAAAAGTACTAAATCGTAATGTAACACCCCAAATCCGGTCTAGACGTTATGACCGGATCTGACGTGCCACATCAAA
The DNA here is from genome assembly GCF_007990345.1 of Gossypium hirsutum. Classification (NCBI taxonomy): domain Eukaryota; kingdom Viridiplantae; phylum Streptophyta; class Magnoliopsida; order Malvales; family Malvaceae; genus Gossypium; species Gossypium hirsutum. The sequence continues at coordinate 54,991,869 of NC_053428.1, read as the reverse complement.
ACGTTAAAACATTTTTTTCATTCTAAGTCTAAAAAATCGTACTTGATGTTCAATGGATTAATTCATTGAGGGTTAAAGTGAATGGAAGCTGCGCACCAGGTAGGAAACCGGAAAAAGAAGGTGAGTCCATCGGACTGCTTAAGTACCAAGCTCTTTCAGATCCAATCCTAGACATGCACACTGCCATTGCCACACTCTAACATCGCGTATATTTTTAGGTTACCATTGAAATTATGTCTATTTTAGAATAAAACGTATTTAAGTTTATAAAACGTTATCATAGCAGAAGCCTTGTTTGTAATCGTGTTACTTCGAAATCAGTTTATGTTTTCGGAAAATGAACCCTAGATCTAGCCCACTTTGATAGTTAATATAATTTAAGGTCATCATGATAAGTTATAAATCGAAACCCAATTAAAAATAATCATAAGCGGCTTTATTACATAACAAAACCCAAATCATCAAAGTAAAGAAAATTGAAGTCCAAATCACCAGAAGAAATCCATATTGCAGAACGAGTGGCCACTCCGAATCCCTCGCAGCTCCAAGCCCACTATGGCTGGGGATTACCTCCATGGATGAAAATAGGGGATGAGTTTGGGGAAACTCAGTGTGTAAAATTAACCCAACCATAGCCCATATCAGCTCAAACCATAGAAACAGAATAAATTGGCCTTAGCCGAGAACAGAATACAGAATTAAGCCCATAGGCCCATAACAGATCAGATCAGATATTTCATGTATATGCAAAACCCAACACATAATCAACCACATACACCCCCTTACCAACCTTTCACCATGTGGGGAGACTACTCGACCCACCCAACCGCTACACGCCACAGAATTAATCAGCATGGCTGCCAGGACAGATAATGTGACAGAGTCACCAGATACAGATAATCGTAGCAGAGCCACCAGAACAGAAATATGTGGCAGAGCCACCAGATCAGATAATTGTGGCATAGCCACCAGGACGCTTCCTCCAAAATATAACCCATGTCCCCATGCAACAAATATTCATTCATGGCATACATCATACAGATTTAAATCAACATGCTTTTCAGACAAAATTAACCCTAGGGGCATATGGGTCATTTACACCTAGGGCTATCATGGTAATTTTCCATACATAAGGGTATTGTAGTGATTTAGCTACTTCTAGGGTTTTCATGCATATCCTATCCATTTACATACTATCAGAATACTTACCGCGCATACTTACCAAATTGAGCCCGTTGGCCCATGAACCCGATTTTTGGCCCATTAAGCCCACATTATCAAAATGTACGAAATCGCACGTACTGTAGTTTATTACCTTCAGAATACCAAAAATACAAACCCAACTATCTTACAAGCATTCGCACACTCGCAAACTCCCAAAATACCAACTTTTCGGCATTTCGGCTTTTCGGCTTTTGCCGATCTAGTCTATGAGAGGGTGTCAGTTACACACCTGTTTTGCGATGATTCATTGTCGAGACCCATGCACGAACTGCCTACAATTAAATCACTAACATATTACTCTAGATATCGAATTAATACTGAGTAAATAGCCCCTTACCATATTCGGCCAAACATGCTTAGAACCTTCTTGCTCTTACCTTGTTGCCGAACTATGTCTTAAATCCAAAGATCTGATCGTTCCACTTGTCCAAGCCCTTGATCAGTAGCCTCTAAATCATACCATTTACCAAAGCAGAACAGTTATTACAACCCCTTAGGGCTACAAGTCCAAATCAACAGCCTCCCTAACATTTAAGGATTTCGGCCTTTCCTAAAATACGAAAGAAAGACTATGTTTTGAAACTACTTACCACCGATTCCTTCGACCAATGTTTCTAATTGATGCCTACTTAAATCCAATGCCGCTCTACCCTCAAACGATCACCAAAGTCAAGCCTTCAGTGTTTTCAATATTCGGCTAAGTCCCTATGAAAGTGAGGTTTTCAGCTTTTTTGCAGCTATGTAGAAAAAGATGAATTAATAGGGTTTTACTGTGGTCTTGTCGACAAAAACTTGAGGTTTAAAGGAGGAAAGAATCGGCCAAAGATGATAAGCAAAATAAGAGAATTTTGCTAGGAAAAATCAGCATAGAAGAAAGTGTAGCTTTCGGGATTTCGACTTTTTATGGCCAAAGGCTATGAAGGTTTTGAAACGTCTGAAGGGAAGGATGGAGATGAACAAGAGGTTAGAAGGGTTCAGATATGAAGGAGAAAGGAGAACAAGAAAAAGGTTGATGAAGAGAGGGGAGAAAAATGAAGAGGGAAATGGTCAGCAAACGGCCCAACTTCCCCTTAATGCCGAATTTATACTGACCTTAACCCTAGCCGAATTTTGCCTCCCTAAAGCTCCCCTTGGCCGGCCAACTCTTGCTCCTTAAGAGTCCATTATTCGGCCAACACAGCTCTTCCTAATCAGCTCCTAAATTCTCTCCCTTATCCCCTCCTTACTCAATCTCCTGAGCAACTCCAACTCTTCCTAACAGTCTTTCACTTCAGTTCCACTACTTACCTTTTCCATTCATAAAAATTAATCCCTTATTTGCTGTCATTGTGACTTGAACCTAGGTCCTCCCAATCATCCACACGCCACTTATAGCATTCCCAGTGGCGTCACTTAGCCACTTTACCACATGCTTCCTTGTGATTTATTTTACACAATTAATACCTAAAAGCCCAATTAACCAGAACCCCTTTTTCTTATGGAATTAAAATTAATTAAAACTATCGGGTTTTACCTTAAGCTTGGGCCTTCTAAAGGCCCACTAACGTACTTAATCCTACGACAAACAAACAGGACACAGAATTTTTAAAATTTTCCAACATGTTTAAAATTCCCAAAAATTGGGGCGTTACAACTCTACCCCTCCTTAAAGAAATTTCATCCTCGAAATTTACCTGGTCCGAACAGATGAGGGTATTGTTGCTGCATCGCCTCCTCTGGCTCCCAAGTAGCTTCCTCTCTGCCATGATTACGCCAAAGCACCTTTACTAATGGGACATATTTCCTTCTCATAATCTTAACATCTCAATCCAAAATTTGCACAGGCTCCTCCTCAAAAGTCAAATCAGTTTGCACCTCAATTTCTGCAACCGGCACGACATGAGTAGGGCCAAAACGATAACGCCTTAACATGGAGACGTGGAAAACATCGTGAATCCTGTCCAGCTCTGGAGGTAATTCCAACTGAAAAGCTACTGGGCCTACTCGCTTCAAAACCCGATAAGGCCCAATGAACCGCGGACTCAACTTGCCTTTCTTACCAAACCTCAATATCTTCTTCCAATGAGAAACCTTTAAAAAGACAATATCCCCTACTGAGTACTCAATCTTCTTATGCTTCAAATCTGCATACGATTTTTTCCTATCAGATGCTTCTTTCAAACGGTCCCTAATTATTCTGACCTTAGCCTCAGTATCAGCCACCAATTCCGGTCCAAGAACTTATCGCTCCCCTAGCTCCGTCCAACAACTAGGTGTACAACACCTTCGACCATACAGTGCTTCATACGATGCCATTCGAATACTTGTCTGATAACTGTTATTGTATGCAAATTCTGCCAACGGTAATGTGACAGTCTTAAAGTGACCCTAGTCTAGAAAGTGGTTTCGGGACCACTAAACCGAGTCATAAAAATAATTAACCGTCATAGTTGATGCCTATTATATGTATGTATGCATGTATAAAAATTTCATATTGGAATTTTGTTAATTGTAAGTGAATTTTATTAAATAGGACTTATGTGGGAAAATTTAGAAATGTGCTAGGCAAATGTAAAGTGGCCTATTTATGCATGTTGCAAAATAATTGTACTTGCATGTCAAATTAACCAAAGAACAAGATGGTGGCCGGCCATGCGATAAGTTAAAGCCTATTATAAACATTTGGTGTTAGTGTTTTATGGGAGAAAGAATAAAATAAAAGGTTAGTAATAAAGTAATGAAAAGGGAGGGGTGATGAAAACAAAGTTGTCTCATCCATGTTCCCCCCCCCATTGTCGTGACTTGAGGAAGAAAGAAAAGAAGAAATCGGTTCTTCTTGGCCGAAATGAAAAGAGGAATAAGGGAGTGAAGCATTCGGTTATCCTAGGTCAATATTAAGGTAAGAAAGTTTATACTAGTTCTTGAAATTTTAGTTGATATGGAGTGAAATATCAAGTTATTTTTGTAACCCATGTTGAAATTTTGAGTGTGGAATGAGTAAGGTTTTCGGCTATGGAGATTAATAAGGGTGATGGTTGTTGTTTCATGCTAAATCTAGATGAACAATGGTAGTTGCTTACATCTTGATATTTATGAGTTCCTTTCTTGGTTCTACCTTAGACCCACGAAGTATATTTTTATTTAGTGTTGTTGGAGATTGATGATAGAAGCTAATGAGTGAGAGTTGGATAGATATTATGAGGTTAAAATTCATGGGATTGTAAGCTTGTAAGTTGGATGATGAAATTCATGCTTTGTGAGGGTAAATGGGTTAAAAGGAGCATTCGGCCATGATGTAAAAGCATGATGAAGTGATGTTAAATGCTTTGAATATTGAGTATATGTTGTTATAAGTTGAATTTAAGGTTTGTTAAATTGTCTTTGTCATTGTCGAATGTGTGTAGTTAAAGAAAAAAATTGTTAAAGTGCTTAGTTAATTGATATTAGGTTAATGTATGTGTTTTGAATTGATGGAATGGAGAGGATGCTTTAAATGTGTTATGAACAATTATATGTTAAATTAAGGTTTGCTAAGCTAGCTATTAAGGTGAAGTACAAATGTTAATATTTGATTGCTAGTGTATATATGGGTATTAGCCGAGTTTTGAACTTGAAACAAAGTGGTATTTAGTCAATACAAGTAACCATATTCGTAGAATGTATTAAGTATAGAATCGGCCTCAACATAGACATGCATATTCGGCCACATGAGGTAGATTGATGTTGCATGTATTCGGTTAGAGGCAAGCATATTGATACTTTTATCTTGGCTTAGATAATCGGCTAAAAGAGAGTGTGGGCTAATATGTTGAGTTGAATCATGATTTCATATATATGTGACTCTAATGTCTAATGTATATATGGGTTAAGTACTTTGAGTTTCTCTTTTTGATGTTCAAATGATTAAATCAATTTATTTGTTAAATTAAGCTCAAGAGCAAAGGGGAACTAAATCCGATAAAGGGAAGGAAAAAGTGATCGAATAGCCGTCGAAATCGTTCGACAACATTCGAGGTAAGTTTCCGAGTAATGAAACTTAGTTTACAATTTGATTAAGTCATGACGTATAATCATAACAAATATACGGTGATACAATGATTCTACTTGAATTATATGTTGAGTTAATTAGTTTATACGTATGATGGGTAGCCGTATGTGCATAGAGATCATGTCACAAAGCAAACCAAATCATGCTGTTTGTATATGGCTATTGAGCCGAAAATGGGGATGCTTAATAATTGATTTGTGTTTGAATTCTAGTTATGAAAATGAAATAAAGATGTGTCATGATTTACTGATATGTGCATTAATATTCGGATGATAACGAAGGCATTTGTGCTAGTGACTAATTCCGGGCTAAGTCCCGAAGGCATTTGTGCGAGTTACTATATCCGGGCTAAGTCCCGAAGGCATTTGTGCGAGTTACTATATCCGGGCTAAGTCCCGAAGGCATTTGTGCGAGCTACTATATCCGGGCTAAGTCCCGAAGGCATTTAAGCGAGTAGCTATATCCGGTTAAATCCCTAAGGTACTTGGTTTGGGAATGAGCGATCTTGCTGTAATAATTTCAATTGATATGCTCGTAAAATCCCAACGATAAGGTATGTTTCGTATATGCATTGGATTAATTGATTCCTTTTAAATAGTATTCGCTCAGTCGATTAATGAGCTTCCGGCTTTTGGTTAAGTTGATTTCTTATGTATGAGTATAAGGGTTGGTAATGTGAAGTAGATATGATTTTGAGAATGTGTGTATATGAAATTATCCGTTTAGTCATATGAATGCTATACTTCAATTGTGCCAAATTTCATTGCTCAAAACTTACTAAGCATTAAATGCTTACTCCGTTTCTTTGATTCTCTGTTTTATAGATTTTGGTTCGTCAGCTATCGAACTCGGGATTGTCGAAGTCGAAGTCGTCCACACTATCAAAGCCCTTTTGGTACACTTTTGGTTGAACTCTGAAAATGGCATGTATAGGACTACCCTTTTATTGTTAGTCAAGTACCTTGGTGTTGTATATATTTGGATAGCCATGCGAAAATGGCTTATATATTTTGAGCATAGTGTTATAATCATTTTGTATGTATATGGTTAATGAGAGGTGTGGATATGCTTGGCAATTATTGGCCATTGGAATGGTTAATCATGATCATTTTGGTGCTTTGTATGACAAATTCTAGTTGATTCATGGAAAACCATGAAATAGGTAAAGTTTCCCTTAAAAACAGATGCTGACAGCAGCAGTGGTGTGGATTAGAAAAATCACTAAAAATAGTAGGAATGGAATTAAATAGTGAATAAATTATGTAATCGAAACTTCATGAATCGACTTTCATATGGAAGAAACGAAACGATCATATGAGTTGTATTTTAAGATATATTTAAGTTTTCGTGGAACAGGGCCAGAGCGATTTCTGGATCCCCTGATCTGAATTTGGAAATTCACTATAAATTAACCAGAGATAATTATAGGTCATGCCATATATGTATAGATTCCTTTTTTTGTCTAGTTTCCTTAGAAACAAATGGCATAAGTATTGAAGCCCTGTACAGGGAGATATATAAGTCGTAATGCATGAAGATCAGAGCAGTCGAACCCTGAAACAGGGGAGACTTTAACTAATAAACTGTACTAATTGGCCTGACCAAAAATTCTAGAAAAAAATTGTAGATGGAAATATGAGTCTAGTTTCAGGAAATATTTACAGAACTGGTTTTCGAGTTTTGGAACTCGAGATATGATTTTTAAGGTGACAGTGACGCAGTTAGCCAGCTTGTCTGGAAATTTTAAATGAACTGTGTTTTACAATGAAACAAGTCCGTAAATACCTCGTGTTCGACTCCGGCAACGGTCTCTGGTACGGGGTGTTACAGGTAAGTAGTCCTCCCAACTACCTCGAAAGTCAATCACGCATCCCCTTAACATGTCCTCCAGAATCTGAATGACCCTTTCCGACTGACCATCAGTTTGGGGATGGAAAGTTGTACTGAAGTTCAACCGCGTCCCCAATGCCTCATGCAACCTTTTCCAAAACCGAGATGTGAATCTGGGATCCCGGTCAGAGATAATCGAAACTGGGACTCCATGAAGTCGTACAATCTCTGCCACATACAGTTTGGCTAACTTTTGAAGCAAAAAGTCGGTACGTACTGGTATGCAATGGGTCGATTTGGTCAACCTATCCACAATCACCCATACCGAGTCTTTCTTCGATGGTTACCCTCTCCCACTTCCAAAGTGGTATCTTTACTGACTGCAACAGTCCAGAAGGTAACTGATGCTCAGCTTTCACTTGTTGGCACGTCAAACATTTTCCTACAAACTCCGTCACTTCTCGCTTAAGTCCAGACCACCAGTACAATTCCCGCAAGTCGTGATACAACTTATTCCCTCCAAGATGCATGGCACATAGTCCCCCATGAGCTTCCTTCAATATTGCCTGCCTCAAGTCAGAGTCCTTCGGAACACAAATTCTTCCTCGGAAACACAGAACTCCATCACCATTTAAACCAAACTCAGAAGTTTTCCCTTCCTTAACTTGTTGAAATTGAGCGACCAAAGACTCATCTTCCAACTGCTTTTCCTTAATCTAGTCCATCCAGGTTGGCCTTACTTGCAATTCAGCCAACAAACTACCATCATCATACAAACTCAAACGAGCAAACATTGCTCTCAGATCAGATATGGTTCTACAACTCAAAGCATCGGCTACCACATTAGCCTTTCCTGGGTGATACTCGATTGAACAGTCATAATCCTTAAGCAACTCAATCCATCTCCTTTGCCTAAGGTTCAGCTCCTTCTGAGTCAACAAATACTTAAGACTCTTATGGTCTGTGTATATAATGCACCTCTCTCTGTACAGGTAATGTCTCCAAATCTTAAGTGCAAAAACCACTGCTGCTAATTCCAAATCATGAGTAGGATAGTTCCCCTCGTGAGGCTGAAGCTGCCGTGACGCATATGCAACCACCTTACCCTCCTGCATTAACATGGGCCCAAACCTACATATGATGCGTCACTGTGCACAGTAAAATCCTTCCCAGACTCCGGCTGAATTAACACAGGTGCTTCAGTCAAAACTTTCTTCAACTTTTCAAAAGCTTCCTGCTGGGTCTCAGTCCATACAAATGGTACCCCTTTCCTTATGAGTTTAGTCAGAGGTGCAGCCAACACCGAAAAAACTTCCACAAACCTTCTGTAGTATCCTGCCAATCCCAGGAAACTCCGTATCTCTGATACTGACCTAGGCGGCTTCCACTCCAAAACTGCTTCAATTTTTCGAGGATCCACCTTAATCCCCTCAGCAGAGACCACATGTCCTAAGAAAGTTACCTCCCTCAACCAGAATTCACACTTGCTGAACTTTGCATAAAGTTCCTTCTCCCTTAACACTTGTAGCACTATACGGAGATGCTCATCATGCTTTGCTTTCGTTTCAGAATATACCAGAATATCGTCAATAAAGACGACTACGAATTGATCCAGAAATGGTTGAAACACCCGATTCATCAGATCCATAAATGCTGCAGGAGCGTTCGTCAGCCCAAATGGCATAACCAGAAATTCGTAATGACCATACCGAGTCCTGAATGCCATCTTATGGATATCCGTCTCCTTGACCCTTAACTGATGATATCCAGATCTAAGGTCGATCTTAGAAAATACAGAAGCCCCCTTAAGCTGGTCAAATAGATCGTCAATCCTTGGCAGTGGATACTTATTCTTAATGGTCAGTTTGTTCAACTGGCGATAGTTAATGCACATCCGCATTGTACCATCCTTCTTCTTCACGAATAACACCGGTGCTCCCCATGGAGACACGCTTGGCCTAATAAAGCCCCTATCCAACAACTCTTAAATTTGTGCCTTTAGCTCCACCAGCTCCTTCGGTGCCATCCTATACGGTGCGATAGACACTGGCGTCGTTCCAGGCAACAAGTCGATTCCAAACTCCACTTCTCGGTTTGGAGGTAATCCCGGAAGCTCCTCCGAAAAAACATCTTGAAACTCCTTTACAGTCCTGACCTTATCTACTGTCAATCCCTTCTCTTTCGACTGGCTTACGAATGCCAAATAGGCCTCACAACCTTTTTGAATCCACTTTTCGGCCCTCAATGCCGACACCACATTAGACAAATAATCCCTTCGCTCACCTATCATCATAACCTCTTACCCTCCATGGTCCTTAACACCATTCGTTTTGCAGCACAATCCAAAGTTGCACTATGCTTAACAAGCCAGTCCATTCCCAGAATGAGGTCAAACTCTCCGAATGGCAACTCCATTAGATCTCCAGGAAAGATACTACATTGAGTTTCTAGGGGTACATCCCTATACAGTTTGTCTACCCTAACCGAGTGGCCCAAAGGACTTAACACAGAGACCCCACTCACTATCTTTTCAGAATGCACTCCCAATGACCCAGATATGGCACATGCAACATAGGAATGAGTAGATCCAATATCCACCAAAGCAGTATACGGCATGCTAGAAACCAAAAACATACCAGTTATGACGTCAGGTGCATCGTCCTCCTCTCGACGACGAGCCGCATACACCAACGTTGGCTGTCAAGCCTCAGCATTTCCGGTACCTCTGCCAGGCGCCCCTCGACCTCGACCATTTCCATTTCCATTTCTGCCCCTACCTTGTCCACGTCCTCTCGGTGGTTGTGGTCTACCTCTCGCGGGTTGAACAATCCTCTATACAGAAACCTGAGCCTGATCAGCTCTCTGTGGGCAGTCCTTACTCTATGCTCCATAGATTCGCATCAGAAACAAGCACCGGAACATTTCCTACACTCACCCAAATGTACCTTTCCACAGTCTCCACAAATTGGTGGTCTAACCACATTCACCGGAGCTGCTCGAACTAGCTCCTCCACTCTCGCCCTTTTGACATTATTATTTGCTCCACCCGAAGGTCCAGGATCCCTCCAGAAATGGTTTCGATCATTCTCACGGTTCTGCCTCTCAGTACGCTTTACCTCCTCAGCTATCTTAGCTTTTTCCACCATAACCGCGAAATCCCGCTCCCTCTGCGAAGCAATCAGCACCTTAAGGTCATCTCTGAGTCCATCCTCAAAGCGAACGCTAAGCTCATACTCCGTAGTGACTATCCCCACAGCATACCGGCTCAGCCTCAGAAACTCAGCCTCATACTCAGCAACAGTTTTACATCCTTGGACCAGATTTAGGAATTCCTTCTTGCGGGCATCCACATAACTTGCCCCGACGTACTTTCCTTCAAAGGCTGTCTTAAACAGCTCCCAAGTAACCCTATCAGCTGGGGTTCCATCCCTCACGGTGAGCCACCATTGATAAGCCTCATCTCGCAGCAGCGATACGACCCCCTTCAGCTTCTGCTCCACCGAGCAGTCCAAGTCATCCATAATTCGTTCTGTGGCCTCCGACCAATATTCCGCCACATTCGGGGCTACACCAGGTACGCCACTAAAGATCTCCGCTCCGTTAGCTCGGAGTCGTTCAGAAATCGATCCTCGAATTCCGTTGCCCGAACTTGCCCTGGCAACCCTTTCCAGAACTTGAAGCATAGCCTGCGACAGGGCGTCATCCCCGGTACCACGATCATGAGACTCCACTTCTGTTGTCGATGGTACCGGTGCATCTGCCGCTGGCATATGTCCCGAAGATGAAGATACCGCTCGATCCCTTCCTCGGCCACGTCCACGGCCTCTTCCATGAGTGGCTCTTGTACTCATATCGTATTATCTGATTATGAATTTTATGCATTAATATCATTCCAATGTTTATTACAGATGTTTTATGATTCAGACAGTAATTCAGAGTTGGTTTTCGCAGAATCGATGTCTAGCTACAGTTTCAGTCTTTTATCAAACTTTTCTAGGATTTCAGTAGCATCCTATCTAGAGTATTCTAGTAAAGTTTCAGTACAGACAGATAATTCAGAATATATTCAGAAAAATTCAGAATACTTACAGCCTTGGGCCAGAGATTCGGAATGCCACCTTTAGAAGTCTAGATTTTAAAAATAGAATTTTTTTTTGAAATATTCATTTTTGTAAACCCATTCCACAGCCGAGTTGTTGTAACTTGGCTCTGATACCACAGCCGATGTGTCACATCAAAACGTTAAAACATTTTTTTCATTCTAAGTCTAGGAAATCGTACTTGATGTTCAAAGGATTAATTCATTGAGCGTTAAAGTGAATGGAAGCTGCGCACCAGATAGGAAACCGAAAAAAGGAGGTGAGTCCATCAGACTGCTTAAGTACCAAGCTCTTTCGGATCCAATCCTAGACATGCACACCGCCATTGCCACACTCTAACATCGCGTATATTTTTAGGTTACCATTGAAATTATGTCTATTTTAGAATAAAACGTATTTAAGTTTATAAAACGTTATCATAGCAGAAGCCTTGTTTGTAATCGTGTTACTTCGAAATCAGTTTATGTTTTTGGAAAATGAACCCTAGATCTAGCCCACTTTGATAGTTAATATAATTTAAGGTCATCATGATAAGTTATAAATCGAAACCCAATTAAAAATAATCATAAGCGGCCTTATTACATAACAAAACCCAAATCATCAAAGTAAAGAAAATTGAAGTCCAAATCACCAGAAGAAATCCATATTGCAGAACGAGTGGCCACTCCGAATCCCTCGCAGCTCCAAGCCCACTATGGCTGGGGATTACCTGCATGGATGAAAATAGGGGATGAGTTTGGGGAAACTCAGTGTGTAAAATTAACCCAACCATAGCCCATATCAGCTCAAACCACAGAAACAGAATAAATTGGCCTTAGCCCAGAACAGAATACAGAATTAAGCCCATAGGCCCATAACAGATCAGATCAGATATTTCATGTATATGCAAAACCCAACACATAACCAACCACATACACCACCTTACCAACCTTTCACCATGTGGGGAGACTACTCGACCCACCCAACCGCTACACGCCACAGAATTATGCAGCATGGCTGCCAGAACAGATAATGTGACAGAGTCACCAGATACAGATAATCGTGGCAGAGCCACCAGAACAGAAATATGTGGCAGAGCCACCAGATCAGATAATTGTGGCATAGCCACCAGGACGCTTCCTCCAAAACATAACCCATGTCCCCATGCAACAAATATTCATTCATGGCATACATCATACAGATTTAAATCAACATGCTTTTCAGACAAAATTAACCCTAGGGGCATATTGGTCATTTACACCTAGGGGTATCATGGTAATTTTCCATACATAAGGGTATTGTAGTGATTTAGCTACTTTTAGGGTTTTCATGCATATCCTATCCATTTACGTACTATCAGAATACATACCGCGCATACTTACCAAATTGAGCCCGTTGGCCCATGAAGCCCACATTATCAAAATGTACGAAATTGCACGTACTGTAGTTTATTACCTTCAGAATACCAAACATACAAACCCAATTATCTTACGAGCATTCGTACACTCGTAAATTCCCAAAATACCAACTTTCCGGCATTTCAGCTTTTCGACTTTTGCCGATCTAGTCTATGAGAGGGTGTCAGTTACACACCTATTTTGCGACGGTTCGTTGTCGAGATCCACACACGAACTGCCTACAATTAAATCACTAACATATTACTCTAGATATCGAATTAATACTGAGTAAATAGCCCCTTACCATATTCAGCCAAACATGCTTAGAACCTTCTTGCTCTTACCTTGTTGCCGAACTATGTCTTAAATCCAAAGATCTGATCGTTCCACTTGTCCAAGCTCTTAACTAGCAGCCTCTAAATCACACCATTTACCAAAGCAGAAGAGTTATTACAACCCCTTAGGGCTACAAGTCCAAATCGACAGCCTCCCTAACATTTAGGGATTTCGGCCTTTCCTAAAATACGAAAGAAAGACTATGTTTTGAAACTACTTACCACCGATTCCTTCGACCAATGTTTCCAATTGATGCCTACTTAAATCCAATGCCGCTCTACCCTCAAACGATCACCAAAGTCAAGCCTTCAGTGTTTTCAATATTCGGCTAAGTCCCTATGAAAGTGGGGTTTTCGACTTTTTTGCAACTGTGTAGAAAAAGATGAATTAATAGGGTTTTACTATGGTCTTGTCGACAAAAACTTGAGGCTTAAAGGAGGAAAGAATCAGCCAAAGATGATAAGCAAAATAAGAGAATTTTGCTAGGAAAAATTGGCACAGAAGAAAGTGTAGCTTTCGGGATTTCGGCTTTTTATGGCCAAAGGCTATAAAGGTTTTGAAACGTCTGAAGGGAAGGATGGAGATGAACAAGAGGTGAGAAGGGTACGGCTATGAAGGAGAAAGGAGAATAAGAAAAAGGTTGATGAAGAAAGGGGAGAAAAATGAAGAGGGAAATGGTCAGCAAACGACCCAATTTCCCCTTAATGCCAAATTTATACTGACCTTAACCCTAGCCGAATTTTGCCTCCCTAAAACTCCCCTTGGCTGGCAAACTCTTGCTCCTCAAGAGTCCATTATTCGGCCAACACAGCTCTCCCTAATCAGCTCTTAAATTCTCTCCCTTACTCAATCAGTCCACTACTTACCTTTTCCATTCATAAAAATTAATCCCTTATTTGCTGTCATTGTGACTTGAACCTGGGTCCTCCCAATCATCCACACTCCACTTATAGCATTCCTAGTGGCGTCACTTAGCCACTTTACCACATGCTTCCTTGTGATTTATTTTACACAATTAATACTTAAAAGTCCAATTAACCAGAACCCCTTTTTCTTATGGAATTAAAATTAATTAAAACTACCGGGTTTTACCTAAAGCTTGGGCCTTCTAGAGGCCCGCTAACGTACTTAATCCTACGACAAACAAATAGGACACAGAATTTTTAAAATTTTCCAACATTTTTAAAATTCCCGAAAATTGGGGCATTACACGTAAAAAGTGCAAAAGTAGAGTTCTACTTGTTAAAGGTGTCCAATTGCTATGATATTTTAAATTAGAGGTCCTTAGCTGGTAATTAGACCAATTAGATAAGTTAGTGGACAAAAATGGACATAAATAGGTAAATTTTCAAAGTTATGCATTGAGGGCATTTTGGTCATTTGGTAAATAAAAGAATAAAAAGGGAAAATCAAGTCAAAATTGGTGTCCATCTTCTTCACCTAGGCTCAATTTTTCAAGGAGTCCATAGCTGGGGTTTCGTCATCTTTCAAGCTTGATTGTAAGTACGTCATTGCACCGTTTTTAATGCCCTTTACATATTTGAAGTCCTCGTAACCCGATTTACCTATTTCTACCATTATTTTGAAGTAGGGTTCATGTTTAAAAATTTACCCATGTGTGACATGCATATATTTTGATGTTTGATGGAAGATATTGTATGTTTAAGGTGTGATAAATAACTTTTACTAAGTGATTTTTAGCGAAAATGCATAAAAAGGACTTATTTGTAAAAGTTGTAAAAATGGGTAGTAGAAATATGATTTGATGAAAAATGTCGGCTGTTATGAGCATGATTTAAGTTCGGCTAGGCTTGGGTAACAAAGAAAATGGATGCATTTCTTTTACGAGTCGAAGGACTAATTTATAAATATGTCAAAGTTTAAGGGCAAAAATGTAAATTTTCCATAAGTTGGTTTTTGGATAGCATTGAGTAATGTGATAATTAAATAAATTATAGATAAAAAAAATGAAGTTCGGACCTTGATCTGGGGAAGAACATGTTTATTGACGATTAGGTCCATTTCCTACCATTTTGTACTGAGGTAAGTTTGTGTGTAAATAATGCAATGTTATATTATGTATTTAATGCTTAATATTGCATAACTTGTACGATTGTTTCTATAGAAATATTCAATGAAGTTTTGACGAAGAGAAAAATTCAACAAAGGTTCGACGATGAGAAAATCCCGGTTGAACCTTAGGAATAGTTTAGGATACAAGTGATATGTCACTAGGATACCATGTGTTATGTGATCTATGTGAATCTGGGTGCTGGTCATGTACGTCCTACCGGTGGCTGGGTAGTCCGGCATGTGTTGTGAATATCTGCTAGCTTGTGTGAGCCGCGTAGCTACGTCTTGACTAATAGCTTGTGTGAGCAGGCCCGTGATTAGCTCTCTTGTGAGCCCTATGTGTTATGAAATATGAGGTGGCATTGGCTACATATGTGGCACTTATCTGCAAGACCTTCCATGTATCCAATAGTATTCCAAGTGTTCAATGGGTAATCCAAAGAGTATGTCAAAAATGTTATGAGTTGGTACAGGTATGTATGTAAAACTCATGAGTATGGACTTTAGTATGAGATGAACTCTTGGTAAGAATGCTGATGAGTAAGCTAAGCCTAAAATACTTGATGAAAATTATGCTAATTTATGTTTAGTAGTTATATGATTAAGGTATGATTTATGTTGCTTATTATTTGGATGCAAACTTACTAGTTTAAAAGCTTACTCCCCTTTTTCCTTCCATTCCTTATAGTGTCGCCAAGCTAGCTAGGAGATCGAGGAACGTCAGAGCTCGATTCACACTATCAAACGATTGTTTTGGGTATACTTAGTTTCAATATTTTGAGTATGGCATGTATAAGGACTTGATCATTTTGTTACATGTCTTATTGGTTTTGCCAAGTATGTTGGCATTGTAATGGTTAATGATTCATTTTGTATATGGCCATTGGAAGTTGGCTAATATTATTCTTAGTGGTCATTGGTATGTTTATGTGATAATGCTTATCATGAAGATGAAATTGACATGAATTGAAAGGAAAGTATGTGATGTTTATGCATGATAGTTGTTAGCATGTGTAAATGATGTATTGATATCTTGTTTGTGGCTGACTTGGTTGTATGTATATGCTTGTATTGGTGTTGCTTGTTGTTGTGTAGGTTGGTGCAAGTAAGGGTGTAACACCCCTAACCCGTATCCAATGCTGGAATAGGGTTACGAGGCA
This sequence comes from Gossypium hirsutum, assembly GCF_007990345.1. Lineage (NCBI taxonomy): Eukaryota > Viridiplantae > Streptophyta > Magnoliopsida > Malvales > Malvaceae > Gossypium > Gossypium hirsutum. The sequence goes on along the minus strand of NC_053428.1, from coordinate 54,975,743 downwards.
TTACCAAAAAATCACCTCATTCACATACATATATGCATTCATAAATAAAAAAATCCATGCAATCATTCACATTGTCCCTTATAAGGTCCTACGAGACCTTAAAATATGCTTAAAAGAGGTTCGGGACTAAACCGACAACATTTGCAACCTTTGGGATACATATAAAATTTTTATTCATTTAAGGACCACATGCCAGTGTGAACAGGCCATGTGCCTCACACGGCCACTGGACACGCTCATGTCAAAAGCCATGTAAAAATAGGGCATACATTTTGACTTGCACCGCACGGCCGAGGACACGCCTGTGTGCCATAGCCATGGAAAATTTGGAGGGGTTACTGAATTGGGTCACACGGCCGGCCACACGCCCATGTGCCAGCCCGTGTGCCACACACGGCCAGTAGGCACGCCCATCTGTCTAGGCCGTGTCAAACGTATAGGGTATACTGACTTAATTCGAAAGGTACCTTAAGGGACACACAGTTGTGTACCAAGGTCATGTGTCACACACAGTCGAGTCACACGCCCGTGTGCTCGGCCGTGTGGAGTGAAAATATGCTTGGTTGAAACCACATTTCTCACCCTCCTTGAACAAACCTAAAGCATCACATTTTATGCCATTTCAATACATTAATAGATAGCCAAACAATGCTATTTCATAATCAAGCATTCATATACTCAATTCAGTACAATTTGTACATTCAAACACAACTAAACTAGCATGATTCATTCCTCATTACTCACCTATTCAAACATGTACCAAAATACATATCATACTCATCAATACAATCTATTTCAATATGTATTATTACTACCATCAATCACACACATAGCTTGACTCATAAATCATCTATTACTTCTTCCTTTACCAAGTCCAAAATCATGTTTTTCATAAATAAACACTCATCATATACCAAATGACCAATTGATTATCTTGAACCATCACCAACCATACCAAATTATGCCATTACACAAGGCAAATTACACATCAAACATAAGTCATTAATAATCCATATAAAATGACCAAATACATCACCAAAACCTTTACCAAAAAAATTCCAGTTTGTACATGCCATATAACCAATATCACAAACCTCATAAGTACCAAACCATAGCTGGATAGTGTGATGAGATCTCCAATGACTTCCAACCCGAGCAAGCCTCCGAATCACTATAAACATAGGAAGAAAAACACAAAGTAAGCTATAAAGCTTAGTAAGCTTGTATGATAATAAACTCATATTATTAAATAATCACATTTTAAACAATTACTCAAAACATGATAAAAATTCATATGATTCCACCATTCTATCTCGAATTCATACACGTAGTTAATCAAGATTTTCATGAGTTTATTCATTCAAAACACATATGGTTTGAATACTTCTTATCAATCCATTCACATTTTCATATGCATAAGAAATTATATATATAAACTTTATTCAATTCAATATTGATCATCTTTTCTTTAACGAAGTGAATTATGTGAAATAACATCAAATAACAATGTTTCGCACACTATGTGTCATATGTATATTTAGTTAAAACAACTATAACTCATATTTCACATATCATTCAATTCATACCTCATTGTAGTCAAATAAACACATTTTGGCATGAAACATACTTTTACATAATCTTTCTCATTTCATATACATGATACAGTAAGAACTTACCAAATTACCTTCATTTGATTCTCATATAGGTTCTGTACGTACTTGTATCACTTAATTCAATTGTACTTTCATTCTCATCTTGACAATGCCCGTTGAACCCTTCAGAGTTGCTAAGGATACTTGGATATCACATAAGCTCATACAACGCCATAACCCATATATGGTCTTACATGTTATCACATATTGATGCCACTGTCACAAATAGGGTTTTACACGAAATCATATAACAATGCCAATGTCCCAGACATGGTGTTACACGTAATAGCATAACGATGCTAATGTCCCTGACATGGTCTTACACACAATTGCAATACAATGCCAATGCCCCAAACGTGGTCTTAAATGTAATCTCATCTCGGTAATCCTAATGTCATGACATTTGTATCCTATACTATCCTAAGGTTCGTACGAGACTTTTGGACATCGTAACTCGGTCAATTTTGACTCGTAATCATAACCATTCAGCACTCAATTCAATTCAAGAATAAATAAGCATTTATAACACAATTTAAATACTTTTATTAGCATACGAACTTACCTCGATCGCTGTAACGATGAATTAGGTCAACAATCTGATACTTTGTTTTCCCCTGTTCTAGATCCGAATCTCATTTTTCTCGATCTATATAATAACAAAATTTACTTATTTAATCATTAATTCATTCAATTTAACACAATTTACACATTTTGGTAAAATTACACTTTTGCCCTTATTATTTCACATTTTTGCAATTTAGTCCTTAACACATAAAATATAAAATTCATGAAATTTAAACAATTTCATGCTTAGCCAAATATTATCCAATTATATATCAGCCCATATTTTCACTTTATTCATACTTTTAACCACATAATTTCATAATTTCAGAAATTAGTCCATAATTTGCATTTTTACTCAAAATCACTTTGCAAAATATGTAAAACTATCATCTAACTTCCATATTTCATCATCAATCATCAAAAATCATGAATATTCATCAATGGCATCTCAGAAAATCTTTAACAGTTTCAAAAATAGAGATACGGCCTAGCTAGATTAAGCTGCAACGAGCAAAAAACGTAGAAATAATTAAAAATCGAGTAAATATTGTGCCTTGATTAAGCTTCCAAATGACTGAATGTTTAGCCCTAAAAATGGCTGATTTTTCTTTCTGAAGTTCAGGTAAGATGATGAATGAATAGGAAAATTGTGTTTGTTTTATTTTAATTATAACATAATAACTAAATTACAAAATTAACCTTTAATAACATCATAAATTTCAACAATACCAAGCCATAGAATTCCACTATCAACATTTATGGGATAATTACCACTTAAGGACTCCCACTATTTAATATCATAGCCATGTAATACCTTTAACTTATAGAATTCAATTTTTATGCTTTACGTGATTTAGTCCTTTTTACCGAATTAACCACTCAAACGGTAAAATTTCTTTACGAAATTTTCACACGAACATTCTATCATACTGAAAACCTTATTAAAATAATAAAATAAATATTTTGACTTTATATTGTGGTCTCAAAACCACTGTTCTGATTTGACCCAAAATCGGGTTGTTACAAATTGGTAAAATGGCTTGGTAAATAGCCTTCTTTTGTCCACATGGGCAGAGACATAGTCGTGTGTCTGAGCCGTGTGGAGGGCATGGCCTAGGGACATGGGCGTGGTCCAGGGTATGTGCAGTCTGCACCTATTTTATAAAAAAATTTGAATATTAAATTCACTACACGGCCTATCACACGGACATGTGATTTGGCCGTGTGACTTCAACTTGTTGATGACGTCATAAACAGAGAGTTACATGAGTTAAGGACATGGGCGTGTGTGACCACACGGAGTACCCACACAGGCGTGTCCCAAGCCACATGGGCGTGTGGCCCCTATTTTGATGAAAAATTTTCTAATTGTTGGAAAGTTTTCTATAGTTTTTTGGTTTAGTCCCGAACCACTCCTAATGCATGTTTTGGGCCTTGTACTGTCGTTTAAGGGACGATATGAATGCTTTTGAAAAGTTTTAAATTTGGATGGAAATTTACGTCTCGATTTTGTCTGATTGCTTATGTATAAGACTGGTAATGCCTTGTACCTTATTCTGATGCTGGATACGAGTATGGGGTGTTACATTTAGTGGTACCAGAGCTACGATTTGTCGATTCTCAGACTGATGTAGCGTGTGTACGAGTCTAGCTATACATGCCATATATAAATTGTGATAGTGTGACAACTCTTGACAATTTTAAACTGTGTTTACATATAGTAAGGGATCCTGATCAAGCTGTGCGTCGGCTCCCGCACAATGGACGGTGCTAGTTGAGAGTGGACCCGTAACTGTGAGTCAGGGAAGAGAGGCTCGAAAAGCCTTCTTCCAGGTGATGAACGAGTGGTTCTCAGGGTTCGTTCGAACAAACCCAGCCACTCAATAACAACATTCTCCACCCCCTCCTAATCTTCAACCTGTCCCCATAGTGCCTCAAGGTATGGACTTTATCGGATTGAATAGAACTCTAGTTGATAAGATCAAAAAGTAAGGGTAGAAGAATTTAGAGCAAATGCCTATGATGATCCCGAAAAAGCAGAATTTTGGCTTGAGAATTCTATTAGAGTATTCTATTAGAGTATTCGTTGAGTTATCTTGTACACTCGATGAATGCTTGAAATGTGTTGTATCTTTACTGAGGGACACGACATGTCACTGGTGGAAAACACTTGTATTTGTGGTCCTGGAAGAGAGGGTTACATGGGAATTCTTTTAGGAGGAGTTCTAAAAGAAGTATATCAGTGAGCGATTCATCGAGCAAAAGTGTAAAGAATTTCTTGAGCTGAAACAAGGCCGTATGTCAGTCGCTGAATATGAAAGAAAGTTTGTTCAGCTCAGCAAGTATGCTAGAGAGTGTGTCTCTTCTGAAGCTATTATGTGTAAAAGGTTTGAAGACGGGCTTAATGAAAATATCAGACTGTTAGTGGGTATTCTTGAGCTGAAAGAATTTATTGTACTCGTTGATTGAGGAATTGACCAAAGAAAAGAGAAAAGTTGAGTCTAAGGCTAGAGATGCAAAAAGGAGGCCAATGGGTAAGTCGTTCCAATCTCAGTCTAAAAAATCTAGAAAGATGCATTCTCGTCCTTATGCTTCAGTTGGGTTTTCAAATATAAATTGTAGGAATCAGTATTCTGGTTATAAAGCTCAGGCTACTTCTATTACGAGCGTTGGAAATCAACCCAATAGATCTGGATGCCCCCATTGTGGAAGATGTCACCCCGACAAGAGGCAAATGAATGATCAAGTTTGTTTCAAGTGTGGTTCCCAAGATCATTTCATTAAAGATTGCCTTGAGATGACTGAAAAAGAAAAGTTTCAGAGTACAAGGCCGAGTAATACTACTTCTAAAGGGAGACTCCAGAGAAATACCGGGATTGGAGCTAGCAGCAAAAATCTGACGAAGGATTCAGCATGGAGATTCGACGCTAGATGTGACATCCCTAATTTGACCCTAGTCGGGAAGTGGTTTCGAGACCACAAAATCGAGTCACACAAATAATTGATTGTTAAATTTCATGTCTATTTTATGTTACAATTTATGTGTGAAATATTGATGCTTTGATTTTGTCAATTGAATGCGAATTTAATCAAAAGGGCTTATGTGAGAAACATTGAAAATGTGTTGGTTAATTTTTAAAATGGCCAAATTGTTGCATGGATTAAATATGGGGACTTGCATGTCAAAGTCCCCATTTTTCATGATAATGGCCGACCATGATGGTTTTAGGTGAGAAAATATGTATTTTATTTGTTGTAATGATGGCTAATAAATGATATTATATACATTTTGTTAAAGAATTAAATAAAGACTTATAAAATATGAAATAAAGTTTTTATAATGGGAAAAAAAAAGGGGGATGAAAACAAAGTTTTATCCATTCTTTCTCTCAATAGTCGATTCTTAGGATCAAAGAAGAACAAAAGGGGGCCCTTAGACGTATGGCAATTATATTAGCAATTGGAGGTATGTTTGGCTTAATTTCTTGATAAGTTTGGTAAAGTTGAGTTGTTAAATAGATTTTGAAGTTAGCCCATCCATTTATTTTTGAATTTAAGAAGAATGATACATTCGACTATGCTTTGATGTGCTTGGATTGTTGTTCATTGAGTAAGTGATTGAGGAATGGTTAGAAGAATTTGAATGCTAAACTAGTTGATTTGTTTATAATGTCCGATTATGATCATTTATAGAGATGTGAATGAATTGTTGTTATGTGAATAAATATTTATTTGATGATATATATATGTATTCGGCAATGGGATAAAATGTGTATTAAGGTAAGTTTCATGGTGATTATGCTTGTGATGTTGGGTTAATATTCGGCATTGAGTAATGTGGGGTAAGGTGATTAATCGGCTATGAAATTAGCTAAATTGAATAGGTATGTTTAATGATATGCTTAGTGTAATGTATAATCTTATAACTCGGTTTGGTATTGAGATAAAGGTTAGATGTATGATTGGATTTTGGTATGTGTTAAATTGGTTAATCAAAGATTTAATATGACGAAATGTTAATGAATAACATGATTGGTTTGCACCTTAAATAGTTGAAATAAAGCTTGCCGATTATGATTAAATGTTTAAATTGTAATGGTCATATATAGGTATATATATATGCCTTATGTATGTATCATGTACACATAAGGACATTCGGCAATATGATTAAATTCATGTATAAGAAAGCATGATAAATTAAGTGACTCTTTGCTTGTGAATGTGAATTAGATATAAATTAAATAAGCATGAAATCGAGTCATGGCATGTTTTATTAAATATGATACATATTGAAATCTATTGTTTTAGATATAGATTAAATGATATGTGATTGCCAAATGTGATTGTTAAGTGAATAATATTAGTTAAGTACTTAAGCAAATCTATTGTTTTACTTAAGCTTAAGAGCAAAGAGGATCAAAGTCGGATAGGGGAAAAGAGAAAGTAAACGAATAGCCGTGGATATCTAGTCGTCGACCACTTCCGAGGTAAGTTTTAAGTGATTAAACGTTGAGTAAATTCAATCATAATAGGACATAATGAGTTGATTTAATAAGATATGATGTGGCCATGATATGTTTTAAACTCAATTGGTAAAGTTCATAAGTGTTTGGACTTGGAAATTTAAGAGCAAATTGTAATAATTTGCTTAGGACAGCAGCAGTAATGTGATTTTAGAAAATCACCATAAATTGTTGGTGTGGAATTATAGGCTGAATAAAATATGTAATCAAATCTTAATTAGTCTAGTTTCTTATAAAAGAAACCGCGTAAGCAAAGGAATTTCCTATAAAGAGAAATTTAAAGTTGTGTGAGACAGTGTCAGAATGACTCCGAAATCCCCTATTTTGTTTTTTAGAAAATCATTATAAATCACACAAAAAAATTGTTATAAGATAAAATTTATATGCTTAGACTCCTTAATGAGTCTAGTTTCAAATGAAATAAACAAGAACATATTTTGAATTCTGTACAATGAGAAAGTTGATTCGTAGTGAAGAGTGGTCAGTATAGTCAAACAGTGAAATAGGGGAAACTTTAAGAAAAATTCTGGTATTGATTGGTCAAACCAAAAATTCTGAAAATTTTATGGATAGAAGATATATGAGTCTGTTTTCAATGAAAATTAACAGCACTTCATTTGGAGTTTCATAGCTCCAGTTACAAATAATTTAATGACTGTTGCTCAGGAAAATAGCTTGTAGTGAATATGTGATTTTGTTGTAAACATTGATGAAACTATTTGAGTTGCTTATAAGCTATTGCTGAAATTGATGTACAAGATAAATATATATATGTGTGGTAAAGCCGAATGGCTAATGTGAAATATGTATGAGATATGTATATGTGGTAAAGCCGAATGGCTAACATGAAATATGTATGAGATATATATATGTGGTAAAGCCGAATGGCTAATATGAAATATGTATGAGATATATATATGTGGTAAATCCGAATGGCTAATGTGAAATATGTATGAGATATGTATATGTGGTAAAGCCGAATGGCTAACATGAAATATGTATGAGATATATATATATATGGTAAATCCGAATGGCTAATGTGAAATATGTATGAGATATATATATGTGGTAAAGCCGAATGGCTAATGTGAAATATGTATGAGATATGTATATGTGGTAAAGCCGAATGGCTAATGTGAAATATGTATGAGATATGTATATGTGGTAAAGTCGAATGGCTAACATGAAATATGTATGAGATATATATATGTGGTAAAGCCGAATGGCTAACATGAAATATGTATGAGATATGTATATGTGGTAAATCCGAATGGCTAATGTGAAATATGTATGAGATATGTATATGTGGTAAAGCCGAATGGTTAATGTGAAATATGTATGAGATATGTATATGTGGTAAAGTCGAATGGCTAACATGAAATATGTATGAGATATATATATGTGGTAAAGCCGAATGGCTAATATGAAATATGTATGAGATATATATGTGGTAAATCCGAATGGCTAATGTGAAATATGTATGAGATATGTATATGTGGTAAAGTCGAATGGCTAATGTGAAATATGTATGAGATGTGTATATATTGTGGCCGAATGACCAAATGTGAAAGGTGTGCATTATTAGATATTTGATGAGGCAAATGAATTACAAATATGACAGTCGATGTGAATGTTGTAACATGTGATTAAATGTACATGAAACCTGGAAATATATTCCGGGTAAGACCCGATGACTACGTGTGGAGATTTTGTCCGGGTAAGACCCGATAACTACATGTGGGGATTATTCGAGCTAAAGGTCTTGCTGAAGATTCGAGTAAAGCATAAGATTACATGACTTCACAGTAACAATTGGTAATAAATACGTTCAATGCGTTAAGTTGGTCAGGTATGTATTTTGAGATTATAATTAAGCATGATTTGGATTAAATCACAAGGTTGTTATGTGATGCATATGTGAGTAAAGCAATAAGACTGTTCTATGATTATTGTGCATTTGGTCAATGTGAAAAGTTGGGTGAAAATATGTAATGTACCTATGTTTATAAGAGATCACTATCAAGTGAGAATTTATCTGCTTATTGTGTATTACGTAATTGTGTATATTCGGCCAAAAAGGGTAGTATACCTAGAAAGAGGTTATATGAGAATTCGTAAGATTGACTTTTAATTTGGTTGGTCAGGTATGTGATAAATACTTGTACATGTTAGACCCATCAGAATTAAATCATGATTGTAAAGTGAAAAGCAAATATGAAAATGCCATATGAATATGTGAGTATTCGGTTATGGAGAAATACTATAGGATATTGGGAGATATACATTTTGATTTGTCCGATGAGGATAACTATAGATATGAAATGAAATGTTATATGTGAATCAAATAAACAAATTGGTTATATTTGGGTTCACTGGTTTTAAATTGCTTAAGACTTACTAAGCTTACAAAAGCTTACTCTGTTGTTATCTTTCTCTGTTTTATAGATTGTTGATCCTGGCCTTTTTGCTCGGGGATCGTCAGCAACTTGTCACACTATCACTATCCACTGTTTGGTACTGCTATGTTTTGGATTACCTTATGGCATGTATAGAATAGACTAGTAGTGGGAGGATATTTTGGTTAATGTATATAAGCCATGCGAATATGACATCTTTTGAATGTTTACTTTTATAAGTTTTTAAATTTTATCCCTAGTTGTGTCTAGCAATTATCCAATTGAATGATCTTTACTTCAAGAAATTGTTCAAAATTTTACTGATCTGGCATGAGTTACAAGTCCAGTAATGCCCCTTACCTATTCCGGGGACGGTTACGGGATAGGGGTGTTACACTAGAGCACCAGCTAGAGCTTATGCCATTCGTGCTCGTGAGGATGCATCTTCTCCTGATGTTACCAATGGTACTTTTTCTCTTTATAATACTACTATTATTGCTTTGATTAACCCGGGATCTACCCATTCATGTGTATGCATGAATTTGGTAATTAGTAAGAATATGCCTGTTGAGTCTACAAAATTTATGAGTAAGGTGTCAAACCCTTTAGGCAAGCATGTAGTAGTTGATAAAGTATGCAAGAAATGTCCTTTGATGATTAGAGGTCACTGTTTTTCGGCTAACTTGATGTTGTTGCCGTTTGATGAATTTGATGTTATTTTGGGTATAGATTGGTTGACTATACATGATGCTATAGTAAATTGTAGACGAAAGGTAATTGAATTGAGATGTGAAAATGGTGAAATTCTTCGGGTTGAATCAGATGAACCAGATAGATTGCCTGTGGTGATTTCTTCAATGTCAGCTCAGAAATGTATAAGAAAAGGGTGTAAAGCTTACCTAGCTTATGTGTTGAATACAAAAGAATCTGAATTGAAAATTGAATCAGTGCCAATAGTGTGAATAGTCGGATGTGTTCCCAGAAGAATTGATAGGTTTGCCTCCAATTAGAAAAGTTGAATTTGGTATTGATTTGGTCGCTGGGACTACACCGATATTGATAGCTCCGTATAGGATGGCCCCGACCGAATTGAAGGAGTTGAAAACTCAGTTGCAAGAATTGACAGATAAGGGTTTTGAGAGACCGAGTTATTCTCCCTAGGGTGCAACGATATTGTTTGTAAAGAAGAAAGATAGATCTATACGACTTTGCATCGATTATCGATAGCTCAATAAGGTAATCATAAAGAACAAGTACCCGTTACCGAGGACAGGCGATTTGTTTGATCAGCTGAGAGGGGAAACAGTGTTTTCAAAGATAGATTTGAGATCCGATACTACCAGTTGCAAGTTAAAGAGTCGGATGTGCCAAAGACTGCCTTTAGAACAAGGTATGGATACTATGAATGTCTTGTTATGCCTTTCGGACTAACAAATGCCCCCGCAGTTTTTATGGACTTAATGAATAGAATTTTTTGACCATATTTAGATAAGTTTGAGAATGTTTTTATTGACGACATACTAATCTATTTTCGAGATGAGGCAAAGCATGCAGAGCACTTGAGAACTGTTTTGCAGACTTTGAGAGACAAACAGTTGTATGCTAAGTTCAGTATAAGTGAATTTTGGCTCAGAGAAGTTGGATTTTTGGGCCATATTGTCTCAGGTGATGGTATTTGGGTTGATCCCAGTAAAATTTTGACAATTGTTGATTGGAAGCCACTGAGAAATGTGTCTGAAGTTAGAAGCTTTTCTATCATAGCCGGTTACTACCGCTGGTTTGTCAAAAGGTTTTAGATGATTGTTACTCTTATAATGAATTTGTTGCAAAAAGATGTCATGTTTGAATGGTCTAAAAAATGTCAGCAAAGTTTTAAGAAGTTGAAGGTATTATTGATTGAGGCACCAGTTTTAGTGCAACCTGAACCGAGAAAAGAGTTTGTGATTTATAGTGATGCATCACTGAATGGACTAGGATGTGTGTTGATGCAAAAAGGCAAAGTGATAGCTTATGCCTCAAGACAGCTGAAACCACACGAAAAGAATTACCCGACGCATGATTTAGAGTTGACTACCATTGTATTTGCCTTGAAGATTTGGAGACACCATTTGTACGGTGAGAAATGTCATGTTTTTACCTACCATAAGAGTTTAAAGTATTTGATAACTTAGAAAGAATTAAACTTACGGCAACGAAGATGGCTCAAGTTGATAAAAGATTATGAGTTGGTGATTGACTATCACCCAAGTAAAGTGAATGTAGTTGTAGACGCCTTGAGTAGAAAGGCTTTGCTTGCTTTGAGAGCATTGAACATGAGATTGACCTTATCCGATAAGAGTTCTATTCTAGCCGAGTTGAGAGCTAGGCCGATGTTTACTCAGTAGATTTGTGAAGCCCAAAAAGTGACAGTGAATTACAAGCCAAGAGAGTTCATTGTGAATCGGTTAGTAATTCAGATTTTCATGTCGGACCCGATGACTGTTTGATGTTCTGAGGTAGAGTTTATGTACAGAAGAATGATGAACTTATTCAGAAAATTCTTCATGAAGTGCATAATGGTTGTTTATCTCTACATCTGGGTAGTAGGAAAATTTATAATGACTTGATGAAAATGTATCGGTGGTCGGGCATGAAAAGAGATATCTTCGAGTTTGTTTCAAGATGTCTGATTTGTCAAAAAGTGAAAGCCGAACACCAAGTGCCTTTGGGTTTACTTCAGCTAGTGATGATGCCTGAGTGGAAATGGGATAGGATTACGATGGATTTCATAACGGGTTTGCCTTTGACTCCAAGAAAGAAAGATGTCGTATGGGTTGTGGTTGATAGATTGACAAAATCAACTCACTTTATATCAGTACGTACTGATTACTCACTTGATAAGCTTGTTGATTAGTACATTGCTGAAATTGTTAGACTTCATGGAGTACCTATTTCTATTATATCAGATAGAGATCTGAGGTTTACTTCGCGATTTTTGAAAAAGTTGCAAGAAGCTTTAGGAAAAAATTAAATTTTAGTACTGCATTTCATCCATAAACCAACGGTCAATCTAATAGAGTAATTCAGATTTTAGAAGATATGCTCCGATGTTGTGTTCTAGAATTCCAAGGTAGTTGGGAAAAATATCTGTCGTTGGTTGAATTTGCCTACAATAACAGTTTTTAGTCGATCATAAAAATGGCGCCTTATGAAGGCATTGTATGGCCAAAAATGCCAAACTCAATTGTACTGGATAGAGCTCAAAGAGAATTAGATTCACGTGGTTGACTTAGTTAGGAAACTGAAGACAAAGTAAGGGTAATCCGTGATTATTTGAAAGCTGCTTCATATAGACAAAATCATACACGGATTTGAAAATAAAAGAGATTGAATTTCAGATCAGGGATAAAGTATTTTTGAAAGTATCTCTGTCGAAGAAAATTCTATGATTTGGCCATAAAGCCAAGTTAAGTCCGCGATTTATTGGGCCGTATGAGATTACCGAAAGAATAGGACCGGTAGCATATCGGTTAGCTTTGCCATCTGACTTGGAAAGGATCCATAACGTGTTTCATGTGTCTATGTTGCACTGTTATAGATTACACCTTCGCATGTGATTCCACCGGCAGAAGTTGAGATTCGTCCAGAAATGACTTAAGATGAGGAACCGATCAAAATATTAGCCCCAAAAGTAAAACAGTTGAGATATAAAAGTATAGCTCTTGTGAAAGTGTTGTGGCAAAGGCATGGGGTTTAAGAGCCTACTTGGGAGCCCGAAGAGGGAATGAGAAAATAGTACCCAAACCTATTTACTAGTAAGATTTTCGGGGACGAATGTAACAGCCAGAATTTGGGCCTAGAAGTATTAGGCCTTGAGTGTGGGTCCGTAAGGAGGTTGTATATAGGTATTTAATTGTGCAATGAAATGACACAATTAAATGTCTGCTTTGGTGGTTAATGGCCCTGATAAGTGTTAGAGAAATCTTGGGTTCAAACTTGGGCTTTAGCAAAAATTTTGGTATTAAGAGAAAAAAAACCTGGATGCTTGGATGAGGGCTTTTAAATTATTGTATTAAATAAATGACACAAGGAAGCTTGTAGTCTAGTGGTTGTGGCGTCATTAAGGTTGTATGGGAGCCTGGGTTCAAGCCTTGGCTCTTGCAATTTATTTTGGTTTTTTAAGGGAACCTAGACTTTGGCCTTTAGACCTTATAATTAATTGGGGATAAAATATGACACAAAAAGCCTTGTGGCTTAGTGTCAAGTAGCGTGTGGAGCATTTGAGGGGAGGCATGGGTTCGAATCCCATGGCAAGCAAGGAGCATTTATTTTTCTAACAGGGGTCGGCAAGAGTTGGTGTTGAATTTAAACTCTGATGTTGGGGGGATCCCACATCGGGAAGCTAACATGAGAGTGGATGCGAAGCTGGCTTTAAATAGAGGGAGCCATGAGGAGAGTAAAGGTGCCTTTCTTGGCTGATCCCTTTCGCTGTATGGCGTGCTCGTTTAGGTTGGGCGTCGGTTAAGAGTGCTCGGAGCGTGGATTAACTCCAGTCTCCTATCAGGTGTGTATTTCTCACTACTCTAGCTGTAGGATGGCTACTTTGGGCGGCGATAGGCTGAAAGGGGCTATGTAGGCCCAATGGGCCTACGGGCCCAATTGGATAAGTTGTTTGATTGTGTAGTAAATATTGGACTAGGCTAGGTGAATCTCATATTTGTGGCTAGATTTGGGTTAAAAGGGCCACACGAACGTGTGGGCCCATTTGGGCCGAGAATGGGCTTTAGGGCCATTAGTATTGTTATCCATGTTTAGAATACTTTAGTTTACCAAATTACTGAAATATCCTCGACTTGTAAAATTACCAAAGTACCCTCGACTTATAGAATTATCGTTTTACCCTCGATTTACAAAATTACCATTTTACCCTCAATTTACAAAATTTCTGTTTTACCCTCGATTGTGAAATTACTGAAATACCCCTGTAGGATAAAATTACCAAAATACCACTGGTTTGAGAAATTACTGAAATACCCTCAATTTGTAAAATTACCAAAATACCCCTGATTTACAAAATTACAAAAATACCCTTGACTTTTTTAAAAATTATAGGAATACTATTGGTTTACAAAATTACTGAAATACCCTTGGTTTGTAGATTTACCAAAACACCCTTGTAGGATGAAATGACTAAAATACCCCTAATAGGTAAAAAGACTGTAAAGCCCCTATAGGGTAAAGTGACCGTAATACCCTTGTATGGTAAAATGATGAATACGCCCTTATGTTCCGTATAACTGATGTGCTTAGGATTTACATATATTGATATTGGAATAGTTAAGTTTGAGTGACAGGTGGTGGTTATCGTAGGTGATTGATTATGGAAATGTTTCAACTTCAACCCGTAACAGGTGTATACTAACCCTCGTAATAGCTTAGATTAATATTTGCTGAGAAGCCGAAATGCTAAAATGCTGGTATTTCGGGAACTTGTAATGTTGCGTTTGGGTATAGATGCGATAAATACGATAAGATCGGTGTTTGGATCAATGGAACAGGTAAGAACTCAATTTTGTGCACAATGGTAAGTTGGGCCTCAATGGGCTGGAATTGGGCCCAATGGGCTTTTGGGCCCATTTGGGTAAAATTGATAAAAAATGGAATTTGGAAAAGTTGCACGTTAACACGGTTAGTATTGTTGTAAAATTTGGGTTAAGTAGGCTAAATCAGCATTCGTAGGGCCCATTAGGGGTTTTGGGCCCAAAAGCCTGAATTTGATAAAGTGGGTTAAAGATTATTGTTTAAACACTCGGAAATATTGACAATTGTAATGAACATGGAAAACCCTGATATTTGGTAAAATTATGAAAATACCCTTATAATATGAAAAATGACTATTTTGCCCTTGTGGGTAAGTGACTAACTTGAACTGTGTGGTTGACGGATTTGATTGTGAATATATGTTGGTGATATGAGTGACTTGACTGTGATTGTTTGATTCAGATATGGGCATGACATTCTGCATACATGACATATTGCATGGGATATGGGTTATATTGATGGAGGAAGTGCTAAAAGGGCTCTGCCCCAGTTTACCGAAAAGGGCTCTGCCCCAGTTTATCAGAAAGGGCTTTGCCCAAGTTATTAAAAAAGGCTAGGCCTCCATTTATATGATAAAGCAGCTATGCTGCCAATGGAGAGTTTGGTTGGGTGGGTTGAGTTATTCCTCACATAGAGAGCTTGGTTGGTACGAGTGGAGAGTAGCGGATGGTGGGTCGAGTAGTCTCCCCAAATGGGCTTGCATACATTCATTGGTATTTCATGTGATATTGAAATGGGCTTGCATACATCCATTGACATTACATGTGATATTGAAATGGGCCTAAGGGCCATACCGTTTACAGTAAAGGCTTCGGCCGAGTGATATGATTTATTAAAAGGCTTCGGCCCAGTGATATGATTTATGAAAAGGCTTTGGTCCAGTAACCGTTAAACGAAAGGCTTAGGCCCAGTATATGTCAAGACTAAATAGGGCTTTGGCCCAGATTGTACTGATACTGTGTTTTCACTGTTTGTTTGTTATTGGGATTACACACTGAGTTTTCGTAAACTAACCCCGTTTCTAACTGTGCAGGTAATCCCTAAGCTTAGATGGTTTGGAGCTACGAGGGACTCGGAGATGGCCACACTACTGTTTCTGTTTCTTTTAATTGCAATAAGTAGCCGATTTATATCTTTATAAGTTTTGTCTTATTAATATTATTATTTGGTTTTGGGTTGTAATAAGGCCATTTTAATTATTTTTCTAGAATTATTTTATTTTATACCCTATATTTTTCTAATAACAATATGAGTTAGACCTAGGCCGCGTTTCCAAAATGATAATTGTTTTCAAAATAACGCAACGATACAATTAATCGGTTTATCAAAAATATCTACTTAAATGAATTCCAACTCGCTTTTCTCAAAACCTAACCTAGCATCAAAGTGTGGCAATGGTTGTGGGCATGTCTAGGATTGGATCCAATCAAGAGCTTGGTACTTAAGCAGCCTTCATGGCTCACCTCCTCTGTTTTGGATACCTACCTGGTGCACAGCTTCCATTCACTTTATTAACTTAGCAAAGACTATCTTTTAAAACACTAAGAATGACGTTGAAAGAGGCCTGGGTTTTCTTAAAAACTTCAATGTGACACGTTGGATCCGGCCATAACGTCTGGGCCGGGTTTGGGGTGTTACAACGAAAATCCCTAAAGGGGGAGAGTTGTAATAGCCAAATTTTGGGGCTAGTCGGAACAGTGGTTTCGAGACCACAAATTCGACGTAAAAAATCCATTTTTATTATATTTTTATGGTCTACAATTTTATGGAACTATTCTGTGAAAATCTCGTTTGAAAATTTTGATGATTGGGCACTCAATTTAGTCAAAAGGACTAAATCATAAAAAGTGACAAAGTTGAGTTGTACTTGATAAAGGTGTCCAATTGCTATGAGATTTTAAATTAGAGGTCCTTAGTTGGTAATTAGACCATTAGATAAGTTAGTTGACAAAAATGGACATGAATAGGTAAAATTTTAAAGTTATGCATTAAGGGCATTTTGGTTATTTGGTAAAAAAAGAATAAAAAGGGAAAATCAAGTAAAACATTGGTATCCATCTTCTTCACCTTGGCCGAATTTTTCAAGGATTCCATATCTAGGGTTTTGTCATCTTTCAAGCTTGATTGTAAGTACGTCATTGCCCCATTTTTAATGCTTTTTTCATTTTTGAAGTCCTTGCAACCTGATTTACCTATTTCTACCATTATTTTGAAGTAGGGTTCATGTTTAAAAATTTACCCATGTGTGACATACATGTATTTTGATATTTGATGGAAGATATTGTATGTTTAAGGTGTGATAAACAACTTTTACTAAGTGATTTTTAGTGAAAATGCATAAAAAGGACTTATTTGTAAAAGTTGTAAAAATGGGTAGTAGAAATATGATTTTATGAAAAATGTGGGCTGTTATGAGCATGATTTAAGTTTGGCTAGGCTTGGGTAACAAATAAAATGAATACATTTCATTTTACGAGCCTGAGGACTAATTTGTAAATATATCAAAGTTTAGGGGCAAAAATATAATTTTGTCAAAAGTTTATTTTTGGACAGCATTGAGTAATGTGATAATTAAATAAGATAAATTTGCTATTATAGATAAAGAAAAATGAAGTTTGGACCTTGATCAGGGGAAGAACAAGGTTATTAACGATTAGGTCCATTTCCTACCATTTTGTACCGAGGTAAGTTTGTTTGTAAATAATGCAATGTTATATTATGTATTTAATGTTTAATATTGCATAAATTTTATGATTGTTTCTAAAGAAATACTCAACAAAGTTTCAGCGATGAGAAAATCTCTGTTGAACCTTAGGAATAGTTTAGGATACAAGTGACATGTCACTAGGATACCATGTGTTATGTGATCTATGTGAATCCAAGTGCTGGTCATGTACATCCTATTAGTGGCTGGGTAGTCCGACATGTGTTGCGGATACTTGACAGCTTGTGTGAGCAGCCACGTAGATACGTCTTGACTGACAGTTTGTGGGAACAGGCCCATGATTAGCTCGCATGTGAGCCTTATGTGTTATGAAATATGAGGTGATATTGGCTACACATGTGGCACTTATGTGCAAGACCTTCCATGTATCCGATACTATTCCAAGTGTTCAACGGGAAATTTGAAGAGTATGTCAAAGATGACAAAGTGTGCAACTATGTTATGAGTTGGTACAGGTATGTATGTAAAACTCATGAGTATGGACTTTAGTATAAGATAAACTCTTGGTAAGAATGCTAATGAGTAAGCTAAGCCTAAAATACTTGATGATAATGAGTAAGCTAAGCCTAAAATACTTGATTATAATTATGCTAATTTACGTTTAGTAGTTATATGATTAATGTATGATTTATGTTGCTTATTATTTGCATGCAAACTTACTAAGCTTTAAAAGCTTACTCCTCTTTTTCCTTCCATTCCTTATAGTGTCGCCAAGCTAGCTCAGAGATCAAGGAACATCAGAGCTCAATTCACACTATCAAATGATTGTTTTGGGTATTCTTGGTTTCAATATTTTTGAGTATGGCATGTATAGGGACTTGGTCATTTTGTTACGTGTCATATTGGTTTAGCCAAGTATGTTGGCATTGTAATGGTTAATGATTCATTTTGTATATGGCCATTGGAAGTTGACTAATATTATTCTTATTGGTCATTGGTATGTTTATGTGATGATGCTTATCATGAAGATGAAATTGACATGAATGGAAAGGAAAGTATGTGATGTTTATGCATGATAGTTGTTAGTATGTGTAAGGATGTATTGATATCTTGTTTGTGGTTGATTTGGTTGTATGTATATGCTTGGATTGGTGTTGCTTTTTGTTGTGTAGGTTGGTGTAAGAAAGGGTGGCAAAATGGCTTAGTAAATAGCCTTCTTTTGTCCACACAGGCAGAGACACGGCTGTGTGAAGGACACGGCCTAGGGACATGGGCGTGTGTCCAGGGCGTGTAAAGTCTGCACCTATTTTATGAAAATTTTCAAAAATTAAATTCGCCACACGGGCATGTGATTTGGCCGTGTGACTTCAACTTGTTAATGACGCCATAAATAGAGAGTTACACGGGTTAAAGACACGGGTGTGTGTGACCACACGGCCTACCAACACTGGCGTGTGACCCCTGTTTTGATGAAATATTTTCAGTGTTGGAAAGCTTTCTAAAGTTCTCGGTTTAGTCCCAAACCACTCCTAATGCATGTTTTGGGCCTCGTAGGCTCGTTTAAGGGGCGATATGAATGTTTTTGAAATGTTTTAAATTTGGATGGAAATTTACGTCTTGATTTTGTATGATTGCTTGTATATAAGTCCGGTAATGCCTTGTACCCTATTCCGGCGCTGGATATAGGTAAGGGTGTTACAACAGTAGAGGACTCGACGATGACCACCCACTTTGACCTTTTTATTTTGTTTTAAGGTTTTATTTAAGTTTTGCATTAAGATTGGAGAGGTTGTATTTTCTGGGACTCTCTGGACTTTTTTAAACTATTTGGCATTGGTTTGGGGTTTTTGGTTTAACTTGCTTATAACTATGATGGTTTTACCTAAAACATGATTTTCTTAAAATGGGAACTATTTTCCTTAAACACGACGATTTTCCTAAGCTTCCACTAAAATAATATGTTTTAAAGCAAGTTGATTAATTGAATATACGTTTCAAAATAAATGACAGCAATTAATGGGTTATAAGCTTGGGGATTTTATCGAGTCAGCTCCATTTTCAAAATCCCTTCCATGTGACATCGTCAGATTCAGCCATAATGTCTAGGCCGGGTTTGGGGTGTTACAAATATGATTGCCAAGCTAAGGAAGGAGGAGGAGCATGTACACAACCTTATAAAATTGTTTGAGAGATTGGGGAAGTTTAAGCTAAGATTGGATCTTGCTAAGTATACATTTGGGATCAAATTTTAAAAATTGCTTGATTTCGTTGTGAGTGAGTACAAAATAGAAGTGGATCTTAACAAACTAGGCATCATATGTAGATCAACTTATAACTTTAAAAATCATCATATTTACAATACATCCCCTATATACATGCCATGTAACTAAGTTCGAAACTATAAAAAAAACTACTAAATCAGAAGTTGGATAGTGTGAACTCCAGGTTGATTCGATCATGACGTTCCGTAAAAGACAACTACATGACAGAAAAAAAAAATAGCAAGGTAAGCATTAAGGATGCTTGGTAAGTTCATAGGTATATACACGATAAAATTAACTCATTTCATAAATACATATACTGAAATAGCTAATTTAACTTAATTTCTCATCATGAGATTTCACAACAACAAGATGTGTAATAACCTGATTTATTAAATTTTGTTTCTGTGAATTTTTTCATATGTAATACCCCAAATTTTGGGCCTAGAAGTATTGGGCCTTGAGCGTGGGAACTGTTAGTAGGCGGCTTATAAACATTTTAGTTGAGCAAGAAAGTGACACAAATTGCATATTTGGTGTGGTGGTTAAGTGAATTAGGTGTGTTTGGGGATGTCTAAGAAGTCCTAGGTTCAAATCTAGGCTTAGAAAATTTTAGTTTTTCCCTTAAGTGAACCTTGGCTTTAGTTGGTAGGCCTTATAAATATTGGTGGCTAAAATTTGTCACAAGAAAGCATATGGTCTAGCGGTTATGGCGTCATTGTGGTGGAAAGGGATCTTGGGTTCGAATCTCATAACAAGCAATGAGTATTTATTTTGTTAATGTGACAGCAAGTGTTTGAATTGGATACAAACTCTGCTGAGGTGGTTGTGGAAGTGGCCAAAAGGAGGAAATCAAGGAACTTGAAAAAGGTGGTTATGGATATGGGGGAGAGTTGGGTGGAGAGAATCATGGAATTCAAATTTGGAGAGATTGAAGCTGATTGGGAAAATTGAATATGCAAATTTGACTAAGGGGGTTTGGGGAGTACATGTACGGTAATTTGAGAGTGTATAGGCGCTGAATTCTCTTTTTGCATTTCGGGTTGTTTTTCTTTTTTGTGCTTTGGGTTCTTTCTCCTCTAAAAGCTGAATCTGGTATCTCCCTCTCCTCAATTTTAGTTCACCATTCGGCCGAACTTTGCCTTTCTTCTTCTTCCCCTCTTTTATTCTTTTGGTTTTACTCTCATAGTCGAACCTTTTATTTCCTTTTCTCAACAGTTCTTCTATTGTTCCTAAGGCATCTAGGCTCTGACAAGTGACCGACTGTTTCTTCGTTCGACTGTTTCTATTAGTTGATCTTGGGCATTCAAATCCCTCTTTCAGATTCACTCAGTAACTGAGAGTCTCGTCAGAAAGAGTGTAGTTATCATTCGATTAGCATAATAAACAGAACTGTAGTCGTCAAGGGTGAGTGGTTAATCACTCGGGGGTTAATCTGCTTCTCGCTAAATAGGTGTGTAACTGTATACCATGTTCGCTAATCGGTTGAAAAGCCGAGAGTGTGTGTGTGTAATCACACCCTTATCTACTGTTGGTCAACAGAAGCTGAAAAGCCGAAAATTTGGCATTCGAGGCCTCACGAGCGTGTGAACGCCGATATGGTGAACCGAGCCCACAAAGCATGGGCGATAGGCTATAGAGGCCACCACAAGCGCTCTCGTTGACTTGGACCTCGATGGGCCCGTGGGCCCGCATGTGTAAATCTAACTATAGGTGGGAAATAGTTGGGCTTGTCATGTCGTATGCATGGTATATATCGTCTGGGCCATGTTAGGCTGAAATGGGCCGTGTGGGCCCCCACAGAGGTTAAATCCACGGTAAGTGATAAATATTGGATTGGGCTATGTAGGTTACATAGTCGTAACTAAATTTAGGCTCGTGTGGGCCCACTCAGGCCAAGTAATGGGCCTTGGGCCCATTTACACCGTTAAGATCAATTAGGTTGTCGTGTCACTCGAGGCAACCGTAGACCCCCAGAGAGGTTGTTGTCTGAGCTGAAACCCCAAAATGGGTAAAATGACCGTAATGCCCCCGAAGGGTAGAATGACTAAAATGCCCTTGTATGTTATATGATTACTATTGTATGCCATTTATGATATGTTTGCGTTCATGAGATATTATGCTGCATGGGGGACAGGATCATTGATTTGGAGGAAGTATATGATTTTTTAGGGTCGCACGGTCGTTTAACGACTGTGGATCCACCGACGGCTTAAAGCCATTATGTGACTAGCAGCTCTGCTACAAAACTGGTTAGTACCGCAGCTGGTGCTACAACAGGAGTGTAGGGATGGATGGGTGAATTAAATCCCCACAGGAGTGTAGGGTTGGACGGGATACGAAGTGCAGGGTTGGTTGGGTATTTATGCATTGTATAATCTAATTCTAATTGTGACATGGGCTTAAGCCCAACTGAGGCTACTATGGGCTAAGGCCTAGATGCCACTATTATTGTAATGGGCTTAGGCCCAAATTGATGTGACGCATGCTTTATGATCGATGAGGGTTGTACACACTGAGTTTTCATAAACTCATCCCCCTCTCTTAAATTTTTCAGGTAATCCTCAGTAGGCGGTTCGACGGATGGGAAGACTCAGAGGTGGCCACACTATGATCAAATTTAAATTTTTATATTACCTTTACATTATTTAAATTCTTTTCTCTTTGGTTTTTTGATGTAATATGACCCCTTCTCTAATTTTCTAGCTTTTAATTTGGGGGTTTTTAACTATTATGATTTATTTCTGTTAAAGGTAGAGCGCGATTTTCTAAAATGATATCTATTTTCAAAACATCAGTTTACGCAACATTGATGAAATGCTTTCGCAACAAACATGTTTTTAAAAATGGTTAAAAAATAATTAACTTGACTTTAGAATTAAACCAAAGGGGCTTTTATCTTTCAACCGAGATTTATTAATAAGACAAGGTTTTTTCGAATAAGCATTTTAATGTGACACGCCAGATGCAGCCATAACGTCTAAGCCGGGTTTGGGGTGTTACCTTTAGTGGCATCAGAGCCAAGTTACAAAACTCGGCTGGGAAACGGGCCTTAATTTTTGGGTTTTAAAGTTATTTACAAATGATTCAAAGCATTTTGAAGGATTTTATTGTGTGGTTCACCGAGTATCCGGCGTCGAACCAAGTAAGTTCTCCTGATACTGAAATCTATTTTAAACTGTTATACTATAGATAGTTACTGGGCTTACTTTAGATGATAGACTATAGTGAGACTTTTTAGCTAGAGTAAACTGAAAAACTATAGGAAACTATAACTGTAGCGAGCCTAGAATTGCGAAAACAACTCTTAACTACTACGTCATAAAACATCTGCTTAATTACTGAAACTATGAGCTAAATTGCATAAAATTTCTTAATCAGATTATATGAGTAGTGATAATGAGCACTAGAAGGGGTGCAAGAGGCAGCGGCAGAAGCCGTGGAAGTGTTAGGGCTGGATCTTCGGCACCAGGTCACATGCCCAATGTTGAGGCGAAAGAAGCACCGGCTTCACCAGTACCCGAGACAGGGTCATATGATCGAGTAGCTGGGGATGACGCATTGTCTCAATCAATTTAAGGATTCTAGAAAGGGTCGCTGGGCCCAACACTGGTAATGGGAGCCGAGGTTGATTTCTGAGAGACTCTGGTCGAATGGAGCCGAGATTTTCAAGGGTATCGTGGGAGTAGCACTAAATGTGGCTGAATATTGGTTGGAGGCCACTGAAAGAATAATGGACAACTTGGATTGCACTTTCGAGCAAAAACTGAAAGGAGCAGTGTCGCTGCTATGAGAGGAAGCTTACCAGTGGTGGCTTACTGTGAAAGAGGGCACTTAGCCTGACCGGATAACCTGGAGCTCTTCAAATTAGCGTTTCAAGGGAAATATATGGGCGCAAGCTACGTGGATGCTCAGAGGAAGGAATTCTTGAATTTGACACAGGGAGACTGATTTGTGGCGGAGTACGAGGCAGAGTTCTTACGACTTAGTCGGTATGCTAAAGGAATAGTGGCAACAGATTATGAACGTTGTGTTCGGTTCAAAGACAGAAACAGTCTTCGGGTAATGATTGCTTCTCAGAGGGAGCGGGATTTCATAGAATTGGTGGAAAAAGCAAAAATCATTAAAGATGTAAAGTGAACTAAGTGCCTAAACCGGGAAAGAGAAAGGGGTAGAAATAAAAGGGATTTTGAGCCCTCCAATTATGATCAGAGGCCTAAGAGAAGGGCCAAAGTAGATGGGCCGGTCAGAACGGGACCTCCTATTGCTGGTACTGGGTTACTACCATTTGCTATTTGTGGAAAAAGTCATGCAAGATAGTGCTGGAAGAGAATATAAACCTGTCTACGTTGTGGTTCCATGGAACATCATCTCAGAGAGTGTCCCAAAAGACTGAATCAGAGGCAAGACTTTGGTATAGGTAATGTTCAGCCACCGAGTGGTGGGCAACATCCGCCTAGAGGCCGTGGCAGGCCAAAGGTGGAAATAGTTTGGGTCGTGGAGCACTAAGAAGAGGTGCTGACCATACTGAGGTGAGGCAGCTAGTTTTGGTCTATACAGCACGCTGCCGAGAGGACGAAAACGCTCCAGATGTGAATACCGGTACGTACCTTATCCATAGTGTGCTATTTATCTATTTTGAAATCAGAATTAGAGTGCGCAGCGGAAGTGTAGTGGTGTAACTTGGTTTGTGCGACTATTGGATAGCTAGAAATTTCAAGAACGAAATTTCTTTAAGGGGGTAGAGCTGTAATGCCCCGAATTTTGGGCCCAGAAGTATTGGGCCTTGAATGTGGGAACTGTTTGTAGGCGACTTATAAATATTTTAGTTGAGCAAGAAAGTGACACAAATTGCATGTTTGGTGTGGTGGTTAAGTGAATTGGGTGTGTCTGAGAAGTCTTGGGTTCAAATCTAGGTTTTAGCAAAATTTTAGTTTTTCCCTTAAGTGAACCTTGGCTTTAGTTCGTAGGCCTTATAAATATTGGTGGTTAAAATTTATCACAAGGAAGCATGTGGTCTAGTGGTTGTGGCATCATTATGGTGGAAAGGGATCTTAGGTTCGAATCTCATAACAAGCAAGGAGTATGTATTTTGTTAATGTGGCCGCAAGTGTTTGAATTGGATACAAACTCTGCTGAGGTGGTTGTGGAAGTGGTCAAAGGGAGTAAATCAAGGAATTTGAAAAAGGTGGTTATGGATATGCGGGAGAGTTGGGTGGAGAGAATCATGGAATTCAAATTTGGAGAGATTGAAGCTGATTGGGAAAATTGAATATGAAAATTCAGCTAAGGGGGTTTGGGGAGTACATGTACGGTAATTTGAAAGTGTATAGGTGCTGAATTCTCTTTTTGGCATTTCGGGTTGTTTTTCTTTTTTGTGCTTTGGGTTCTTTCTCCTCTAAAAGCTGAATCTGGTATCTCCCTCTCCTCAATTTTAGTTCACCATTCGGCCGAACTTTGCCTTTCTTCTTCTTCCCCTCTTTTATTCTTTTGGTTTTACTCTCATAGCCGAACCTTTTATTTCGTTTTCTCAGTAGTTCTTCTATTGTTCCTAAGGTATCTAGGCTCTGACATGTGACCGATTGTTTCTTTGTTCGACCATTTCTATCAGTTGATCTTGGGCGTTCAAATCTTTCTTTCGGCATTCAATTAGTAACTGGACTTCTCATCAGAAAGAGTGTAGTTTCGTTCGATTAGCTTAATAGACAGAACTGTAGTCGTCAATGATGAGTGGTTGATCGCCGTGGGTTAATCTAATTCATGCTAAATAGGTGTGTAACCGTACACCATGTGTAACACCCCTCACCCGTATCTAATGCCAGGACAGGGCTTGAGGTGCTACCAAAATTAAACTCGACCAATAATAGAAAATCGGGCCATAAAATTTTGATCAAATTAAAACTTTTCATTTCATATGCAAACTATCCCTTATTTGGGCTTACGAGGCCAAAAACATACATTCGAGATGGTTCGGGACTAAACCGGAGCTCATGAAAAATTTAGAAACTTTCGTGCTTTAAGATTACACACGCCCGTGTGCTTGGGACATGCCCATGTCCTGCACCCGTGTGGCCAATTTAATTTTTACAATTTTTCATAAAATAAGTGCAAATTTCACACGGCCTGGAAACACACCAGTGTCCTTTGCCCGTGTCCTTTCACACGGCCACAACACGCCCGTGGTGCAGCCCGTGTGCAAAAACCTGGGTATTCTGTTTCTGACATCAGCATCACACAACCATGGTACACGCTAGTGTACTAGGCTGTGCCCTCCACACGGCTGAGACACACAGTCGTGTCTCTGCCCTTGTGACCCTTACCATACATTCCAACTTGAGATTTCTAGGTGCAGGGGATGCACGGCCTTCTCACACGCCCATGGGGCTGACTGTGTGTCACACACAGCCTAGACACACGCCCGTGTGTCTACCCGTTTGGACGATATGAAGCTATCTACCAAGCCTCTTTGCCACCCTAGTGTACCTATTTTCATGTCAATACCAACCAATACCAAAACAAGCATAATATACATTCATTTAACCATGAAGATGCATCTTTTATAGACTCAAAATGAAAGTCCTCATTCAAGGCTCAATGTAAAGAGTGGAATCTATTCTAGACCAACACATTTGATCAATTCTCAAAGACAAAAAATAATAAGGTCTAGCCCTATACATGCCATAATAAAAAATATAAATTCAACTATACCGAGTATTACGGCTGATAGTGTGATCAATATCTCTGACTTCAAGGGATCCTTGAGCAAATAAATCGGCACTGAAAGAAAAGGGAAAGGAAAGAGAGTAAGCATAAAGCTTAGTAAGTTGCATATAAATAAATATACCACAACGATTTCACCTCTAGTCATCATACTAATAGCACAAAGATAGGCATAAGCTTGACTTACTCATTACCGTCTACTCTAGTCATATTTTCTATTTTGTGCTCAAACTCATGCATACCAAATAGGTACCTGTACCACTCACAACATTATTATACTTTCCTTACTAACTCACTTCCATAACTTTCAAAGTTGAGCCTTTCAAAATGCTACTGGATATTCTATAAGCCTCAAACATGGGTTAAGTTGCTGATGCCATGTCCCAGACATGGTATTACACTAGCTCTCGTACTTATGTGCTGATGCCATGTCCCAGACATGGTCTTACACTAGCTCTTGCGTATCCATGTCAATGCCATGTCCTAGACATGGTTTATACTGACATGTCTCGTAGCCAATGCATGTCCCAGACATGTCTTACACTGGCTTACGTCTCGAGGTTGATGTATGTCCCGGACATGTCTTACACTAGCACTTGTCTCAATGTCGATGCCATGTCCTAAACATGGTCTTACACTGGCACACAAATTACCCAAATGTCACGGCATGAATATCCAGTTTGTTTCTTAGGGTTTCAACGGGGCCTTTCTACTATCTCAATTATTACTAAGCATTCTCAATTCACAATTTAGCAATTCATGCTATATCAATTCAATGACCATGCAAATACATGTATTAACAATGTAGTTATATTATTTACATACAACTTACCTCGGATTATAAAAAGTAGTTGACTAGTCGGTTTAGTCGATTTGCTTGGCTTTCCCCGGTCTAGGTTCGGATTCGGTGAATCTTGATCTATAATAGCAAAATGCACTTATTTAGTCATTAAACACAATTAGGCAATCTAAAATTTACATCTTAGTTAAAATGACCATTTTGCCCATAGACATTGGCAAAATGACCATTTTGCCCTTATGCTTGAAAAATTGATTTTTATCGAATTTTCTCTTATTCTAGGCCTAGCCGAACCCTTTTTACTCTTATAGCAACCCAAATTCTCACTATTTCATGTACTTACCACCTATTTTGCAACTTATGCAAAGTAGTTCCTTTAGGTGTTTTCATGCTAACACCTTTCACAAAAGTTGTTTAGAGCTTTTCTAAGATTCATATTCTTCCATAAAATTTTAGGAAACAACATAAACTCTCTCATGGTAAATCCCTAGAGTTTTCACCATTTTTCAAAATAGTCCTCTCATCTTAAATTTCCCATGATACAAGCATGCAAAAAATGTAAAAATCATCAAGAAAATCATCAAGATCACTTACATTATGAGAGGAATAAGTTGCTGCAAATTTTCAACTTTCAAACCTCCGTAGTTTATGATATTTTCAGTGGGGAGAAGAGATGGAGAGGAAAGAAATTGATAGATAAGCTCATAGGTATGATTTTATCATAAGATTATGTCATCAAGTCACCTAACATTGACCTTTGGACTAAATTTGCTTCCTATGGCCGACCGCCTTGTTTGTAGGGGTCTAATTGCTCTTTAAAACCCCTAATTTTAGTTCTCTAGCTATTTAACACATCTTGGTATGCATCTTTTTCCTTTTATGCAATTTAGTCCTTTTTCGTAATCGGGCTCTCAAACATTAAAATTAACTCACCAAATTTTTCATGCACTAATATAATCATGCCATGACTCGATAATAGTAATAAAATAAATTTTATAATGTCAGATTTGTGGTCCCGAGACCACTGTTTCAACTAGGCCCTAAATCGGGCTATTACACCATGATCCCTAATCGGCTGAAAAGCCGAAAGTATGTGTGTGTAATCACACCCTTCTCGACTGTAGGTCGACAAAAGCAGAAAAGCTGAAACTTCGGCATCCAAGGCCTTAACAGGATCCCACTTGGCTTCTTCGACACAATGTCATTGCCACAAAACCTTCACCAAAGCTATTCGTTTATTTCACAACTCTTTAATCTCTCGAGCTATAATTCTGATCGATTCTTCGTTGTACGTCATACAAAGGTTGAAATTCAATCTCTACCAGATAAATTACATGTGATGGATCTGATCTATATCGACACAACATTCATACGTGAAACACATTATGGATTTTCTCTAGCTCAATCGGTAAAGCTAGCCGATATGCCACTAAACCTATTCTTTCGATAATCTCATACGGCCCGATAAAACGCAGACTCAGTTTGCCTTTGCGACCAAATCTAAGTATTTTCTTCCACAGAGATACTTTTAGAAACACTTTATCATTGATCTAAAATTCAATGTCTTTTCATTTCAAATCTGCGTATGATTTCTGTTGATCTGAAGTTGCTTTCAAACTATCGCAAATTACTTTCACTTTTTCTTTAGTCTCTCGAATCAAATCAACCCCATGAATCTTTTTCTCACTCAACTCAGTCCAATACAACAGAGTTCGACATTTGCGACCATACAAAGCTTCATATAGTGCCATCTTTATATCGATTGAAAGCTATTGTTATACGCAAATTCAACCAATGGCAAAAATATCTCCCAATTGCGTTCGAATTCCAACACACAACAACAAAGCATATCTTCAAGAATCTGAATTACTCTCTCAGACTGACCGTCAATTTGCAGATGAAATGCTATACTAAAATTCAAACTTGTACCCAGAGCCTCTTGCAATTTCTTCCAAAATCGTGATGTAAACCTCGAATCTCTATCTGAAATAATCAAAACTAGCACCCTATGTAATCTAACGATCGCAGATTTGTACAGTTCAGCTAATTCACCAAGTGAATAATCAGTACGTACCGAAATGAAATGTGCTGATTTCGTCGATCGATCAACGACAACCCAAATAGCATCTTTCTTTTTTGGAGACAGGGGTAATCCTGATACGAAATCCATTGTAACTCTATCTCATTTCCATTCTAGTATCATCACAGGCTATAGCAATCCCGAAGATACTTAATGTTCGGCTTTGACTTGCTGACATACCAAACATCTCGATATTATTTCTGAAATGTCTCATTTCATGCCTGGCCACCAATACAACTACTTCAAATTATTGTACATTATAGTACTCCCCAGGTGAACAGATAGGCAACTACTATATGCTTCATGCAAAATTTTCTGAATGAGTTTGGAATTCTCTGGTACACAAATTATGTTTCGGAACATTAAATAATCATCAGCTCTGATCTGATAATCTAAATCACTATTCAATTCACATTGCACTTATTTAGCTTGTAACTCGGTATTACACTTTTGAGCTTCACAAATTTGCGGAAGAAAGATCGGTTTAACTTTCAACTCTACTAGAATCGAACCATCATCGGACAAAGTCAGTCTTGTATTCATCGCTCCCAGAGTAAACAAAGATTTTATACTCAAAGCATCTGCAACTACATTTGCTTTCCCCAAATAATAATCAATTATTAAATCGTAATCTTTCAATAGCTCGAGCCGTCTCTGTTGTCGCAAATTCAAATATTTCTGAGTCATTATATACTTTAAACTTTTTTTATCTGTAAAGATGTGGCATTTTTCACCGTACAAATGATATTGCCAGATTTTTTATGTGAACACAATAGTATCCAACTCAAAATCATACGTCGGATAATTTTTTTCATGCGGCTTCAACTGTCTGGAGGCATAAGCTATAAATTTTCCTTCTTGCATCAAAACGCAACGCAAACCATTCAATGACGCGCCACGAATTCTTTACCTGACTTAGGTTGAACCAACACTGGTGCCTTAGCTAATAATACTTTTAATTGATCGACACTCTGTTGACATTTCTTGGACCATTCGAATTTCACATCTTTTTGTAGCAATCTGGTCATAGGTTTAGCAATCATTGAGAACCCTTTAGCAAAACATCGATAATAACTAGCTAACCCCAAAAAACTTCTAACTTTAGATGCATTTCTCGGTGGTTTCCAATTAACAACTATAGAAATCTTGCTCGGGTCAACTCGTATGCCTTCAGCGAAGCCAGAAGCCAGAACTCACACCTATTGAATTTAGAAAATAGTTGCTTATCTCTCAAATTTTGTAGCATAATTCTCAAATACTCGGCATGCTCAGACTCATCACGTGAATAGATCGGAATGTTGTCAATGAAAACAACAACGAATCTGTCTAAATACAGACTAAAAATCCAGTTCATCAAATCTATAAAGACTGTACGAGCATTAGTCAATCCGAAAGGCATAACAAGAAACTCATAATGTGCGTACCTCATTCTAAATGCAATTTTTGGCACATCTGAGTCATTAACTCGCAGCTGATAATAGCCAGACCTTAAATCAATTTTTGAATATACTGTTTCCCCTTTCAACTGATCAAACAAATCATCTATTCTTGGCAACGAATACTTTTTCTTTATCATAACTTTATTCAGCTTTCGATAATCAATACACATTCTCATTAACCCGTCTTTCTTCTTAACAAACAATACAGGCGCACACCAGGGCGAAAAACTAGGTCTTGCGAAACCTCTATCTATTAACTCTTGCAACTGATATTTCAACTCTTTCAATTCTATCAGAGTCATTCTGTACAGAGCTATAGATATCGGTGAAGTTCCTGATACTAACTCAATAGCAAATTCAACCTCTCTAATCGATGGTAACCTCCGTAATTCTTGTAGAAACACATCCGAAGACTCACAGACTATCGACACTGATTCAATCTTCGATTCAAACACCTTTGGATCTAAAACATAAGCAAGATAAGCTTTGCACCCTTTTCTCACACATCTCTGAGCTGACATAGATGAAATCATAGCAGACAATTCATTCGATTCATCTGATTCAATTCGAATAATTTTACTATTCTGACATTTCAATTCAATAATCTTCCATCTATAATTCACAACAGCATCATGCAGAGTCAACCAATCTATACCCAAAATTATATTGAACTTATCAAATGGCAAAAGCATCAAATCTACAGGAAAACGGTAACCCCGAGTCATTAAAGGACAATTCTTGCAAACTTTATCAACTCGCGCATACTTGCTTAAGGGGTTTGATACTTTAATCACAAACTTAGTAGACTCAACAGGAAAATTTTTACTAAACACTAAATTCATACAGATATACTAATGAGTTGATCCAGGATCAGTCAATGCAATCACATTAGTGTCGTACAAAGAAAATGTACCAGTAATAACATCTGGTGATGATGTGTCTTCACGAGCTTGAATAGCATAAGCTCTAATAGATGCTCTGACCTCAGGTCCCATAGCTGAATCTTTTGTCGTGCCTCCAATAATGGGCACATTTCCTGCATTTCTCAGCGACCTTCCTCTATTAACTGTGTTACTTGGTCTTGCATTCTGAATCTTACCTTTCTCAACTAACTATGGGCAATAATGTATGAAATGATCTTGTGAACCACATTTGAAACAAGCTCGATTATTCATTCTACATTCACCAAGATGTCTTCTTCTGCATTGCTAACATTCAGGTCTACAATTTCGCACACTACCAACATTCGATACGAACGTAGCTTGAGCTTTAGGACTTGAGTATTGTTTTCCACGATCTCTATTTGAATACCCGATTAAAGCATTTGAATGAGTGTACAAGTCTCTAGATTTCTTTGATGAAGATTGATATGCTTACTCATCGATCTTTTTCTCAAGTCTCTAGCCTCTGAATCTGCTTTTCTCTTTTCTTTGCTAAGTTCCTCAGCTTTGCAAGCTCTATCAACCAGGACAACAAATTCTTTTAATTCTAGAATTTCAACTAGAAGTTTTCAACAAACTGCTTGCACATGATTTCTTCAGTAGAAACATACTCCTGAGCATACTTGCTCAATCGTACAAATTCTCTTTCATACTTGGTACAGTCATTCGGCCCTGTTTCAATTCTAGAAACTTTTTATGCTTTTGATCAAGAAATCTCTAACTTATATATTTCTTCCCAGGTCATTCTTTGTATCGATACCACTGATACTAGAGTATTCCACCATTGGTATGCAGTATCCCTCGATAACAATATGGCACATATTAAACACTTGGCTGAAGTACATGATAGTTCATCAAATACCCAAATAGTGTTTTTAAGCCAAAATTTAGCTCATTCGAGATCATCATCAACGGTAGCTTTGAACTCTTCATCCCCGTGTTTTTGGACTTTATCTACTGGTAACTTATTCAATCGTTGAAGTTCCACAACTTGAGAGGCTACGGGAACCAGTTGAGGATTAGGTGGGGGTGGAGGTTGTTGAGCAACCGTATTTATCCGAACATATTGTGTGAACCATTCGTTCATCATTTGGAAAAAGATTTCTTTAGCCTTTCCTCCGTCACTACTCGATACGTTTCTAGATTCAGACGGGGCTGCCCCTTGAGTGAGAGCTGAGGCATTACTCTCAACATCATCAGCTACAACTCGATCGAGATCCATTTACTATACAAAAACACATTGTAAATTGTCAGGAGTCATCACACTATCACAGGTTATATATGGAATGTATAGCTAGACTCTCACACACGTACGTTAGTTCGAGAATCAACTAAACTGTAGCTCTGAAACCAATAAATATAACACCCCTCACCCGTCTTCAATGCTGGAATAGGGTTACGAAGTATTACGAAACTTATATCACATTTAAACATATATTTCACATACAATTAATCAAATCATATGCATTCCATTCACAACCAAACATTTTGTCCCTAATACGAGCCTACGAGGCTCTAAATATGCATTAGGAGTGGTTCGGGGCTAAACCATTAACTTTGCAAAATCTTAAAACACTTAAGAAATTTTTTTCTCAAAACAGGGGAAACACGCCCATGTGGCCCAACCATGTCTCTCACACGACCAATAGACATGCCCGTGTCATAGGCCGTGTGGACATTCGAAATAGAATCACACGGCTATGTCCCAGCCTATGTCCGACCTCGTGTAACTCTCTGACTTTGGTCACACGACCAACACACACGCCTGTATGGCTAGTCCGTGTGCCCTAAAAATAGCCATACACACCCGTGTGCTAGGCAATGCCAAACCTGTAGGGTATACTGACTTATGCCACACGCCAAGTCACACGCCCACGTGGAGCATACTGACTTGTTTTAATTTCAACAGCAGGGGACACACGGCCGTGTAACAAAACCATGTGTCACACATGGCTGAGACACACACTCGTGTCTCTGCTCAAGTGGACAAAAATAGGCTATTTACCAAGCCATTTTACCACCCAACTTGCACAAACCTATTCCAAAACAAATTACACAACTCATGGCATAAAAATAGAAATTTAAACCAACCAATTCAAGCCTAAATCATGCATATTCTATATCACCATCTTCCATACACACAAGTCACAAAAGTAGGCCACACCGTCTAGACTAAAATCGCTTATACAATTCAACTAATTATACACTTCCAAATATGCATCATTGTAGTCAATTTCACAAACATATATGTTCTCTAATTTCATCTACTTAACATCCACCATACTTATATCCACAAGCTTCATAATATAAGGCAAATGCACACATTTATATACATAATCAAACATACCAAGATAATCTAAAATGAGCCATCACTCATGGCTATATGTACAAACCAAAATATAAAAATTTACAAGCCAATTCAAATGGCCAAAATCATTATCGACTCATATCTAGAATGACTAAAAATACCTATACATGTCATATAACCAAAACATAAGTTCAAAAGTACCAAAGTGATAGTAGGATAGTGTGATGATGTCTTCGACGATCCCCGAGTCTGAGCTAGTTTTACAGTCACTATAAAACATGGAAAATTAAATAAAGTAAGTTATATAGCTTAGTAAGCTCGTATGAAATAAAATCAATCTTAATATAAATATACAATTCATCAATTTGAACATATCAACATGTAGTTCATCTAACTAACAAACCTTTCACATTTTCAATCATAATCTTATGTACGAACTTCAAAACTTCTTCGATTTAAGCTTATACGGTTCATGTACATACATGTACCATCTCGTATCAATCTCATACATATCTACGCCTTTCATTTACCCATTGAACCATTCGAAATACTATCGGATACTCGAGAAACTAGCACAAAAGTGCCAATATCATGGCCCGAAGCTAACTTAATGTATCTCGCACCTGAAGTGCCAATATCATGGCCTGAAGCCAACTCAATCTCATATCACATATACTGCTCACACTGAAGCTATCAACGGGCCTGCTCACATAAGTTGTCAGTTGAGACGTAGCTACACAGTGCTGCTCACACAAGCTGTCAAGTAGCCGCAACACATGCCGATATACTCAGCCACCGGTAGAACGTAAAGAACCAGCACCCAGATCACATAATCACAATAATCCCCTAATGACATTTCACTAGTATTCAAATCTATTCCTAAGGTTCAACCGGGATTTCTAATGCTAAATCATCGTAGAATCATTGTCGAACATGGCTGAAGTCTCGTATTCACAGTTTATGCAATATCAAAGCATTTAAACTACATTTATAATGAAACTTATTACATACGAACCTACCTCGGTGTATCAACAACTAAACTGGTCGAGTAGTCGAGAACTTTGTTTTTCCCTCAATCTAAATCCGAGTTTCCTTTTCTTGATCTATATGTAATCAAAATTAACTTATTTAATCATCTTTATATTCAATTTAGTCCAAAATTCACTTTAAAGCACTTTTACACATTTGCCCCTAAAGTTTCACAACTTTTACTATTTAGTCCTTATTTCATAAAAATACAAATTCATGCAATCCAATATTAACCCATGCTAGCCGAATTTCTCTAGTACTCATATCAGCCCATATTTTTCATTTATTTCACATTTTAACCACAAAGTTTTCATATTTCACAATTTAATCCCTAATTGGCATTTTCACTAAAAATCACTTAACAAAATTTATTTATCTATCAACAACCATTCACAATCAATCAACAAACATCAAAACACACATGTATCATCAATGGAAACTTTCTAAATCTTTAATAACTTTGCAAATTAGTCCCCGGGCTAACTAGACCTAGTTGCAACAATCTCAAAAACATACAAATCATTAAAAATGGGACAAAAATCATACATTAATGAGCTATTAAACCATGGCCGAATGAAAAACCTAACAGAATGGCTTTCTTCCCTTTTAAAATCGACTAGAAGAAGATGGAAGCCTTAAAATTATGCTTGTTTTATTATTTTATGATTATTAACATTTTACTTAATTAACCTTAGTAAATAAACATTAAAACCACATAATACATGCCCAATATTGTGCACTCACCAATATAATGGTCTAATTACTCTTTAATGACTCTTACTTTAAGATTCTATAGCTATTAGATACTTTTTACTAATAGAACTCAAATTTTACACTTTACGCGATTTAGTCCTTTTTATCAAATTAACTAATCAAAAGATAAAATTTCTTAACGAAATTTTTACACAAACATATTATCATGCTGTAGAAAATAAAATAATAATAAAATAATAATTTCTACCTCAAATTTGTGGTCCTAAAACCACTTGTCCGATTTGACTAAAAACGGGCTGTTATAGTATCAGAGCCAGGTTGCAAAACTCGGGCTGTGAATATTGGGATCAAAACTATAATGGTAAAAGAACTAGTTTTCAAACAAAATTTGTTTCTTTTTTAGTAAGTATGTTGTACATCGAGTCTCCAACGCTGATCCTGTAAGTCCTTATGAACTTAGAAACATTGTAGTTCAAATTGTTTGAAACTATATTAAGTTAGTTAGAGACTAAACCTTATGAAAGATTTTTGAAACTTCTGATAAATGTCTGAACCATAAAACATATGCTAATAAACACTGGAACTGATGCTTGAAATTTTGAACTGTAGATAAAAATTTGAAACAATGAGCGCTCGTAGAACTCATTGTAGCAGTACTAGTGGTGCGGCGGGCACCATAGGAGGACTCGAGCTGAGTCTTCCTCTTTGGGCAGTATGCCAAATCTAGATACGAGTGAGACACCAGTTTCACCTACTACAGAGACTGGATCTCAAAGTTGCTCAACTGGGAATGACGTACTATCCCAAGCCATGTTGAGAGTTTTGGAGAAGGTCGCTAGACCCCATTTTGGATCTGAGGGTTGTGGGTCAGTAACTGAACAACTACGGACCCATGGAGTTGAACTGTTTAGGGAGTCATGAGAGTCACCCCTGCTGTGGCCAAATACTGGTTGGAGGCCACTGAGAGAATAATGAATGATATTGACTGCACTTCTGAGCATAAACTAAAGGGTGTTGTTTCTTTACTTCGCGATAAGGCATACTTGTGGTGGTTATCGGTTGAGGAGGGTACTCAACTAGATCTTCTTAATTGGGAGTATTTTAAGACTGCTTTCTAGAGGAAGTATGTGGGAGCGAGTTGTATGGATGCTCGCAGACGTGAGTTCATTAATCTCACAAAGGTGATAGGACTGTGGCCAAGTATGAGACTGAATTTCTAAGACTGAGCCGCTATAATCGAGGGATGGTGATGTCTAAGTGTAAAAAGTGTGTCCGCTTTGAGGATGGTTTAAGGGACAATTTGAGAGTTTTGATAGCTCCACAAAATGAGCGAGAGTTCGTCATTCTAGTGGATAAGGCGAAGATCGCTGAAGAGGTTAAGCGTGTGGAGCACCATAATAGGATCATGAGAGAGGTAAGATTAAGAGGGATTCGAAGCCCTCTAATTCTATTTAGAGGCCTAAAAAACTGGCCAAACTTGTTGGGCCTTTTAGAATCGAAGTTCCAGTTGCTCCTACTGGGGTTTAGCCATGCAGCGATTGTAGTAGACGCCATCCAAGTGAGTGTTGGAGAAGATTAGGGGCATATTTGTATTGTGGGTTGATGGATCATCGAATTAGAGAATGCCCACAGTGTTCTGATTAGATGTAAGCTACGATTTCGGGTTTTGTTCAGCCTCAGAGAATAGTATAATAGCCACCTAAGGGCCGTGGTCCGGCTAAGGGTGGTAATGGTTTGGGTAGAGCTGATAATCAGACTAAGGTGAGCCAGCCTGCATTGGTACATGCTGCTCAATAACATAAGTACAGAGACACTCTTGATGTGATTATGGGTACGTTCTTTATTTTTTATACCCCTTATACTGTTTTGATAGATATAAGGTCAACACACTCGTATGTAGCTAGTTCTATCTCCAAAAACTTGGGGATTACTATTGAGAATACTTCTGGTGAGATTTTTGTACTGAGCCCGTTGAGTCAATTTGTTTGGGCAAATAGACTGTATAGGAATGTACTGCTGGAAGTTCAAGGGGTTGTGTTTCTAGTAAATCGATGGAGCTACTGTTTGGGGAGTTCGATTTAATTCTGGGTATGGACTGGCTAGTAGAGCATCGAGTCAGTTTGGATTATGCGACTTAAAGGGTAGTCTTGAGAATCGAGGATGACGTGAAAATTGTTATGATGAGCATCAAGATTACTTATCGAACTTAATCTCCACTCTAGTAGCTGGAAAATTGGTTCAGAAAGGGTGTGAAGCATATCTTGCTTTCATAAGTGTTTTAGTTTCTAGGGACTCTTCTGTTGGGTCTTTCACATTTAAATCCTGATTTTCAATCCAATTTCAATCACATCCATCTACAACCCTTTAATACTTATAATTATGAAAATTACATAGTAATTTCAAAATATTTTCATTTTAGCCCCTATACTCAAAACTAATAATTAACTTTACAAATTAGTTCCATTTTCATTTCCAGCTCAACATCTAACCAATCTAGCATTAAAAGCTTTAACAAACAATAATGGTAAGTTTTATATACTTTGATAGTTTTGAAAACGAATATACGAGTTAGCTAAATTGAGTTAATGATGTAACACCCCGTACCCGAGACCGTTGCCGGAGTCGGACACGAGGTGTTAACGGACTTAATTCACTTATTTGCACAGTCCATTTTAAAATTTCCAGACAAGCTGGCTAACTGCGTCACTGTCACCTTAAAAATTATATCTCAAGTTCAAAAACTCGAAAACCAGTTCCGTAAATTTTTCCTGAAACTAGACTCATATGCCCGTCTACAAATTTGTTTCTAGAATTTTTGGTCAAGTCAATTAGTACAGTTTATTAGTTAAAGCCTCCCCTGTTACAGGGTTCGACTACTCTGACCTTCATGTATTACGACTTAGATATCTTCCTGTACAGGGCTTCAATACTCATGCCGTTAGTTTCTAAAAAACTAGACTCGAAAAGGAATCTTTACATATAGGGCATGACTTCTAATTATCTCTGGTTAATTTATAGTGAATTTCCAAAGTCAGAACAGGGGATCCAGAAATCGCTCTGGCCCTGTTTCACGAAAAATTAAACATCCCCTAAAAAACGGCTCATATAATCGTTTCGTTTCTTCCATATGAAAATATACTCATAAAGGTTCGATTACATAATTTATTCGCTATTTAATTCCATTCCTACTATTTTTAGTGATTTTTCAAATTCACATCACTACTGCTGTCAGCATCTATTTTTAAGGTAGACTATACCTATTTCATGATTTTCCATAGATCAACTAGAGTTTTGTCATACATAGCACCAAAATGATCGTGATTAACCATTCCAATGGCTAATCGTTACCAACATTTCCATACCACTCAATGAACAACATACAAAATGATTATAACGCTATGGTCAAAATATATGTAAGCCATTTTCGCATGGCTATCCAAATATATACATTACCGAAGGTACTTGACTAACAACAAAAGGGCAGTCCTATACATGCCATTTTCAGAGTTCAACTAAAAGAGTACCAAAAGGGATTTGATAGTATGGATGACTTCGACTTTGACACTCCCGAGTCCGATAGCTGACGAACCAAAATCTATAAAATAGAGAATCAAAGAAACGGAATAAGCATTTAATGCTTAGTAAGTTTTGAGTAATGAAATCATGCACAACTGAAGTATAGCATTCATATGACTAAACGAATAGTTTCATATACACATATTCTCAAAATCATACCTACTTCATATTTCCAACCCTTATATTCATACATAAGGTATTAACTTGACTAAAGGCCGAAAGCTTGTTAATCGATTGAGCGAATACTATTTAAAAGGAATCAATTATTCCAATGCATATACAAACATACCTCATCGTTGGGATTTTACGAGCGTATTAATTGAAATTTTTACAGCAAGATCGCTCATTCCCAAACCAAGTACCTTCGGGATTTAGCCGGATATAGCTACTCGCTCAAATGCCTTCGGGACTTAGCCCGGTTATAGTAACTCGCACAAATGCCTTCGGGACCTAGCCCGAATATAGTAACTCGCACAAATGCCTTCGGGACTTAGCCCGGATATAGT
This sequence comes from Gossypium hirsutum, assembly GCF_007990345.1. Classification (NCBI taxonomy): domain Eukaryota; kingdom Viridiplantae; phylum Streptophyta; class Magnoliopsida; order Malvales; family Malvaceae; genus Gossypium; species Gossypium hirsutum. Next base: position 54,935,990 of record NC_053428.1, on the reverse strand, counting down.
AACTCGCACAAATGCCTTCGGGACTTAGCCCGGAATTAGTCACTAGCACAAATGCCTTCGGGACTTAGCCCGGTTATCATCCGGATATTCATGCACGTATCAATAAATCATGACGCATCTATATTTCATTTTCATAACTAGAATTCAAACACAAGTCACTTATCAAGCATTACCATTTTCGGCTACCCGTCACAAGTATAAACTAGTCACCTCAATATATAATTCAAGTTGAATCATTATATCTCCGTTTATTTGTTATGCTATATGTCATGACTTAATCAAATCATAAACTAAGTTCCATTACTCGAAAACTTACCTCGGATGCTGTCGAACGACTTCAACGGCTATTCAATTACTTTTTCCTTCCTTTTATCGGATTTAGTTCCCCTTTGCTCTTGAGCTTAATTTAACAAATAAATTGATTTAATCATCTTGAACATCGAGAGAAATTCAAGGTACTTAGTCCATATATATATTGGACATTAGAGTCATATGCATGAAATCATGAACCAAATTCAACATATTAGCTAATATTCTCCTTTAGCCGATTATCTAAGTCAAGATAGAATCATCAATATGCTTACCTATAGCCGAATACATGCAACACCAATCTATGTATGCATTCATGTGGTCGAGTATACATATTCCAATATGATATCATTTCCATTTCGTTTAACACATAACATTTACCACATATCAATTAACCCATTTCTTTACTCATGTGGCCGATTATACTTGGTCATGCATACACATGATTAAGTTATTTAACACCTAACTCACATAGTCATAGTGTACAAAATCTTAAGGTCCACATATGAATACCCCCAAGTTCCCATGACTTAACCCCTAACCACATTTTTGCTGAGAATTCCTTGAATTTCTAATAGCATACACACATGTAATCAATTAACTTAAGCTACCTTTAAACTTTTACCTATCACCTCATGCCAAACCATCAAATGAACTAATTATAATTACATAGGTACTACCAAAGCCGAAACCTATGCATACTATTATTCCTTATGCCCAAACCAAAGACCACATTCGGCACTTTCATCCACCATTCTACCAAGCATGTAATATTCAAACACAACCAAACTCACATTCGACCCTAGCTCATAACAAGGTAGCCGATTCTTTTCCCTTAGTATCTAATGCTCACCTATGATTCTTTTTATAGTTCAAACACTCATCTATCATCATTCACCTAACTTTAACATGAAACAACAAAACTCACCATTTCTCATCCAAATAACATGAGCAACAACCATTTCTTGAACATTTTCTCATGACCGATTGCTCATGTTACCAACAAGATTCAAAATTTGAACATGGGCTAACTAAGGGACTTAGTAACTAGCTTAATACATTCAACAATTCCAAAAGCTACCATGAATTACATACCTTATTCAAGACTAGAAGGAGTGGCCAAATATTTTACTTCCCCTTCCCCCTTCTTCTTAGCATTTTCGGCCAGGGATGTTAAAGATGAACATTTTTTTTCTTTGTTTTCTTCCTTTAATTCACGGCAATGGAGGAGCAACCTAGCTAATTTTTTTTTGTTTCTCCTCCTACTAACCACTATTATTTTATTACCCATGTTCTTTATTTTATTATTCCTAACATAAAACACTAACATAAAATGTTTATAATACATTTTAACCCATAGCATGGCCGGCCACCATCCTAAGTTTTGGGTAATTTGACATGCAAGGACAAACATTTTCTAACATGCATCAATAGGCCACTTTAACATTTGCCTAGCACATTTCTAAATTTTCTCACACAAGTCCTATTTAGCAAAATTCACTTACAATTAACAAAATTCAAACATGAAATTTTCACACATGCCTATATACATATAATAAGCATCAAATATAACGGTTAATTATTTTCATGACTCGGTTTTGTGGTCCCGAAACCACTTTCCGACTAGGGTCAATTTAGGGCTGTCACAAATGATCTCAAAAACATAAAATTTATGAAAAACAGACTCAAATAAGACTTATATGCAAGGGTTGATTCCTTAGGAGAGTTCGAAGCTTTCTATTCTCTTCTTCAACGGAGTTTAAATAGTGGAGAAATATAACAATAAAAATTCTCTTTCCTTTCGCTTAGGTTTTTCTTTTACTGTTATTATTATCATTTTATTCATTTAACTTAATAATTAACAAAACAAAGTCAAAATACATGCTCCAACCATCCACTATAATAGGACATGGCATAATTGCTATGTAAATCCTTGCATGTTTACTAATTAAGCCTTTAACACTTAAAAATCAAATGTAATTAACTTTTACAATTATTATGATTTAGCCATTATACCCTAATTACTAACCGTGTAATAAAATTACTAGACCAAAAATCAGTATAATACAATAATAAAATCATAAATATTAATAAAAATGAGATTTCAAAACCACGGTTTCTAGTACCACTGAAAAACAGTTGTTACACACTTATAGCTTGTTGGGTTGGCTGTAATGGTTTAGCATTACAGCCCTATTCCTTGGGCTCAACCTTATTACATTGTTTGGTTGGCTGAATGGGCTATTACAGACCTATTCATTACAGCCTTATTCAAGGCAAAATCACCGTTTACAATTCATGCCTCCCCCCACGGAATACCAATTCAGCATTAAAAGTTTTCATCTTTACCCTTCTCATTTCTTTCTCATCTGAGCATTTTCTTCTTTTTTTTAAACCTCTGATTCCCATTTCCTTCCAACCTTCTCCCTCTTTTTCACGTCCGAAGCATCATTTCCAACCCTATCTAAGCTTGAACCTAGATTCAACTTCAAATCAAAAGCCACCAAATTTTTACCTACCAGCGAACAGTCCTCTTAGCCTCCACAAATTCATCCTCGTGCTCCGGCTAAAATCAGGGTCAACAGTTTCAATTTTCTCTCAACAAAAACACAGCTTGAAATCCAGATTTCTCAGTTTTCTCAAGAAAATCCGACTTCGGTATGAAAGGAAAGGGCTAACAATCCAACACCCAGATGTTAAATCGGTGCTGAATCGAGTGAAGCAGTTCACTGACAAGGTAAGCTTTTGACCTTCTTCAATCGAAATTAAGACCCCCTTTTTCGTTAACTATCCCAGATCCCCAAGAGTATTGTTTTAATCGAACCCTATTAAGCACTTACATGCTATTGTCATTGATAGGTATAAGTTGCTTTAAAGTTTACTTGTTGGAATTGTTAATAAATTGTATGGAAAGCTTGTTGATTCGGTAAAGGAACAATTAATTTGGGTTAAAGAAATGATTGATGTTTCTGCTACAGGAATTGATAGTTTGTTAGTATGTTTAAAGAGGCAAATTGTTGGTGGTGATTTTAGTGATGGGAATCTTTGGTTATGTTTTGAGTTAGTGAGTCTTTGTTTAAATGGGATTGTTTGTTACAAGAAAAGCCTGTAGTTTTGACCAGTGCACTATATACATTTTTTCTTTTATTAGCTGATCATTGTAGTTTTGACTAGTGCACTATATACAGTTCTCTTTGCCTCTAGAATTTCCTTCTGCAGCCTATCTTTACTTTAGCCATTGATCTACAGTGATTTACCATCTCCTCCTTTTCCTTGATTAGGTTCTTCCATTCAGCCTTCTTCTGTGTTGGTTCTTCCGTAGTTTCCTCAAGACCGAAGGTTGGCAATCACACAGCAGTATTGGGAAGAGCTGATTGAGCTTGAGGAAGGGTTTGAAAAGGAATTGACCCTGCTTATGGGAAAGTACAACCCAGATCGCCTCGAGGAAGAGACTACTGATAGCCTTGAAGGACGAGACAAGAGAGGAGCAAGAGATATTGAAACAGAATAGACAACAATGATCCTATTTGTCGAGGGTAAGAAGCAGCATATTATGTTTTAGGTCAAAGGTACACACCAATTTTATTACCAAAGATACTTTAGTTTTGGATATAAAGGGCAAAAGGTGAAGCCTTTTGGATCGATACAAACATTGGAATAATGAAACTTTAAGTGCTTTATTATTATTGAACATACATATCTGAGGATTCTTTTGTGTTTAAGCTGTCTTGCAATGAAAAATTTTGCAGTGGATATATGTTTGATGATTCGATGTTTGAATTTCCATGAAAAAAGAAAACACTTTTGTTGGATAAGAAATCGACAATAAAAATGGGGTTTCTGCAGATTTTCTCTCTCTCTCGCTCTCTCTAATATATTTTCAATAAGTTAACTAAATATAGAAATTGGGTTTTGTCCATGCAAAAAACCTGCTAATATTGTGGATTGGGTTCTGCAAGTTATTAACTTTGACTCTTAATTTTAATGGAGTTATAATTTGTTTTTGTTTGAAGTTATGGAATTATAATTAGTTGAGCAACTGTTAAAAAAGGTCAGACAAGTTGTTGTTTTTTTTAGTTTATTAAAATGGTTACAGTTTAGATTAGTAAAATGATCTTTGTGAATCTCAGTTTTACTAAGAAAAAACCACAATATACATCGAACTCATTCTTTTTTATATAGAAAAGAGAGCTTAGGCCCTAAGCAAGTTCATAACATAGTCCGCACTGTATGCATCCAACTTTGAATAATAAATTTCTCGATTTGATATGTTATATCTTCTCCATTTCTAAAACTTTCAATCTCAAGTTATCATCTTTGTTATCATTTTCATAGTGTGACATAGCAAGCATAGAATTCATGTGTATGTTCATTGCCAATGGGGTTGCTTGTATTATATATATATTTATATATATATTTTTTATAGTATTATATATTTTGATTTTTTAATTCATATAATAATAATTATATTAAGAATGTTATTAAATTATATTTAATAATAATTATGTTAAAATATGGTTAAACTATTTATTATTTTTATTAAATTATTTTCAATAATAATTTTATTAAAATTTAATAACAATAACAATAATCATCTACCTTAAAAAAAATTCTGCTAAGGATATTCTGGTCATTTTAGTTTTTTTCCTTATGCTATTACAACATCATTCCATTCAATCAAACACAAGAATACTATTACAGTTCTATTCCATTCCATTCAACTAAACAGTTGAATTACTTATTACAGCTCTATTCCATTACAGCCCTATTTCATTATAGCCAACCAAAGTATTGTTAATGTTTAAAATCATCTAAATGCTAAATGTTTTGAGAATACAATTATACAAGGTAATGAGCCATCCAACTAAAACAAAGCCAAAGCCATGATATTTCTTCGTCATTAAGGGTAAGCAAAATTCGATTCAACTCGAAAAAATGGTTTGAAGTTTTAACTATTCAAATCGAATTAATCAAGTTAATCGAATCAACTCGAATTTTTTTGAATTTCGAGTTTTAATTGAGTTGAATTTTTGAATGTGAATAACTCGAATAATTCGAATAAACCAAATACCAAACCATTTTACTTCTCTTTCCCCACCCCAACCCCTTTTATTTTGCCCCAAAAATTTTACTTCCCCCTAAACCCTCAAAACTTTTTTCCTTTTATTTTCTTCCCAAGACTTTTTTCCTTTTACTTTCTCCCTAAAACTTTTACTTCCCCTTAAAAAATTACTTCTTTCCCTTTTATTTTCTTAAAAATTTTACTTTCCACAAAACTTTTTTCCTTTTATTTTCTCCCCAAAACTGTTACTTCCCTCCAAACCCACAAATTTTTTTTCCTTTTACTTTCTCCCCAAAACTTTTTTCCTTTTGCTTTCCCCCAAAACTTTTACTTCCCCCCAAACTCCAATTTTTTTTTCAAATTTATGTTTACTATTTATATTATTGAATTAAATTTTATATTTTGTATTATTTATATTATTTGATTGTTTGATCATGCTGAATCTTTATCAATTTCTGTTAAAATTGAATTATTTATGATGCTATAAAATATTTGTGTTAAAATTTTCTGTTGGTATCAATTTCACATTTTATCTTTAAAATAACTTTTATTAAAAAAAATACATTTTTTACTTTTAATATATTTTCTAATTTCAAAATACATGGTGACAAGAATCAAAATATAATTGAAGCAATTAATCAAGCAAAGAAGCTAACCTGTATATAAAATATTAATAAATAAATTATGAGGGGATGAAAGTTAACAACAAATTTAATTATGGTGGGTAGCAGTAGAGGTGAGCATGGGTCGGGCCACCCGGCCCGGCCTGAAGGCCCGCTCGAAATGTGGGGGCTTGGACAAAAATATAGGCCCAAAAAATAGGTTTGGACAAAAAATAAGGCCCGTTTAAAAAACAGGCTGGGCCTTGGGTAAGGCATTTTTGGCCTAGGCCCCGCCCGGCCTGACTTCACTAAAGGAAAAAAAATATTATTTTTTAATATTATTTTCTTGTTATTTTCTCCCTATTTTGTTACCATTTTACTATTATGTTGCTACTATTTTGTTGTTATTGTTTGGATATTGTATAAAACTTATTTTATTGTTAATTTTGTTATTATTTTAGAGACATTTGCTTGTTAAGTTGCGTCTATCTTAGTGTTATTTAAGTATACCTATTTTTTAAAATTTATTTTCAATTTGTTGGGAAATATTTATTTTGATGTTTTTAGTATTTTTGATGTATATATAATCATATAAAAATAATATGGGCGGGCCGGGTCGGGCCCGGGTTTTAGTATTTTTATCCAGGTCGGGCTTGGGCAAAATTTTAGGCCCATTTTTCAGGCCTGGCCGGGCCAAGGCCTAGCAAACGAGCCTGAATTTTTAGCCGAGCCAAGCCCGGCCCGGCCCATGCTCACCTTTAAGTAGCAGTTGCTACAAGGACCCAAAGTATTTTTTAAATTTAACTCGAACAAATATATTCGATTCGATTCGATTTGAATTTCATCTCACTCGACTCGTTTTGAATTCCATCTCACTCGACTCGATTCGAGAAAATTTCAAATGGAGTTAGGATGATAAAATAATATTTGTCAACTTGATTAACTAGAAAGTTTTTCATCAAATTCGATTTGATTCGATCGAACACTCACCCCTATTCGTCATCATCTCCATAAAAGGTTGAGAGCAAAATATTTGACTATGAATGATCCATAAAAAAAATAATTCCACCTAAAACTCATTATGATTGGATGCACCAATGGTTACAAGATTTAAAAACTATGAGTAAGTATAGTTTTGCTATATGTAAGGTAAGTTTGCAATTAAAATAGAATAGGGAGAATACTAGTAATGAGGGCTTGCTAGAAAAAACTTCTCAACTTTTCATGTTTCAAATGTGCTTTTGCAGCAGCAATATCTTGATAAACATTTTAAAAAATATTTTGAATTAATATCATGTCTACTTGTGTTTGAACAAAATAACGAGCTAGTAATGAAAAATCATCAAGCCTATCCTACTAAATCTCTCTATTCCTTAAAGTTAATGTGACAATACATAAATATCAAAGAGGTGGTTATAATGAAAAAATGAATTCTCAAGAGAACTTTTTAAGGAGTAGAGATGACTTATATTATTGATGTGGTATGAAAAATCATTAGTCATGTACATATTATATACATATTATATACCTAAACATTTTATTAAATCCTATCAAGATTCTATGAAACTGAAGGGGGGTAATGTAGAATGTTAAACCATATTTGACATACAAAGAATGATAACTCCCATGGCTTTGAATGGTTTAACACATCTAGAAACAAAAGACTTTTTTTTAAGGACAATGATTAAATAATTTATTATTTTATTAGAGATGGAGATAATTAAAATTACTTTATGTTTGTTTGTTTTTATTATTCAACATGCATCTTTTCTTTCTTTAGAATAGTTTTTAGTTATGCTTATTTAATATACTTTAAATTATATATATATATTTAAAACATGTGAATATTATAGAAGTTACCTATTTTTATATTAGTAAATATTTTAGCGAAGTATATTATTTATAGTAAAAATTCAAAAAGGAGTGTTATAAATAATATGTATATTAGAATAAAAAAATTTGATATACTTAGGACTCTAAAGTCTATTAAGAATAAAATTTTATATCATCATGCTTGTTATATCTATAAATATAGACTTTAAAAAAATATTATTTAAATCACTTACATTCTTTTTATTTTATTTTATTACTAGAAAAAGTTGAATCGCAGTGTTGAACAGAAAAGAAATTAAAATTAAATCACATATATTCTTATCTCTTTATTTTTCTATCCCTTATTCCTTTTCATTATTTTATAACACAATTTAAATATAATGAGAAATGAGTAGTGACAATATTTCAAAACTTAGAAACAGAAAACAGAGGCTTGATAGTTAGAGGGATATAAATGTCATTCCACCCTTTATATATAATATAGATATTTGACTTGAAAGTTTTAGTTCCACATGAGAATAGCCATATGAATTGGTCATATTATTTAAAAAATGCCGTCACTTGGCTTAAATGTTATAAAACTTGCAAAGGAAATGAAAAAGAAAATGAAATGTAAGTAATAAGCATGGATCTTACATAAAAATAATATATATGCATTTATAAAGAAATAATGATAAATTTAAATCTACCAACCGGCTTCTTGTCATGTCATGCAAAACTAGTATATAAGTATGTGTTTATGTATGGCACTAAACAAATATCAAAGCAGAAGCAAAAGAAATGGAATCAAAAAAGGGTTCTGAAGAGGTTTCGTGTGTCTTTGAAAGGTGGACACTGTGCGACTTCTGGGTGGCTCCTGGCTTAGACAAAGTAGAACTAGATGAGGTGTGCTCTTTCCATGGCTTGGTTGTCGCTGCTCCGCCGCCATTTCCGCCATTTATTGTAGCTGCAGCTGTTGCCTATGCGTTCTGTCACTATGGTGATAATATAGCTTCCAGTTGTGGTTTTTCATTTGTTATTAAAGAAAATAATCTAGAGCCTGAGCTAAAGTGGATTATTGCTTGGAAAAATGGACCATGCAATGACAACAAGGTGCTGCTGATCTATTTCCACATATATATATATATAATGTAATATTTAGTCATTTAATGTTTTTATGCTAATTTAATTTTTAGTTAAATTTAACTCTTAACCTTTTATAAAAGTCAAATTAAATCATCACTCTTTTGAATTGAAATTATTTTTTTTAATGAGAATATTAATTAAAATATTAAATTTTTAATCATCTTAGGAAACTTGCATGACAATCCATGTGTACTCCATACTTTTTTTATGAACTTTTATAATTTATAATTTTGATTTTTTTATTTTTGAATAATTTGTTAATGTTACATATAAGACAAATAGTGTTATATTAATATAATGTGTACATGAATTGTTATGCATGTTGTCACTCCAACAATATTAAAAATTAATATTTTAGTTAACATCTCTATTATAAAAAATAATTTATTTGACTCTTATAAAATATTAAGGACCAAATTTAACTAAAAAAATAAGTCAACTTATAAAAAATGTAAACTTTAGAATTAATTTTATCATTATATTACATATATATATATACATATATTTAATTATTAAACAATAAATATATGGATTAATTACGTATGAAATCAATTGCAGGTCTTTACAAAAATCCTTCCTCTTTCAGAAGACGTTGATTGGGATCAAATCAAATGCAATTTGGAGTCGGAGAATTGTGGATCCAAAAGTTGCTGCCACCTATCGGGAATAAAAGCTGAGGCTTTTATCGAGCCGGGTGTTAAGACAACTGTGAAGGCAAAACTGATAAAACAGTAATTTAGATTGTGTTGTGATGAGGCTGTCATTTGTCAACACTAGCGTGGAATTTATATTGTGTTGTTAATTTGCACTAGTATTAAAATAAAGTGACATCCATTAATAAAGATTGCTTCTACTATAGTCTAATGTGTCATCAGTTTGACAGTTTGTAGTTTGAATAAATGGTATCGTTTGTGAGAAACTTAGTTTTTGTTACCCTCAATCTTGTTAAAAATCATTAGCAAAGGAAGCTAAACGAAAGTAATTGTAACATTAATTGCAGCAATAAGAGAAAAGCACAATTATTATTTAATAATTTAAAATATTAACTTAATTGTACGAAACATTTTTAAATTTTAACTCTTATTTTAATTTATTTTTAAAATCTCTAATTTAACTATTAAATGATATATTAAATTTTATGTGACATAATTTACAATTAAAATAACAAAAAAAAGAAATATTAAAAGAAATAAAAAAGAATTTAGTTTAACTGTAGCAAAAATGACGAACACTCTTCGCGATGATGGTGGTGGTGAATCTCATTTTTCCAAGGATCAGAACACTAAAAATGTATGGTTTAAGAAAGGCCAGGATGAGGCAAAGGTCGATATGGGTATGGATCTTGAATCATCTCCGGTGACGTCTTGGAAGGAGAAACTCTTAGGGGTTGGATCAGCTGATTCTGTCAAGGACCATATGGCTACTGGCAGCAATAATGATGGTGATCTAGTCTTAGTAGAGGGAGATATGATAAGATCTACTGTTAATGGGTTTCCGACAATAGATTTTTTTTTTATAGAATCAAGTAGATCCTTTACAAGGAAATGGAGATGACGGTAGTTCTAAAACTCTTGGGTCAAAGTGTTGGATACAATGCTCTTCACAATAGGATTAGTAGCCTTTGGAAGCTATCAAAGCCATTTCAACTCATGGATATTGAAAATGGCTACTTCTTGGCTAAGTTTCAGTGCTTTGATGACTATGAGAAAGTCTTGATGTAGGGGTCATGGATTATATATGGTCTGTAACACCCTTAACCCGTATCCGTCGTTGAAACAGGGTTTCAGATCATTACTGAAACTTTCAGAACATTTTACAACTAATTTATGTAAATTACTATTTATATACCGAGATCATTCAAAAAGTCCCTTAATTGGACCCTCGAGGTCCAATACGAGCATTAGAATCAAGTCGAGACTTAACCGGAAACTCATAAAATTTTTCGCGACATTTCAAAAATTTCCCAAAGTAGCAAGGCTGACACGCCTATGTGGTCAGGCTGTGTAGTACACACGCCCGTGTCCCTAACCCGTGTAACTCTCTGGCTTTTAAGGCATGAAAAAATTGAAGTCACATGGCCAAGTCACACACCCGTGTGCTAGGCCGTGTAGCGAATTTAATTTTCAAAATTTAGGTGCAATTTTTATATGGCCATGTAACACACTCGTGTACAAGGCCATGTCAACCACACGGTTAAGACACACGCCTGTGTCTCTACCCGTGTACCCAATTCTGAGCATTCTGTTTCTCATTTTTAAGATGCAGGGGACACACAGCTGGACCACATGCCAATGGGACAAGCCGTGTGTCTGCCCGTGTGGACAAAATAAGACCATTTCTTAGCCTTATTTGTCACCCAAAACTCACCATTTTCCTGCACCAAAACATACCAAACACATTCCAACCATTTCAAGCATTCAAATTAAGAGATTTCCATCATTCAACGTGGCATATTATCGCATGCATACATGTTTACAATCTTACCTTGGATTAACTAGGCATTAACATCATTTGATCACATGTACTCAACATAACACATATGAATACATATCATAATAACCTACTTAATCATACCAAAATAAGCCATTACTAGCCATTGCAATGGCTAGGTTACAAAACATCATTATCAAGCTACTAATGGTCAAGTTGTCCTATACATGCCATTATACCAAAATGATTTTACTAAGTATACCCAAAATGACTAGTTGATAGTGTGACGGTGCTCCTGTGATCTCCAACCTTCGGGAGCTTCTGAGCACTATAAAACAGGGGAAAAATAAATGGAGTAAGCATTACATGCTTAGTAAGTTCGTATAACAGAAACTAAACTTACCAATCCCGTTTATTAAATCTAAGCATACAATAACAAGTTTTCCATCCATTTGGCTAAATTGCCTAAACACATGCATCCAATCAAACATGTTAGTTACAAAGTTTACATATACATCAAGTAAGAATAGATGAGCTCATCATGCAATACTCTTTCAAGGCATTATCATTTCATCTCATAATTCTCATGCCATGTCAAGTGTTATATGTTTGTTGAATCATTGAAATTCCGATGAATACTCAAGTGGTACACTCGGGGTGTACGATTCAATAATTCGTCAATTCTTATTCAAGGGTACCCCTTAGGGCAGTTAACCAAGGAACACGCTCTTAAGTCACATATCGTATAACAGGATTACCAGTCCAGGCTAAATCCTTTATATAACGTAATACGTTAAGTGGGCCAGGTACGCATTATGTACTCATATGTGAGTTTGATTTGAATTGAATCATAAGTGTATAATATGATACATATGTGAATAAATGTTATAACTATACCTACGATCATGATACATTCGGTCAATGTGTGAAAGTATGTGAAAGTATTTGATTTATTTATGTTATATGAATTCAGATTAAGTGTTATAAGAATGCTGAATGTGCATTATGTGCTTGTGTATGTTCGGCCAAATGGCAATATACCTAGAAAATGGCCTCTTGAGAAATTGAATAATCAAAGTATAATTGCGTTTATTTGTTTGCATTGCTTAAAACTTACTAAGCTTATGAAAACTTGCATTCTGGGATGTTACAAAACATTTTTGGTAAATTTGAGTATATGGTTATACATGTTTAGGTGTTAAGATTGGGGTGCCCTTTGGGCATATTAGTTGTATGCAAATGAACCATATTTGGCTAGCTTGATTATGTACGGTCTTAATGCATTTTGATGGTTTGTTTAATTGTGCAAAAGTGATAGTAGGTACATGTATGAATAGGTGAGAAAAATGGCTTAGAAATGACCTATTTTTCATCCACATGGGTATAGACACGGGCATGTGTCTCAGCCATATGTGATACACAACTGGCGATAAGGGCGTGTGTCCCCTGTAGCTTTTAAAGGGTTACAAGTTAAGCTATTACATGGCCTAGCACACGGCTTGGTACACAAGTGTGTGAGATCATCACGAAGGGTACACGGCCTGACACACTAGCGTGTGGCTTGACCGTGTGACCCAGGTCAGTGAGTTACACGGGCACAGACACAAGCTAGGACACGGTCGTTTGTCCCTATTTCAAATGTCCACATGGCCTAAGACACGGGCATGTCTCTTAACTGTGTGAGTCACACGGCCGTGTAACCCTTACAATTTGTAAATTTTTATTTTTTGAAAAATTTTATATGTTTCTGATTTAGTCCCGACTTGTTTCTATTGTGTTTTTATGGCCTCGAGTGTAACACCCTTAACCCGTAACCGACATCGGATTAGGGTTACGAGGCATTACCAGATAGACAGAACATTTTAAACCAATTCAGAATCACAGATATTTTACAACATCATTTCATAAACGATCATCTCTTAAGATGGTCTACGAGACCTAAAATATACTTTTAAGAAAGATCTGGACTAAAATGAACACATTCAGAAATTTAACGAACTTAACCAAATCTTTCAAAACTATTGAAGTCATACGCCCGTGTGACTAAGCCGTGTGACACACACGGGCACTAGACACGCCCAAAAATAGGTTCTATACTGACTTTTTCACACAGCCAACAGACATGCTTCTGTGCCACGGCCGTGTGATTCTTAGCTAGCTACTGACTTAAGCCCACAACCAACAAACATGCCCGTGTGCTATGGCCGTGTGGCACAATGCAGGCTTGGTTTAAGCCAATTTACCACCCCTTTAAGGGTCATTCCTACAAGCCAAATTAAACAACATTCATACAAAATATTCAGCCAATTTCATGCTCAAAACATGCTTCATTACAACTATACTATCATCATTCAATAACCCATTCAAAACCATATCAAAACTTAACACATTCATACCATTTGCTATCCAACTTTCATTGCAGAACTTATATTTACAATTCAAAACTTAATACATAAACCTTCTAGCCTATACATGCCATACTTTAAATTATGTACACTTTCAAAAGTACCAAAATGAGATCAATAGTGTGGTGACAAACCTCGACTATCCCCGAGCCTTTAGTAGCTACAATAACTGTAAAATAGACAGTAAACACACAGAGTAAGCTACAAAGAGCTTAGTAAGCCAAATACGAATGATCTAACTACTAAAGCATATAAATACAAATCAACCATAAAGATTCATAACCATTTCATAGAATAATTCATAAACTTAACCATGTTCCTTTGTTTGCATAAATGTCATGCTTCATTTCCATACATATTTCACAGAGACAGAGTTTTTCATATTCAGAAATTTAGTACGATACAAATGTACCTTCATAGGTTATACATTTCATATACTCAATCTCAGATTTCATTCACTATCATCAGACAGGTCAGAAACGATACAGATGCTCATAAACAAGTACAATGCCGATGTCCCGGACGTGGTCTTACATGTAATTTAATATCGATGCCTCTATCCCAAGTAGGGTCTTACACGAAATCAGATACGATGCCGATGTCCCAGACATGGTCTTATACATAAATCTCGATCGAGGCCTATGTCCCAGACACGGTCTTACACGATGTCTTAGACAGATGTCAATTTTTCTTAGAAACATATAGAGCTTTTCAGATACTAACATATTATCATACTTTACTCCAAATATATGCATTCGAAACTCAAGGCCATCCAATACAGTTTACAGTTTATATGTGCAGAATTTATTTCAATTAACACGTAATTGTAATTTGACTTACCTCGGATGGATTTCGGACGGAACGAGTAGACTATTCGACTAATTTGGACTTCCCCCGATCTAAGTCTGATTTTCTTTGTTCTTGATCTAATAAAATTCAAGTTCAACCATTCAATCATTCATTTCATTCAAAATAATCCATGAACACATATTTAGGGCACTTTGCATTTTAGCCCTTACATTTTCACACTTTGACAATTTAGTCAATTTTTCACAAAATCACAAATATGCAAAATTCGCCAAGACTATAGCTTGGCCAAATATACATAGCTTCTATACAAGTCCAAATAACATAATTAATTCATAATTTAGTCCTTCAAAACCTCATTTTCACAAATTAGTCCAAATGACTTTATTACATCAAAATTCAAAGACAAAACTTATAACCCATCTACCAGGCCTTCATAATTCATCCAAAAACATTTCAAAACTCATGATATCAACAATGGCATCTCATGAACCTTTAACAGAAATAGAAATTCAGACATGGGCTTTGAAGAACACGAAGCAATGATCACAAAAACGTAAAAATTACTAAAAACCGGGTCAAAATAGACTTACAATTGCTTCCTCAAAGTACCGAATTATTTTGAGAATTCAAACCCTATTTCCATGGTAATATTCGGCCAAAAATGATGAACATGCAAAACCATTTCATGCTTTATTTTATTATAATTACATTTATTAAACCATTTACTAAAATACCCTTGCATTTAAACATTAATAAAGCATTTACTAATGTCCAACAAGGTCATTTAATACACTACATGGTCAATTAACCACATAAGGACCCATTAGTCCAAAGCCATCTCAAATACATACTTTAAATATGTAGCATGCTAATTTCACCTTTTATGCGATTAAATCCTTTTTGTATAATTGAGCACAGAAACAGAAAAAGTAAATCACAGAAATTTCGCAGATGCAAATTCATTCATCATGGACATAGAAAATAATATTAAAATATTTTTCGGACTTAGATTTATTGTCCCGAAACCACTATTCAGACTAGGGTTGAAACCGGACTGTTACATCAAGGGCTTGTAAAAGGGATAATATGGTTTTGCATTAATTGATGTTATGAATTAAATGTTCTAAATTTTGATATTTTCAAAATGTAAATTTTGGTAATATTTCGTAACCCTATTTTGGCGACAGATACGGGTTAGGGGTGTTACACTTGTAGGCATGATTCGTAGTGTTAAATGGGAGCTTAGGAGTAGCTAAATCCATAACCTAAGTTCTAAGTGTAAGCTTTCTTATTCCCCTCGTTAATTTTACGAGATATGTGATTATGCGATGTGGATTGAGTATTATGTTGTGTTAATGTGATATGAGATATATGTTTGTGATAGCTATTTGTGAAATGTGTTAGTTGTAGGCATGTTAAAAATCTTGAATGACAATGATGTGCAAATGTGCAATGAAAGTGTTTAGAAAGACGGTAAGTAAATGTGTGTTCTATTATGGATATTTGGCCTTGTTACTTTTTGAGACCGTTGGATATAGTTCGCATGCCATAGGGTTTGTGAGTACTCACCTATGTGTTGTGATTTTGGGGCATTGAGGCTTGGGACAGTTTTCAGAGATAAGGGAATGTGAGTTAAGGTCCATTCACTGGGATATGTTGGTGTGTTAGAAAGTGTTAAAATGCTACGCTTTTGGGATATGTTCAACTCTTCGAGCCATTGGTATGCTGGAGATCCATGTATCCAGTGTATGGTGATAAAGCCCACTTTTATGTTTCATAGCTTCAAGTGTTAATTTATCATTAAATGAAATATTATGAAATATGATGTATGTCTAATTATGTGATTTTAAAGCAAGATGAGTTGACAGTTGATGCATGAATATTCTAGTATGTCACTTTGGTTAAATATGTATGAAGTTATGCTTTAGATGTACTCATTTAATGTATGACATCATATTTATTTGGTAGTTTTTCCGATCATTCACTAAGCTTGTTTAAGCTCGCACACTCTTTTCTAAACCGTTGTAGATAGTTAGTGTTTTCGGTGTGGGCGGTGCATAATTCCAAGGAAGTGATCCAAATTAGGCTTAGTAATTGAGTAGGTGTTATTATTGTTACATTTGGTAAACTGTTGGAATAAGGCAATGTGGTAGATTTCTTGGTTGATTATTGCCATGATGTTTTAGATGTTTGCATGATTTTAACACTGATAGGATTTGTGGACATTTGATATTAGTTCTTTGGTTTTCTTGGTTTAAGTTCATTGATGATGCGTTAAACTACAAATATGGGCATTTTGCTGATGGATGATTGAGGTTTTATTTATAAAGATGTTGAGGTGGTATATGCATTATTGTGTTAAATGCCTTGTTTTGGTGTTATTTTTGTTACTTTGTACAGAGGTATTGATAATTGAGCATAAGCATTGATACTTCTAAGCTAATTCGATTGTCTAGGAAAACAATAGCTCATTTTGGTATCGATATCAATTCTCGAGTATCGATACTTGGGTAAAAATATAGATACTTTTGGAACTATCGATAATTTGTTGGGTTTTTAATTTGACAAGAAACATAATGCTAAAAATGTACCCATTTTTCAAACGGTATTGATCCCGTTATGAGAAATATCGATGCCATCGAGCGTGTATTGCTACCTACGTGACTTTTTGGAAATTTTCGTTAAGTGGTATTTAAACATGTTTCAACTTGATGAATAGGTCGTTTAATGTAGGTCTGATTGATTTTAATGTCGCCTAGGGTATTTTAGACTTAAAATTTCCTAGATGAAGTTACATACAAATAAGACTTTGTATGATACGTGATGTCGTGATGGTTGATCTGTTGTCTTGGTATTCGGGCTCTGTGACTGGGTTGGATATAGGGTATTACCGTTACTATTATTTTAACCCCTAACTAAGTTGATGTTACGAATCAACTGAACCCTAACTCAATTGAGAAAATTACTAAATTATCCTTCAATATTTGAAATAAATTATATTATTATAATTTGTATTTGTTTTTTTAATAAAAACAATTAAAATTACAAATAATGAGATTTAAACACAATGCATAAAAGCTCAGGTTACCATCATTCCCAATACTTCGTTTGGATTTTTTTTTGTATGTTTTAATACTATTTCAAAAAAAATCATGTATAAATATTGCATATTTCATTTCATTATTATTAGTTACAATCATACGCTTTTTTACGTGTGTTCTAAATATGCAAGTTTCACACACATACGCATGTGATAAAATTTCTAATATCAATTATGTGGGTGAAAATTAAGAAAAATTATAAAATATTATTTTAAAAGTTATTGATAGTTAAAAATACGAGTCATCAAAAATTGAGTAATTTTCTTATTTAAATTAATTTTTATTTATTTGAACATAGTAAAAAGAAACAACATTCTTAATAATATATGCTTTTGCTAATTGAGTCTTAATTAAAATGAGCATTGTTACTAATGTAAGAAGATGCGAGTTTGAATGCACAAAAATGCATTATCCTTCTATTTATGGGTTGAGGAGTAATGCATGCTCATTCTCATGCTTTGTCCTCCTTAATTTTGTTTTGCAACATGCAAACTCGGGCTAACTCAATTTCTTTTTAGTCCAAAAACGATCCAGCAATTGATTTTTATTCAATGTGATATGCTGAAAGTGCAAAAGAAAAAAAGCTCATAAATCTAAGGTGGGAGAGATTTGGAAGTTGAGATTCCAAAGATCAAACTTTCCATTGACAAAATCATAATGTGCACCTTTCAAGACAAGGGTTTTCTTAACCAATGCCTCTCTCACAAATGGATATGTCAATAGGTTCCCCAAAGATACATTCACTGCTTCCTGCATTTAGTTTAATAGCACCAAAATTACACATTACATGAAGTTTAATAGCAACATATACCAACACGCTATACGAATAAAAGATATAAATATTGTAATATTATACAACTTTTAAAAGGTTAAGACATGAGCATGACAGGATAGATTAGACAATATTTTTATTGTTATAAAAATGTAAAATCCATACTTACCAATTAAATATTAATGTGTGAAAAGTTTTAATTTTTCTTTTAAAAAGAAAAACTTGATTATAAAAAAACTAGGAACCGTTAGAATCTATATTTGGGAAAAAAATTTTAAAAAGAAATCAGGTGTCAATAAGGTATGAACATGTTAACCTTAATAATGTTAAAGTATAATGGATGTTATTCTACCTAGAGTAGAATTGCATTTGTTTTTGTCCCTTTTACTTAAAAAATAGATAAATTAATTTTTGTATATTGGATTAAGAAATAAATCGGTATTTTTTGTTACATATTTCATCAATTTGTACTATTAAAAACAAGTATGGATAATAAAATAACTAAATAATAACACGTGACATGTCACGTTGACGTAGAGGGACTAATTTTTAACAGTAAAAATAGATGCAATTTTTAACAAAAGGATCAATTTACTCTTTGATCTGTAAATAAGTTGGTTTGTCAATTTTTTAGTAGAGGGACAAAATGTAATTCAACTCCAGGAGTTTGTAATCTCATGCATGTTTGATTTTATTTTTATTATGATGATTTGTCCTGAATAGTTGATTAATTACGATAACAAAAAACGATGAAATGTTAAACATCACTACAATGCTATCTGTGAGTTTAATGTTGGCCGAAACAAGTAATGATGCAGACATGAAACTAACCTTCTCGCAGTAGGTGCATTGCTCCGCGAAACTCATCTCGTTTTTTTCTGATTTCACCTTGGTCTTTGCAGATCCACAGATACTAACCCATTGTTCTATGAAATCACTGCAAAGTTCAATTTTCAAACATTAAATACACCACGTATGAACATTCCATTTGTATTATACACGTAAACATAAATTTCGACAAAGGAGAGGATCGAAATTGTAAAATAATGACTGTAGCATCGCAATACAACTGCTATAGAAGGGAAGGGTCCGAAATCATGTGCAACTTTTTAAGTCAATAGAAACTGTCATGAGAAAAGGCTTGGCAAAGAGAAACTTCCTTCAATATATATACACTGATTCAATAAACGACTTACCTAGCAGTGGTGCCATCATCTGGGATAGACATTAGCCCTTTGATACCTCCACAGTTGCTGTGTCCAATGACCACAATATTCTCCACCTGAACCAAACAATGTGTTATGTTTTCACGTTTAATTTCATAATCACTCAATCCGTAAATAGGAGAATAAAATGTGTTCCAGAATCTTCAAACTCACGTCCTCATAAATTAAATTTTTAAAATTTCTTGAACATATTATTAATCAAAGATAAAATTATAGAAAATATAACGGTAAAATCATAAATTCCTACCGATAATGTAAAATTACTCTAACCAAATGTCTCAAATATACATAATTAACATTTGTTTCTAATAAATATTTAAATACTCACATGAAAAATGATTTCCAAATATATAGGAAAAAAATTTTAAAACATATACATCTGCCATGCATATACTCATATCCAACTATAATTAATAATTCATTAGAAAAGAACTTGGGACTTGATACTTTGAAACAGTTTTGGCATGGCTAGTGAGTAGTGACAAGAGATGAAGTTGCCCCCACCAAAGAGCCAACATCCACTATACAATTAATATCTACTGTCATTAAAAAAGGAAAAGTTTCAATTGTGCTTATAAAGTAAAAATCTATACTATTATTCTATATTAATTCACCTTCAGATGCAGGACTGCATATTCAATAGCCGCACCAACTCCGCAGTATTTATTCTACAGTGAACGATACAAATCAAAACATAAAAAACTGATGCAGTGATTTAAGTGATATATATAAAGAGAAATATGTAATTAATAAATTAACTTCTTATTCAACAAAATTAAAAAAATCTGTAAGTAGTGAATAAGTTTTAACCAGTGTCCACCAGTTAAGCAATTTTAGAATTAAAAATTAAATAACGTAAAATTAGGCGAACCTTGTCATATGGCGGGACCATGCTGGCAATGTTTCGAACCATAAAAGCTTCCCCTGGCTGGAAATCCAGGATGTGGGACGGACACACTCGAGAGTCCGAGCATGCAAATATCAAATACTGCATAATAATAATAATAATACAATCGATTAGTTAGACCGTTCGACACGTGCATTTAAAATATAAATTATGAAGGAATAATAATATTCATATATATATTTAAAGAATCTCATTATAGGTTCTAATTATATTTATTGTTTGTGACACAAAGTTTAGAATTACTCATAACTCTTCTCTAACCTATAAATAAGATCATAATGTGCTTCAGCGCACTCGAACTCGCGTCCTCCTATATTGACAATAATACCTATACCAATCGATATATATATATATATATACACTTAAATTCTGTACTTATTATCAAATCTATACTACTAACTAAATTTCTAATTGAATTTAGGATCATTTGATTTTGTTATAATAACTCCGTTAATAAAAATATAAAATAAATTATATATATTTAAAAATGTTATAAAATTAGTAATTTAATTTTTTTTCATTTAAATAAAATCGTATCTATTTTTTCTCCACTTCTATTTTTTCTGTTCCTTAAATAAATAAACTTAAGTTTTTACCTTGTCATTATTCTAAGAAGAAACTTCTCTTATTTAACCATTTATTTAAAAACATATTTAAAAATTTAAATTATTTATTTCAAGATAATTAATTTTAATAAATTTTAATTTTAATAAATTTTACTCTTTTGATAATTTTTCCACCAATAATAGAATTTTAGTATGAATCAAAAAGCCCAAAGCGACTTTTTTCTCAAAAATGTTGAATGCACAAAATGACAAGATATCAACTCGTTAAAGCTACTGCAGTTTCACTTTATAATTTGTCAAAATCCGGAAAAGAAAAAGACAGATCACTACATTTCTTTCCCATTACCACCATTCCAGAAGCGTCCAAACTATGGCCATACACCGCACCATTTTGAGTCAGCATATTCTTGGTTCAAAACTTAATGCCTTACGTAGTTCAAAATGTAACCTTTCCTTTCACAAAATATATATCTAGTGATAATGATCGAGACAAGTTCAGTTCAAATTAGATCCATTTAAAATATTTAGATTAATTTTTTGAGTTCAGGTCTAGTTTTACCTAAAAAGTAAACTTATTTTTTTTATCTAAGTTTGACTCAATTTAAGAAAGATAAACTCAAATTCGATCCGCTCTCTAATATTTATTTTTTAAATTAAATTTTATTTAAAAATAATTTTAAAAAAATATAATCCATTAAATGCATGAAAACGCTAAAATAAAATTTTTCTAACACATTAAAAAGATATTTAAAAATACTTATAATAAAAACAGTACGTACCATAAATATAATAAATATTTTATTGTATTAAATGTAATTTTTAAAATTTCATATTTTAGGTGAGATAAGTTTGTATTAGGTTTTGAGAATGACTTTAATTGTTATTGAATTAATTATTTATTATAAATATAAATATAAATATATATAATTAATATAATTATTTTTTATAACATAATATATTCAATGTGAGCTTAGTCGAACTTGGGCCAAAAAAATCTCGCTCAAGACCTAACCTATATATAAAATGAACCTTATATTTTACCCAAGCACATTTTTTGAACCTTATATTTTTTTCAAACTCTCTCATGAGTAAATCTTCTAGCCTAAATGAATGATTTGACTCATGAGTATAGGTTTAAGGTTCACAAAAAAATTGAATATCAATTCAAGCTTTAATGCTTTATTAGATTTTTTTTTCAGTTTGATTTGGTTTCAAAAATAGCAAAAAAAAAAAAAGGTTTAGCTCAGTTTATTATTTTTTAAATAAAAATGGGATTAATTTGAATTAAAAAAATTAATTTCTACATTTTTAAATTAGTAAAAGAATAGCAATCCAATATGAATGTACATTGTAAACTTTTTATCACCCTTAATATATGATAATTTAAAAAAAATCAAGTGATTAGCTTAAGCTTTGACATCCATTTACCATGTAAAATAAACCCAAATCTTCTAAGTAAATATATAAGAGAAAAAGAAAAAGTTTATGAAACGAACCTTGGGGCTTTGGCCTTTGGCAAGTGTACCGTACAAATCAGGATTTTTCCTGAAAAAAAAATCATATTAAGCTAATTACAATTCATTTTCAAGAAAAAGGAAAAATGCATTCAGCCAATTCAATCACTTATTTTTCTTCTTTTGGTGTAGCCACAAATCCGTTTCACTTGTCTTCTTTTCCAAATCCACTTTCTTCGTAATAATAATTAATTTAACAATATATTATTTCATTAAAATATTAAAATAATATTATTAAATATAATAACTGATATTTCTATAGTTTATTATTTTGAAAATATTATTATATACACAATCATTAACAAAACTCTTATAAATATTAAAACAATATAATAACCACAATAGATTTAAATATAATTTAATGGACACTTAAAATTTTCATCAACTTAATAATTTGTGTTTATCTATATTTTATATGATTGGGAAAAGAAGAAAAAGAAAACGACATAAACGCTTTAACGAATTGAAAAGAAAAATGGAAGCCTGAAAATGAAGAAAACAAAAAGCAGTCACATAACATCAAATAAAAAGGTAATACAAAGAGAAGAAGAAACCAAAACGATACGGCACATTACGACCTGAAAGACAAATACAAACTTCCTGTTTTCTTTTTTATTTTTGTTTTCCGAAATTATTTTCTTAATGTTGTGAGTTCAGGTTTTTTTTCTTTTTCTTTTTTGAATAATGTGAGTTCAGTATATTGTCACTATAATTTTAGATAATATACATAAATTAATATTTATAATAACCAATTATTAAAATTTTATTATATCCATAATCGCTTAAATTTATAAAGATAGGAACGTACTCGAATTTTTCTGACTTGAAATGAAGGAAACCGGTTTTGATCCGGTTGTCGGCGTCGCAACTGCCAGCTGCCTCTAACTCGGCTGTTATTTGCTTGATTTTTTCAGCGGCAACACTTACGAGATCAGCTTTCTCACTGCAACCGACGACGGTAAGCCATCATTACAGATTTTAATGTTCTGATCAGTATAGGTGCCAGAAAATGAAATCTTCGGTTTTGTTTTTTCTTCCGGTTCGAGACCAGAAATAAGAATCGTTTAAACAAAGGACGGACCGTAACATTACCTGAGAAGCTTCGACAAAGCTGCAATCGCCTCCTCGTAAGACTCACTTCCCATATCTTCTTCCTTAAAAAAGAAAAAGAAATAAATCATTAATTTCCGAGAAAATTGAGTCTCGAGATTTGATTTGAATCAGGAACAACGCATAAACAGAAGATTAAAAGGAATGCTAAAGAGCAAAATTCGGAAAGAGAAAATAACAAGAATCCATTTATCTTTAATGATACTTTCTTTATTAAAGAAAAAACAAAACACTTACTGGGAAGGACTAAAAAGGAGATTGAATTCACTAACCAGATAAGTTGATAATCACTGTTTATTTGTGATGAAAAATAGATAAATGTATCAAGCAGTTTATAACTTCCGCTACAGATTTGCGCTCTATTTATAGTGGTTTATTTATTTACCCGGAATATGAAGTAAAATGTTTGTAAAAGAAAATAAATATTAAAATTTTGAAGAGTGGAAGCGTTTGTCTTGTGCTTTATTTATGGTAAGGGTTGACAGAAAATCTCTAAGTGTTCCGTTTGATCCTCGTTCCGTTTTTTTATTGAATTTGACCTTTTTTTTTTAAAACAGCATTATTACAATCAATTAACCTAAAACATCAAAAGTACTTTCTTCCCTATCCAACGCCATTTTAGTCATTCTTATCTTCTCTAAGAATATATTCTAGTCTCTAATTCTTAATGATCGCTTAAAGTTGATGAATGCGTCTGATTAATACGATCTTGAAGACTTCAAGTTGGATATCTGAATAGCTTCAAATACCTCCAAACTATCCATTTGTAGCAAGACTCTATCACATCGTTCTCCATGCAGAATTGATAATCTAATAAAAATGTCCCATAACTCAGCATAAAAAAATTGATCATTTCCCCAAACGTCTGTTGAAACTAAGAATTGAAACATGCCGAATTAGGGTCTAGTCAGAACAGTAGTTTTGAGACCACAAATTCGAAATAAAAATAATTATTTTATGATTATTTTATGGTCCAGGACATGATTGCATGTTTGTGTGAAATTTTCTTGAAGAAATTCTATGCCTAAGATGTCCAATTTGACTTTAGAGACCAAATTGAATAAGTTGTAAAAATTGTGTTCTAGAAGCTTTAAGTATGAAATTGTATTGGATTATTAATTAGAGGTTCTTAAATGGAAATTTCACCAAGTTCTAAAATTTTGGACAAAAATGGGCATGAATAGGAAAAATTTGAAAGAATAAGGGCATTTTTGTTTTTTGGTAAATAAAAGAATAAAAAGGGAAAAAGAAAGCAAAATTTGTCCATCTTCTTCTTGCTTGTGCCGAAATTCCAAGGGTCACCATAGGTAGGGTTTATTCATCTTTTCAAGCTTGATTGTAAGTGCTCCTTAGCCCTGTTTTTAATGTTCTTTACATTTTTTAAGTTGTCATCAACCGATCTAGCTATTTCTACTATTATTTTGAGCTAGGGTTCATGTATGAAATTTGACCCATGTGTAACATGGTTGTATTTTGATGTTTAATAGAGGAATATAAATGTTTGATGTGTGATAAATATCTTTTACTAAGTGATTTTTAGTGCAAACACCTAAAAAGGGCTTGTTTGTAAAAGGTGTAAAAATGAGTAGTAGAAATGTGAAATAAAGGAAAATATGGGCTGATATGAGATAGAATATGATTCGGCTAGGCTTGGGTAACCAAGAAATTGCATGCATTTCATTTTACGGGCCTAGGGATTAAAGTGTAAATAAGCAAAAAGTTAGGGGTAAAAAGTTAATTTTACCAAAGTATGTGTTTTGGGTCGATATGAGCAATGTATGTATTGAACAAGTTGAATTTGGTATTATAGATCAAGAAAAACGTGATTCGGGTCTTGATCGGGAGAAAAACAAGGTTTACGAGGATTAGGCTCGTTTCTATGATTTTTTGTATCGAGGTAAGTTCATTTGCAAATAATGCAACATGTACCATACTTTGAATGCTTTAATATTACATGTATGATAAATACTTACATAATTGATATGTTGTTGTATTATGTGTTTATTGCCTAAATTTTATCGTGAAATATACTTTGATTATTTCATGAGTATGTGATTTGTGCCATGAATATTGGAATCGACATTCTGAGCAAGCTCAACAGAAATGTTCTATCAAAGAATCCCATTTGAACCTTAGGAATCGTTAGGATACAAGTGACATGTCACTAGGAATTATGTAATCTGAACTCATTGAGTTGTGGTCTGAGTTCATGATATATGTGACATCCAAACTCATTGAGTTGTGGTTTGAGTTCGTGAAATTTGTGACACATGTTTTGGCCTCCGGTACTGGTCTCGTATATTTTATTGATGGCGAGGTAGTCCAGCATGTGTTGCGTGTAACACCCCTAACCTGTATCTGTCACTAGAATAGAGTTACGAGGTATTACCGATCAATACACATCGTTCACATACATAACATATACATTTATGCATTCATACTCAAAATCCATTCAAAACATTCACAATATCCCTTGTAAGGCTTTTCGAGGCCTTAAAACATGCTTAGAAGTGGTTTGAGACTAAACCGATAATATTTTCAAACTTTGGGAAACTTAAAAAATTTTCAAACATTTAAGGGTCACACGCCGGTGTGAACAAGCCGTGTGCCTCACACGAGTACCAGATACGCCCGTGTCACAGGCTGTGTGAAAACAAGGCATACATACTGGCTTGTACCATACGGCCAAGGACACGCCCGTGTGTCAGGCCGTGTGAAATCTAGAGGGGTTACTAACTTGGCCACACGCCCGTGTGCCACACACAACCAGTAGACACGCCCGTGTGTCTAAGCCGTGTCAAACCTATAGGGTATACTGACTTAAATTCAAAGGGTACCCCGAGAAACACATGCCCATGTAGCATGACCATGTGTCGCACACGGCTGAGACACACGACCATGTCTCTGCCCGTGTAGAAAAAAATAGGCATTTATAAAGCCAATTTGCCACCCTTCTCTCATGCACACATAGCAGCCAATTTGGTACCATTTCCATACACATTTTAGCAACCAAAACATGTTATTTCGTACACATAACATGCCATCTATGCACAACCATTTCAATTACTCAATTCTATATTAAAAAACATATCAAATCAATATGCCACAATCATCAATCTCACAAAACTACTAAATGCATTTACTCATCAAATTATCATCTATATCATGTGTCAACACACACCTTATCATTATCTATAATCATATTAGAATATACTATTCCTCAAACATTAATAACTAACCAAATGAGTAACCATTTAATCATATCAACAACCATGGCGAACAATGTCCAAAACACAAGACATTATAAATCACATATAACACTTATCCAATACATAATTTAAGCCAACTTAAATGGCCAAATACATACTAACATTTACAAGCCAAAAGCAAGCCAAATCTTATGACTTTATTATACATTAAAACATATCATCAACTCACTATCCTATACATGCCATAAAACCAAGCCACAAGGTGTAAAATACCGATAATTAATACTCGTATAGTGTGATACGATTTCCATTGACTCCTAACTCGAGCGAACATCCGAGACACTATAAAACATAGAAAAATAACAAAGTAAGCTTCACAGCTTGTGAGTTCGTATATGAGCCTAAAATGATCGCAACATTCATATAGCAATTCAAAATAGATAAATCATTAACATTTAAAGCATCAATTCATGAGCTAACATCAAATTATTCATGTCCTCATTCGCAAGTTCTCAACTTCATATAACTCAATACTTGAGTAGTTTTTCGTACATACCTGTACTGATACCTTTCTATTTACTACCCATACTATTATCAAACCTCTCTGGTTTATTATTACTTATGATACAAATTCATTGATTTTTAGATGCCATAGTCTAACTATAGTCTTACACATACATTGCCAAGGCCTTACTGTGGTCTTTCTTTCACTTGCCATAACCTGATTATGGTCTTATTAGTCGATTGCTATATGTATATTTAGTTTAAACAACTATTATTCATATCTCACATAACATTCAATATATACTTCATTATAGTCAAATAAACACAGTTTGACATGAAACATACTTATACTCAATTCTTTCTTATTTAATATACATAATACAATATAAAATTACCAATTTACTTTCATTCGATTCTCACATAAGTTCTGTACGTATTTGTATTACTTATTCCAACCGTACTTAAACTCTAGTCTTGACTATTCCCGTTGAATCATTCGATTTTTTTGCACACTAAGTGTCATTCTCAATATCTCGCACACTAAGTGTCATTCGCAATATTTCGCACACTAAGTGCCATATTTGATGTCCAACACACTAAGTGTTGTACATAGCTGAAGCTATCTCAAATCGCACACTAAATGCCAAATTTAGCTGAAGCTATACCGAACCGCACATTGAGTGCCATATTTAGCCGATATGTCATCAAACATAACAATAGCCACGTATATACAATTTATAGGATATCAAATCATTAAAAGCATAAATATAACAATGCTTATTGCATACGAACTTACCTCGATCGTTAAAATGACAGAACAGATCAACTAGTCTGATACTTTATTTTCTCCCGTTCTAGATCCGAATCTCATTTTTCTCAATCTATATAATAACAAAATTTACTTATTTAATCATTAATTCATTCAAATTTAACACAATTTACATACTATTATTCCATATTTTTTGTCCTTATTGTACATCTCGAATTAGGGCATAGTCAGAATAGTGGTTTTGGACCACAAATTTGACATTAAAATAATTATTTTATGATTATTATAAGGTTTAGGATATGAAAATAAGAATGTGTTAAAGTTTCATGAAGAAATTCTATGTGTAAGGTGTCCAATTGGAAATTAAAGACCAAATTGAATAAATTGAAAAACTTGGGTTCTAGAAGCAATTTGTATGAAATTTCTTTGGAATGTTAATTAGAGGTCCTTAAAGAGTAATTTTCCCAATTTCTAAGTTTTTGGACAAAAATGGGCATGGATGGAAATTTTTGAAGGTTTAGTATTAAGGGGCATTTTGTTCATTTCGTATATTAATGAAATAAAATGGGAAAATAAGCCAAAAATTAGCTCATCTCCTCCATCTTGCTGCCAAAAATGGAGAGACACTATAGCTAGGGTTTGTTCATCCTTTCCAAGCTCATAATAAGTGTTCCCAAGCCTCGTTTTTAATGTTCTTCGTATTTTTGAAATCCCAGTAACTTGGTCTCTATTTCCACCCATATTCCATGCTAGGGTTCATGTTTAGAAATTTACCCATGCATGAGAAGCTTATGTTTTGATGATTTATGGAGGGATATGAGAGTTTAAAGGATGGTAAAAAACTTTTACTAAGTAATTTTTCATGGAAAGGACTTTTAGGACCATTTCTGTAACAGTTGTAAAAAATGAGTAGAAAAATGTGAAATGAAGGAAAATGTGGACTGTTATGAGCATGAAAAATATTCAGCTAGACTTGGGTAACCAAGAAATCCCATGCATTTCATTATCCGAGCCTAGAGATTAAATTGAAAATATATGAAAGTTTAGGGGTAAAATAGTAATTTTACCCAAGTATGAATTTTGGGTCATTTTGAGTAATGAATTTTGGGTCGTTTTAAGTAATGCATGTATTAAATGAGCTAAGTTTGGTATTATAGATCAAGAGAATCGAGATACGGGTCTTGATCGAGGGAAGAACAAGGTTTACGAGGTTTAGGCTCGTTCTCTAATATTTTGTATTGAGATAAGTGCATATGCTACTAAATACATTAATTATTGCTAACAAATGTTTGTTTGATATTTGTATGCTTAATATGCTTAAATTGGCTATTTTGATAGTGTATCATGTTTTGATGTTTTGCTATTGTAATGAGAATATTGCTATGCTATATAACTATAAGAAAATTGTTATGTGAATGAAGCCACAATTCCAGTACGTCCGGCTAAGGTTTGGAAGTCAGAAATCCCGTTTGAACCTTAGGAATAGTGGAGGATACAAGTGACATGTCACTGGGATAGCTATGTGTTTTATGAGCTCATTTGATATGTGATACATGCTAGGGTCAGGGTGCTGGGTATCTTGAGTTGTGTTCAGATACTCTTTATCTCTTTGAGTAGCCCCCGTTGAGAGTGGCATGTTATTCTGTAATATGAGGCACTTCGGTGCATATTCTATCAGGTAGCCAAGGCTACATTCAGGCACTTCGGTGCATTTCTTTCGTGTATCCGAATCATATTCCATGTGTTCAACGAGTAACGTACTATGAATTTTGAAAGTAATTTAGGTAAACCATGTGTATTCAAGACGGCACAGGTATGTACTAAAACGCTATGAGTACTTGGTACATGATGATATTATAAACAGGTATGTATTTGGGTGAGCATGTGTATATGAATGTGAAAGGTAAGTTATATATATATGATATGATGTAAAGTATGAAGATGTTATAAGTATTCATGCTTAAATTATTAATTCATGAAAAATGTAGTTTATTAGTATATGTACTTAAAGCTTTATAGCTTACTCTCCTCTCTTTTCCTGCCTCTTTAGATACGTCAAGCTAGCTCAAAGGATCGGGGGACGTCGGAGCTCGGATCACACTATCTTCAAGAAATTTGGGTATAATTGGTTTAATTATTTTGGTCATGGCATGTATAGGAAATTTGTCTATTTTGTGTATATGTGTCATGTTGAAGTAGCCAATGTAATGGCTCATTTAAGTATTAATTATTTTGCATATGGCCATGTGAATTGGTCCATGTTAATGATTGGGATGTATCCCTAAAAAAATTACCCTTGCATGCATGCAAATTTGTGTATGTGTTGATGATGTGCTTTGTTTGATGGATGTCTATTAAATTGTTTGTATGTGGTTGCATGATTGATATCCAAAATGGATTAATAGTAAAAAATATGGTAAACCATGAAATTGGTGTGGTATGACTAAAAGATAAGGTTGTATGATTGACTAAGGGTAACCAATAGCTTGGAAAATAGCCTTCAAATGGTCCACACGAGTAGATACAGGTGTGTGTCTAGACCGTGTGTGACACACTATCAGCCCCACGGGCATGTCGTCTGGCTGTGTGTCCCCTTTACCTAAAATTTCTAAGTCAGTATGCATGGTAGTAAACACATGGGAAGAGACACGGCCGTGTGTCTCAACCATGTGGAGGACACAGCCTAGCACACAGGCGTGTGCCTATGTTGTGTATCCCTAAATGAGTGATGACATCATAAACAGAATGTCCAGGTTTTAAGACACAGGCAAGGACACGGGTGTGTCTAGGCCGTGTGAGGGACACGTAGCAAATGTAACACCCCTAACTCGTATTCGTTACTGGATTAGGATTATGAAGCATTACTGTACAAAACACAGTTTAGCACACTCATTCCTCACCTTTCATACACTAAGAATTAATAAACATTTAAAACTTATCAATTTCAAATATCCACAATTCACTTATTAGAAATTCGAATACATGGGTCATAATTCCAATTCAGAAATAATCATACCTTACTGAACATATATCGCAACTAAGCACATTTCAAAAATTCCAACTAATTCAGTACGAACATATATCAAAACCCAACTGATTATGTTCCATAATTACTAAATTCGAACCAAACTTGTATATATCAAAGACATGTTCACATATTTAATACTTCCAATATTCAGTTCCTTATATCCATCATATTAATGCCATTTTCATAATTAAAATCATATTCCATTATATCGTTACACTTCATACTTCGAATATATGCCAATTCCTATCTCATTAATCATATATCAAACATATCATTTGATAACTTCTGCACAAGTTCATAATAAAATCAATTGAATCATATTACATGAATTATTATGCAATCACGTATGAAACTTAAATAGATTATAACATGGCCCAACATACTAATGATGCATAAATATACAAGTACACAATTCATCCTAAAAATAAAAGCCATACTTAACACTTGAACACAAATAACACTCCAGCATGCATCTAATTCATATCTATGTTAATATACCTAAACTTCATATTTTTATTCTATTAACTAACCCAAAACATACTTAATCATTACCATCATTAACCATTTGAACCTATACCAATACAATCAACCAAAACAATCATAAAACATATTCATTACTTACCACTTAGCAACCAAACCTGTTTAGATAATATACCATCATCCATCACTCTAATTATACCACATTTCATATTTCCAAAATGAGCTAACTATTAAAACGACTACCGAAACCAAACTCATTAAATATTTTAATTAAGAATATGTAAAACCAAACTTAAGCATAATAAGAAAGTCATTTTCGCATGGCTTTAAATACATACTCATTCAAAATAATTAACTCCAAGACTAGCCTATACATGCCACATAACCGAGTCCCAAAATATTATTTATTGAAATGATAACAGGATAGTGTGATGTCATCTCCATCGACTTCCAACCCGAGCAAATCTCTGAAAATCTATAAGCATAAGAAAAAGAAAACACATAGTAAGCTTTCAAGCTTAGTAAGCTCATATCTTAATAAACTTAACATAACAAATACTTTCATTACAATGCCATAAACATAATATGCTATCTCACACAACCTTTCTAAATTTCATAACATGTTCTCATATCAAATTATCATCATTCAATATTATACTTACTCACTTAACCAACTTTAACTTTCACAAACTTATTCAATTAAATTTTGATACATCAACCCTTTCACACTTTCATATAGCCAAATGAACACATTATGGGAAATAACACATTTAATTATATATGTTTCTCATATGAATCTCGTTTGATCATTTATAATCAAATTCACTTTTCATTCATATAGCATCTGACAAAATTCACATATGCAACTTTAAAAATCACATCTTATTCATTCATTTATGTTTCATTGGCACATAATCCTATTTCATTTCCACATACATCACAATACATTCTTTGCACATATACTTACTTAATTTTCAAATAGGTAATCAATTATCACGTACCTAATCGCTTTAGCTCATTTAACGTATTCAACTACCATATCAGCAATAAATCTTTTAGGCATAAACTTATAATAATTCACCAGCATAAAGCCTGCTAGGTCTAAGCTTGTATCTCACACCGGCACAAGGCCTGCTAGACTCAAAGTCTGATTTTATACACCGATAATAAGCCTGCTAGGCATAAGCCCGATTTAATTGTAACAGCCCGATTTAGGGCCTAGTAGGAATAGTGGTCTTGGGACTACCAATCTGAAGTTATAAAATTTTCTTTATTATTTTTATGAGGATATAGTACGATTATATAAGTGCATGTAAATTTTGGTAAGTTAATTTTAGCGATTTCTAGTCCAATTTTGAAAAAGGACTAAATCGCATAAAAGGAAAAAGTTGCATTTTGGTACTCAAATGTGTTAAATAGCTAGAGAATATGATTTGGGGGTCTTAAAAGTGAAATTAGACCCCTAGAAATATGGTGGCCGGCCATGAGAGTCATGTGTGGTCAAAATTTCAACTTTTGGTGGGATTAGGTGACCAAATTTTGACTAAAATAGAAAATAGAAAAAGGAAAATGATATCACCTTATTTCCCATTTCTTCTTAGCCAAAAATCTCAGCTATTGTTGGGGGTTTGAGCTTCAAAAATTTTCAGCAACTTGAAGCTCTCACAAGTAAGTGATTTTAATGAGATTTCTTCAAGATTTTTACATTTTTGAGATCCTTGAAGCATGAGTTTTCAAATGAGGGTGATATCTTACAAAATGGTCAAGAGTTTAGGATTTTTCTATGTATGTATTTGTGATATATGCTGAGTTTTTATGGAAGAATATGAGTCCTGGTTGTGTTATAAATAACTTTTGTGAAAGGTGTTAACATGAAAACACCTAAAGGGACTATTTTGCATAAATTGCAAAATAGGTGGTAAGTGTGTGAAATAATGAGAATTTGGGATTGCTCTAGTAGTAAAAAGAGTTTATCTAGGCTTGAAATAAGAAGAAATTCGATAAAAATTGATTTTCGGGCGTAGGGGTAAAATGGTCATTTTGCCAAGGCCTAGGGGCAAAATGGTCATTTTACCAAAGTTGTGAATTTATGAATGCCTAATTGTGTTTAGTGACTAAATGGATGCATATTGTTATTATAGATCAAGAATTTCCAAAATCGAGCCTAGACTGGGGCAAAGCCAAACAATCCGATTAAGCCGTCTAATCAAGCACTTTTTGTAAACTGAGGTAAGTTGTATGTAAATAATACAACTACACTGTTAATACTTGTATTCATATTTTCATTGAATTGATATTGTACGAGTTATTAAGTTATAAATCGAGAATGACTTATAATATTTGAGGTAGTAGAAATATCTCGTTGAAATCTTAGGATATGAACTGGATATTTATGCCAAGACAATGGGTGATTTGAGAGCCAGTGTAAGACCATGTCTGGGACATGGCATCAGCATCCAGACGAGGGCTAGTGTAAGACATGTCTGGGACATGCGTCAGCAATATTATGAGAGCCAGTGTAAGACCATGTCTGGGACATGGTGTCGGCACAGAGATAAGTGCCAGAGTAAGACATGTCTGAGACATGCATCGGCCTCGACAGAGACAGCCAGTGTAAGACATGTCTAGGACACGCATCGGCTAAGAGTTGTGCTAGTGTAAGACATGTCTAGGACATGCATCAGCACGCACATATGAGAGCCAGTGTAAGACCATGTCTGGGACACGGCATCGGCAATATATCCCATGTTGAAGGTCTATAGAATATCCAGTAGTATTCCAAATGGTTCAATGGTGAAAGATATAGTTCAATTTTAATAAATAAAGGATGACCAGGTTGTAAGAATTATAGGTACCTATATGATAAGCATGAGTAACGAGTTTGATTTAGAAATGAGATTCGAGTAGATGATAATAAGTAAGTTAAGTTATGTTTACCTTTGAGCTATAAGCATGATGGAATCGGTGAGATTGTTGTTGTATATTTATTTGTATGCAACTTACTAAGCTTTATGCTTACCCTCTTTTCTTTCCTTCTTCTTTCAGTATCACCAGGCTAGCTTAAAGGTCTTGTAAAGTCAGAGATATCGATCACACTATCAGCCGCAGCACTCGGTATAGTTTGATTTATATTTCTAAAGGTGGCATGTATAGGGCTAGACTAGGATGTTGTATTAAGAGAATTATTCATGTAGTTTGGCTCAAGTCAAAAGCTCTTCATTTTGTATCAAGCCTAGAATAATGGCTATTATTCATTTTGATAAATACATAAACTGTTCTTTCAATGGATGAATTGGTGTGCATTGTGATGGGATCTGCATATTAACATGATCTTGTGTAGGTTGTGCAAAAAAAAAAACAAGGTTGACAAAATGGCTTGGGAAATAGCCTAATTTGTCCACACGGGTAAGACACATGGGCGTGTGTGACACACGGCTCACACCCATGGGCGTGTGTCATGGCCATGTGTCCCATGCGCCTAAAACTTTAAGTCAAATTAGCACAGGGGTAGGACACACGGGAATGTGTCTGGGTCCTGTCATTGTAACAAAATGTTCAAGTTTTGGACACGGGGTGAGCCCACGGGCGTGTGTCTTGGCAGTGCCCAAAAGTTAGTGTTGCCCACAGGTTAAAGGCATGGACGTGCCCTAGGCCACATGAGCGCGTGAGTCCACACGGCCCACCTACACGGGTGTGTGATACTCCAAAGCTAGAAATTTATTAAGTTGCCCAAAGTTTACGAATGTTTTCAGTTTTGTACCAAACCGTCTTAATGTAGGTTATAGGCCTCGATGGCCTGTATAAGGGACGATATGCTTATGTTCTAAAAGTTTTAAATTTTGGACGAAATTTGGTGACCCGATTTTGTATGTTTATGAATGATAAAGTTTCGGTAATGCCTCGAGCCTTGTCCCGGTATTGGATACGGGTGAGAGCTGTTACATTTATTGGTATTAGAGCATGGTTTAGTCGATTCCAGGATAATCTAGCCAGAGTACGAGTCTAGCCATACATGCCACATATATTCATTTTGATAGTGTGGCGATACCTGACGATTATAAATTGTGTTTTTATAGTAATGGATCCTGATAGAACCACGGCGGATGACGTGGAAAGTAATGCATCGGCTCTCGCAGAAGGGACCGCGCCGGTAGAGAGTGAGCCCATAAATATGGGCCAAGGCAGAGGGGCTAGGAAGCCTACCTCCGAATAATGGATGCTTGGTATATGGAGTTCGTTCGTGCGAACCCGAACACTCTACCACCCCCACCTCCTCCAATTCCTCAATATGCCCCGATGGCTCCGTAAGGTGCGGATCTGTTCAGAAGAGAGAAGCCTCCGGTAGACAAGATCCGGAAGCAAAAGGCCAAGGAATTTTGGGCTAGTGTAGATGATGACTCAGAGAGAGCGGAGTTTTGGCTAGAAAATACCATGAGGGTATTTGATAAACTATTATGCACACCCGATGAGTGCGTGAAGTGTGCTGTGTCACTTCTACGAGACTCAGCTTATCAGTGGTGGAACACTCTCGTATCTGTAGTGCCGAGAGAAAGAGTAACTTGAGAATTTTTCCAAAGAGAGTTTCGAAAGAAGTATATTAGGTAGAGGTTTATGGACCAAAAAAGGAAGGAATTTCTAGAGTTGAAGCAAGGTAATTAGAGTGTGATAGAGTATGAATGGGAGTTTGTGAAACTTAGCAAGTATGTGCGAGAATGCGTATCCACTGAAGCTACCATGTGTAAGAGGTTTGAGGATGGCTTCAACGAAGACATTCGAGTGTTTGTGGGCATTCTAGAGTTAAGAGAATTTGTGGTGCTCATTGAGAGAGTATGTAAAGCAGAAGAGCTTGTAAAGGAAAGGAGGAAGAGGCCATTGAGTCACGAGATTTAAAGAGAAGACAGTTGGGGAAGATGCATCAGTCCTCCTCTAAGAGGTCGAAAGAAATTAGTACACGATCGAACGCTTCGGTGGGATTTTCGCGGAGGAACAAGAATCAACAAAATATGATGTCTAAAGCCCAGACCACTTCAGTTGTTAGTGTCAGCAGTATACGGCCAAATAGACAGGAGTGTTTGCAATGTGGAAGACGTTACTTGGGCGAATGTCGAGTAAACGAGAGGGGTTGTTTCAAGTGTGGGCCACTTGACCACTTTATCTGCGAATGTCTTGAGATGGACGAGAGAGAGAAAACAAGAGGTGAAAGCAAGCAGTGCTCCCCTGAGGGGAAGGCCTCAAAGGAACCCCGGGAGTGCGAATAGTAGTAGAGGTGCACTAAGAGAGGCCGCGATAAGGTCTAAAGGCAAGGCACTAGCGAGGACCTATGCTATACGAGCCCGGGAAGAGGCAGAGTCTCCAGATGTGATCACGTGTACCTTTTCTATTCACGATATAATTGTTGTCGCTTTAATTGACCCGGGATCTACCCACTCTTACATATGTATAGATTGGATGCCTCGTATAAACATGTTAATAGAGTCCACTAAGTTTGTAATAAAAGTGTCTAACCCGTTAGGCAAGCATGTATTAGTGGACCAAGTATGTAGAAATTGTCCTTTGATGATTAGAGACCACTGTTTTCTGGCCAACTTGATGTTATTGCCGTTTAATGAATTCGATGTAATTCTTGGGATGGATTGGTTGACCTCCCATGGCATTGTAGTAGACTGTGGAAGAAAAGTAATTCAGTTAAGATGCGAGAATGAAAATGTTCTTCGAGTTGGGATGGATAAGTCAGATAACTTGTCTATAGTAATATAGTCTTTGGCAGCCGAAAGACATTTGAGAAAAGGTTATGAAGCTTATCTAGCTTTTGTGCCGAATACCCAAGTGCCGAAGTCAAAAATTAAGTCAGTACTAGTGGTTTGTGAGTTTATAGACGTCTTTCCGGAGGAGTTACCAAGGTTACCCCTAGAGAGAGAGGTTGAGTTTGGTATCGAGTTAGCTCCTGGAACGTCGCCAATCTCGATTGCACCTTATAGAATGGCCCTTACCGAGTTAAAGGAGTTGAAAGTGCAGTTGCAAGAGTTAACAGATAAAGGTTTCGCTAGACCGAGTTATTCACCATGGGGAACTTCGGTACTTTTTGTAAAAAAGAAAGACGAGTCGATGAGATTATGTATCGACTATAGACAACTAAACAAAGTAACAGTGAAAAACAAGTATCCCTTTCCGAGGATTGATGATCTCTTCGATCAATTGAGAGGAGCCACTGTATTCTCTAAGATAAACTTAAGATCGGGCTATTACCAGTTAAGAGTCAAGGAACATGATGTACTGAAGACTGCTTTTCAGACAAGATATAGGCATTATGAGTTTCTTGTTATGCCTTTTGGATTAAAAAATGCCCCGGCGGTATTTATGGACTTGATGAACTGTATCTTTCGACCCTATTTGGATAGCTTCGTCATCATTTTTATTGATGACATCTTGGTTTATTCGCGTAACGAAAATGAGCACGCAGAGCATTTGAAAACTGTGTTACAGATCTTGAGGGCTAATCAAATTTATGCCAAGTTTAGTAAGAGTGATTTTTGGCTCAAAGAGGTTGGGTTTCTAGGACATATAGTGTCGGGTGATGGAATCTGAGTTGACCCGAATAAGATTTCCACTATTTTGGAGTGGAAATCGTCGAAGAATGTGACAGAGGTTCACAGTTTTCTGGGGCTAGTGGGATACTATAGACGATTTGTAAATGA
This sequence comes from Gossypium hirsutum, assembly GCF_007990345.1. Taxonomy (NCBI): domain Eukaryota; kingdom Viridiplantae; phylum Streptophyta; class Magnoliopsida; order Malvales; family Malvaceae; genus Gossypium; species Gossypium hirsutum. The sequence goes on along the minus strand of NC_053428.1, from coordinate 54,897,533 downwards.
ATTCTCTATGATAGCTACACCGATAACAAGCCTACTGCAGAAAGATGTCAAGTTTGAATGGACAGAAGAGTGCCAACAGAGCTTCGAGAAATTAAAAGCTTTGTTGACTGAAACCCCAATTTTAGTGCAACCTGAATCAGACAAGGAATTTGTAGTTTTTAGTGACGCCTCCCTAAACGATTTAGGGTGTGTGCTAATGCAAGAAGGCAAGGTTATAGCCTATGCCTTGAGACAACTAAAACCTTATGAGAGGAATTATCTGACCCATGATTTAGAGCTAGCAGCTGTGGTGTTTGCACTGAAGATTTGGCGACACCATTTGTATGGTGAGAGATGCCGAGTATTTATCAATCACAAGAGTCTAAAGTATTTAATGACTCAGAAAGAGTTGAATTTGAGGCAACGACGATGGTTAGAATTGTTAAAGGATTATGAATTGATCATTGACTACCATCCGGGAAAGGCGAATGTAGTCACCGACGCCTTGAGTAGGAAGTCATTATTTACCTTAAGATCTTTGGACACTCAGTTGACCGTGTCTAAGGATGGTTCGATCCTAGCTAAATTGAGGGTCAGACCAACTTTTCTTCATGAGATCCGAGAAGCACAAGAAAGTGATGAGAAGTTGCAAGCTCAAAGAATTCAGTATGAGTCAGGTGTTGAGTCAGATTTTCGTATTGGTACTGATGGGTATATAATGTTCAAAGATAGAATTTGTGTACCTAAAGATAGTGAGCTCATTTAGAAGATCTTACGAGAGGCACACAGTGGTTGTTCGTCAGTTCATCCGGGTAGCGTAAAAATGTACAACGACCTTAAGAAATTGTATTGGTGGTCGAGTATGAAAAGTGACATTTCATAGTTCATTTCCAAGTGCCTAGTGTGTCAACACGTAAAGGCTGAACATCAAGTGCCTTTGGGTTTACTTCAGCCTATTATGATTCCCGAGTGGAAAATGGGATCATATCACCATGGACTTTGTGACCAGTTTACCACTGACCCTGAAAAAGAAAGATGCGATATGGGTTATTGTCGATAGACTCACTAAGTCAGCACACTTCATACTAGTGCGTGCTAACTACTGCCTTGAAAAATTAGTTGACTTGTATGTTTCCGAGATTGTGAGGCTTCACGGTGTGCAGTTGTCAATTGTTTCTGATCGAGACCCGAGGTTCACCTCGAGATTCTGGAAAAAGTTACAAAAGGCTTTAGGAGCCAAGTTGAGTTTCAGTACGACATTTCATCCACAAACTGACGATAGTCAGAAAGAGTAATACAGATATTAGAAGACATGTTAAGGTGCTGCGTTCTTGAATTTCAAAGAAGTTGGGAAAAATATTTACCATTGGTTGAATTCGCCTACAACAACAGCTATCAGTCGAGTCTAAAAATGGTGCCTTATGAGGCTTTGTACGGGCGAAAGTGCCGAACGCCCCTATTCTGGACTGAGTTGAGAGAGAGTTAGATTCACGGGGTTGATTTGATTAAAGAGGCTGAGCAAAAAGTTAAGGTGATTCGTGACTGTTTGAAAGCCGCCTTGGATAGACAAAAATCCTACGTGAATTTGAAATGAAGAGAGATTGAGTTTGAAGTTGGGGATAAGGTATTTTTGAAAGTTCCCCGTAGAGGAAAGTCCTCAGATTTGGTAGAAAAGGCAAGTTGAGTCCTCGTTTTATAGGACCTTATGAGGTTACCGGGAGAGTAGGGTCTGTTGCCTACTGTTTGGAATTACCGCAAGAGTTAGAAAAGATTCACAATATGTTTCACATGTCTATGTTACATCGATACAGATCAGACCCTTCGCACGTAATTGTGCCAACTGAAGTTGAGATTCTTCTAGATATGACTTATGGTGAAAACCAATCAAGATCTTAGCTCGAGAGTTCAAACAGTTAAGAAATAATAATATACCACTTGTGAAGGTTTTATGGCATAGACATGGAATCGAGGAAGCCACATGGGAACCCGAAGAGTCTCTGAGAGAGAAATATCCAAACTTATTCACCGATAAGATTTACGAGGATAAAAATCCCTAAGGGGGGAGAAATGTAACAGCCCGATTTAGGGCCTAGTAGGAACAGTGGTCTTGGGACCACCAATCTGAAGTTAGAAAATTTTCTTTATTATTTTTATGAGGATATAGTACGATTATATAAGTGCATGTAAATTTTGGTAAGTTAATTTTAGTAATTTCTAGGCCAATTTCAAAAAAGACTAAATCTCATAAAAGGCAAAATTTGCATTTTAGTACCCAAATGTGTTAAATAGCTAGAGAATATGATTCGGGGGTCTCAAAAGGGCAATTAGACCCCTAGAAATTCGGGTGGCCGGCCATGAGAGTCATGTGTGGTCAAAATTTCAACTTTTGGTGGGATTAGGTGACCAAATTTGCAGCAACTTGAAGCTCTCACAAGTGATTTTAATGAGTTTTCTTCAAGATTTTTACATTTTTAAGATCCTTGAAGCATGAGCTTCCAAATGAGGGTGATATCTTACAAAATGGTCCAGAGTTTAGGATTTTTCCAAGGATGTATTTGTGATATATGCTAAGTTTTTATGGAAGAATATGAGTCCTAGTTGTGTTATAAACAACTTTTGTGAAAGGTGTTAACATGAAAACACCTAAAGGGACTATTGTGCATAAGTTGCAAAATAGGTCGAAAGTGTGTGAAATAATGAGAATTTGGGATTGCTGTAGTAGTAAAAAGAGTTTAGCTAGGCTTGAAATACAAAGAAATTTGATAAAAATAGATTTTTGGGCATAGGGGTAAAATGGTCATTTTGCCAAGGCCTAAGGGCAAAATGGTCATTTTACCAAAGTTGTGAATTTATGAAAGCCTAATTGTGTTTAGTGACTAAATGGATGCATATTGTTATTATAGATCAAGAATTGCCCAAACCGAGCCTAGACCGGGGCAAAGCGAAGCAATCCGATTAAGCCGTCTAATCAAGCACTTTTTGTAAACCGAGGTAAGTTGTATGTAAATAATACAACAACACTGTTAATACTTGTATTCATATTATCATTGAATTGATATTGTACGAGTTATTAAGTTATAAATCGAGAATGCCTTATAATATTTGAGGTAGTAGAAATATCCCATTGAAACCTTAGGATATGAACTGGATATTTGTGCCAAGACATTGGGTGATTTGAGAGCCAGTGTAAGACCATGTCTAGGACATGGCATCGGCATCTAGATGAGGGCTAGTGTAAGACATGTCTGGGACATGCTTCAGCCATATTATGAGAGCCAGTGTAAGACCATGTCTGGGACATGGCATCGGCACAATGTTGAGTGCAGAGTAAGACATGTCTGGGACATGCATCGGCCTCGACAGTTAGCCAGTGTGAGACGTGTCTGGGACACGCATCGGCTAAGAGTTGTGCTGGTGTAAGACATGTCTGGGACATGCATCAGCACGCACATATGAGAGCCAGTGTAAGACCATGTCTGGGACACGGCATCGGCAATATATCCCATGTTGAAGGTCTATAGAATATCCAGTAGTATTCCAAGCGGTTCAACGGTGAAAGATATAGTTCAATTTTGATAAAGAAAGGATGATCAGGTTGTAAGTGTTATAGGTACTTATATGATAAGCATGAGTAATGAGTTTGATTTAGAAATGAGATTCGAGTAGGTGATAATGAGTAAGTTAAGTTATGTTTACCTTTAAGCTATAAGCATGATGGAATCGGTGAGATTGTTGTTGTATATTTATTTATTTGCAACTTACTAAGCTTTATGCTTACCCTATCAGTCGCAGCACTCGGATGTTGTATTAAGAGAATTATTCATGTATTTTGGCTCAAGTCAAAAGCCCTTCATTTTGTATCAAGCCTAGAATAATGGCTATTATTCATTTTGATAAATGCATAAAATGTTCTTTCTATGGATGAATTGGTGTCCATTGTGATGGGATCTGCATATTAACATGATCTTGTGTAGGTTGTGCAAAAAAAAAAAAGGGGTGACAAAATGGCTTGGGAAATAGCCTAGTTTGTCCACATGGGTAAGACATACGGGCTTGTGTCTAGGCCGTGTGTGGCACATGGCTCACACCCATGGGTGTGTGTCAGGGCCTTGTGTCCCCTGCACCTAAAACTTTAAGTCAAATTAGCACAATGGTAGGACACACTAGCGTATGTCTGGGCCGTGTCATTGTAACAGAATGCTCAGGTTTTGGACACGGGGTGAGCTCACGGGCGTGTGTCTTGGCCGTGCCCAAAAGTCAGTGTTGCCCACGAGTTAAAGGCATGGACGTGTCCTAGGCCACACGAGCATGTGAGTCCACAAGGCCCACCTACACGGGCATGTGACACTCTAAAGCTAGAAATTTATTAAGTTACCCAAAGTTTATCGAATGATTTTGGTTTTGTACCAAACTGCCTTAGTGTAGGTTATAAGCCTTGATGGCCTGTATAAGGGACGATATGCTTATGTTCTAGAAGTTTTAAATTTTGGATGAAATTTGGTGACCTGGTTTTGTATGTTTATGAATGATAAAGTTTCGGTAATGCCTCAAACCCTATCCCGGTATTGGATACAGGTGAGGGGTGTTACATTAATTCACCAGCAGAAGGCTTGCTAGGCTCAAAGCTCGAATATCACCATTACAAAGTAGTCTCATAAACAATTCATATAATATAGCATGTATGCTTGTTTACTTTGCTCAATTTTCATTCAATCACAATTTATAATTGCCTTTTGAATCATTCAATATTTCGCACACTAAGTGTCATTCTCAATATCTCGCACACTAAGCGTCATTCTCAATATTTCGTACACTGAGTGCCATATTTGATTGCCCCACACACTAAGTGCCACATTTAGTCAATATGACGTCAGACATTAAAATATTCACGTGTATACAATTTATACGATATTAAAACAATAGAAGCATAAATTTAACCATGCTTATTGTATACGAACTTACCTGGCTAAATTGTAGAGATACCAAAGTTTAGGGGCATTTTAGTAATTTTCCCATTTTCCTCGATTTTCCTCCCGATCTTGATCTAAATTAATAATTTCATTCAACATATTAATTTAGACAGTAAAACACTTCATTTCATACAATTTGGTCATTTTTGTCATTTCACAAAATTGTGCTTAAAATTTTACTTTTATTCATTTTAGTCCCTAAGCTCAAAACATGAAAATTAACCATTTTTAACCATAATTAAGCTTAGTAGAATGTTCATGGTATCAAAACTGTCATAATTCACTTTATGGAAAAATTATAGTTTTGCCTCTAATATTTCAACTTCTTTACAAATTAGTCCCTATATAATAAAAATGCAAATTTATGAAATTGAGTAAAATTCTACTATAGCCGATTATCACTAGTGTATGAAATTGAGTAAAACTCTACTATAGCCGATTATCACTAGTGTCTCTAGCAGCCCACACATTTCATTTATTATTATTTTTAACCAATTTACAATATTAACCTTTATGCACTTTATTTATTACACAAACGCCAAGCCATCATATCCCACTATCTCTTTAATGGGCTAATTACCAAATAAGGACTTCCACTTTAAAGTTCTATAGCTATTTAATACCTTTAGCTTATAGAACACAACTTTTACACTTTACGCGATTTAGTCCTTTTTGCTTAATTAACTATCGAAATGATAAAATTTTTCAACGAAACTTTAATATCATCTTATTGCAACTCCGTAAATATTTATAAAAATATTTACGACTTGGTTTATAGAAATAAGGTCCTGATACCTCATTTCCTAAACCCACTTGACCTTAGGGTCATACCACTTGAACTTAATAAATCGCTTATAAAACAAAAATCACAATATAAAAAACATTTTTAAAATCAAAATTAACTCGTAAATATTAAATATAATATTTACAAACCTATTCGTCAGATTTGGTGGCCCCGAAACCATTTTTTTGATTAACCCTAAAAATGGGCTGTTACAGTCGTGTTGCGTTTTGACCATTCGGGTATTTTTTCTACTTCGACATTCTTTTCTAGTTTTTCTTATTCTTTTTAATGTGCTCATTTCTTTTATCTTCTTTGAGAAGTAGCTGAATATTCTTTTCTCTCCCCATCTCCATTCTTTCATTCCCTTCAAGCGTCTCTTTTCTATTGCTAGCCGAACATCTTCTACTTTTCCTTATATCTTTATTTCAGATTCTGCAGTTGTGGGTTTCTTCTTTTAGCCGATTGATGTTCTTCTTCCTTTAATATTCTCTTAGCTTACCCTATATTTTGGTTTGGCCGATTACTCTATTCTTCTCTGTTATTTTGGCTTGCAAAGGTTCTGTTGAATCAGTAAGTACTCATAGGTTCTCTCTGTTGTTTCTCTGTTATTGCTATATAGGCTCAAATCCGTTCCTTCTACCTCCCTCTAAAAGGCGAATACTTCTTCTTTTAATGTTTTGTGATTTCCAAATGGTGACTCCTTCCCCATGATGTGTGTTCGTTGGATTCTAGGTACTGTCGAGGAGTGCAAAGTGCCAAAGTTCTCAAGCTTTCGAAACCCTGTCTCCCAGTATTCGATTAAGGTAATTTTGATACCTTATTTTTGAGGTACAAGCCAGTTACCCTAATTTTCTATAGGGTATTTGGGATATAAGCCACATCTTTAGTTCTACCTAACAGGATCAACCATTAGTGCAGTTAATCACCAAGGTGCGAGTGATTGATTTTGGCTGGCGTTCTAGGAGGGATATATCGCAGATCATCTGGTTGTGGTAGGTGATGATTGCTTAATCCTGGATTAAATGCTTATGAATGTTAATAATTGGGGAAACTGATTGAATACTTGGAATGAATGTAGGTCGGTGCTCTCGGGTTTCTCACAAGTGCTTGCAATCAGGTGTGTAACTGTGCACCAAAATCTATCACTGTCAAAAAGCCGAAAAAGGTGTGTAACCACACCCTTCTGTGTAACCACACCCTTCCTTACTGTAGATCGGCAAAAGCCGAAAATTTGAAGTGTCGAAACTTCAGCATTTGAGGACTCACGAGCGTGCGATCGCTCGTGGGGTAAACCGAGCCCACAAATCATGGGTGATAGACTGTAAAGGCCATTACGAGTGTTTCCGTGGACTTGGGTCGTTATGGGCCACGTTAGGTTGAATGGCTGTGTGGGCCTAATGGGCTCATGGGCCCCACACAGACTAAATCCACAGTAAGTGATAAATATTGGACTGGGCTATGTAGGTCACATAGCTGTAGCTGAATTTGGGCTAAATGGGCCATATAAGCGTGTAGGCCCACTTGGGCCGAGTAGTGGGCCTTGGGCCCATTTACACCGTTATGATCACTTAGGTTATATGTGTCGCTCGAGGCGACTATAGACCTTCGGAGAGTTCGTGGTCTGAGCCGGAACCCCAAAATAGGCAAAATGATTGTAATACCCTTGTGTGATAAAATGACGATTATGCCTTTATGCCTCGTATAACTGATGTACTTATGATTTACATATATGATTGTACTGAGTATGACTTTGCATACACGTAATATTTATGACATGACATACTGCATGGGGTTGGGGTCTAATTTGGAGGAAGTTCTGTACTAGTGGTTTTGCCACATATTCTGATTCTAGTGGCTCCGCCACGTTTTCTGTTATTAGCAGCTTCGCTGTGTGATTAGTGTGTTGGCTGGGTGGGTCGATCGAATCCCTACATGGTGTGTTGGCTAGTATGGGTGGTGTGTTGGTTAGATTGGGTTGGGATACTTATTTGCTCTATATTGATTCTGTTCTGGGCTTGGGCCCACTTGCTACTGTATACGGCTAAAGCCCAGACTACTCTGTTACTGAATAGGGGATTACACACTGAGTTTTCGTAAGCTCACCCTTCCCTTTTTAATTGTTCAGGTAATCTTCAGCCTTAGACGATTTAGTGCTGCGAGGGACTTGGAGGTGCCCATACGACTGTTGTGTCTTGCATTCGAATTTGTTTAATTTAAATTTCACTTTTAAGTTTTTAATTATGTAATAAGGCCATTTGTGGGTTTCAATTTTTAATTAGGCTTTGGATTATATGTTTTATTTAAAATTGCTAGTCTAGGTAAATCCGAGTTTTTAAAATAATTACTGTTTTCTAAAACATGCGTTTTAAACGTCAAAGTTTTCAAAATGCTTCCGTGGCTTAAGATGAGTTGATATACCAAAGGCAAATAATCTAGCAAACGTTTGTGACGAGATAATTTGATAATGGCAATGGAAGGGTCTTTAATTTAAAAGTGGATTTTTAAAGATAAGCCCTGTTTTTAGAAAAGCACTTCGATATGACACGCCAGATTCGACCATAACGTCTAGGCCGGGTTTGGGGTGTTACATTTTCAATCTCACGAGCTAAGATTCTGATCTGTTCTTTGCTATATGTCAAAACAAGCCAAGTTTCTACTTCTGAAGGAGATATTATAGATAAAGTATCTATATGTATCATCATATCATATATAAGAAACAAATTATGGATCTTCTTAAGTTTTGACGGTAATTTCATATGATCTCATTCTCTCAATAATCTTATACAACCTAATAAATCACGAACTTAACTTCTCTTTATAGCAAAATCGAGAAATTCTATTTCCACTATAATACTTTCACAAATACTTAGTTTTCTAACTGAAATTCAATGCTTTTACGTATCAACCCACATATGTTTTCTGCCAATCTGAAACTGCTTTTAGACTATCACGAATTCTTTCATTCCTTTTCAGTCTTTCTAATTACATCGACCCCATAATTCTTTTTATCAAAATTCGATTCAATACAACTAAGTTTAGTAATTGCAACCAGACCATACTCATACCATGCTATCTTAATACTCATCTCATAACTATTATTATACACAAACTTATCCAACAATAAATGTCTTTCTCAGTTGCTTTCAAATTTAAAAACACAATAATAAGACATTATCTTGTGAATCTGAATCTTCCCTCAGATTAGCCCTCTGTTGAAGAATGTAATGCGATGTTAAATTGAAATTTTTTATTTAAAGCTTAGTATGGTTTTCTACCAAATCATACTATAGAATTCAGGTTTTTACCCGAAATAATAGAGTCTGGCACGCTGTGTGATTTGAGAATCTCTGATATGTATAACACAGTTAATCTATCAAAAGAGAAATCTGTACGTATGAAGATAAAATATGCAAACTTCTTTAAACAGTCAATAATAGTTCAAATAACATCTGTCTTTTACAAGATTCATCGAAATTCTATTTCATTACCACTCAAATAGCAACACATGCTATAATAGTCTTGCAAACACTCGATATATCAGTTTTAACTGTAATGACCCGATTTTGGGGCTAGTCAGAATAGTGGCTCCAAAAACACAAATTTGAGGTCGGAGAAGTTATTTTAATATTATTTTATGTGTTATAGCATGATTATATGAATGTTTGAAATTTTTGGTGAATTAATTTTAGTGATTGCATGCTTAATTTTGAAAAATGTACTAAATTGTATAAAGTGCAAAAAAAAATTTCTACTAGCTAAAGGTGTCAAATAGCTATGGAACATTAAAGTAGTAGTCCTTATTGAGTAAATGGACCAATAAAATATTAGTGGCTGGACATGGAGCCTTAATTTAAGGGATGATCAAATGTTATGTGACTTAATTGTTAATAAAATAATAAACCTAAAGGGACTAGCTATCATCTTTTTCATTCTTTCTCTTCACCACCAAAAATATCAACAAAATAAGGGTTTTGAGAGCTTAAAATTTTAGCAAACTTCTATCCCTTGCAAGTAAGTGATTTTAATGACCATTTTTTATAATGTTTTGTGTTTTTGGAACCTTTATAACTTAATCTAGCTATTGAGGGGACTACTTTGCATAATGGTTGAAAGTATAGGGTTTTTCCATTAGAGTATTCATGTTGTTTACTGAATTTTTATAGAAGAAAATGAACCATGATTGTTAAATAAACAACTTTTGTGAAGTGGTTTTCATGAAAACACCAAAAAGGACCATTTTGTGAAGTTTATAAAAATAGGTTGTCAAAGTGTGCAATAATTGGATTTGTGAGTTGCAATAAGCTTGAAATAGATTCAGCTAGGCTTGGTTAATGAGGAAATTTGATGAAAATTGATCTACAAACCTTAGGGAAAAATCTTAACTTTATAAAAGTCTAAGGGCAAAACCATCATTTTGCCAAAATATTGATTATGAAATGTCTTGTTTAATGTGATGATTAAATTAGTGATTTTATCATTATAGATCAAGAAATATGAAATCTGGATCTAGACCGAGGGAAGACTAAGCTAGTAGACTAAATTCAATCTAGTCGCCCACTTTTTGTGTACCGAGGTAAGTTGTACATAAATACTGCAACTTTATCGTTATTATGTATTGAATGATGGTTTTTGTATAATATGGTTAAATACTCTTATGTGTAATGCATGGTGAAATTTAATGTGGTAAACTCCTGGTCAAACCTTTTTAGAATAGATTGGGTATCCATGCCATGACATTTGGTTGATATGAGAGCAAGTGTAAGACCATGTCTGGGACATGGCATCGGCATTGAGACGAGAGCTAGTGTAAGACCATGTTTTGAATATGGTATCGGCCTTGACATGTGAGCCAGTGTAAACCATGTCTGGGACATGACATCGACACTTTACACTCTTGTGTGAGGCTTATCGGATATCCTGTAGTATTCCAAATGCTTCCACGGGTCATTTTAAGCTTATGATAAAGGTATGAAAGGATATAATCATGCATGGTTGATAAACCGTAATTTATACATGTTTTTATCCCATGCTTAGCACATTTATGGATGGTTTCTCCTTATATTTGGTGAATTCGATGCTCCTAATCCTTTAATTTCATGTTTTATACTTAGGTGAGCATAGGAGAACAAAAAGAGTGAGAAACGGGCCGAAAATGAAGAAAATGGACCCACGTGGTAAATCAACACGGCCTGGACTTCCTCACACGGGTGTGGCACACGGCTGTGTCCATTTGGAAGGATCGAAGCACGACTTACACGGATAGACTACACGCCCGTGCCTATTCAACAGCCTTGACCACGGGCTGGAGTAATCGCACACGGGTGTGTCCTTGCAGAGCCTAAGTATAGTCCTATTCGGAAAAGGCCACTTTTGAGGGCTCTTAGGCATTCTAAAGCCTATTTAAACACCGGAGGAGGCACTTAGAACAGACACACAGAGTAGGAGGCAAGGAATTACTCAAGGGAAGCCAATTGATCCATCTCAGAAGCCGGATTCATCGTCAAAACTGAAGATCTCCCTTCAATTTCCATTCAGGGGTTTTGGGTTTTTTTTATGTTTTGTTATCTTTATTGTTGTGAGATGTTTTTTTTCATAAGTATGAACTAAACCCCCTAAATACCTAAGGGGAATGAAACCTAAGACAGATCTTACTATTATTATCTGAATTGTATGATAAATATTTGACTTGTTCTTAATTATATGTTCTTAATTCTTGTTTAAATATTCCAAGATATTGATTCAATTTAATGCTCTTATTTAGAGGAGGAATAGACCCTGTCTAAGAGTAAATTTGTCGTAATTAAGCGGAGTTGATTGCACTCCTAGAGATAGGGTGATAAGATTTTGCCGGATTAGGGTGAAACCTAATAAGAGGATCATAGATCGAGTTAACGCAACACTAGGGCATTAATTAGAAAGAGATTTCAATAAATCAAACTAGGGTTAGACGTTATTAGTCTCGAGAGAGATAATAATATAACTTAGGGATTTCTATAGGTCAAGTCAAATGAATAAATCGTCTGATTTAGAGTCAAATAACAAGTGAAGTCTAGGTGGATTTTTCTTTGGGTATTGTCTTAATCAATTAAATTTTCCCAAAAGCTTTTCCCCAATTTCTCTCTGTGCACTCTTAGTTTAGTTAATTAGTTTAGATAAACAAATCCCTTAATTTTTAGGCTAGATAATAAAAAGAAAGTAATTACTAGTACTCTTGGTTCTTTTGGGTTCGACAATCCGGCCTTGCTAAAGCTATACTACTATTCGATAGGTACACTTGCCTTCATCGTGATAATAGTTAGTTTCAAGAACGATTAATTATAATTTTTTAAAACCTGTCGCGAATATCACGTATCAATGGTTGATGTGGTTACTTATTTACATGCAACTTACTAAGCTTTATGCTTATTCCTTTTCCTTTCTTTTTTTATAGTGCCGCCAAGCTAGCTCAGGAATCAAGGAACGTTGGAGGCATCGATCACACTATCATCTGAAGTTTTTGGTATAGTTAGATTTACCATTTTGAGTATGGCATGTATAGGGACTTAGTCTTTTTGCTAAGTGTCATATTGTTTAGCCAAATATGTTGGCTTGTCATGAAGGTTGATTCATTTTGTATAAGGCCATGGATGGTGGCTAATAATTATCATTGTTAAATACATCAAATGGGAATTTTCATGGATGTGGTTATTGCATGGTTTGTATTGATGAGTAGGAGATGTTGTATGTGATAGAATATAGCTTAGAATCGATGTGTAGATGTTTAGGTGTGGCTGTTTTGGGTGTGTGTTTATGCTTGGATTGGAGATGTTTGATGTGGTGTAGGTTGGTACAAGTAAGGGTGGGAAAAAGGCTTGGTAGATAGCGTTGTTTTTGTCCACACGGGTAGACACACGGGCATGTGTCTAAGCCATGTGTGACACACGGTTTGCCCCATAGGCGTGTAGACAGGCCGTGTGTCCCCTGCACCTAAATTTGGCAAAATAGAATGCCCAGTAGTAACTACACAGGTGGAGACACGGCTGTGTGTTTCAACCCTGTGAAGGGCACAGCCGTAGTGCCTAGGCCGTGTGAAGTCTGCACCTGATTTTGGAATTTAATTCGCCACACCGTCTAAGGACACAGGCATGTCCCAAGCCACATGGGCGTGTGTGACCATACTGCTTGCCCACACGTGTGTGACTCTCTAAAGTATGCTTCTAAGTATTGTAAAGGTTTCAAAAATTCTCGATGTAGTCCCAAATCTTCTCGAGGCATGATTTGGGCCTCATATGCCCACATAAGGGATGTTATGCATATGTTTGAATAACCTTAAGTGGAGCGAAATTTTATGGTTCGATTTTTGTGTGTTTGATTGCGTTCAAGTACAATAATACCTCGTACCCTATTCCGGTGTTGAGTGCGGGTAAGGGGTGTTACATTTAGTGGTATCAAAGCTACAATTTAGTCAATTTTTGGACTAATGTAGCGAGTGTACGAGTCTAGCTATACATACCATAAATACATTGTGATAGTGTGACAACTCTTGACAAATTTAAATTGTGTTTTTATATAAGAAATGGATCCCAATGGAGCAATGGCGTATGATGTAGAGAGTAATATGCTGGCTCCCGCTGAGGGGACCGCGCTAGTAGAAAGCGGGCCCATGACACTGATTCAAGGCGGAGGGGCTAAAGAAGCCTACTCTATATGATGGATGTTTGGTATTCGAAGTTTATTCGTGCAAATCTGAACACTCCACCTCCTCCACCCCTTCCAATCCCCCAGCCTGCCCTTATAGCTCCCCAAGACATGAAGATGATTAGAAGGGAGAAACCTCCAGTTGACAGAATTTGGAAGCAAGGGGCCGAGAAATTTAGAGCGAATATAGATGATGACCCGGAGAGAGCAGAGTTCTAGTTAGAAAATACCATTAGGGTATTCGATGAATTGTCTTGCACACCGGAAGAGTGCATGAGGAGTGTTGTATCACTCCTGCGAGACTCGGCCTACCAATGGTGTAACACCCCTTACTCGAACTCGAGGCTGGGATAGAATATGAGCATTACCAAACACATACCCAGTCATTCATGCAAAAATCGGGCTATAAATTTTTTCTTTAAAATAATTTCATTCATACATATACAATTTGTCCTTGATATGGGCCTGCGAGGCTCAAAACAGCCATCGTAAGAGGATCGAGACTAAATCGGGAACTTTTAGAAAAGTTTAGGAAATTTCCCTAATACAGAGCCACACGCTCGTGTCCTCCAGCCGTGTAACTCTCTGACTATGATGTCAGCATCAATTTAGGGTCACACGGTCGTATTACACGGCCGTGTGGCTAGGCCGTGTGGTCAATTAAAATTAAATGATTTTTTCATAAAAAGGTGGAGACTTCACACGGCCAGAGTACATACCCATGTGTGTAGGCCATGTCCCTCACACGGCCAAGACACACGCCTGTGTCTTAGCCTGTGTGTTTACTATTGGGCATATTGACTTGCAAAATTAGGGTGCAGGGGACACACGACCATTCAACACGCCCGTAAGGTAGACCATGTGTGACACACGGTCTAGACATATGCCCATGTGTCTACTCGTTTGGACCATTTAAAGGCTATTTTCGAAGCCAATTATCACCCTCAATCGTTCATACATTCAAACATATTTCATAGCATGCAACATGACATATTTAGACACTCAAATATTCAACACCATGGTACTCTCACATCTTCATAATGTCATTCTATTGCACATTCATTTTGTTACACCATTTAGAAGCATTCCACACCAATTTCATGCAGTATCAAACTTGTTACTATAACTTCAAATTATGCATTCATGACTATAGTCATTTTAAACCATTAAGTCATCCCTTATCTTTTAGCATCTAATCCATACTTTGTCATACATTCACCAAGCAATAACATATCACATCACCAAGGCACTAACACATGCATGCATGGGTAATTAGATTACAACCCAATAATCAAATATAAGCCATATCACTTGGCCATTACAAAATGAATCATCATCATCATCATCATAGGCCTTCACAATTTGGCCAAATAGCATGACACATATCACAAGATAACCAAGTTCCCTATACATGCCATACTCAAAATAAAAATTTCACTATACCCAATAATCTTTTGATAGTGTAATCGAAACTCCTACAGCTTCGATCCCTGAGCTAGCTTGGCAGAACTACAAAGGATGGAAAGGAAAGGGGGTAAGCATTAAAGCTTAGTAAGTCCACATACAAATAATATGCAATGGTAGTAAGCAATCAACATGCAAGGACATAGTAACATATATATAAAGATTATTCATCATTTAAATCTTTTGACTTACTTATCATACGTACACATATACTCTCTCATCACAAATCATTCTTTACCAAGGCATTATTCATAGGTTTAGCATACATACCTGTACTCATCGTAGCATATCATATAACCACACCTCTTTAACATGCCATCCTCGGGACTTTCATCACATCCATTGCATCACCCGTTCAACACTCATAATACTATTGGATATGCCAAAAATTTGCACATAAGTGCCACATATACATAAGTAGCCAAAGCTACCTCATAACATGTAACGCTCACAAATGAGCTACTCACGGGCATGCTCACAAAAGCTATTGGTCAAGGTGTAGCTACACGGACTGCTCACACAAGCTGTCTGGTATCCGACCAACTCAAGGATTACCTAGCCACCAATAGAACACATAGGACCATTTCCTGGAACCCAAGTACATGTACCGCATCTATAATGAACTCAGACCAACTCAACGAGCTCGGATGCTCACATCCATAATGAACTTGGACCAACTCAATGAGCTCAGATGCCTCATACATATCACGAACCCAGACCAACTCAAAGAGTCCGGGTTTCTAAATTCCTAGTGACATGTCACTTGTATCCTAGACTATTCTTAAGGTTCAAATGGTATTTTCCTCACTTGCACATGGCATACTTTGTCGTACTTGCTTGTGATGTCGTATGTAATGGCCAGCTATCATTTATGCTTTCATAACAACCAATAAGTACATAACTCATAATAACAAGGAAACATTTATCACATAATATCAAAACATTAAAAACATGCTACACACCACATTATTTGTATATGCACTTACCTCGGTACAAAATGATGGTAATCGAGCCTAATCGTCGTATACTTTATTCTGTCCTCGATCAAGACTCGGTTCACATTTTTCTTGATCTATAATGCCAAATTTAACTTGTTTATTAATCACATTATTCAAATCAATCCATAATTCATACTTTGGTAAAATTACCTTTTTACCCCTAACTTTTCACTTATTATGATTTAGTCTCTAGGCTCGTAAAATGAAATGCATGCATTTTCTTTGTTACCCAAGCCTAGTCGAATTTTCCTTTTACTCATAACAACCCATATTTTCATCAAAATTAGATTTTTATCACTTATTTTACATCTTGCACAAAAGGGTCCCTTTAAGGTGTTTTCATGCAAAATCACATAGTAAAAGATGTGGAACACATATCAAACTATCATATTCTTCCATTAAACATCAAAACACTAACTTCTCATGCATGATTCAAAATTCCTACACAAACCCTAGCTTAAAATATGGTTAGAAATAGGTACATCATGTTACGAGGATTTCAAAAATGTAAAAAACATGAAAAACGGGGCTAGAACGGACTTACCCCTGAGCTTGAAAAGTTTGAAAGCCCCTAGCTATAGTTCTCCACAAATTTCAGCAGCTAAGGAGGAAGATGGACAACATTTTCACTTGATTTTTCCATTTTTATTTCATTTAATTACCAAATGACCAAAATGCCCTTAGGGTTTTTCTTTTAAATTTTTCCTATGCATGTCCATTTTTTTCCAAAATTATAGAAATTGGTCAAATTGTTTATTAGGACCCTCTAATTCATAATCTAAAGAAATTTCATGCTTAAAGCTTCTAGAATGCAAGTTTTGCATCTTATTCAATTTGGTCCCTAAAATTAAATTAGATATTTTATGCATAGAATTTCTTCACGAAACTTTCACACAAGCATGTATTCATATCATAGACCTCATAAGGATCATAAAATAATTATTTTTATCTCAGATTTGTGGTCTCAAAACCACTATTCCTACTAAGCCCTAATTCGGGATGTCACAAATGGTGGAACACCCTTATGTCGGTTGTGCCAAGGGAAAGGATTACATGGGAATTTTTCCAAGAGGAATTTTGAAAGAATTATATTAGTTAGAGGTTTATAGATCAGAAAATGAAGAAATTTCTAGAATTGAAGCAAGGCCGAATGACAGTAATAGTGTATGAGCATGTGTTCATGAGGCTCTGCAAATATGCTAGGGAGTGCATTTCTACCGAAGCCATCATGTGCAAGAGATTTGAGGACGGATTGAACGAAGACATCCAATTTTTGTTTGGCATCTTAGTGTTAAGGGAGTTTGTGATGCTTGTTGAGAGAGAGCTTGCAAGGCAAAAGAATTGGCCAAAGAAAAGAGAGAAGTTGATATTGAGTCTCATGAATCAAAAAAAAGACAAATGGGGAAATCACATCAGTCCTCATCTAAGAGATCGAGAGAGTTCACTACCCGATCAAATGCTTCATTGGGATTCTTGAGTAGAAATAAGAATAAGTAGTACACGGCGTCTAAAGCTCAAACCACTTCTATCGCGAGTGTTGGTAGTGTAACATCCCAAAATAGGGCCTAACAGAATAGTGGTTGCAAAACCATGAATCTGAGATAGAAAAGTTTATTCTGATTAATTTTTATAATTTACCGAGTGATTAGATACATGTGTTAGAGTATCGATGGAAAATTTCATAGATAGCATGCTTAATTTGCCTACTAGGGCTTAATTGCAAAAGTTGATAAATATGAGTTTTAGATGCTAAAGGATTAAATTGAAGAGTATAATTGAAGTAGAGGTCCTTAAATCGTAATTATACCATTAGGTTTTCATGGACAAAAATGGACATACATAGAAAAAAATAACTAAAGTTTTAATGAAGGGTATTTTAGTCATTTGGTAATTAAAAGATTAAAAAAGGGAAAAGGATGGAAAAAAATGTGCCCATCTTCTTCATTAGGCTGAAATTTCAAGGGTTCTTTACAGCTAGGGTTTTTTCAAGCTTCCAAGCTTCATAGTAAGTGATTCCAAGCCCTGTTTCTAATGTTCTTTACGTTTTTGAAGTCTCGATAACTTGATTTAGCTTATTCTAGCAATAATTTAAACTAGGGTTCATATTTGGAAAAATACCCATAGGTGAAATGTGTTTATTTTGATGTTTTATGGTAGAATATGAAGCTTGAAATTATTTTAAACGACTTGAGCTAAGCAATATTAAGCGAAAACGAGTAAAATGACATAATCGGTAAAAATACCTAATGGTCATAAGTACATGTTAGAGTGGGAATTTGATGTTGCAATAGGTAAATAAAATGATCAGCATGTCATAAAACATAAGAATTAGGCATAAAGTTTCATTTCTGAGCCTTGGGGAAAAAGTATAAATATGCAAAAGTTTAGGGGTAAAATTGTAATTTTTCCAAAGTTAGAGTTAAGGACTATTTTGATAAATTTGAATATTAAATAAGTTAAATTTTCTATTATAGATAAAGAATAATGAAATTTGGGGTTAGACCAAGGAAAGAAAAAGGTTGAGTACTAAATCAAAATATGTGATTGTATTTTGTATTGAGGTAAGTTTGTGGTAAATAAATGCAATGTTTTATTATTTATAATTAATGATGTTATTTTCCAGCGTCTATATATTTATTTTGTAAATTTATTCCTTGATGATTCAAGCAAGAATTGACAGAGAAATGATACGTAAAGTCCTGGTTGAACCTTAGGAATGTGTAGGATACAAATGTCATGACATTAAGGTCTAAGGATACCAAGTAAGACCATGCCAAGGCATGGCATTGGTAAGTTCTACAAGGCAAGGAAATCATGTAAGACCATTTCAAGACATGGCATTGATAAACTACTATAAGGCAAAGATCCCATGTAAGACCATGCCAAGGCATGGCAATAGTGAGCTCATAAGGCAAGGATACCACGTAAGACCATGTCAAGACATGGCAATGGTAAGTTTAAAAAAAGAAAGGTACCCGTGTATCCATAGTATTCCAAATGGTTCAACGGAAAATTCAAAAAGTGTACCAAAGAGAAGTATCGCAAAGCCAACTTAGAAAATCGTAAGGACATCGGAGATCGCCTCACACTATCAAAAAGTTATCTCGGTATTTTGTGACTAGAAATACTTTAAGTTATAGCATGTACAGAGACTTGGCTATTTTGTGTGCATGTCTTTATGATATGATTAAAGCATGGCATGTGAATACTTGGTAATAATTAGCTTATGATATAGCTAAATAAGAACATGTTTTGGTATTATGTATGCCTAAATGAGGTTTGATGCAAAGAAACTATGAAAGAGTAAGAGTTGGTCATGGAACAGTTAGGAAACAACCCAGTGATGTGGTTTTGAAAAATCACTAAAAATTTCAGAAATGTAATTATATGATGAATGAGATCTATAATTAAAGCTTATTGAGTCTATTTTCATAGGAAAGAAACAAAGCAAGCAAAGGAAGTCTATATTCTGAGATATGTAAATTTCTATAAGACTGGTTCAGAGTGACTTCGTGATCCCCTGTTCCAAATTTGGAAAATTACTAGAAATTGTAAAAAAACAATTATAAGTTAAAGTTTACATTTCTAGATTCCTTAGTGAGTCTATTTTCATTATAAACAAATGGAAACATTATCCGATTTCTAATAATGAAATAATCGATTTTTAGTGAAGAGAGGTCAGGTCCGCTGAACTGCAAGACAGGGGAGCATTTAATGAATAAAATGTACTAATTGGCAAAACCAAAAATTCTGGAAAAATAATGGTAAGAAAATATATGAGTTTAGTTTTAGGGAAAATTTATGGATTTAAATTTCGAGTTTTGTAACTCGAGTTATAATTAATTTAGTGACTATTACGCAGATGGATAGTTTTATTATGGATAGTTTAGTTTAGTTTTAGGTTTGGTCCCGAACCATTCTAATTGCATGTTTTATGGCCTCAAGGGACCATTTTAGGGATTTATTGGATGAATGTGAGCGAATTAATATTTTTTTAAAGTAAATTTTTTATGCCCCGAACAGGTAAGATAAGTCTGGTTAGGCCTCGTGCTCTACTTCGGCGACGGTCTCGGGTAAGGGGTGTTACATTTATTGGTATTAGAGTAAGAGTTTATTCAGTTATGGGGATATTCAGTATGAGTAAGAGTCTAGCTATTCATGCCATACTTATATTTTGATAGTGTGACAACTCTTGATGATTTTAAAATATTTTTCTTTTATAGTTATGGATCCCGAACGAGTTGGTGTAGATGATGTAGAAAGTAAGCACCCGCTCCCGCAGAAGGGACGGTGCCACTAGATAGTAGTGAAAGGCCCGTTACAGTTTGTCAGGGAGGAGGGGCTTGAGAAGCCTTCTTCCAAGCTATGAATGAACGGTTTGCCGAGTTCGTTCGTACGGATCCAGCCGTTAGACCTCCACCCCCTCATGATCCTTAGACTATCCATGTAGCTTCCCCAGTCATAGATACAGTTAGAAGAGAGAAGCCACCAGTCGATAAAATTAGAAAACAAAGAGCCGAAGAGTTTCGGGCTACTAAAGATGATGAAGAGAAAGCTGAATTTTGGCTCGAGAATACTATCAGTATCTTTGATGAGTTATCCTGCACACCTGAAGAGTGCATGAAGTGTGTTGTATCACTTTTATAAGACTCGGCCTACCATTGGTGGAAGACACTTGTGTCAGTAGTACCAAAAGAGACGATTACTTGGGATTTCTTTCAGGAGCAGTTCCGTAAGAAATACATTAGTCAGAGGTTCATCGACCAGAAAAGAAAAGAATTCCTTGAACTAAAGCAGGGTAAGATGACAGTGACTGAATATGAACGTGAATTTGTCGAACTCAGTAATTATGCTCGAGAGTGTGTGTCTACTAAAGCTATTATGTGCAAGAGATTTGAAGATAGGCTCAATGATGATATTCGACTATCAGTCGGTGTTTTAGAAATAAAAGAGTTTGTAATTTTAGTTGAAAGAGCTTGAAAGGAAATGGTAAAGCTGCAATTGAGATGCAAGACACGAAGAAAAGACATATGAGCAAGTCATTTCAGTCTACATCTAAGAGGCCTAGAGAGTTCTCTACGAGATCTAATTTTTTAGCAAGGTATTCTAGCAGAAATAGAGGTAGAAAATTTATGGGTCAAAAAGCTCAGACCACTTCAATTGCGAGTGTTGGCAGTATTCAGCCTGATAGGCCTGAGTGTCCTCAATGTGGTCGACGTCATCCAGGTCAATGCCGAGCAACTGAGACTGGTTGTTTCTGATGTGGTGCATTGGATCATTTCATTCTAGAGTGTCCTGAGATGGTTAAAAGAGAAGTAATACCGAGTGTAAGATCAGGCAATGCCCCTGTTAGAGGCAGACCTCAGAGAAGTTCAGTAATAGGGGCAGGTAGAGGTGCATCTAGAGATTAAGCAGTGAGACCAGATGTTAGAGCACCTGCAAGGACCTATGCTATCCGTGCTCGTGAAGAGGCATCTTCTCCCGATGTAATTATGGGTACATTTTCTCTTCATGATGTTAATGTTATTGCTTTGATTGATCCGGGTTCGACCCATTCCTATGTTTGCATGAAATTGATGCCTAGTATGAACATGTCCATAGAGTCTACGGGATTTGTGGTTAAATTATCGAATCCATTGGGTCAGTATGTATTAGTAGACAAAGCACGTAAAAATTGCCCTTTGATGATTAGAGGTTACTGTTTTTCGGCCGATCTCATGCTATTTCCATTTGATGAGTTTGATGTGATTCTTGGTATGGATTGGTGGACTGTACATGAAGTGATAGTGAATTGTGGAAAGAAATTTATTGAGTTGAAATGCGAAAATGGTGAAATTCTTCGGGTTAATTCAGATGAGTCAGATAGTTCAATTACCATGATTTCTGTTATGTCTGCTCAGAAATGCTTGAGAAAAGGATATGAAGCTTATCTTGCTTTTGTGTTGAATACTAACGATCCGGAGTTGAAAATTGAATCAGTGCCTGTGGTATGTGAGTTTCTTGATATGTTTCTAAAAGAACTACCAGGTTCACCTTCTATCAGAGAAGTTGAGTTTGGTATTGAATTGGTTCCGGGTGCAACACCCATTTCTATTGCTCCTTATAGAATGGCTCCAATGGAATTGAGAGGTTGAAAGTTCAGTTGCAGGAACTAACAGAGAAAGGCTTTGCAAGACATAGTTGTTCACCATGGGGTGCACCAGTGCTCTTTGTGAAAAAAGAAAGATGGTTCGATGAGATTATGCATAGATTATCGACAACTTAACAAGGTGACTATTAAGAACAAGTATCCACTGCCTAGAATTGATGATTTGTTTGATCAATTGAAAGGAGCTACTGTGTTCTCCAGGATAGATTTGAGATCCAGATATTATCAATTGCGAGTTAAAGAGTCGGATGTTTCGAAGACTGCTTTCAGGACTAGGTATGGCCATTTTGAGTTCCTTGTGATGCCATTTGGCTTAACTAATGCTCTTGCCATTTTCATGGGCTTAATGAATCAAATTTTCAGACCTTACTTGGCTAAATTTGTAGTTGTGTTGATTGATGATATCTTGATTTATTCTCATGATGAGACTGAGCATTCAAAGCATTTGAGAACAGTTTTACAGACTTTGAGAGATAATCAACTTTATGTCAAGTTTAGAAAAATTGAGTTCTGGTTACGGGAAGTTGGTTTTCTTGGACATATAGTCTCAGGTGAAGGTATTAGAGTTGATCCGTGCAAGATTTCAGCCATTGTTGATTGGAAGCCTCTCAGGAATGTATCAGAGGTCAGAAGTTTTCTTGGTCTCACTGGTTATTATAGACGATTTGTAGAGGGATTTTCCATGATAGCTACTCCATTGACAAGATTGCTATAGAAAGATGTCAAGTTTGAATGGACTGAAAAGTGTCAGCAGAGTTTTGGCAAGTTAAAGACATTGTTGACTGAAGCTCCTGTCTTAGTACAACCAGAATCGGGTAAAGAGTTTGTGATATACAGTGATGCGTCCTTGAATGGACTAGGCTATGTACTTATGCAGGAAGGAAAGATAATTACTTATGCCTCTAGACAATTAAAGCCACACGAGAAAAATTATTGGATACATGATTTAGAACTAGCTGCGATTGTATTTGCATTGAAAATCTGGAGACATCACTTGTATGGTGAGAAGTGCCAAATATTTACTGATTATAAAAGTTTGAAATACTTGATGACTTAGAAAGATTTGAACTTGAGGCAAAGAAGATGGCTAGAGTTGATTAAAGATTATGAACTAGTGATCGATTATCACCCAGGTAAGGCAAACGTAGTTGCTGATGCTTTGAATAGAAAATCTTTATTTGCATTAAGAGCTTTGAACACTAGTTTAACCTTATCGGATGATGGTTTTATCTTAGCCAAAATTAAGAGCTAAGCCAATGTTTCTTGAAGAAATTTGTGAAGTTCAGAAAGATGACAGTGAGTTGCAAGCCAAAAGAGCTCAATGTGAGTTAGGTATAGAGTCAGATTTTCAGATTAGTTCTGACGGTTGTTTAATGTTGAGAAATCGGATATGTGTACCAAATAATGATGAGCTTATTCGAAAGATTTTAGAGGAAGTACATAGCAGTTCTTTGTCTATTCATCCAAGTAGTACAAAGATGTATAATGATTTGAAGAAAATGTATTGGTGGGTAGGAATGAAGAGGGATATCTCAGAGTTTGTTTCTAGATGCTTGATCTGTCACCAGGTAAAAGCTGAAACAATAGATACCTTTAGGTTTATTGCAACTTGTGTTAGTTCCTGAGTGGAAATGGGACCGAGTTGCCATGAATTTTTTGACAGGATTGCCGTTGACACCGAGAAAGAAAGATGCATTATGGGTTGTATTGATAAACTAACGAAGTCGGCTCATTTTATTCCAGTTCGTACGGATTATTCACTTGACAAGTTGGCCAAGTTGTATATTTCAGAGATAGTCAAACTACATGGAGTACCGTTATCGATTACTTCAGATAGAGACTTAAGATTCACTTTGCGATTTTGGAAGAAGTTACAGGAAGCCTTGGGCACAAAGCTGAGTTTTAGTACAACTTTGCATCCTCACACCAATGGTCAATCTGAGAGAGTTATTCAGATACTTGAGGATATGCTCAGATATTGTGTCTTAGAATTTCAAGGTAGTTAGGAGAAATATTTGTCATTGGTAGAGTTTTGCTTATAATAATAGTTACCAGTTGAGTTTGAAAATGGCACCTTATGAAGCTTTGTATGGACCTAAATGTCGCACACATTTGTATTGGATAGAGCTTAAAGAAAATCAGATTTATGGGGTTGATTTAGTTAAAGAAACTGAAGAGAAAGTGAAAGTTATCAGAGATTGCTTGAAAGCAGCTTTAGATAGACAGAAGTCTTATGCAGACTTGAAAAGAAAAGAGATTGAGTATCCAGTTGGTGACAAAGTGTTCTTGAAAGTATCCCCGTGGAAGAAAGTCTTTAGATTTGGCAAGAAAGGCAAACTAAGTCTACGTTTTATTGGACCGTTTGAGGTGACTGAAAGAGTTGGACCATTAGCATATCGGTTAGCTTTGCCACCAGAGTTAAAGAAGATTCATGATGTGTTCCATGTGTCCATGTTACATCGTTACCATTCTGATCCTTCACATGTCATTTCACAGACAGAGGTTGAGATTCAGCAAGATATGACTTATGGTGAAGAACTGGTAAAGATTTTAGCTCAAGAGGTCAAGCAACTAAGGAACAAAAGTATTACAATTGTGAAACTATTATGAAATAGGCATGGGGTAGACGAGGCTACATGGGAGCCTGAAGAGGTTATACGAAAAAAGTATCCAAATCTTTTGACAGGTAAGATTTTCGAGGACGAAAATCCCTAAAGGAGGGAGAAATGTAACATCCCAAAATAGGGCCTAAACGGAACAGTGGTTGCGAAACTACAAATTCGAGATAGAAAGTTTATTCCGATTAATTTTTATAATTTACCGAGTGATTAGATGCATGTGTTAGAGTATCAATGGAAAATTTTATAGATAACATGCTTAATTTGCCTACTAGGGATTAATTGCAACAGTTGATAAATATTAGTTTTAGATTCTAAAAGATTAAATTGAAGAGTATAATTGAAGTAGAGGTCCTTAAATGGTAATTAGACTATTAGGTTTTCATGGACAAAAATGGACATACATAGATAAAAATAACTAAAGTTTTAATGAAGGGTATTTTAGTCATTTGGTAATTAAAAGATTAAAAAAGGGAAAAAGATGGCAAAAATGTGCCCATCTTCTTCATTAGGACGAAATTTCAAGGGTTCATCATAACTAGGGTTTTGTCAAGCTTCCAAGCTTCATAGTAAGTGATTCCAATCCCTGTTTTTAATGTTCTTTACGTTTTTGAAGTCTCGATAACTTAATTTAGCTTATTCTAGCAATAATTTAACCTAGGGTTCATATTTGGAAAAATACCCATAGGTGAAATGTGTTTATTTTGATGTTTTATGGTAGAATATGAAGCTTGAAATTATTTTAAACGACTTGAGCTAAGCGATATTAAGCGAAAACGAGTAAAATGACATAATCGGTAAAAATACCTAATGGTCATAAGTACATGTTAGAGTGGGAATTTGATGTTGCCATAGGTAAATAAAATGATCAGCATGTCATAAAACATAAGAATTAGGCATAAAGTTTCATTTCTGAGCCTTGGGGAAAAAGTATAAATATGCAAAAGTTTAGGGGTAAAATCGTAATTTTTCCAAAGTTAGAGTTAAGGACTATTTTGATAAATGTGAATATTAAATAAGTTAAATTTTCTATTATAGATAAAGAATAATGAAATTCGGGGTTAGACCAAGGAAAGAAAAAGGTTGAGTACTAAATCAAAATATGTGATTGTATTTTGTATTGAGGTAAGTTTGCGGTAAATAAATGCAATGTTTTATTATTTATAATTAATGATGTTATTTTTTAGCATCTATATATTTATTTTGTAAATTTATTCCTTGACGATTCAAGCAAGAATTAACGGAGAAATGATACGTAAAAGTCCCGATTGAACCTTAGGAATGTGTAGGATACAAATGTCATGACATTAGGGTTTAAGGATACCAAGTAAGACCATGCAAAGGCATGGCATTGGTAAGTTCTACAAGGCAAGGAAATCATGTAAGACCATGTCAAGACGTGACATTGATAAACTACTATAAGGTAAAGATCCCATGAAAGACTATGCCAAGGCATGGCAATGGTGAGTTCATAAGGCAAGGACACCACGTAAGACCATGTCAAGAGATGGCAATGGTAAGTTTAAAAAAAGAAAGGTACCCGTGTATCCTTAGTATTCCAAATGGTTCAACAGAACATTTAAAGAGTGTACCAAAGGAAAGTATCGAAAAGCCAACTCAGAAAATCGTAAGGACGTCAGAGATCGCCTCGCACTATCAACGAGTTATCTCGGTATTCTGTGACTAGAAATACTTTAAGTTATGGCATGTATAGGGACTTGGATATTTTGTGTGCATGTCCTTATGATATGTTCAAACAGTGACATGTGAATACTTGGTAATGATTAGCTTATGATATAGCTAAATAAGAACATGTTTTGGTATTATGTATGCCTAAATGAGGCTTGATGCAAAGAAACTATGAAAGAGTAAGAGTTGGTCATGGAATAGGTAGAAAATAGTAGCAGTGATGTGGTTTTGAAAAATCACTAAAAATTGTAGAAATGGAATTAAATTGTGAATGAGATATATAATTAAAGCTTATTGAGTCTATTTTCATAGGAAAGAAATAGAGCAAGCAAAGGAAGTCTATATTCTGAGATATTTAAATTTCTATAAGACTAGTTTAGAGTGACCTTGTGGTCCCCTGTTCCAAATTTGGAAAATCACTAGTCAAATTTTATATTTCTAGATTACTTAGTGAGTCTATTTTCATTAGAAACAAACAGAAACGTTATCTGATTTCTGAATAATGAGATAATCAATTTTTAGTAAAGAGAGGTTAGGTCCACTGAACTGCAAAACAAGGGAAAATTTAATGAATAAAATGTATTAATTTCCAAACCTAAAATTTTAGAAAAATTATGGTAAGAAAATATATGAGTCTAGTTTCAAGGAAAATTTATGGATTTAAATTTTGAGTTTCGTAACTCGAGTTATAATTAATTTAATTACTATTATGCAGATGGATAGTTTTATTATGAATAGTGAAAGAAATTCTTTTGATTTGTGTAAGTAATTGGAAAATTTTTAATGTTCCTGGTTTGGTCCCAAACCGTTCCAATGGCATGTTTTAGGGATTTATTGGATGAATGTGAGCGAATTAATATTTTTTTAAAAGTAAATTTTTTATGCCCTGAAAGGTAAGATAAGTTTGGTAACGCCTCGTGCTCGACTCTGGCGACGGTCTCGGGTGTTATAGGTAGTGCTCGGCCAAATAGGCTGGAGTGTTCACAGTGTGGTAGGAATCATTTTGATGAGTGCTGAAGAAATGATATAGGTTGTTTCAAGTGCGGTTCACTAGACCCTTTCATCCGAAACTGTCTTAAAATGGAAAAGAAGGTCAAAAAGCAAGATATGAGAGCGAGTAATGCTCCTTTGAGGAGTAGACCACAGAAGAACCTAGAAAGTGGGGCTAGCAACAGTGGTGCGCATTGAGATTCCTCTGTGAGGTCTGAGAGCCAAGCGCCTGCAAGGACTTATGCCATTCACGCTCACGAAGAGGCATCATCACTAGATGTGATTACGGGTACTTTTTCTCTTCATAATATTTATGTTGTTGCTTTGGTTGATTCGGGGTGTACTCATTCGTATGCTTGTGTGAAATTCGTGTCTAGCGTGAATATGCCTGTCAAGTCTATAGCGTAAAGGTGTCAAACCCATTAGGCAAGCATGTATTAGTTGACCAAGAATGTAAAAGTTGTCCTTTGACAATTATAGGTCATTGTTTTTCGGCTAACCTCATGTTATTGCCGTTTGATGAATTTGATGTTATCCTTGGTATGGATTGGTTGTCTACCTATTATGTTGTTGTGAATTGTGGAAAGAAATTCATTGAACTGAAATGTGAAAATGGGGATATTCTTTGGGTTGAATCAGGTGAACCAGATAGCTTACTTGTAGTGATTTCTTCTATGACTGTAGAGAAATATATGAGAAAAAAGGTGCGAGTCTTATCTCGCATTTGTGTTGAATACCTAAGTTTCGGAAGTAAAGATTGAGACAATGCCAGTGGTATTTGAGTTTTTGGATGTGTTTCCAGAAGAGTTTCCCTAACTACCTCTAACTAAGGAAGTCGAGTTTGGTATTGAGTTAGTCCCTAATACGACGCCTATTTCGATTGCCCCATATAGGATGGCCCCGCTGGAGTAAAAAGAGTTGAAGGTTCAGCTACAAGAGTTAACAGATAAGGGTTTTACGAGACCGAGCTATTCTCCATGGGGTGCTCTGGTATTTTTTGTGAAAAAGAAAGACAGGTCGATGAGGTTATGTATAGACTATAGATAGCTCAACAAGGTGACTGTGAAGAACAAGTATCCTTTGCTAAGAATCGATGATTTGTTTGACCAATTAAAAGGAGCCACAGTGTTTTCTAAGGTAGACTTAAGGTCCAGTTATTACTAGGTAAGAGTTAAGGAGCAAGATGTACCGAAAACTGCATTTCAGATGAGGTACAGTGACGTGACCATGCCTCGAGGCTCAACAAGTTCCAAGTCCAATCCCATCGAGTTACCCAAAGGACCTATAACTCGAGCTCAGGCTAAGCACCTTCAAGAAGCTGTTTCAGCTTTGTTTGCTCAACTTTGGAACGACAATGAACTCCAAGCCGAAGGGATTGATCGGGCCAGCTTAGTACAAGCTCCATGCACTTTAGTTCAAGCTGATTTCAACTCAACGCTAGCTTGTCGATCTCTATTTAGCTCAATTCAGCTCATTTGAGCTTAATTTAGCTCGTTGAGCTAGATTTAGTTTTCCTCCAGCTTATTTATTTATCTTTTTAAATAAACTAAGTATTAGTTTTATTTTCATACAATTTGCCACAGCTCATGTCCAACTTCTCTAGTTCAAACCAGCTCATTAAAATTGTTTTCACATGTTTAAGCTAGCCAAATTTAATGAGTGCCCTATTTAGTGCATAATTTTAAAGTGTTAGGATTTGAACAAATTTAATAAATGTTTCTATTTAATTTGTCTAGCCGATTACATGTTTTTAATTTGTCAAAGCTACAGTCAAATTTATGTTGTGTCTTAATTTATTGTTTGTGTTTAATATGTCTTAGTTATTACTTGTTTTAATGTGTCCTAGCTGAATACATGATTTTAATGTGTCTTGGGCTACCGAAATTAATGTGTCTTAAGTTTGATTTATTGTTGAATTTATTTGGTGCAGGTGCATGCTTGGGATGACATAAATAGGAGCTGATGGTTCAGCTCTTCCAAGCACCTCATCGTGCATAGCAACAGCCAAAGAAAGTTGCTGGTTGCTATCTCCTAAGCAACCCATCCTGCATTGCAAGGGTCACCAAAGCTTTGACATTTGTTTAATTCAGCTGAAGGTTCTTTTCACACCCAGAGACTATTCGGTTTTGAGCTGTCACACCTAAAGGGCTGTTCAATATTGGTTGTTCACATTGGTGACTTTCCAACGCCACAAGCTGCCATTATGGGCTCCCAACTATTCAGTTCTCCAAGACAGCCTATTAAAGCTTGTTCACACTCCTTGCCCGATCATATTCAACTTGATTCAGCTGATCACTTAATTCCAATTAAACCAAGCATCGTTGAAGCTCCAAGGGATGTGTGGAAGAGCTCAAAAGAGCATTCAGCTCAATTAAGCTGATTAGAGGCATCTAGAAGCAGCCTTTAACGTTCTCCATGTACAAGAAACTACAAGGAAGCTTCCTAAGGAATTCTAGAATTTTTAGCTAACCCTTTAGCTACCTTAAGAGCCAATTCGACTATCCCTTGTAATATCTATAAATAATTTGCTTATTTCAGCTTGAAAAGAACTTTTGACATTTTGTTTAATGAAACTTTGTTTCTGTGAGGTTTACTTCCTCTCAACTTTCGTACGAGTCTCGAGCGACTTATCTAGCTTGCTAGTGGTGTCAACCAAACTTGTTTTTAGAACATATCACCATCACTTGGTGTAATGTTCTCCTATCCAACTACCAATCATCTTTTCCACCTTAAACGACATAGGAACTGGGGTGACACTCATCATAGTGTTGAATCACTCCTAAAGTTTAAGTTCATTTTCCATTTCTATTTTCTTTCTCTATCTAACTTATTATCCTAAACCGAGCCATCCAAATATCTTCCATCCTTGTTTCTCTAGAGGCAAACCTACCATCATATACCTATCCTACTTTGAACCCATTTCATTAACATCCAGCCTCTTAAGCCGATTCAAACAAATCGACAATTTTGTGAATGACCCTTCTCGTCGATGATCGGGTAACTTAAGTAGACTCGACTCGTTCAACCAAGCCGAATCACGTCATACAGGCACTATAAGTTCCTTGTCATGCCCTTTGGCTTAACCAATGCTCCCATCGTGTTTATGGATTTAATGAATCATATTATCTGTTCGTACTTGGATAAGTTCGTTGTTGTTTTTATCGATGATATATAAATTTATTCTCGTGATAAGAGTGAGCACGAGGAGCATTTGAGAACTGTTTTGCAGACTTTAAGAGATAAGCAGTTGTATGCCAAGTTTAGTAAAAGTGAGTTTTGGCTCTGAGAGGTCAGATTCTTAGGGCACATGTTGGGTGATGGAGTTAGAGTTGACCCATGTAAGATCTCGGCTATTGTTGAGTAGAAACTGTTGAGGAATGTATCTGAGATTAGAAGCTTTCTAGGCTTAGCGGGTTATTATAGACGATTCGTTAAAGGATTCCCTATGATTGCTACTCCGATGATGAGGTTGCGACAGAAAATGTCAAGTTCAAATGGATAGTAAAATGCAAATAGAGTTTTGAGAAACTAAAGTCATTGTTGACTAAAGTTCCAATTCTAGTGCAACCAAAATTAGGAAAAGAATTTGTAGTGTATAGCGATGCATCCTTGAATGGATTGGGATGCGTGCTTATGCAAGAAGGCAAGGTAATAGCGTATGCCTTGAGACAACTGAAGCCGCATGATAAAAACTATCCAACTCACGACTGAGAGTTAGCTGCTATAGTGTTCTCACTAAAGATTTGGGGACAACATTTGTATGGCGAGAGATGCTGAGTATTTACCGACCATAAAAGTCTAAAGTATTTGATGACCCAAAGGGAATTGAACCTTTGCCAACGGAGATGGCTAAAGCTCATAAAAGATTATGAGCTGGTGATTGACTATCACCCGGGGAAGGTGAACGTGGTTGCCGGTGCTTTGTGTTGAAGTCATTGTTTTCCTTGAGGGCTATGAACATTCAGTTGATTGTAACTAACAATGGTTTGATTTTAGCCAAGTTGAGAGCGAAACCAATGTTTTTCCAAGAGATCTGTGGAGCTAAAAAAGGTGATAAAGAATTGCGAGCTAAGATAACTCAGTGCGAGACAGGTATAGAATCAGACATTCGAATTGGTTTAGATGGCTATTTAATGTTTCGAGACTGAATTTGTGTACCCAAAGGCGATGAACTTATTCAGAAAATCTAGCATGAGGCACATAGCAGTTGTATGTCCATCCATCCGGATAGTGTGAAAATGTACAATGACTTGAAGAAAATGTATTGGTGGTCTGGAATGAAGAGAGACGTTTCAGAGTTTATCTCTAAGTGCCTAATTTGTTAGCAAGTGAAATCCAAACACCAAGTACCCTTGGGTTTACTTTAGCCTGTGATAGTTCTCGAATGGAAATGGGACCGTACTACTATGGATTTCATATCTAGGTTGCCTTGGACGCCAAGGAAGAAAGATGCCATATGGGTTGTGGTTGATAGGCTAACAAAGTCAGCTCATTTTATATCGGTGTGTATGGATTATCCATTTGAAAAATTGACTGATTTGTATGTTTTCGAAATTGTGAGACTCCACGGAGTGCCCTTGTCAATTTTTTTGGATAGAGATTTGAGGTTTACTTCGCGATTTTGGGAAAAGTTACAAGAAGCTTTGGGGACAAAATTGAATTTTAGCATAACTTTCCATCCTCAAACTGATGGTTAGTTGGAGAGAGTAATTCAAGTTCTTGAAGACATGTTGCGGTGTTGTGTCCTTGAATTCTAAGGCAGTTGGGAAAAGTATTTACCGCTGGTAGAGTTTGCCTACAACAATAGCTATTAGTCAAGTTTGAAAATGACGCCTTATGAGGTTTTGTATGAGTGTAAGTGTCGAACGCCCTTGTATTGGACCGAACTTAGAGAAAATTAGATTCACGGGGTTGACTTAGTCAAAGAGACTAAAGAGAAAGTAAAGGTAATTCGTAATTGTTTAAAGGCTGCTTCGGATAGATAGAAATCTTACGCAGATTTGAAACGAAAAGAAATTGAGTTTCAAGTTGGTGATAAGGTGTTTTTGAAAGTATCTCTGTGGAAGAAAGTCCTTAGATTCGATAAGAAAGGAAAATTAAGTCCACGTTTTATTGGACTTTATGAAGTGATTGAGAGAATTGGACCGATAGCTTATCGACTAGCATTGCCATCCGAGCTAGAGAAGATCTACAATGTTTTCCATGTGCCGATGTTGCGCCATTACCGTTCTGACCCTTTGCACGTTCTTTCACCAACCGAGATTGAGATTCGGTCAGATATGACTTATGGTGAAAAACCGGTTAAGATTTTAGCTCAGTAGTTTAGACAATTGAGGAATAATAATATAGCACTTGTGAAAGTACTATGGCATAGGCATGGGGTTGAAGAGGCAACATGGGAGCCCGAAAAGACTATGAGAGATCAATACCAAAACCTTTTCACTGGTAAGATTTTCGAGGACGAAAATCCCTAAGGGGGAGAATTGTAACGGCTGAATTTTGGGGCTAGTCGGAACAATAGTTTTGGAACCACAAATTCAAGGTCGGAGAAGTTATTTTAATATTATTTTATATGTTATAGAATGATTATATGAGTGTTTGAAATTTTTGGTGAATTACTTTTAGTGATTGCATGCTTAATTTTAAAAAAGGACTAAATCGTATAAAGTGCGAAAGTTTTGTTCTACTAGCTAAAGGTGTCAAATAGCCATGGAACATTAAAGTAGGGGTCCTTATTGAGTAAATGGACCAATAAAATATTAGTGGTTGGACATGGAGCCTTAATTTAAGGGATGGTCAAATTTTAGGTGACTAAATTGTTAATAAAATAATAAACCTAAAGGGACTAGCTATCATCTTTTTCATTCCTTCTCTTCACCACCAAAAATATCAGCATAATAAGGGTTTTGAGAGCTCGAAGTTCTAGCAAACTTCTATCCTTTGCAAGTAAGTGATTTTAATGGACATTCTTGATAATTTTTGTGTTTTTGGAACTTTTATAGCTTAATCTAGCTATTGAAAGGACTATTTTGCATAATATTTGAAAGTATAGGGTTTTTCCATGAGAGTATTCATGTTGTTTGCTGAATTTTTACAGACATGGTTGTTAAATAAACAACTTTTGTGAAGTTGTAACATCCCGAAATAGGCCTAATCTGAACAGTAGTTTTGGGACCACAAATTCGACATTGAAATATTTGTTTTATGATTTTTATGAGGCTAGAATATGAAAATATGCATGTGTTAAAGTTTTTATGGAGAAATTCTATGAGTAAGGTGTCTAATTGGAAAATAAGGACCAAATTGAATAAATTACAAAACTTGGATTCTAGAAGCAATTTGCATGAAATTGCTTTAGATTATTAATTAGAAGGTCTTAAAGAGAAATTTGCCCAATTTCTAAGTTTTTGGACAAAAATGGGCATGCATGGAAAATTTTGAAAGTTTAGTAAGGAGGGTCATTTTGGTCATTTAGTAATAAAATCAATAAAAAGGGAAAATGAAGGCAAAAATCAACCATCTTCTCCCTTGTACCAACCGAAATTCTCAAGCCCTCCGTAGCTAAGGTTTTCAACATTTTCAAGCTCAATAGTAAGTGACTCCTAGCCCCATTTTTAATGTTCATTGTATTTTTGAGATCCTTGTAACATGTTCTCTCCATTTCTACCTATATTTTAAGCTAGGGTTCATGTGTGCAAAGTGACCCATGCGTGACAAGTTTGTTCTTTGATGTTTTATGGGGGAATATGAAAGTTAGATGTGTGTTAAACATCTTTCCCAAAGTGATTTTCATGAAAAACCCCTAAAAGGACCTTTTTTGCAAAAGGTACAGAATATGTGGTAGAAATGTGAAATAGAGAAAAATGTATGTTAATATGAGTTTATAATGCATTCGGTTAGGCTTAGGTAACCAAGGAATTGCATGTATATAATGTTACGAGCCTAGGGATTAAACCGTAAATAATGTAAAAGATTAGGGGCAAAACGGTCATTTTCTCCGGGAGTGAAATTTAGGCTTGAAAAGAATAATATGAGATATTGATAATTCATTTTATTGTTATAGACCCCGAGGAACAAATTATGGAGGTCGATCGAGGAAAACTAAAGGTTTCGGAAAAACCAAAACGCGAAACCAACACAAATACCAGGTAAGTTTGAATAACTTAAAGTAAACCCATAATATGCCTAAATGCATGTTTTATGAATTTATGATAGTTGTATATAATGATGGCATCAAATGTGTTGATAATAATAATGACAAGATGATAAATTTCCCAGTTGAAGTTAAAAGGGAAATTCAATGGATAAACCATGGCTTTCATGACTTGAGATCCTTCATGTGTTGCAGAAAAGGATTTAGCCCGGATGGGTAATCCGTTGATCTTAAATATAGAAAGGATCTAGCCCGGACAAGTGTTCCTTGAGTGATGACCATCCCCAAGAATATGTGTGCATTAAGGATTTAGCCCGGACGGGTAATCTGATTAGGGCCTGAATTTAGCCTGGACTGGTAATTCAGATCTGAGCTCATTAAAGGTGTTTGTCATTATGAGGGATTTAGCCTAGACTGGTAATCCCAACAACACTCCATGAGTTTATATTATGAGGGATTTAGCCTGGACTGGTAATCCCACCGTAAGATGTGAGGTTCGCGAGAGTGCGTACTTAAGAAGATCACTCTTATGACTTGACAGTAAATGGATAATCTATCGAGATTTTCGAGGTACTCAACTGTAACACCCTGAATTTGGGCCTAGAAGTTTTGGGCCTTGAGCATGGGAGCGGTTGAAGGCAACTTATAATATTTTGTTGTGCATGTAAATTTCGCTAATGAAGGCTTGTTTTAGTGGTTAAGTGTGCTGAGAAGTGTTGGAGAAGACCTGGGTTCAAACCTGGACTCTAGCAAAAATTTTGGTTTAAGGTGAATCAAACGCTGGGTGTAGTAGGTAGGCCTTAAGAATATTGTTGGAGAAATTGTGCCACAAAAAACCTTGTGGTCTAGTGGCAAAGTAGCGCCACATAAGAGGCAGGAAGGTGGCGTCATAGAGTTGGCAAGGAGGTCCAGGGTTCAAAACTCATGGCAATCAAAGAGCATTGATTTTGCTAACAGGGGGCGGCAAGAGTTAGTGTTGAATTTAAATCTGATGATGGAGGGATCCCACATCGGGAAGCTAACATAAGAGTGGATGTGAAGCTGGCTTTAAATAAAGAGAACCACGAGGAGAGTAAAAGTACCTTTCTTGGCTGATCCCTTTCGCTTTATGGCGTGCTCGTTTGGGTTGGGCGACGGCTAAGAGTGCTCGGAGCGCGGATTAACTCCAGTCTCCTATCAGGTGTGTATTTTCTCGCTATTCTAGCTGTAGGATGGCTACTTCGGGCTGCGATGGGTCGAAACGGGTCATGTGGGCCCAGTGGGCCTACGGGCCCAATTGGATAAGTTGTTTGATTGTGTAGTAAATATTAGACTAGCCAGGTGAATCTCATATCTGCGGCTAGATTTGGGCTAAAAGGGCCACACGAGTGTGTGGGCCCATTTGGGCCGAGAATAGGCTTTAGGTCTATTCGTATTGTTATCCCTGTTTAGAATACTTTAGTTTACCAAATTACTAAAATGCCCTCAATTTGTAGAATTACCGTTTTACCCTCGATTTATAGAATTACCATTTTACCCTCGATTTATAAAATTACCATTTTACCCTCGATTTATAGAATTACCATTTTACCCTCGATTTATAGAATTACCATTTTACCCTCGATTTACAGAATTACCATTTTACTCTCGATTTATAGAATTACCGTTTTACCCTCGATTTATAGAATTATCATTTTACCCTCGATTTATAGAATTACCGTTTTACCCTCGATTTATAGAATTACCGTTTTACCCTCGATTTATAGAATTATCATTTTACCCTCGATTTACAGAATTACCGTTTTACCCTCGATTTATAAAATTACTAAAATACCCTTGGTTTACAAAATTACCAAAATACCCTCGATCAGTAAAATTACCAAAATACCCCTAGTTTGTAAAATTAAAATTACTAAAATACCCCTAGTTTGTAAAATTACCAAAATACCCCTAGTTTGTAAATTACTAAAATACCCCTAGTTTGTAAAATTACCAAAATACCCTTGGCTTGTAAAATTACCAAAATACCACTGATTTGTGAAATTATCGAAATACTCAATTTGTAAAATATCAAAATACCCCTGTACGGTAGAATTACCGAAATACCCTTGTAGGGTAGAATTACTGAAATAACCCTGTAGGGTAGAATTACCGAAATACCCCTGTAGGGTAGAATGACTGAAATACCCCTGTAGGGTAGAATTACCGAAATACCCTTGTAGGGTAAAAATACTGAAATACCCCTGTAGGGTAGAATTACCGAGATACCCTTGTGGGGTAAAAATTACCATTTTGCCCCTAGGGTGTTAAATGACTGTTTTGCCCTTGTGGGCAAGTGACTGACTTGGACTGTGTGGTTGACGGATTTGATTGTGAATATATGTTGGTGATATGAATGACTTGACAATGATTGTTTGATTCAAATATGGGCATGACATTCTGCATACATGACATGCCGAAATACCCTTGTAGGGTAGAATTACTGAAATAACCCTGTAGGGTAGAATTACCGAAATACCCCTGTAGGGTAGAATTACTGAAATACCCCTATAGGGTAGAATTACCGAAATACCCTTGTAGGGTAGAAATACTGAAATACCCCTGTAGGGTAGAATTACCGAGATACCCTTGTGGGGTAAAAATTACCATTTTGCCCCTAGGGTGTTAAATGACTGTTTTGCCCTTGTGGGCAAGTGACTGACTTGGACCGTGTGGTTGACGGATTTGATTGTGAATATATGTTGGTGATATGAATGACTTGACTATGATTGTTTGATTCAAATATGGGCATGACATTCTGCATACATGACATGCCGAAATACCCTTGTAGGGTAGAATTACTGAAATAACCCTGTAGGGTAGAATTACCGAAATTCCCCTGTAGGGTAGAATGACTGAAATACCCCTGTAGGGTAGAATTACCGAAATACCCTTGTAGGGTAAAAATACTGAAATACCCCTGTAGGGTAGAATTACCGAGATACCCTTGTGGGGTAAAAATTACCATTTTGCCCCTAGGGTGTTAAATGACTGTTTTGCCCTTGTGGGCAAGTGACTGACTTGGACTGTGTGGTTGACGGATTTGATTGTGAATATATGTTGGTGATATGAATGACTTGACAATGATTGTTTGATTCAAATATGGGCATGACATTCTGCATACATGACATGCCGAAATACCCTTGTAGGGTAGAATTACTGAAATAACCCTGTAGGGTAGAATTACCGAAATACCCCTGTAGGGTAGAATTACTGAAATACCCCTGTAGGGTAGAATTACCGAAATACCCTTGTAGGGTAGAAATACTGAAATACCCCTGTAGGGTAGAATTACCGAGATACCCTTGTGGGGTAAAAATTACCATTTTGCCCCTAGGGTGTTAAATGACTGTTTTGCCCTTGTGGGCAAGTGACTGACTTGGACCGTGTGGTTGACGGATTTGATTGTGAATATATGTTGGTGATATGAATGACTTGACTATGATTGTTTGATTCAAATATGGGCATGACATTCTGCATACATGACATGCCGAAATACCCTTGTAGGGTAGAATTACTGAAATAACCCTGTAGGGTAGAATTACCGAAATACCCCTGTAGGGTAGAATTACTGAAATACCCCTGTAGGGTAGAATTACCGAAATACCCTTGTAGGGTAGAAATACTGAAATACCCCTGTAGGGTAGAATTACCGAGATACCCTTGTGGGGTAAAAATTACCATTTTGCCCCTAGGGTGTTAAATGACTGTTTTGCCCTTGTGGGCAAGTGACTGACTTGGACCGTGTGGTTGACGGATTTGATTGTGAATATATGTTGGTGATATGAATGACTTGACTATGATTGTTTGATTCAAATATGGGCATGACATTCTGCATACATGACATGCCGAAATACCCTTGTAGGGTAGAATTACTGAAATAACCCTGTAGGGTAGAATTACCGAAATACCCCTGTAGGGTAGAATGACTGAAATACCCCTGTAGGGTAGAATTACCGAAATACCCTTGTAGGGTAAAAATACTGAAATACCCCTGTAGGGTAGAATTACCGAGATACCCTTGTGGGGTAAAAATTACCATTTTGCCCCTAGGGTGTTAAATGACTGTTTTGCCCTTGTGGGCAAGTGACTGACTTGGACCGTGTGGTTGACGGATTTGATTGTGAATATATGTTGGTGATATGAATGACTTGACTATGATTGTTTGATTCAAATATGGGCATGACATTCTGCAAACATGACATGCCGAAATACCCTTGTAGGGTAGAATTACTAAAATAACCCTGTAGGGTAGAATTACCGAAATACTCCTGTAGGGTAGAATTACTAAAATACCCCTGTAGGGTAGAATTACCGAAATACCCTTGTAGGGTAGAAATACTGAAATACCCCTGTAGGGTAGAATTACCGAGATACCCTTGTGGGGTAAAAATTACCATTTTGCCCTTAGGGTGTTAAATGACTGTTTTGCCCTTGTGGGCAAGTGACTGACTTGGACCGTGTGGTTGACGGATTTGATTGTGAATATATGTTGGTGATATGAATGACTTGACTATGATTGTTTGATTCAAATATGGGCATGACATTCTGCATACATGACATGCCGAAATACCCTTGTAGGGTAGAATTACTGAAATAACCCTGTAGGGTAGAATTACCGAAATACCCCTGTAGGGTAGAATTACTGAAATACCCCTATAGGGTAGAATTACCGAAATACCCTTGTAGGGTAGAAATACTGAAATACCCCTGTAGGGTAGAATTACCGAGATACCCTTGTGGGGTAAAAATTACCATTTTGCCCCTAGGGTGTTAAATGACTATTTTGCCCTTGTGGGCAAGTGACTGACTTGGACCGTGTGGTTGACGGATTTGATTGTGAATATATGTTGGTGATATGAATGACTTGACTATGATTGTTTGATTCAAATATGGGCATGACATTCTGCATACATGACATGCCGAAATACCCTTGTAGGGTAGAATTACTGAAATAACCTTGTAGGGTAGAATTACCGAAATACCCCTGTAGGGTAAAATTACTGAAATACGCCTGTAGAGTAGAATTACCGAAATACCCTTGTAGGGTAAAAATACTGAAATACCCCTGTAGGGTAAAATTACCGAGATACCCTTGTGGGGTAAAAATTACCATTTTGCCCCTAGGGTGTTAAATGACTGTTTTGCCCTTGTGGGCAAGTGACTAACTTGGACCGTGTGGTTGACGGATTTGATTGTGAATATATGTTGGTGATATGAATGACTTGACTATGATTGTTTGATTCAAATATGGGCATGACATTCTGCATACATGACATGTTGTATGGGTTGGGTTTTATAAATAAAGGAAGTGCTAAAAGGGCTATGCCCAGTTTAGCAAAAAGGGCTTTGCCCCAGTTTACTGAAAAAGGGCCTTGCCCCAATTTATCAAAAAGGGCTTTGCCCCAGTTATTAAAGGAGGCTAGGCCTCTAGTTATACGATAAAGCAGCTATGCTACCAGTGGAGAGTTTGGTTGGGTGGGTTGAGTTATTCCCCACATGGAGAGCTTGGTTGGTACGGGTAGAGAGTAGCAGATGGTGGGTTGAGTAGTCTCCCCAAATGGGCTTGCATACATTCATTGGTATTTCATGTGATAGTGAAATGGGCCTATGGGCCATATCGTTTACAGTAAAGGCTTTGGCCCAGTGATATGATTTATGAAAAGGCTTCGGCCTAGTAACCGTTAAACGAAAGGCTTCGGCCCAGTATATGTCGAGACTGAATAGGGCTTTGGCCTAGATTATACTGATACCATGTTATTCACTCTTTGTTTGTTATTGGGATTACACACTGAGTTTTCGTAAACTCACCCCGTTTCTAACTATGCAGGTAATCCCTAAGCTTAGATGGTTTGGAGCTACAAGGGACTCGGAGATGGCCACACTACTGTTTCTATTTCTTTTAATTGCAATTAGATTTCATTTTAGGTTTTTAAATTATGTAATAAGGCCGTAGGTGGGTTTTAAGTTTTAATTTGAATTGTGATTTCTTATACTAAACTGCTAGTCTAGGAAAACTCGAGATTTCAAAATGGCATGATTTTTCTAAGGAACACAAGCTTCCAACAACAAAGTTTTCAAAATGCTTTCGCGATTTTAAATGAGGTAATATACCAAAGGCAAACAAATTGGTAAACGTTTTGATGAGAATTTTAGTTTAATAATAAAGGAATTTAGATTCAGTAATGGATTTTCACCGAAAAGATCAAATTTGAAAAATGGTTTGATGTGACACACCAGATTCGGCCATAACGTCTAGGCCGGGTTTGGCGTGTTACATCAACGAGATTAACATGAGATATAGAACTGAAAATGTTGGATGATAAGCTCATCTAAGACAAATTATATGATGAATTATTTTGGGACTAACTTGATGTTTGAGTGTATGTATTAGGAGGCTATCCTATAATTATCGGATTGGTTGTCTAACATGGTTGTATGCATCGGTAAGTTTACTTTCCAGTTATTCACGCATACTAAGCATATAAATGCTTACCCCCTTTTCTTTTCCCTGTCTTACAGAGCTCGTGGACTCGTGCAAATTGGAAGATGGTTGGAGAAATAATACACTATCGACTTGACCCGCGTTGGTATTATAAATACTTTTATTTTGTTTAATGGCATGTATAGGGTTTTTGGTTATTTTGTTATATGTGTCATTTGGCTAGCC
This sequence comes from Gossypium hirsutum, assembly GCF_007990345.1. Taxonomy (NCBI): domain Eukaryota; kingdom Viridiplantae; phylum Streptophyta; class Magnoliopsida; order Malvales; family Malvaceae; genus Gossypium; species Gossypium hirsutum. The sequence continues at coordinate 54,856,375 of NC_053428.1, read as the reverse complement.
AATGTAAGGGCTTGAATGGTATACTTATTCTTTTGTATATGGCCATGAGATATGGCTCATATTGATGTAGGTCATAATCCTACTAATGATGCGTATTTATGTTTTAATGTTTCATAAGATATGATGATGAGGTTTATCATGGATGAATGCTAATAATTGAGTGTGGACATAGAATATAATGGTATGAGGGCGTAATACGGCCTAAGTGTAAAATACGTTATGTTAATCCCTAAAGCAAAAAGGATAATCTAGTATATGCTAAACCGATGAGATGAGGTTAGCATACAATGAGTTATGTTAAGGGTATAATTAGTCAATGTTGCATACCATTGAAGTCTCTAAGAGTATATGGATGATAGAGGGTAACCAAAGGCTTGGAAAATAGCCATAAAAAGGGCCACACAGGTAGACACATGGGCATGTGTCTAGGCCGTGTGTGACACACAGTTAATCACCATGGGCGTGTTGCCTGGATGTGTGTCCCTTGCACCTAAATTTTTAGGTCAGTTTGCATGGTAGTAAACACACAGACAGACACACGGCCGTGTGTCTCAACCGTGTGGAGGACACGATCTAGTACACGAGCGTGTGCCTTGGCCATGTGCCTCAAAATGAATGATGACGTCATAAATAGAATGTCTGGGTTTTTGGACACGGGCGAGGACACGGGCTTGTTTAGGCCGTGTGCGGGACACGGGCATGTGCTTGGCCGTGTGAAAACCGTTGTAGGTTCAAAATAGAAAATAAATCCAAATAATTCAACACGGGTGGGACACGGGCATGTCTCTAAGCACACGGGCATGTGCATTGTCTCCACACGGGTGTGTGAGATTTAATCTAGAAAATTTTCTTAAAATTTTCTTAGGTTCTCGGTTTAGTCTCGGACCAATCTCAATGTAAGTTTTGGGTCTCGTAGGCCCATAATAGGGACACTAAGATGTTGTTTGATTGGTTTTATTTTGGAATGAAATTTTATAACTCGTATGTTCTGAAAATGTCCGAGTATGTGTCTGGTAATGCCTCGTACTTGGTCTCGGTCTCGGGTGTAATATCCTGATTTTGGGCTTAGTGGAATAGTGGTTTCGTGACCACAAAATCTGAGATAGAAATAATGATTTTATGATTATTTTGAGGTTTATGATATGATTGCATGATTGTGTGAAAATTTCGTGAAGAAATTTTATGCATAAAGTGCTTAAATTGAAATTAGGGACTAAATCGAATAATTTGTAAAACTTGCATTCTAGAAGTTTCTAGTATGAAATTGTTTTGAAATATTAATTAGGAGGTCTTAAATAGAAATTTTACCAATTTCTAAGTCTATGGACAAAAATTGGACATGGATGGAATTTTTGGAAAGTTTAGTAGTAAGGGCATTTTGGTCATTTAGGGGTAAAATGAATTAAAATACAAAATTAAAAGCCAATTTTGCTCATCTTCAACTTCATGGCCGAATATAGCAAGGAGAAACCATGTCTAGGGTTTTTCAAGCTTCCAAGCTCGATTGTAAGTCCGTTCTAGCCTCGTTTTTAATGATTTTTACGTTTTTGGAGTCCCGATAGCTCGATTAAGCTTATGCTAGCAATAATTCAACCTAGGGTTCATATTTGGAAAAATATCCATAGGTGAAATTTGTGTATTTTGGTGTTTTATGATAGAATATGAGATTTTAAATTATGTTAGACAACTTGTACTACTCGGTTTTAAGCGAAAACGAACAAAAGGGCTTAATCGGTAAAAATACCTAATAGTCATAAGTACATGTTAGAGTGAGAATTTGATGTTACCATAGAAGGGAAAAATGATCAGCATGTCATAAAACACAAGAAAATAGGCTGAATTTTAATTTACGAGCTTTGGGGCAAAAGTGTAAATATGCAAAAGTTTAGGGGCAAAACTGTAATTTTGCCAAAATATGATTTTGGGTCAATTTGAATAATGTGAGTCCTAATTAGACTATATTTTAAGTGATAGAGCAAGGAAAACTAAAATTTGGGCTAAAATGGGGAAAATACCAAGTTGTGGATGAAATGGTAAAAGTAGCCATTTTCGCATACGAGGTAAGTTCATATGTAAATGTAGTAACATAATTGTCAGTTTAAGGAATTTAATGTTGTTTATATGATATGATGCTGATTATTATCATGAAATATTATGCTTTGTGGTTATTGTTGAATAATATGTAATTATGTGAATTACTTGATGAGTATGAACTATCACCGAAGTATCAATTTCGATATTCCGTGGAAGATGCAAAGATGTGTGATCGAGGAAAACACCCGTTTGAACCTTAGGAATAGATTAGGATACAAGTGACATGTCACTAGGATGTTTGGGCATCCGAACTCGTTGAGTTGAGTCCAAGTTCACTTATGGATGCGAATGTCCGAACTCGTTGAGTTGAGTCTGAGTTCGAGAGATGTAACTAGGCATTCGATCTCATTGAGTTGAGTCCGAGTTCACTTATGGGCGGGTTACATGGTAGCTTGGCTATATATGTGGCACTTATGTGCAAACTTTCCATGTATCCGAATTATATTCCGATGTGTTCAACGGGTAAAATTCTACTCAAATGGAGGAATACTCAAGATGAAAGGGACGTATTGGTAAGTGTTGTGAAATGAATACTTTGAACAGGTATGTACTTAACCCTCGGGTTGAAAACTCGATATAACAACAATATGGTAAGATGATAAATGAAAATGTGATACGAATGTCTCGGTGATGATTATGCAAATGATGTTTTATGTTTGCTTATATAGTTGTGTTACTTGCTATTTGCATGTGAGCTTACTAAGCATTTATGCTTACTTTCTCCTTTTCATTCCTTATAGTGTTGACAAGCCAGCTCGGAAATCAGGAACGATCAGAGGCATGCTCACACTATCCGTATACCATATTGGCATAATGGCTTGCATATTTTGAGTATGGCATGTATAGCATTATAATCATTTTGTATATATGGTCTTATGATATGGTTATTGAGTGGTATGGAAATGCTTGGTAATGATTAGCCATTGGAATGGCTAATCATGATCATATTTGGTGTTATGTATGCTAAATTGCTAGCTAATTCATGGAAACCATGAAATAGGTAAAATTTACCATAAAATAGATTCAAATAGCAGCAGTGACGTGAGTTTGAAAAATCATTAAAAATAGTAGATATACAATTAGATGATGAATAAATATGGAATTGAATAATTATGAGTCTATTTTCGTATGGATGGAACAAAACAGGTATATGAGTTATATTTTATGAGATGTTTAAATTTTTGTGAAATAGGGCCAGAGCGATTTCTGGATCCCCTATTCTAACTTTGGAAATTCACCATAAATTTTTCAAAGATAATTAGAAGTCATAATTTATATGTACAGATTCCGTATTGGGTCTAGTTTTATTAGAAACAAACAGCATAGTCATTGAAACTCTGTACAGGGAGATATCTGATTCGTAATACACAGAGGTCAGAGCAGTCGAACCCTGAAACAGGGGAGACTTTAACTAATAAACTGTACTAATTTTCTCGACCAAAAATTCTAGAAAAAAATTAGTAAATAGATATATGAGTCTAGTTTCATGGAAAATTTACGAAATTGGATTTAGAGTTTTGAAACTTGAGATATGAATTTTTAAGTGACTATGATGCAGATTGCTAGCTTGACTGAAAATTTTAAAAATAAATTGTTTGAGCTGTTTAAGTAATGAATTAAGTCTGTTAACACCTCGTGTTCGACTCTGGCGACGGTCTCGGGTACGGGGCGTTACATCGGGTACGGGTAAGGGGTGTTACATTTAGTGGTATGAGAGCTACGGTTTAGTCGGTTCTAGGACTAACGTAGCATGTGTCGAGTATATCTATACATGCCATTATACAAGTTATGATAGTGTGACATCTCCTAACCATTTTTAATTGTATTTAAATCTAGTAAATGTCTTCCAAAAAAGCTCAAGATGAGTTCGAGGGAGTCAAGAGCCTTGCGCTAGCTTCCATACAACAAGCTATTTCTAGTAGTAGTAGAAGGCCTATGTCTGAAGGCCAGGAAGAGGCTAGATTCGCCTTTTTCAACATGATGGATGAGTGGTTTGGGGATTTTTTGAGAAATCATCCCAACATACCACGACCACCCCCACCCCCTAACTGACCTGAAGGAGAAGTGCCACAAGATATGGCACCCGTGAGAATTGGTAAAGCCTAGTGGATAAGCTCAGGAAGTATGGGGTTAAAGAATTTAGAGCTAAGATTGATGATGATGTTGAACGAGCCGAGTTATGGCTCGAAAACACTACACGAGTATTGGACGAGTTATCATGTACACCGAGGAGTGTTTGAAGTGTGCTGTATCTCTTTTAAATGATACTGCATACCACTGGTGGAAGACTGTATCTTCAGTGGTGCCAAAGGAAAACATCACTTGGGAATTTTTTCAAGTGGAATTTAAGAAGAAATATATCAATTAAAGGTTCTTAGACTTGAAGCGAAAGGAGTTCCTGGAACTCAAACAAGGAAATAAGATTGTATCGGAATACGAAAGGGAATTCGTAAGACTAAGTTAGCATGCGACTGGATGGGTTCAAACAGACTCAGAAATGTGTAAACGCTTCGAGAAAGGTCTGAATGAGGAAATCAAGCTGTTAATTGGGATTTTTGAGATTCGAGAGTTTGCTGCATTAGCTTATCTGGCCAAGAAGGCCAATGAGCTCAATAATGAAAGGAAGCAAGCTAAGAGAGAATCTCGAGTTTCGAGCAAGAGATCTAGTGGTAAGACATTCTCATTCCCCACTAAAAAATTAAGGAGCCAACATGGACGCTCCACTTCATTGGTAGGATATTCGGGTAGAGCGAGAAGCTCCAAACGACGTAACCAGAAGTCTTCCTCCTCGATGGTGACTAGTGTGGGGAGTGTAGATGATCAAAAGCCAAAGTGTAAAAGCTGCAATAAATTTCACTTCAAAGAGTGCCAAATGAAGAGTGGTGCGTGTTATAGATGTGGTTCTATTGATCACTTGCTTAGAAACTTCCCAGAACGAACCGATAAAGAAGTGGAATTAGCCCTAAAGTCGAGTACTCCTATTTCTCGAGGCAGACCTCTGAGACATCCCAGAAGTGCAAGTGGCAGTCAAACTGTTGCCAAGGATGCTACTCCAAAATTAGAGGCTCGAGCCATGGCAAGAAGTTATGCAATACGCACTTGAGAGGAAGCCTCTGCCCCTAATGTCATTACGGGTACATTTTCTTTTTATGATGTACATGTTATTGCCTTGATTGACCCATGACCGACCCATTTGTATATTTGCATGAACTTGGTGTCTAACTTGAATATATCTGTAGAACCTATAGAGTTTGTGATTAAGGTGTTGAATCCCCTAGGCAAGTCTGTTCTAGTTGATAAAGTTTGTAGGAATTGTCCCTTGGTGATTCAAGGTAATTGTTTTCCGGCTAACCTTATGTTATTACCATTTGATGATATTGATGTAATACTTGGCATAGATTGGTTAGCTATGCATGATGTGATTGTAAACTATGCCAGCAAGTATATTGAATTGAAATGCTCAGATGGTGAGATACTCCAGATTGATTCAAGCGAGTTGGATACTCCGTCTGTTGTGATTACCTCTATGATGGCTCAAAAGTACATGAGAAAAGGACATGAACCCTACCTTGCTTTCGTATTCAATACTAAAGAATCTGAGTTAAAGTTGGAATCAGTACCGATAGTATGTGAATATCCAAACGTGTTTCCGGAGGAATTACCTAGATTACCTCTCGATAGAGAGATAGGGTTTGGTATTGAACTGGTGCTAGGGATAGCTCCTATTTCTATTGCTCCATATAGAATGGCAACAACTGAGATGAAAGCGTTAAAAGCACAGTTGCAAGAACTGACGGATAAAAGTTTTGCAAGGCCGAGCTTTTCGCCTTAGGGTACTCCCGTATTGTTTGTAAAGAAAAAAGATGGTTCTATGAGGCTATGTATAGATTATCGGCAACTGAACAAGGTAACTATCTAGAATAAGTATCCTTTTCCAAGGATCAATGTTTTGTTTGATCAACTGAGAGGAGCCACTGTATTCTCTAAGATAGACCTGAGATCCGGCTATTATCAGTTACGAGTTAAGGAATCGGATGTGCCTAAGACAGCTTTCAGAACGAGGTATGCCACTATGAATTTCTTGTCATGCTGCTTAGGTTGACGAATGCACTGGCAATATTTATGGACCTAATGAATAGGAAATTTCGGCCATACTTGGACAAGTTTGTTGTTGTGTTCATTGACGACATTTTGATTTATTCCAAGGATGAGACAGAGCATGCGAAGCATCTAAGGATTGTGTTACAGACCTTACGAGAAAAACAATTATATGCTAAGTTTAGCAAGAGTGAGTTTTGGCTTCAAGAGGTAGGGTTTTTGGGCCATATTCTTTCGGGTGATGGCATCCGAGTTGATACAAGTAAAATTTCTGCTATCGTTGAATGGAAACCACCTAAAAATGTAACCGAGGTTAGAAGCTTTTTGGGCTTAGCCGGTTACTACCGAAGATTTTTGAAAGGATTCTCCATGATAGCAACTCCAATGACGAGGTTGCTACAAAAAGGCGTTAAGTTTGAATGGTCAGAAAAGTGTTAGTAGAGTTTTGAGAAGTTGATGACATTACTGATTGAAACTCCAGTTCTAGTGTTACCCGAGTCAGGAAAAGTGTTTATGGTCTACAGCGATGCGTCCTTAAATGGACTGGGTTGTGTGCTTATGCAAAATGACAAAGTAATAGTCGCTTAAATGGACTGGGTTGTGTGCTTATGCAAAATGACAAAGTAATAGCTTATGCTTCACCGTAGTTGAAGCCACACGAGAAGAATTAGCCAATGCACGACTTAGAGCTTGCTGCCATTGTTTTTGCCTTGAAGATTTGAAGGCATTATTTATATGGTGAGACTTGTCGTATATTCATAGTCCACAAGGGTTTGAAGTATTTGATGAATAAAAAAGAATTGAATCTGAGACAACGGAGATGGTTAGAATTAATTAAAGATTACAAGCTGATCATCGATTACTATCCGGGAAAGGCGAATGTGGTCGCCGAGTTGCTAAGTAGAAAATCTTTGTTTTCTTTGAGGGCCATGAATTCTCGATTGGCGTTGTTTGATGATGGTTCGGTCTTGGCAGAGTTAAGGGCTAGGGTAACGTTTATTCAGGAAATTTATGATGCTCAGACTAATGATAGTGACCTGCAAGCTAAAAGAACTCAATGTGAGTCGGGCAAAAAACCAGATTTTCAAATCGATTTTGATGGATGTTTGATGTTTAGAGATAGAGTATGTGTCCCGAGGAACAATGAAATTATTCGAAGAATTTTTCAAGAGGCACATGATAGCCGTTTATCTATTCATCCTGGAAGTACCAAAATGTACCATGATTTGAAGAAAATGTACTATGGAACAGCATGAAAAGAGACATCTCTGAATTTGTATCGAAATGCTTGATATGTCAGCAAGTCAAAGCTAAACATCAAGTGCCTTCAGGTTTGTTACAGCCTATGATGGTCTGCGAATGGAAGTGGGACAGAATTACTATGGACTTTGTGATAGGATTACCATTGACCCTAAAAAAGAAATATGCTATATGGGTTGTGGTGGATAAGTTGATAAAGTCAGCTCATTTTATCTTGGTAAGGATAGATTATTCACTTGATAAGTTGGTAAGTTGGCTGACTTGTATATATCTGAGATTGTGAGATTACACGGGGTACCGCTATCGATTATTTTAGACAGAGACCCGAGATTCACTTCGAGATTCTGAAAGAAGCTACAAGAAGCCTTGGGTACTAGGTTGAGCTTTAGTATAGCTTTTCACCCATAGACTGATGGTTAGTCTGAGCGGGTGATTCAGGTTCTTGAAGATATGTTTCGATGTTGCATCCTCGAATTACAGGGCAGCTGGGAAAAATACCTGCCATTGGTAGAGTTCGCCTACGACAACAGTTTTCAAACGAGTTTGAATATGGCGCGTTATGAGGCCTTGTATGGTAGAAAGTGCCGAACTCTATTGTATTGGATAGAACTCAAAGAGAGTCAGATTCACGGAGTTGTTCTGAGCAAGGAAACTGAAGAAAAGGTTAAAGTACTATGTGACTGCTTAAGAGTAGCATCGGATAGACAAAAATCATATGCTGATCTGAAAAGAAAAGAGATCGAATTTCAAATTGGAGATAGAGTATTTTTGAAAGTATCTCAATGAAAAAGAGTATTGAGATTTGGCCGGAAAGGCAAACTGAGTTCGCGATTTATCAGACCATACTAGATCATTGAAAGAGTTGGACCATTAGCCTATCATTTGGCATTGCCACCAGAATTGGAAAAGATTAACGACATGTTCCATGTATCTATGTTAAGGCAAATATCGATTAGACCCCTTTCATGTAATTTCACCGACGGAGATTGAAATTAGACCGGACATGACTTATGGTGAAGAATCGGTCCAAATTTTGGCTTGTAAGGTTAAACAGGTGAGAAATAAAGATGTCACTTTAGTAAAAGTTTTATGGCATCGACATGGTGTGGAAGAGGCTACATGAGAGCTAGAAGAAACCATTAGAAGCCAATACTCGAACCTGTTTATTGGTAAGACTTTCAAGGACAAAAGTCTCTAAGAGGGGAGAAATGTAACATCCCGAAATAAGGCCTAGTCGGAACAGTGGTTTTGGGACCACAAATTTGAAGTTGAAATATTTTTTTATGATTTTTATGAGGCCTAGAATATTAAAATATGCATGTGTTAAAGTTTTTATGGAGAAATTCTATGAGTAAGGTGTCTAATTGGAAAATAAGGACCAAATTGAATAAATTGCAAAACTTGGATTTTAGAAGCAATTTGCATGAAATTTCTTTAGATTATTATTAAAAGGTCTTAAAGAACAATTTTCCCAATTTCTAAGTTTTTGGACAAAATGGGCATGCATGGAAAATTTTGGAAGTTTAGTAAGGAGGGTCATTTTGGTCATTTAGTAATAAAATTAATAAAAAGGGAAAATGAAGGCAAAAATCAACCATCTTCTCCCTTGTACCAACCGAAATTCTCAAGCCCTCCATAGCTAAGGTTTTCAACATTTTCAAGCTCAATAGTAAGTGACTCCTAGCCCCATTTTTAATGTTCATTGTATTTTTAAGATCCTTGTAACATGTTCTCTCCATTTCTACCTATATTTTAAGATAGGGTTCATGTGTGCAAAGTGACCCATGTGTGACAAGTTTGTTCTTTGATGTTTTATGGGGGAATATGAAAGTTAGATGTGTGTTAAACATCTTTCCCAAAGTGATTTTCATGAAAAACCCCTAAAAGGACCTTTTTTGCAAAAGGTACAGAATATGTGGTAGAAATGTGAAATAGAGAAAAATGTAGGTTAATATGAGTTTATAATGCATTCGGTTAGGCTTAGGTAACCAAGGAATTGCATGTATATCATGTTACGAGCCTAGGGATTAAACCGTAAATAATGTAAAAGATTAGCGGCAAAACGGTCATTTTCTCCGGGAGTGAAATTTAGGCTTGAAAAGAATACTTGAGATATTGATAATTCATTTTATTGTTTTAGACCACGAGGAACAAATTTCGGAGGTTGATCGAGGAAAACGAAAGGTTTCGGAATAACCGAAACGCGAAACCGACACAAAAACCAGGTAAGTTCGAATAACTTAAAGTAAACCCATAATATGCCTAAATGCATGTTTTATGAATGTATGATAATTGTATATAATGATGGCATCAAATGTGTTGATAATAATAATGACATGATAAATGTCCCAGTTGAAGTTAAAAGGGAAATTCGATGGATAAACCATGGCTTACATGACTTGAGATCCTACTTGTGTTGAAGAAAAGGATTTAGCCTGGATGGGTAATCCATTGATCTCAAATATAGAACGGATCTAGCCCGGACGGGTGTTCCTTGAGTGATCGAGCATCTCCAAGAATATGTGTGCATTAAGGATTTAGCCCAGACGGGTAATCCGATTAGGGTCTGAATTTAGCCTGGACTGGTAATTCAGATCCGAGCTCATTAAGGTGTTTGTTATTATAAGGGATTTAGCCTGGACTAGTAATCCCGAGAACACTCCATGAGTTTATATTACGAGGGATTTAGCTTGGACTGGTAATCCCACCGTAAGATGTGAGTTTCGCGAGAGTACGTACCTGAGAAGATCACTCTTATGACTTGACGATAAATGGATAATCCATCGAGATTTTCGAGGATTCAACAAGATTAACATGAGATATAGAAATGGAAATGTTGGATGATGAGCTCATCTAAGACAAATTATATGATGAATTATTATGGGACTAACTTAATGTTTGAGTGCATGTATTAGGAGGCTATCCCATAATTATTGGATTGGTTGTCTAATATGGTTGTATGCATCGGTAAGTTTACTTTCCATTTATTTAGGCTTACTAAGCATATAAATGCTTACCCCCTTTTCTTTTCCCTGTCTTACAGAGCTCGTAGACTCATGAAGATTGGAAGACGGTTGGAGAAATAATACACTATCGACTTGTCCCGCTTTGGTATTATAGATACTTTTATTTTGTTTAATGGCATGTATAGGGTTTTTGGTTATTTTGTTATATGTGTCATATGGCTAGCCAATGTAAGGGCTTGAATGGTATACTTATTCTTTTGTATATGGCCATGAGATATGGCTCATATGGATGTAGGTCATAATTCTACTAATGATGCATATTTATGTTTTAATGTTTCATGAGATATGATGATGAGGTTTATCATGGATGAATGCTAATAATGGGACCTAATAAATTGAGAGTGGACATAGAATATAATGGTATGTAGGTGTAATACGGCCTAAGTTTAAAATGCGTTATGTTAATCCCTAAAGTGAAAAGGATAATCTAGCATTTGCTAAATCAATAAGATGAAGTTAACATGCAATGAGTTATGTTAAGGGTATAATTAGGCCACTTGCATACCGTTGAAGTCCCTAAGGGTATATGGATGATAGAGGGTGACCAAAGGCTTGAAAAATAGCCATAAAAAGGTCCACATGGGTAGACACACTGGCATGTGTCTAGGCTGTGTGTAACACAAGGTCAATCCCCATCGGCGTGTTGCCTGGTCGTGTGTCCCTTGCACCTGAAATTTTAGGTCAGTTTGCATGGTAGTAAACACACGGGCAGACACACGGTCGTGTGCCTCAACTGTGTGGAGGACACGATCTAGTACACGGGCGTGTGCCTTGGCCGTGTACCTCAAAATGAATGATGATATCATAAATAGAATGTCTAGGTTTTTGGACACGGGCAAGGACACGGGCGTGTCTAGGCCGTTGTGTGGGACATGGGCTAGGGACACGGGCGTGTGCTTGGCCGTGTGAAAGCCCCTATAGGTTCAGAATAGAAAATAAATCCAAATAATTCAACACAGGTAGGACACACGGGCATGTTCCTAAGCACATGGGCGTGTGCATTGTCTCCACACGGGCGTATGAGACTTAATCTAGAAAATTTTCTTAAAATTTTCTTAGGTTTTTGGTTTAGTCCCGTACCAATCTTAATGTATGTTTTGGGTCTCGTAGACCCATAATAGGGACACTAATATGTTGTTTGATTGGTTTTATTTTGGAATGAAATTTTATAACCAGTTTGTTCCGAAGATGTCTGAGTATGTGTCTGGTAACGCCTCGTACTTGGTCTCAGTCTCGGGTACGGGTAAGGGGTGTTATAGAAGTGGTTTTCATGGAAACACCAAAAATGACCATTTTGTGAAGTTTATAAAAATAGGTTGTCAATATGTGAAATAATTGGATCTGTGAGTTACAATAAGCTTGAAATAGATTTGGCTAGGCTTGGTTAATGAGGAAATTTGATGAAAATCGATTTTGTGTGCCTTGGGGCAAAATCCTAATTTTGTGAAAGTCTTAAGGGAAAAATGATCATTTTTCCAAAATATGGATTATGAAATGCCTTGCTTAATGTGATGATTAAATTAGTAAATTTTATTATTATAGATCAAGAAATACAAAATCCAGACCATGATCGGGGGAAGGCCAAGCTAGTAGACTAATTCAATCTAGTCGCCCACTTTTTTGTATACCGAGGTAAGTTGTACGTAAATACTGCAACTTTATCGTTATTATGTATTGAATGATTGTTTTTGTATAATATGCTTGAATACTCTTATGAGTAATGCATGGTGAAATTTAATATGTTAAACTCCCAGTCAAACCTTTTTGGAATAGATTGGGTATCCATGCCATGACATTTGGTTGATACGTGTGCTAGTGTAAGACCATGTCTGGGACATGGCATCGGCCACATTATGAGAGCCAATGTAAGACCATGTTTGGGACATGGCATTGGCATTGAGACGAGAGCTAGTGTAAGACCATGTCTGGGATATGGCATCAGCACTTTGCCCTCTTATGTAAGCCTTATCGGATATCCTTTAGTATTCCAAATGGTTCCACGAGTTATTTTAAGCTTATGATAAAGATATGAAAGGATATAATCATGTTGTGAGTGGTACAGGTTCTTACTCGAAACTCATGAGATATGAGCTTAGTTATGATGCCCTAAATGGTAAGGATGGAATTGAGTAAGTTCTATTTATGAGAATGATTTTGGGGACTATCTTGAAATCTTTGGCTTATACTTGTGATGTGTAAATATGTAGTAAGTCTACCATTGTTAAATCAAGAATGTTGTGCTGGTTTATAATATGCTATGTGTTTAAATATGCATGGTTGATGTGGTTACTTATTTACATGCAACTTACTAAGCTTTATGCTTATTCCTTTTCCTTTGTTTTTTTTGTAGTGCCACCAAACTAGCTCAGGAATCAAGGGACGTTAGAGGCATCAATCACACTATCACCTAAAGTTTTTGGTATAGTTAGATTTACCATTTTGAGTATGGCATGTATAGGGACTTGGACTTTTTGTAAAGTGTCATATTGTTTTAGCCAAATATGTTGGCTTGTAATGAAGGATGATTCATTTTGTATAAGGCCATGGATGGTGGCTAATAATTATCATTGCTAAATGCATCAAATGAGAATTTTCATGGATGTGGTTATTGCATGGTTTGTATTGATGAGTAGGAGATGTTGTATGTGATAGAATATAGCTTAGAATTGATGTGTGGATGTTTGGGTGTGGCTGTTTTGGGTGTTTGTTTATGCTTGGATTGGAGATGTTTGATGTGGTGTAGATTGGTGCAAGTAAGGGTGGCAAAAAGGCTTGGTAGATAGCCTTGCTTTTGTCGACACTGGAAAACACACGAGCATGTGTCTAGGCCGTGTGTGACACACGGTCTGTTCCATAGGTGTGTAGACATGCCGTGTGTCCCCTACACCTAAATTTGGCAAAACAAAATGACCAATAGTAACCACACGGGTGGAGACATGGCGGTGTGTCTCAACCATGTAGGGGACACGGCCATAGTACATGGGCATGTGCCCAGGTCATATGAAGTCTGCATCTGATTTTGGAATTTAATTCGTCACAAGGCCTAAGGACACGGGCATGTGCCTTGGTCATGTGACTTTATTTTTTTGATGACATCATAGTCAGAGAGTTACACGGGCTAAGGACACGGCGTGTGACTCTCCAAAACATGAAAATTTTTCTAAGTGTTGTAATGGTTTCAGAAATTCCTAGTTTAGTCCCAAATCTTCCTGAGGCATGATTTGGGTCTTGTACACCTGTATAAGGGATGTTATGCAAATGTTTGAATGACCTTAAGTGGAGCGAAATTTTATGGTTTGGTTTTTGTGTGTTTGATTGTGTTCAAGTACAGTAATGCCTCATAACCTATTCCAGTGTTGAGTGTGGGTAGGAGGTGTTACATTAACCATAAGACATTTGGATACAGAGTTAGAAGTATTACTTTTCATACTCACACCAATACAGCTACCTCAGATTATTGTACATCTTAGAACTTCCTGAATGAACAGATAATTACCACTGTGCTAGATGTCACAATTGTTGTAAAATCTTTGGATTTCTCGATACATGAACTCTATATCAACACAACAAACAATTGTCGGTTCCAATATGAAATTATGAATAAGAAATCAATTTTTGTTGAACCCTTTTTAACTTGTAATTCACTGACACACTTCTTAGTCTCACAAATTCGCTGATTAAACATCAATTTAGTTTCTAGTTCATCCAATAATTATTCATGATTTGATAAGATTAATCGCATGTTTATAAGTCATAAAACACACAAAGGTTTCTGACTCAGAACATCTGAGACTATAATCGTTTGGCCAGAGTGATAATCAAGCACCGACTCACAATCTTTCAATAGTTTAAGCCATCTTTACTGTCTTAAATTCAGATATTTTAGAAACATCAAAGATTTTAAACTCTTATAGTCTTCAAAAGGTTACATTACTCACCAAACAATTAATGTCGCTAACTATTCAACACAAATACAATGTCAACCATCTCTAATTCTCATGTCGAATAACTCTTTACCCGATGCAGGCTAAACCAGAACTGATGCTTCAGTTAACAATGTCTTCAACTATTTATCACTTTATTAATAAATATCATATCATACATACTTCACAAGCGCAATCTACAAGAACATTTCTCAATAAAACCATTCTGATGGATATAATTTTGTATCATGTCTTTTAGAATATGAATCCTGCATTCAGAATATTCATTTATTTACCCGTGAACATTAAAGGTTTATTTCCACCGTGTGGATATATTCAGATACAAGTAACTCGATTAATCCTTCAAGCAATTAATCCAATCAAACTAGACAACTGAATCGATCTCGGCTGTCAAACAATGACGTTTCAATTATTAATCAACAAGCCTTAAACCATCAGATAGATTAAAATCATACTGCCATAATAAGGCCGACATCTCAACCGTATATATATATAATGTCCCAGTTATCAATAATGCATTTTGAACACAAGAGAAATTCAAATATGATTTTCAATAGCAACCAATGCAGAAATAGAACCTCTATAAATCTGATAAATATACCACTGTACTCTCAAGATCAAACCAGAAATTTTAAATCATATTAGATATGGTCATCTCTGTCAAAAGGATATCTCTTGCAGACAATCACATAGAATCATAACAAAATCGAGGTAGCGAAACCTCAATTGTTGAGCTATACAAAATTTCTGGAAATTGCAACCCATATAGAATGATAAATATCCCGATGATATTCCAAAAAATTTCCAGAAGGAAGAACAACACTCATAAACACTAAAATCAATGGTAACAGAAGTAATATAATCTTCATGTAATTTCAATAGAACAATAACCAATAGAGACAAAATACTATCAATCATACAGATTTTACCGTCAGCTTTCCTATCAACACAAGGGAATAAAATACCAGAGAAAGATAAAGTAATGTCGATCATAACTCAAACAGAGCAATAATACTTTCATCTAACAGTATGCTTCACTAATGTTCTCATACGATATGAATTCCTTATGAAATTAAATAGTCATATATACTTCTGAGAATGAATGTATACATGGATTTCCCAAGAAGAAACCATAGTAACTGCCCAACTATAACCACTGCACTCAGCTATCATTTCAATTCAAACATTACTCCATTGTCTATTTCTGACATCACTAATCTCACATTATCACATCACTAGTAGAAATCAATTCAGAAGAACTTCCAGTTAATACGTTCTTTAAACATTATACCTGAATACTTTCGTCTCATTGAATTCAACTTCTTCTTTAACAGTGACTTAGCATAATACGAATGGGCTTCAACATGATCCAATATCTTTTTTGTTACTGTCTTCACTTGCGAACTCATTCTCTTATCTGATCACAATACTAATCCTTAAATCATGAAACTCTGTAATTCCACACTTGTAAGCTTATTTAATCTATATAATAAGGATTTCATTACAATACCTTACCGATGAAGGGGAAAGGGTTGTAAAGCCTAAAACTTAACTCTCACATGAACATGTACATTACACATACTATTTTGAATGCCGGTTCATTACTAATTCCACATTTTCAAAACACCTAAGAATCATTTACTTATGATCACTTTTGTACTTAACACATAGCTCATACGCTAAATCAAATCATTAGTTCACAATCAAAATATTCACATAGCAATCATAGACCAAATATCCCAACTCATATACTTATATAATTATAACATTTATCAATAGCAGAATATCATGCACTCTGATTCATACCTTTATGAGTTTCAACTCATCAGTAGCACATTTTCACTCAAACGTTTGAGTATAACATTCTGTACTATTAGAAGTAGCTCGGTTGGAAAGCATATCTGTTTAATTAAAACAATTCTCGTCAGAATCAGGAGATATCACACTATCACAGGTTAAATATGGCATGTACAGCTAGACTCTCACACGCTACGTTAGTCCTAGAATAGACTAAACTGTAGCTCTGGTACCAATTAAATGCAACACCCCTAACCCGTATCCGTCGACGAAATAGGGTTACGAGGCATTACCGACCAATACACATCATTCACATATATAACATATACATTTATGCATTCATACTCAAAATCCATTCAAAACATTTACAATGTCCCTTGTAAGGCTCTTCGAGACCTTAAAACACGCTTAGAAGTGGTTTGGGACTAAATCGATAACATTTGTAAACTTTGGGAAACTTAGAAAATTTTCAAACATTTAAGGGTCACACGCCCATGTGAAGAGGCTGTGTGCCTCACACGCCTACTAAACACGCCCATGTGAAAATAGTGCATACATACTGACTTGTACCACACGGCCGAGGACACGCCAGTGTGTCAGGCTGTGTGAAATCTAGAGGGGTTACTGACTTGGCCACACAGTCAGCCACACACCGGTGTACACGACCAGTGACACGCCCGTGTGTCTAGGTCGAGTACGAGGTGTTACGAAACTTAATTCATTAATTAAACAACTTAAACAATTTATTTTAGAATTTCCAGACAAGCTAGCTAACTGCGTCATAGTCTCTTAAAAATTCATATCTCGAGTTTCGAAACATGAAATTAAGATCCGTAAATTTTCCCTGAAACTAGACTCATATATCTATCTACTAATTTTTTTCTATAATTTTTGATTGAGCTAATTAGTACAGTTTATTGATTAAAGTCTCCCCTATTTTAGGGTTTGGCTACTCTGACTCCTATGTATTACGAATCAAATATCTCCCAGTACAGAGTTTCAATAATTATTCTGTTTGTTTCTAATAAAAATAGACTCAATAAGAACTCTATAAATATAAAACATGACTTCTAATTATTTTTTGAAAATTTATGGTAAATTTTTAAATTCAAAACAGGGGATTTAAAGACCACTCTAACTCTGTTCCACAAAACTCAAATATCTCATAAAATATAACTCATTTACCTATTTTGTTCCATCCATATGAAAATAGACTCATCAAGCTTCGATTTCATCACTTATTAATCCTTTAATTCCATTTCTACTATTTTTAGTGATTTTTCAAATTCATGTCACTGCTGCTGTCTGATTCTGTTTTGTGGCCAATTTTACCTTTCCAAGGATTTTCATGGTTTAGTTAAGACATAAAGCATACATGTTATCATATATAAACTTGATTAGCCATTCCAATAGCTAATCATTCTCAAACATTTTCATTCCATCCATGGGCCATATCGTAAGATTATACACACAAAATGATTGGAATGCTATACATGCGATATTTCCAAAAATTTCAAGTCATTATACCGTGATTGTCTAGTGATAGTGTGAGCGTGCCTCCGACCGTCCCGATCTCCAAATTGACTTGTCAAAACTACAAAGAATGAAAAGGAGGGAGTAAGCATAGATGCTTAGTAAGTCCACATGCAAATAACAAATAACTTAACGAAGAAATTATACCAACCAACATTAACATAATATCACCAAAACATATATCACATTTCTATACATCATTCATCGTCTTACCATATTATTTTTGTCGTATCAAGTCTCAACCCGAGGGTTAAGTACATACCTGTCCAAAGTGCCCATTCCACAACACTTACCAATACGTCACTTGCATCTTGAGTATTCTTCCATTTCACTAGAATTTTACCCGTTGAACACATCAGAATATAATTCGGATACATGGAAAGTTTGCACATAAGTGCCATATATGTAGCCAAGCTACCATGCAACCCACCCATCAGCGAACTCGGACTCAACTCAACGAGCTCGAGCATTCGCATCCATAAGTGAACTCGGACTCAACTCAACGAGTTCAGAACTCAACCATCCTAGTGACATGTCACTTGTACCCTAATCCATTCCCAAGGTTCAAATGGGATTCTTCTCAATTTTACATTTTGATCACCTTCTTCGAAATGTAAAAACCGATACTTGCTAACATCTCATTATTATCAAGTTGTTCACATAATTTGCATATTACCAAATAATAATTCACAAAGCATAATATTTCATGATAATAAATATCATATCATACAAATATCATTAAATCACTTAAAATAAAATTATGTTACCTTATTTACACATGAACTTACCTCGATACAAAATATTAGCAATCAAGCCTATTCCTCATAAACTTTGTTTTTCCCTCGATTGCGACTTGAATCTCGTTTCTCTTAATCTATAATACCAAATTAATTTATTTAATACACACATTCATCAAAACAGCCCCTAGTACGAACTTTGGCAAAATTATCATTTTGCCCCTAAACTTTTGCATATTTACACTTTTGCCCCAAGGCTCGTAAATTAAACCTCATCCTATTTTCTTATGTTTTATGACATGCTGATCATTTTTCCCTTTTATGGAAACATCAAATTCACACTCTAACATGTACTTATGAATATTAGGTATTTTTACCGATTAATCCCTTTTACTTGTTTTCAGTTAAAACCGAGTAGCACAAGTTGTCTAGCATAATTTAAAACCTCATATTCTATCACAAAACACCAAAATACACAAATTTCACCTATGGGTATTTTTCCAAATATGAACCCTAGGTTGAATTATTGCTAGCATAAGCTAAATCGAGCTACCGGGATTTAAAAAACATAAAAATCATTAAAAACGGGCATAGAGATCACTTTCAATCAAGGCTTAAAAGTGTTGAAACCCTAGCTATGGTGGAGAGCAAAATTTGGCAGCAACTTATGGAGAAGATGATCATTTTTGTGTTATTTTTCCCATTTTATTTCATTTAATATCCAAATGACCAAAATGCCCTTCCTTACTAAACTTTCAAAAATTCCATCCATGTCCAATTTTTGTCCATAAACTTAGAAATTGGTCAAATTTCTATTTAAGACCTCGTCATTAATATTCCAAAGCAATTTCATACTAAAAACTTCTAGAATGCAAGTTTTGCAACTTATTCAATTTAGTCCCTAACTTCAAATTAAGCACTTTATGCATAAAATTTCTTCACGAAATTTTCACACAATCATGCAATCAAATCATAGACCTCAAAATAATCATAAAATAATTATTTATATCTCAAATTTGTGGTCACGAAACCACAATTCCAATTAGGCCCTAATTCGGGATATTACAACTCTCCCCTCTTTAAGGATTTTCGTCCTCGAAAATCTTACCGGTAAACAGGTGTGGGTATTGACTTCTCATGGTTTCCTCAGGTTCCCATGTAGTCTTTTCTACCCTGTGTTTTTGCCATAATACTTTCACGAGAGCAACACTTTTATTTCTTAGTTGCTTGATCTCTCGAGCTAAAATCTTAATCGGTTCTTCTTCGTAAGTCATATCTAGTCGTAACTCGATTTCTGTCAGTGAAATCACATGTGAAGGATCTGAACGATACCGACGTAACATAGATACATGGAATACATCATGAATTTTCTCTAATTCTGGCAGTAATACTAATCGATACGCTACCGGGCCAATTCTTTCAATTACCTCATACGGTTTGATGAAACATGGACTCAACTTGCCTTTCTTACCGAATCTAAGAACTTTCTTCCACAGAGACACTTTTAAAAACACTTTATCACCAACTTGAAACTCGATCTTTTTTCGCTTCAAATCTGCATAAGATTTTTGCCTATCCGAAGCAGCTTTTAAACAGTCTCGAATCACTTTCACTTTTTCTTCAGTTTCCTTGATGAAATCAACTCCGTAAATCTGGTTTTCTTTGAGTTCGGTCCAATACTGTGGTGTCCGGCACTTGCGACCATACAACACTTCATAAGGTGCCATTTTCAAACTCGTCTGATAACTGTTATTGTAAGCAAATTCTATCAACGGTAAGTATCTTTCCCAACTACCTTGAAATTCAAATATACAACATCTGAGCATGTCTTCAAGAATCTGAATCACTCTCTCTGATTGTCCATCAGTTTTTGGATGAAAGGCAGTGCTGAAATTTAACTTCATACCTAATGCCTCTTGCAACTTTTGCCAAAATCGCGAAGTAAATCTCGGATCTCTATCCGAAATGATTGACAAAGGTATTCCGTGAAGTCTAACAATCTCTCTAATATACAATTCAGCCAACTTATTAAGAGAATAATCCATACGTACCGGAATAAAATGGGATGATTTAGTCAATCTGTCGACTATAACCCAGACGACATCTTTCTTTTTCGGAGTTAATGGCAATCCTGATACAAAATTCATAGTAATTCGATCCCATTTCCATTCAGGAACCATGATAGGCTGGAGTAGTCCCGAAGGCACCTGATGTTCAGCTTTTACTTGCTGACAAACCAAGCATCGCGATACAAACTCAGAAATATCTCTTTTCATTCCGTTCCACCAATACATTTTCTTCAAGTCATTGTATATCTTTGTACTACCCGGATGCGTAGATAAACAACCATTGTGGGCTTCGTGCAAGATCCTCCGAATCAACTCATTATTTTTCGTTACACAAATCCGATCTTTAAACATCAGACAACCATCAGAGCCAATTCTGAAGTCTGATCCTGTATCTGCCTCATATTGTTTTCTTTTAGCTTGTAATTCTTTATCACTTCTCTGAGCTTCATAAATCTCTTGTAAAAACATCGGTCTTGCCTTCAACTCTGCTAGAATCAAACCATCATCAGATACCGTCAACTGAGTATTCATAGCTCTCAAAGCAAATAACGACTTTCTACTCAAAGCATCGGCAACCACATTCGCTTTCCCCGAATGATAGGCAATCACAAGCTCATAATCTTTCAATAATTCTAACCATCTCCGCTGTCTCAAATTCAAGTCTTTTTCTGTCATCAAGTACTTGAGACTTTTATGATCCATATACACTCAGTATTTTTCTCTGTACAGATAATGTTGCCAAATCTTCAAAGCAAATACTACAACAGCTAGCTCCAAATCATGAGTTGGATAGTTCTTTTCGTGAGATTTTAACTGCCTCGAAGCATAAGCCACAACCTTTCCCTCTTGCATAAGTACGCATTTCAAGCCTTTTAGAGAGGCATCACTATACATTACAAATTCTTTACCTGGCTCGGGTTGTACCAACACTGGTGCTTTAGTCAGTAACTTCTTTAATTTCTCAAAACTCTGTTGGCATTCTTCTGTCAACTCGAATTTAACATCCTTTCAGAGTAATCTAGTCATAGGAGTAGCAATCATAGAGAATCCATTTACAAATCGTCAGTAATAACTAGCCAAACCCAAGAAACTTCTGACCTCAGTCATGTTCTTCAGCGGCTTCCACTCAACAATAGTTGAAATCTTACTAGGATCAACCCGTATACCATCACCTGAAACAATATGACCTAAGAATCCAACTTCTTGAAGCCATAGCTCACTTTTACTGAACTTGGCATACAACTGCTTATCTCTCAGAATTTACAAGACTATCATCAAGTGCTCAGCATGTTCTGTCTCGTTCTTCGAATAAATCAAGATATAGTTAATAAATACCATAACAAACTTGTCCAAATATGGCCAGAATATTCGATTCATCAAATCCATAAACACAGCAGGAGCATTTGTTAACCCGAATGGCAAAACTAAAAATTCATAATGACCATACCTTGTTCTAAAAGCAGTTTTAGGCACATCTGATTCTTTCACCCGCAACTGGTAGTGCCCAGACCTCAAATCGATCTTTGAAAACCATGTCGCTCTTTTCAACTGATCGAACAAGTCGTCAATTCTTGGCAACGGATACTTGTTCTTGACTATCACCTTATTCAACTACCGATAGTCCACACATAATCTCATAGAACCATCCTTCTTTTTCACAAATAATATGGGAGCACCCCAAGGCGAGAAACTCGGTCTCACAAAGCCTTTATCTGTCAATTCTTGCAGCTGTGTCTTTAATTCTATCAACTCTATTGGTCCCATTCTATATGGAGCAATCGAGATCGGAGTCGTTCCCGGTATCATCTCAATACCAAATTCTACTTCTCTGACAGGAGGCAAACCTAACAACTCTTCTGGAAATACATCCGTGAATTCACACACAATTGGCACTGATTCAACTTTCTTTTCAGTTTCTTTTGTATTCAATACATATGCAAAACAAGCTTCATAACCTTTTCTCAAATATCTCTGAGCCGACATCGAAGTAATCACACTAAACAATGCTTCTGATTCGTCTGATTCAACCCGCAAAATTTCACCATTTTCACATTTTAATTCAATAACCTTTTGTTTACAATTCATTATAGCATCATGCAATGTCAACCAATCTATACCTGAAGGCATCTGGGGTATAGGTTGAGAAATCGGGGGTGGCGGGGGAGGTTGTTGAGCAGTCGGGTTCGTACAAACGAACTCAGTATACCAGGCATTCATCATCTGGAGAAAGGCTTCTCGAGCCCTTTCTCTTCCTCCTTGGCCAACTGTAGGAGGTCGATTTTCAGTGGGCACCGCCCCTTCAGCAGGAGCTGGCGCATTGCTCTCTACATCATCAACCATAGTTGGATCGGGATCCATTTACTATAAAAATAATCATTTAAAAAGGTCAGGAGTCGTCACACTATCACAATATATAAATATGGCATGTTTAGCAAAATCTGTACTTACACCATGTTAGTCTGAGAACCGAATAAACTTGCTCTGATACCACTAAATATAACGCCCCCGCAACCGAGATCGTCGCTGGAGTTGAGTACGAGGTGTTACTAAACTTATCTCATTAATTAAACAGCTTAAACAATTTATTTTAGAATTTCTAGACAAGTTGGCTAACTGCATCATAGTCGCTTAAAAATTCATATTTCGAGTTTCGAAACTCAAAATTAAGATCTGTAAATTTTCCCTAAAACTAAACTCATATATATATCTACTAATTTTTTTCTATAATTTTTGGTCAAGCTAATAGTACAGTTTATTGATTAAAGTCTCCCCTGTTTCAGGGTACGGCTACTCTGACCCCTATGTATTATGAATCAGATATCTCCCTGTACAGAGTTTCAATGATTATGCCGTTTGTTTTTAATAAAACTAGACTCAATAAGAATCTATAAATATAAAACATGACTTCTAATGGTTTTTTTTTAAATTTATGGTAAATTTTTAAATTCAGAACAGGGGATTCAAAGACCACTCTAACCCTATTCCACAAAAACTTAAATATCTCATAAAATATAACTCATTTACCTGTTTTGTTCCATCCATATGAAAATAGACTCATCAAGCTTCGATTTCATAACTTATTAATCCTTTAATTCCATTTCTACTATTTTTAGTGATTTTTCGAATTCATGTCACTGCTATTGTCTGATTCTATTTTGTGGCCAATTTTACCTTTCTAAGGATTTTCATGGTTTAATTAAGACATAAAGCATACATGTTATCATATATAAACTTGATTAGCCATTCCAATAGCTAATCATTCTCAAACATTTTCATTCCATCCATGGGCCATATCGTAAGATTATACGCACAAAATGATTGGAATGCTATACATGCCATATTTCCAAAAATTTCAAGTCATTATACCGCGATTGTCCAATGATAGTGTGAGCGTGCCTCCGACTATCCCGATCTCCAAATTGACTTGTCAAAACTACAAAGAATGAAAAGGAGGGAGTAAGCATAGATGCTTAGTAAGTCCACATGCAAATAACTAATAACTTCACAAAGAAATTATACCAACCAACATTAACATAATATCACCAAAACATATATCACATTTCTATACATCATTCATCGTCTTACCATATTATTGTTGTCGTATCAAGTCTCAACCCGAGGGTTAAGTACATACCTGTCCAAAGTGCCCATTCCACAACACTTACCAATACGTCACTTGCATCTTGAGTATTCTTTCATTTCACTAGAATTTTACCTGTTGAACACATCAGAATATAACTCGGATACATGGAAAGTTTGCACATAAGTGCCACATATGTAGCCAAGCTACCATGTAACCCACCCATAAGCGAACTCGGACTCAACTCAACGAGTTCGGAACTCAACCATCCTAGTGACATGTCACTTGTACCCTAATCTATTCCCAAGGTTCAAACGAGATTCTTCTCAATTTTACATTTTGATCACCTTTTTCGAAATGTAAAAACCGATACTTGCTAACATCTCATACTTATCAAGTTGTTCACATAATTTGCATATTACCAAATAATAATTCACAAAGCACAATATTTCATGATAATAAATATCATATCATACAAATATCATTAAATCACTTAAAATAAAATTATGTTACCTTATTTACACATGAACTTACCTCGATACAAAATATTAGCAATCGAGCCTATTCCTCGTAAACTTTGTTTTTCCCTCGATTGCGACTTGAATCTCGTTTCTCTTAATCTATAATCCCAAATTAATTTATTTAATACACACATTCATCAAAACAGCCCCTAGTACAAACTTTGGCAAAATTACCATTTTGCCCCTAAACTTTTGCATATTTACACTTTTGCCCCAAGGCTCGTAAATTAAACCTCATCCTATTTTCTTATGTTTTATGACATGATGATCATTTTTCCCTTCTATGGAAACATCAAATTCACACTCTAACATGTACTTATGAATATTAGGTATTTTTATCGATTAAGCCCTTTTACTCGTTTTCACTTAAAACCGAGTAGCACAAGTTGTCTAGCATAATTTAAAACCTCATATTCTATCATAAAACACCAAAATACAAAAATTTCACCTATGGGTATTTTTCCAAATATGAACCCTAGGTTGAATTATTGCTAGCATAAGCTAAATCGAGCTACCGGGATTTAAAAAACATAAAAATCATTTAAAACGGGCATAGAAATCACTTACAAGCAAGGCTTGAAAGTGTTGAAACCCTAGCTATGGTGGAGAGCAAAATTTGGCAGCAACTTATGGAGAAGATGATCATTTTTGTGTTATTTTTCCCATTTTATTTCATTTAATATCCAAATGACCAAAATGCCCTTCCTTACTAAACTTTCAAAAATTCCATCCATGTCCAATTTTTGTCCATAAACTTAGAAATTGGTAAAATTCTATTTAAGACCTCGTCATTAATATTCCAAAGCAATTTCATACTAAAAACTTCTAGAATGCAAGTTTTGCAACTTATTCAATTTAGTCCCTAACTTCAAATTAAGCACTTTATGCATAAAATTTCTTCACGAAATTTTCACACAATCATGCAATCAAATCATAGACCTTAAAATAATCATAAAATAATTATTTCTATCTCGGATTTGTGGTCACGAAACCACTATTCCAATTAGGCCCTAATTTAGGATATTACAATACTGACTTAAATTTGAAGGGTACCACAAGAGGCACACGGCCGTGTAGCATGACCGTGTGTCGCACACGGCTGAGACACATGCCTGTGTCTCTGCCTGTGTGGAAAAAAATAGGCCATTTATAAAGCCAATTTTCCACCCTTCTCTCATGACACATAGCATCCAAATTGGTACCATTTCCATACACATTTTAGCAACCAAAACATGCTATTTTATACACATAACATGCCATCTATCCACAACCATTTCAATTACTCAATTCTATATTCAAAAACATATCAAATCAATATGCCATAATCATCAATCTCACAAAACTACTAAATTCATTTACTCATTAAATTATCATCTATATCATGTGTCAACACACACCTTATCATCATCTATAATCATATCATAATATACTATTCCTCAAACATTAATAACTAACCAAATGAGTAACCATTTAATCATATCAACAACCATGGCGAACAATGTCCAAAACACAAGATATTATACATCACATATAACACTTATACAATACAAAATTCAAGCCAACTTAAATTGCCAAATAATACCAACATTTACAAGCCAAAAGCAAACCAAATCTTATGACTATATTAAACTTTAAAACATATC
Source organism: Gossypium hirsutum (assembly GCF_007990345.1). Classification (NCBI taxonomy): domain Eukaryota; kingdom Viridiplantae; phylum Streptophyta; class Magnoliopsida; order Malvales; family Malvaceae; genus Gossypium; species Gossypium hirsutum. The sequence continues at coordinate 54,830,073 of NC_053428.1, read as the reverse complement.
ATCAACTCACTAGCCTATACATGCCATAAAACCAAGCCAAAAGGTGTAAAATACCAAAAATCAATAGCCGAATAGTGTGATACAATCTCCGTTGACTCCCAACCCTAGCGAACATCCGATACACTATAAAACATAGAAAAATAACACAAAGTAAGCTTCACAGCTTAGTAAGTTCGTATATGAGCCTAAAATGATCACAACATTCATATAGCAATTCGAAATAGATAAACCATTAATATTTAAAGCATCAGTTCATGAGCTAACATCAAATTATTCATGTCCTCATTCGCAAGTTCTCAACTTCATATAACTCGATACTTGAGTAGTTTTCGGTACATACCTGTATTGATACTTTTCTATTTACCACCCATACTGTTATCAAACCTCTCTGGTTTATTATTACTTATGATACAAATTCATCAATTTTTCAATGCCATAGTCCAACTATGGTCTTACACATACATTGCCAAGGCCTTGCCGTGGTCTTTCTTTCACGTGCCATAACCCGGTTATGGTCTTATTAGTCGATTGCTATATGTATATTTAGTTTAAACAACTATTATTCATATCTCACATAACATTCAATATATACTTCATTATAGTCAAATAAACACATTTTGACATGAAACATACTTATACTCAATTATTTCTTATTTAATATAAATAATACAATATAAACTCACCAATTTACTTTCATTCAATTCTCACATAAGTTCTGTATGTACCTGTATTACTTATTCCAACTGTACTTAGATTCTCGTCTTGACTATGCCCGTTGAATCATTCGATATTTCGCACACTAAGTGCCATTCTCAATATTTCACACACTAAGTGCCATATTTGATGTCCAGCACACTAAGTGTTGAACATAGCTAAAGCTATCTCAAATTGCACATTAAGTGCCATATTTAGCCGATATGTCATCAAACAAAACAATAGTCACGTATATACAATTTATACAATATCAAAACATTAAAGGCATAAATATAACAATGCTTACTACATACAAACTTACCTCGATCGTTAAAAGGACGGATCGACTAGTCCGATACTTTATTTTCTCCCATTCTAGATCCGAATCTAATTTTTCTCAATCTATATAATAACAGAATTAACTTATTTAATCATTAATTCATTCAATTTAACATAATTTACACATTTTGGAAGAATTACACTTTTTCCCCTATTATTCCATATTTTTGTAATTGAGTCCTTATCGCATAAAATCACAATTTCATGAAATTAAACACAAACCCAAGCTAGCCAAATTTTACATATATTACTCTCAACCCATATTTTCAATTCATTTCATATTTCAACCCCTTAATTTACACTTTTCACAATTGAATCCTTATTTTACATTTTTACCAAAAAATCACTTAACAAAACATATTAATCTATTAACAATTATTCATTTTCCATCATCAACTCTCAAAAATATTAAGCTATCATCAATTAAATCTCATAAATTCATCAACAAATTCAAAAATTAGGGTACGGGCTAGCTAGAACACGAAGCAACGACCACAAAAATATAAAAATCATCAAAAATTGAGCTCGAAACATACCTCAATTAAAGACAATAAGGGCCAAACCCTAAAATACTTGCATTTCTATTTCTTTTATCTACATTCAATGGAAGATGAAGGAAATTAACATGATTTTTTCTTTTATTTTAGTTAATTAAGTCATTTGAACCATTTTACCATTTTAACCTTTAATAACATTTAAAATTTCCATTATAGCAAGCCATAGAATTCCAATATCAACATTTATGGTATAATTACCACCTAAGGAGTCCCACTATTTAATATCACAACCATTTAATACCTTTAACTTATAGAATTCAACTTTTATGCTTTACGCGATTTAGTCCTTTTTCACACAACTTTAATACCATGCTGTAAATATTGAAATAATAATAATAAATATATTTTTAAATCTCAGATTGTGGCCCCAATACCATTGTTTCGATTAAGCCTAAAAACTGGCTGTTACATTGTAGATACCTGACAGCCTACATGAGCAGACCTGTGAGTAGCTCGTAAACAAGCAACATGTGATTTGATATATGAAGTGTAACACCCCTATCCCGTAACCGTCGCCGGAATAGGTAAGGGGCATTACCGGACTTGTAACTCATGTCAGAACAGTAAAATTTTGAACTTTTTCTTGAAATAAAGATCATTCATTTAAATAAGTACTAAGCACAGCCAGGGATAAAATTTAAACTTCTCTAAGTAAACATTCAAAAGATGCCATTTTCGCATGGCTTATATACATTAACCAAAAATATTCTTCCGCCACTAGTCTATTCTATACATGCCATAAGATAATCCAAAACGTAGCAGTACCAAACAATGGATAGTGATAGTGTGACTAGTTGCTGATGATCCCCGAGCCTGTAGCTTCCAAATAAGATCTATAAAATAGAGAAAACAAAGTAAACGGAGTAAGCATTACAATGCTTAGTAAGTTTTAAGCAGTGACAACAGATAACAATCAAATTATAACATAGTTGTTCATATTTTTATTTCACTCTTCCTTCGGGCATACCATCCCTTTACCGAATATGCACATCTCATCATATACAATAGGCAGATAAACTTTCACATAAAAGTGAGCTCATGTGACATAGATATATTGTATGATTTCACATATCCTCTCACACTGATCCGAAGTCACATAATCATAGGAATAGTCTCATAGATTGCTCTCATATGCATCACATCACTACCTTATGATTTAGTTCAAATCAAGCTCACATATAAACTTGGAGTACATACCTGTTTAACCTTTCGCATTGAATATATTTATATGCAATTCTTATTACAAAGTCTTATAGCTCTAACCTCTACTCGGATTATCGGCGAGACCTTTAGCTCAGACGAAATCACCACATGAAGTTATCGGGTCTTACCCGGACAAAATCTCCACACGTAGTCATCGGGTCTTACCCGGACATAATCTCCACACGTAGTCATCGAGTCTTACCCGGACATAATCTCCACACGTAGTCATCGGGTCTTACCCGGACATAATCTCCACACGTAGTCATCTGGTCTTACCCGGAATATATTTCCAAGTTTCATGTACATTTAATCACATGTTACAACATTCACATCGACTGTCATATTTGTAATTCATTTGCCTCATCCAAAAATCTAATGATACACACCTTTCACCGTTTGTCATTTGGCCACAATATATATATATACACATCTCGTACATATCTCACATTAGCCATTTGGCTTTACCACATATCCATCTCATACACGTTTCACATTAGCCATTCGGCCTTACCACATATATTCATGTTCACATTCATCACATTGGCCATTCGGCCTTATCTCTATACGCATGTTCACATTCATCACATTGGCCATTCGGCCTTATCACACATACGCATGTTCACATTCATCACATTGGCCATTCGGCCTTATCACGCATATATATATACAGGTTCACATTCATCACATTGGCCATTCGGCCTTATCACGCATATATATATACAGGTTCACATTCATCACATTGGCCATTCGGCCTTATCACACATACGCATGTTCACATTCATCACATTGGCCATTCGGCCTTATCACACATATATATACGGGTTCACATTCATCACATTGGCCATTCGGCCTTATCACACATACGCATGTTCACATCCATCACATAAAATCCTAAATCAAAATATAAATTTTCATGTATTCACATCACAATTATCCAAATATACTTCACATACCACATATACTTTCACGTATACACACTGTCTTGGCTGAATCTACATCTATCATTTTCCAATATCACAATTTAGAATTCACGTATGGGTTTAATCAATAGCTTATGAGCAACTAAAACAAGTTTATCAAGGTTTACAACATAATCTCAAATTCAGCACAAGCTGTTTTTCCTGAGCAATAGTCACTAAATTATTTATAAATGGAGCTAAAAAACTCCAAATCACTTTCCGTTAATTTTTCCTGAATATAGACTCGTATATCTTCCATCCATAAAATTTCCAGAATTTTAGGTTTGGCCAATCAATACCAGATTTTTCTTAAAGTTTCCCCTGTTTCACTGTTTGACTAATCTGACCACTCTTCACTACGAATCAAATTTCTCATTTTACAGAATTCAAAATGTGTTGTATTTGATTTCATTTGAAACTAGACTCATTAAGGAGTCTAAGCATATAAATTTTATCTTATAACCATTTTTGTACAATTTATAATGATTTTTTAAAACCGAACAGGGGATTTCGGAGTCATTCTGACACCGTCTCACACAACTTTAAATATCTCTTTATAGGAAATTTCTTTGCTCACAAGGTCTCTTTTATAAGAAACTAGACTAATTAAGCCTTGATTACATATTTTATGCAGCCTATAATTCCATACCAACAATTTATAGTGATTTTCTAAAATCACGTTACTGCTGCTGTCCAAAGCAAATTATTACAATTTGCTCTTAAATTTCCAAGTCCAAACACTTATGAACTTACTATTTGAGTTTAAGACATATCATGGCCACATCATATCTTATTAAATCAACTCATTATGTCCTATTATGATTGAATTTACTCAACGTTTAATCACTTAAAACTTACCTCGGATGTTGTCGAACGATTTCGGCGGCTATTCGATCACTTTTTGCTTTCCTTTATCCAACTTTGGTCCTCTAAGCTCTTGAGCTAATTCAAACAAATTTAACTTATTAAAGTCTCATTATGCTAGCTTATGGCCGAATATGACAATGAATTTGATAGGTCATATGGCCACCTTTAGCTCAAATACAAAATGGTCATACGCATTTTTAATCACATTAAGCAATTTAGTACAATTAATCAAACATTTCCTCATGTGCACCTTTATGACCAAATACACACATCATTAACCTAATATCAATTAACTAAGCACTTAACAAATTCTCCTTGAGCCGATTGTCTAAGTCAAGATAGGATCATCATTATGCTTACCTATAGCCGAATGTACAACATCAATCTATGCATTCATTCGTGTGGCCGAACATGCATGTCTATGTTGAGGCCGATTGCATACTTAATACATTCTACAAGTATGGTCACTTGTATTGACCAAATACCATTTTGTTTCAAGTTCAAAACTTGGCTAATACAAATATATGCACTATTAAAACATCCTCTCCATTCCATCAATTCAACACATGCATTACTCATTAATATACAAAATTATATTCGGCCTTAGCACACCTCTTGCTAGCCGAATTTTTTCTCCATCTAGCAACATTTTATGTACTATGCCGAACCAAAAAGATCAAACACCTAGCTTAATCATTTCCAAAACACTTAACCGGCCTTTGACCAAGACTTTAAACAAAGTCTATGTTCGGCTATCACACATATGGGCATTATTAGTTCAAAGTTTTAACAAGATTAATTTCTTTGATCTTAACCTAAATGACAACCCCCATTGTTCATCTAGATTTAGCATGAAACAAACACCAACCAAGAAAACAACACCCATGGCCGAGTATCATCTTCATCACATAGCAAGATTTAAACCATAGGCTAGGTAGAACTCAAACTAACATAAAAAATATGCATGAATCTCATGGAACAACATCAAACTTACCTTAACCTAGCTACAAGCATGGCCGAATCTCTTCAACATTTCCTCCTCCTAAACACCAACCAACCGAACATGAAGCAAGAAAATCCTCTTCTTCTTCCTTCCTCCTTAGAATTTTCGGCCAAAAGAAATGTTAAAGGATGGACACTTTTTTTTCTTTGTTTTCATCACTCACGGCAATGGGGGGCAATCACACACATCCTTTCTTTTCTTTTTTTGTTTCTCATCCTACTAACACTAATATTTTATTGCCCATGCCCTTTATTTTATTAATCCTTACATAATGCACTACCCCAACATGTTTATGACATGTTTTTAGCCATAACATCTTGTCCACCCATGCTCTTTATTTTATTAATCCTTACATAATGCACTACCCCAACATGTTTATGACATGTTTTTAGCCATAACATCTTGTCCACCCATGCTCATGGCTGGCCACTACATATTAGGGGGGGAAAATTGACATGGAAGTCCTCCCTTTTGATTACATGCACTATTAGGTCCTTGTAGATTAGCCTATCACATTTCAAAAATGTCACCCATAAGTCCTTTTGACTAAATTGACATGCAATTTACTAAATCGAAGCCTAAAACTTTCACACCTTCATAATCACATATTTTAGACAATAAATATCACATTCAAATAATTTGGTGACTCGGTTTAGCGGTCCTGAAACCGCTTTCCGACTAGGGTCACTTTAGGGGTGTCACAACTCTTCCCCCCTTTAGGGATTTTCGTCCCCGAAAATTTCTACCGATGCATAGTTTAGGATAACGTCCTCTTATTGAATTATATTCATATAAACATTAGCTCATCGATAGCAATTGTAATTCATTATTGATTTCTCATCGATCTATAAATCTTTTTCTTATCTTAAAACAAATACATAAACATTTCTACAAGTATGCACATATATCTCATTTTCTTGATTTCATAAGCAATAATCACTTAATTTAATTCACAAATGCATTTCAAACACATATTAAGCACATATTAACATGTATAATTCACATCATCAACCCACATATTTGTGACCCACATTTTCATTCATGTATAAGCTGTAACCTAACCGAAAGTACACATATACTCAAACATCCCAATAAATATCCTTTATAACTTTATCACATCTCAATATTCAACTTAACTCATTTCCAAAAGAAAAGTCAACTTCCACGTACTTGAACATTTAGTTCATTTAGCACATTCAATCATAGTTAACGTTACCCGTATACAGTCGAATAGGCATAAAGCCTAATATAATACACTGGTATGAGATTTATTCTAGCGCATAACTCGTATATCCAAAATTATCAACATTCATCAAAAATTCTTTCAAACTTTCGAATGTCGAAACTTAATCAAAATAATTTCTTGAACAAGATTAACAAAATAGTGTCCATTCAACAATAGCACATATAACTTCATATACCGAGAATCTCATAGACTAAATCCATAACACATTTTCAACTAAGCACTTAAGTGCACATATAACATAAATCCATTCCTTAACAACATATCCACCATTTTTTTTTCATGTATCCACTTATAACAAAATTACAGCCGAAACAATAATCAATCGTCAATTTATATCTATTAATCCCAAATTCAAACTCAAATACCGAATATCATTATCTAATTAAAATTCAACATCTAACTTCAATTCTACTTCTTAAGATTTGTCAATTTAAAGAGCGTCGTACTTGTCTGAGTATGTCACTTACTTAAAGCCATAGTCCAACCATGGTCTTACATATTATCACATATCGAGTCGATGCCATGTCCTAGACATGGTCTTACACAACATCTCAAATCAATGCCTTCATCCCAGACGAGGTCTTACATGAATCTCATTTCACACACTTAGTGCCCACTGATCGATCTCGCACACATAGTGCTTGGTTGAAGAACTCGCACACACAGTGCCTCAATTACCGATTTCGCACGCATAGTGCTCGGTTAAAAGAATTTGCACACACAGTGCCTCTAATCATTCGCACACATAATGCCCATATTCATTCGTTATTACACATTGAAATGACTTAACTAAGTCTATAAAACATCATATATGTACACTTTTAAACATATCATCTCATTTAAATTTGAATTCGTATAGTAATGAACACTTAAACTTTGCTCAAATTACCGGCACGAAGCCTACTAGGCACGAAGGCCCGAATACACGTCACCAGCATGATTGCTCTTCGGGACCTAGCCCGGATATAACACCAGCACGAATGCTCTTCGGGGTTTAGCACGGATATATCACTAGCACGAATGCTCCTCGGGACTTAGCCCGGATACATCACTAGCACGAATGCTCCTCGGGACTTAGCCCGGATATATCACTAGCACGAATGCTCTTCGGGACTTAGCCCGGATATATCACTAGCACGAATGCTCCTCGGGACTTAGCCCGGATATATCACTAGCACGAATTCTCTTCGGGACTTAGCCCGGATATATCACTAGCACGAATGCTCTTCAGGACTTAGCCCGGATATATCACTAGCACGAATGCTCCTCGGGACTTAGCCCGGATATATCACTAGCACGAATGCTCTTCTGGACTTAGCCCGAATATATCACTCTTAATTCTCATGTACATATACAAATATAACAATACAGATTAGTATATCATTTACATTATTGAATACAAACACAACATGCTTATCGACCATTCAACTTCCAGTTCCATAGCCACATACAAAAATCACATTTATAGACATAACACTCTTTCAAAATTGCATCACTTATACCCTTATAATTCAATCCAAATCGAAATTCAAATACGAGTACATGATACGTACCTGATCAACTTAATAATTTAGGCATATCTAAGTGAAGTTATATCGCAAATTCTCATAGTCAGAAGCTTGCTACAGCTCGATCAGGATCAAGATTCATTACAATACAGCAAACACATTTTAATAGCCAAAAATCATCACACTATCATTTTATCACTTTATGGCATGTATAAATAGACTAACGCGTGTTACGTTAGTCCTAGAATTGACTAAACCGTAGCTCTGATACTAATAAAATGTAACACCCCTATCCCGTAACCGTCGCCGGAATAGGTAAGGGGCATTACCGGACTTGTAACTCATGTCAGAACAGTAAAATTTTGAACTTTTTCTTGAAATAAAGATCATTCATTTAAATAAGTACTAAGCACAGCCAGGGATAAAATTTAAACTTCTCTAAGTAAACATTCAAAAGATGCCATTTTCGCATGGCTTATATACATTAACCAAAAATATTCTTCCGCCACTAGTCTATTCTATACATGCCATAAGATAATCCAAAACGTAGCAGTACCAAACAATGGATAGTGATAGTGTGACTAGTTGCTGATGATCCCGAGCCTGTAGCTTCCAAATGAGATCTATAAAATAGAAAAAACAAAGTAAACGGAGTAAGAATTACAATGCTTAGTAAGTTTTAAGCAGTGACAACAGATAACAATTTAATTATAACATAGTTGTTCATATTTTTATTTCACTCTTCCTTCGGGCATACCATCCCTTTACCGAATATGCACATCTCATCATATACAATAGGCAGATAAACTTTCACATAAAAGTGAGCTCATGTGACATAGATATATTGTATGATTTCACATATCCTCTCACACTGATCCGAAGTCACATAATCATAGGAATAGTCTCATAGATTGCTCTCATATGCATCACATCACTACCTTATGATTTAGTTCAAATCAAGCTCACATATAAACTTGGAGTACATACCTGTTTAACCTTTCGCATTGAATATATTTATAGTCAATTCTTATTACGAAGTCTTATAGCTCTAAGCTCTACTCGAACTATCTGCGAGACCTTTAGCTCAGACGAAATCTCCACATGAAGTTATCGGGTCTTACCCGGACAAAATCTCCACACGTAGTCATCGGGTCTTACCCGGACATAATCTCCACACGTAGTCATCGGGTCTTACCCGGACATAATCTCCACACGTAGTCATCGGTCTTACCCGGAATATATTTCCAAGTTTCATGTACATTTAATCACATGTTACAACATTCACATCGACTGTCATATTTGTAATTCATTTGCCTCATCCAAAAATCTAATAATACACACCTTTCACCGTTTGTCATTTGGCCACAATATATATATATACACATCTCGTACATATCTCACATTAGCCATTTGGCTTTACCACATATCCATCTCATACACGTTTCGCATTAGCCATTCGGCCTTACCACATATATTCATGTTCACATTCATCACATTGGCCATTCGGCCTTATCTCATATATGCATGTTCACATTCATCACATTGGCCATTCGGCCTTATCACACATACGCATGTTCACATTCATCACATTGGCCATTCGGCCTTATCACGCATATATATATACAGGTTCACATTCATCACATTGGCCATTCGGCCTTATCACACATATATATACGGGTTCACATTCATCACATTGGCCATTCGGCCTTATCACACATACGCATGTTCACATCCATCACATAAAATCCTAAATCAAAATATAAATTTTCATGTATTCACATCACAATTATCCAAATATACTTCACATACCACATATACTTTCACGTATACACACTGTCTTGGCTGAATCTACATCTATCATTTTCCAATATCACAATTTAGAATTCACGTATGGGTTTAATCAATAGCTTATGAGCAACTAAAACAAGTTTATCAAGGTTTACAACATAATCTCAAATTCAGCACAAGCTGTTTTTCCTGAGCAATAGTCACTAAATTATTTATAACTGGAGCTACAAAACTCCAAATCACTTTCCGTTAATTTTTCCTGAATATAGACTCGTATATCTTCCATCCATAAAATTTCCAGAATTTTAGGTTTGGCCAATCAATACCAGATTTTTCTTAAAGTTTCCCCTGTTTCACTGTTTGACTAATCTGACCACTCTTCACTACGAATCAAATTTCTCATTTTACAGAATTCAAAATGTGTTGTATTTGATTTCATTTGAAACTAGACTCATTAAGGAGTCTAAGCATATAAATTTTATCTTATAACCATTTTTGTACAATTTATAATGATTTTCTAAAAACCGAACAGGGGATTTCGGAGTCATTCTGACACCGTCTCACACAACTTTAAATATCTCTTTATAGGAAATTTCTTTGCTCACAAGGTCTCTTTTATAAGAAACTAGACTAATTAAGCCTTGATTACATATTTTATGCAGCCTATAATTTCACACCAACAATTTATAGTGATTTTCTAAAATCACGTTACTGCTGCTGTCCAAAGCAAATTATTACAATTTACTCTTAAATTTCCAAGTCCAAACACTTATGAACTTACCATTTGAGTTTAAGACATATCATGGCCACATCATATCTTATTAAATCAACTCATTATGTCCTATTATGATTGAATTTACTCAACGTTTAATCACTTAAAACTTACCTCGGATGTTGTCGAACGATTTCGGCGGCTATTCGATCACTTTTTGCTTTCCTTTATCCAACTTTGGTCCTCTAAGCTCTTGAGCTAATTCAAACAAATTTAACTTATTAAAGTCTCATTATGCTAGCTTATGGCCGAATATGACAATGAATTTGATAGGTCATATGGCCACCTTTAGCTCAAATACAAAATGGTCATACACATTTTTAATCACATTAAGCAATTTAGTACAATTAATCAAACATTTCCTCATGTGCACCTTTATGACCAAATACACACATCATTAACCTAATATCAATTAACTAAGCACTTAACAAATTCTCCTTGAGCCGATTGTCTAAGTCAAGATAGGATCATCATTATGCTTACCTATAGCCGAATGTACAACATCAATCTATGCATTCATTCGTGTGGCCGAACATGCATGTCTATGTTGAGGCCGATTGCATACTTAATACATTCTACAAGTATGGTCACTTGTATTGACCAAATACCATTTTGTTTCAAGTTCAAAACTTGGCTAATACAAATATATGCACTATTAAAACATCCTCTCCATTCCATCAATTCAACACATGCATTACTCATTAATATACAAAATTATATTCGGCCTTAGCACACCTCTTGCTGGCCAAATTTTTTTCTCCATCTAGCAACATTTTATGTACTATGCCGAACCAAAAAGATCAAACACCTAGCTTAATCATTTCCAAAACACTTAACCGGCCTTTGACCAAGACTTTAAACAAAGTCTATGTTCGGCTATCACACATATGGGCATTATTAGTTCAAAGTTTTAACAAGATTAATTTCTTTGATCTTAACCTAAATGACAACCCCCATTGTTCATCTAGATTTAGCATGAAACAAACACCAACCAAGAAAACAACACCCATGGCCGAGTATCATCTTCATCACATAGCAAGATTTAAACCATAGGCTAGGTAGAACTCAAACTAACATAAAAAATATGCATGAATCTCATGGAACAACATCAAACTTACCTTAACCTAGCTACAAGCATGGCCGAATCTCTTCAACATTTCCTCCTCCTAAACACCAACCAACCGAACATGAAGCAAGAAAATCCTCTTCTTCTTCCTTCCTCCTTAGAATTTTCGGCCAAAAGAAATGTTAAAGGATGGACACTTTTTTTTTCTTTGTTTTCATCACTCACGGCAATGGGGGGCAATCACACACATCCTTTCTTTTCTTTTTTTGTTTATCATCCTACTAACACTAATATTTTATTGCCCATGCCCTTTATTTTATTAATCCTTACATAATGCACTACCCCAACATGTTTATGACATGTTTTTAGCCATAACATCTTGTCCACCCATGCTCTTTATTTTATTAATCCTTACATAATGCACTACCCCAACATGTTTATGACATGTTTTTAGCCATAACATCTTGTCCACCCATGCTCATGGCCGGCCACTACATATTAGGGGGGGAAAATTGACATGCAAGTCCTCCCTTTTGATTACATGCACTATTAGGTCCTTGTAGATTAGCCTATCACATTTCAAAAATGTCACCCATAAGTCCTTTTGACTAAATTCACATGCAATTTACTAAATCGAAGCCTAAAACTTTCACACCTTCATAATCACATATTTTAGACAATAAATATCACATTCAAATAATTTGGTGACTCGGTTTAGCGGTCCTGAAACCGCTTTCCGACTAGGGTCACTTTAGGGGTGTCACATGAAGTAGCATTGGCTACATATAAGGCACTTAGGCACAAACTTCCAATGTATCTGATAGTATTCTGAGTGTTCAACGGGTAGTTCAAAAAAGTTCTATGAGTAATTGTAACGATTGTATCAAGACACGAAAGTAAGTTATAATGTGGAAGTGGGCGCAGGTATGTACATCGAATTCATGTGAATGACATGAAATATGATGAGCTCGTGGCAAGAACATGTATTTATATATATATGAGGAATAAGTTTATGAGAATTGATAAAATGCAAGATTATGTTTGTTATGTTAAATGCATGATTTAAGCTTGTTTAAGTTGCCTTTCATTTGCATGTGAACTTACTAAGATTTATGCTTGCCCCTTTTCTTTTCCATCTCTTATAGTTTCGCCAAGCTAGCTCAGGAATCGGAAAACGTAGGAGACTCGATCACACTATCAATTGAACATTTAGGTATAGTTAGGTTTATCTTTTTGGATATGGCATGTATAAGGGCTTGGCCTTCTTTTCATGGGTCATATTGATTGGCCAATGTGTTGGCTCATGATGTTATTATGATTATTTTGTATATGGCCATGAGAGGTGGCCCATATTGATTATTTTGGGTTGTAACCCTAATTATTGATGCATGCATGCAAATGTGCTTATGCTTTAATGTGGTTATAGTAGTTTATGGTTAATGAGTATGATGGATGGCATGTATGTTGGGTGTATGAAATATGATTAATGTGTTTGACAATAATTGTGGTACAAATGTATACCTTAAAATAGGTTAGTAATGATAATAGTCAAATGTGAGATTGGTGTGGGATGCCATATGAAAGTATAGTAATTTGGATAGGTGATATGTTGACATTGTCAAGTCATAATTTAACCATGAATGTATTTAATTAAGTGATTAAAGGTGTCATATTGCATGTCATGAAGTGGATCTAAGTTGTGAGTGCTTAAGGGTGACAAATGGCTTGGAAAATACCCTAGAAATTGTCCACACGATTAGACACACGGCATGTGTCTAGACCGTGTGTGACACACGATCTGCCCCATGGGCGTGTGATTCAGCCGTGTGTCCCCTACACCCTAATTATGCAAAATAAAATGCCGAGTAGTAAACACATGGGCAGAGACATGGCCGTGTGTCTCAACCATGTGAAGGACACTACCATAGGACATCGGCGTGTGCCCAGGCCGTGTGAATTCTGCACTTAATTTTTGGAATTTAATTCCCTAAATGGCCTCAGCACACGGGCGTGTGTCTTGGTCGTATGACCTTATTTTCTTGATGACGTCATAGTCAGAGAGTTACATGAGCTGAAGACACAGGCGTGTCCCATGTCACACGGGCGTGTGTGACCACACGGCCTACCCACACGGGTGTGTGACTATCTGAAACAAGAAAATTTTTTAAGTGTTAAAAAGGTTCCGAAAGTTCTTGATTTAGTCCCGAACCACTTCTAATGTATGTTTCAAGTTTTGTAGACCCTTATAAGGGATAATTTGCATGTGATTGAAAAGTTTTAAATGTGGATGAAACTTTATGGGTTGATTTTTGTATGTTTATTTACGTTTAAGTCTGGTAATGCCTCGAACCATGTCCAGGCTTTGAATACAGGTAAGGGGTGTTACATTTAGTGGTATCAGAGCACGATTTAGTCGGTTCTTGAACTAAGTAGTGTGGGGTATGAGTCTAGCTATACATGCCATATATATATTATGATAGTGTTACGACTCATGACGATTTAAAAATGTGTTTTCATATAGTAAATGGATCCTAATAAAATAGTGGCAGATGATGTTGAAAGTAACGCGCTTGCTCCCGCTGAAGGAGCAGTGTCATCTGATAGTAGACCCACGACTGTTAGTAGAGGAGAAGGAGGCAGAGAAGCCTTTCTCCATAATACGGATGCCTGGTACACGGAGTTTGTTCGAATGATCCCGAATGCTCAACCTCCTCCACCCCCTCCAAATCCCCAACCCATACCTCAAGTGCCTCAAGGTATGGACTTTATGAGGTTTCATAGAACCCCAATTGATAGAATTCAAAAGCAAAGAGCTGAGAAGTTTAGGGCCAATGCCGAAGATGATCCCGAAAGGGAAAAATTTTGGCTCAACAATTCCATTCGGGTATTCGATGAGCTATCCTGCACTCCTGATGAATGTTTGAAGTGTGCTATTTCTTTGTTGAGAGATGCGGCATATCATTGGTGGAAAACGCTAGTTTTGATGGTACCAAGAGAAAGGGTCACATAGGAATTCTTTCAATAAGAGTTCTGAAAGAAATACTTCGGTGAGCGATTCATAGATCAGAAGCGTAAGGAATTTCTTGATTTGAAACAAGGCCACATGTCAGTTACTAAGTATGAAAGAGAGTTTGTTCAGCTCAGTAAATATGGTTGAGAGTGTGTATCCTCTGAGGCTAAAATGTGTAAAAGGTTCAAAGACAGACTTAATGAGGACATTAGAGTGTTAGTAGGTATTCTTGACCTGAAGGAATTTGTTGTGCTCGTTGATCGGGCTTATAAAGCTGAGGAGCTAACCAAGGAGAGGAGAAGAGCCGCAGCTGAGGCTAGAGATATAAGGAAGAGACCGATGAGCAAGTCACTTCCATCTCAGCTTATGAAATCCATAGATATGTATTCTCATTCTTATGTGTCGGTTGGGTATTCGTATAAAAATCGTAAGAAGCAAAATTTAGGTTTTAGATCTCTGGCTACATTTGTGGCTAGTGTGGGTAATGATAGAGCTCCCAGACCTGAGTGCCAATAATGTGGTAGAAGTCATTTTGGAAAGTGTAGGGTGAGCGAAGGATCTTGTTTCTGATGTGGTTCTCAAGACCACTATATCAAAGACTGTCCTGAGATGGTCAAGAAAGAAAAATTTCAGAGTACAAGGCCGAGTAGTACAGCTACAAAAGGGAAACCCTCGAGAAATGTCGGTAATGAGGCTAGTAGTAAAAATGTAACAAGTGATACGATAGTGAGATCCAAGGCTAGAGATCCGGCTAAGGCCTATGCTATATGTGCGCGTGAGGACGCATTTTCTCCTGATGTGATTACGGGTACTTTTTCTCTCTATGACACTTCTATTATTGCCTTGATTGACCCTGTTTCTACTCATTCATATGTTTGCATGAAATTGGTATTTATCATGAATATGCTTGTTGAGTTTACGGAATTTATGATTAAAGCAAGCATGTTTTAATTGATAAGTATGTAAGTAATGTCCTTTGATAATTAGAGATCATTGTTTTCCGGCTGACTTGATGTTATTGTCGTTCGATGGATTTGATGTTATATTGGGCATGGATTGGTTGACACTTCATGATGCTATAGTGAATTGTAGACAAAAAGTTATTGTATTGAAATGTGAAAATGGTGAAATTCTTTGAGTTGAATCAGATGAGTCAGATAAGTTGCCAATTGTGATTTCTTCGATGTCTGCTAAAAAATGTATTAGAAAGGGATGTGAGGCTTATTTGGCTTATGTGTAAATACGAAAGAGTCTGAATCAAAGATTGAATCAGTGCGTGTTGTATGTGAGTATCCGGATATGTTCCCGGAAGAGCTACCTAGATTACCTCCTGTTAGGGAAGTTAAGCTTGGCATTGAGTTGGTCCCTGGTACAGCACCTATCTCGATTGCTCCATATAGAATGGCCCTGACTGAATTGAAAGAAATGAAGTCCCAGTTGCAAGAATTGATCGACAAGGGTTTTGTGAGATCGATCTTTTCGCTGTGGGGTGCTCTGATATAATTCGTGAAAAAGAAAGACGGATCTATGAGGTTATGTATAGGTTACCGACAACTCAATAAAGTAACAATTAAGAACAATTATCCTTTGCCAAGGATTGACGACTTGTTTAACCAGTTGAAAGGAGTGACATGGTTTTCAAAGATAGATTTGATGTCCGGTTACTACCAGTTGAGAGTGAAAGACTCGGATGTGCCGAAAACTACTTTTCGGACGAGGTATGGTCATTATGAGTTTCTTGTCATTCCTTTTGGTTTAACAAATGTTCCTACTGCATTTATGGATTTGATGAACCATATTTTCTAACCGTTTTTGGATAAATTTGTTGTCATTTTTATTGATGACATATTGATTTATTCTCACGATGAATCTGAGTATACCGAACACTTAAGGCTATTTTGCAAACCTTAAGAGACAAGAAGTTGTATGCTAAGTTTAGTAAAAGTGAGTTTTGGCTTCGAGAAGTTGGATTCTTGGGCCACATTGTTTCGAGTGATGTTATTAGAGTAGACCTGAGTAAGATCTCGTCTATTGTTGAATGGAAACCGCTGAGGAATGTAACTGAGGTTAGAAGCTTTCTAGGCTTGGTTGGTTATTATGGAAAGTTTGTTAAAGGATTCTCCATGATTGCTACTCCAATGACGAAGTCGTTACAGAAAGATGTTAAGTTCAAAGGACAGAAAAGTGTCAACAGAGTTTTGAGAAATTAAAGGCATTGTTGACTGAGGCCTTGGCTTTTGTACAACCCGAGTCAAGTAAAGAACTTGTGATTTATAGTGATGCTTCCTTGAATGGTTTGGGATGTGTACTTATGCAAGAGGGTAAGGTCGTAGCTTACCTTCGAGATAGTTGAAGCCTCATGAAAAGAGCTATCCGACACATGACTTAGAGTTGGCCGCCAAAGTGTTTGCTTTGAAGATTTGGTGACATTATTTATTTGGTGATAAATGACATGTCTATATCGATGATAAAAGTCTTAAGTATTTGATGACACAAAAGGATTTGAACTTGCGGCAACAAAGATGGTTGGAACTGCTAAAAGATTATGAGCTTGTGATCGATTACCATCCGGGTATGGCAAATCTGGTCGCCGACGCTTTGAGTAGGAAGTCGTTGTTTGCCTTGAGGGCTATGAATACATGGCTAACCTAATCCAATGATGGTTTGATTCTAGTTGAGTTGAGAGCTAAACCAACTTTTTTTCACCAAATTTGTGATGCTCAGAAAGTTGATAAAGAGTTACAAGCTAAGAGAATTTAGTGTGAGTCCAACAGTGAACTAGATTTTTTGAGTGACTCCGATGGTTGTTTGAGATTTCGTGGTAAGATTTTTGTTCCGAAAGACACTGAGTTAATTCGAAATATTTTACATGAAGCGCGCAACGGTTGTTTGTCAATTCACTCAGTCAGCACAAAGATGTATAATGACTTAAAGAAAATGTATTTGTGGAAAGGTATAAAAAGAGATATCTCAGAGCTCGTATCGAAGTACTTAGTTTGTCAGCAAGTAAAGGCTGAACACCAAGTACCTTCAAGTTTACTTCATCCCATCATGGTCCCCAAATGGAAATGGGACCAGAGTACTATGGATTTTGTGACAGGGTTGCCTTTAACTCTGAAAAATAAAGATGCCATATGGTTTATTGTCGATAGACTAACTAAATCGTCTCATTTTATCCTGGTACGTATCGATTTCTCACTTGATAAGTTAGTCGAATTGTACATTGGTGAAATTGTGACACTTCATGGAGTACTTATATCGATTGTATCAGATAGAGATCTGAGGTTCACATTACGGTTTTGGAAAAAGTTACAAGAAGCTTTGGATACAAAGCTAAATTTTAGCACTACTTTTCTTCCGCAGACTGATGGTCAATCTGAGCAAGTAATTTAGATCTTGGAAGACATGCTCCAATGTTGTGTATTGGAATACCAAGGTAGTTGGGAAAAGTACCTAGCGCTAGTGGAGTTTGCCTATAACAACAGTTATCAGTCGAGTTTGAAAATGGCGCCTTATGAGGCACTGTACGGATGTAAGTGCCGAACACTTTTGTATTAGACTGATCTGAGAGAAATCAGATTCACGAAGTTGATCTAGTCAAGGAAACCAAAGAGAAAGTGAAGGTGATAGTCGCTTCAAATAGACAGAAATCTTACGCGGATTTGAAACGGAAGGACATTGAGTATCAAGTTGGTGATAAAGTATTTTTGAAAGTGTCACCATGGAAAAAGGTTTTGAGATTTGGCAAGAAAGACAAGTTGAGTCCTCGTTTTATAGAATTGTATGAGATCACCAAGAGAATAAGCTTGGTTGCTTATCGATTAGCTTTTTCATTAGGGTTGGAAAAGATTCATGATGTATTTCATGTGTCTATGTTACGCCACTATAGTTCAAATCCTTAACATGTGATTTCACCGAGAGCGGTTGAGATTCGACCGAATATGACTTATGGTGAATAATCGGTTAAGATTTTGGCTCGAGAGGTCAAACAGTTGAGAAATAGAAGCATTGCCCTGGTGAAAGTGTTATGGCAAAGACACGGGGTTGAAGAGGCTACTTGGGAGCCCGAGGAGGCCATGAGGAAATAGTACCCAAGCCTTTTCATTGTTAAGATTTTCGAGGACGAAAATCTTTATCCTAAATTAGGGTCTAGTCAAAATAGTGGTTTTAAGACCACAAATTTGAAATAAAATAATTGTTTTATGATTATTTCATGGTCCATGACATGATTTCATGTTTGCGTGAAATTTTCATGAAGAAATTCTATGCCTAAGATGTCCAATTTGACTTTAGGGACCAAATTGAATAAGTTGTAAAACATGTGTTCTAGAATATTTAAGCATGAAATTGCATTGGATTATTAATTAGAAGTCCTTAAATGGAAATTTGACCAAGTTCTAAAATTTTGGACAAAAATGGGCATGAATAGGAAAAATTTGAAAGAAAGGCCTTAAGGGCATTTTTGTCTTTTGGTAAATAAAAGAATAAAAAGGGAAAAAGAAAGCAAAATTTGTCCATCTTCTTCTTTCTTGTAGCAAAATTTGTCCATCTTCTTCTTGCTTGTGCCAAAATTCCAAGGGTCACCATAGCTGGGGTTTATTCATCATTTCAAGCTTGATTGTAAGTGCTCCCTAGCTCTGTTTTTAATGTTGTTTACATTTTTGAAGTTGTCATCAACCGATCTAGCTATTTCTACCATTATTTTGATCTAGGGTTCATGCATGAAATTTGGCCCATGTGTAACATGGTTGTATTTTGATGTTTAATGAAGGAATATGAATGTTTGATGTGTGATAAACATCTTTTACTAAGTGATTTTTACTACAAACACCTAAAAAGGGCTTGTTTGTAAAAAGTGTAAAAATGAGTAGTAGAAATGTGAAATAAAGGAAAATATGGGCTAATATGAGATAGAATATGATTCGGCTAGGCTTGGGTATTGCATGCATTACATTTTATGGGCCTAGTGACTAAAGTGTAAATAAGCGAAAAGTTAGTAGTAAAAAGGTAATTTTACCAAAGTATGTATTATGGATCGATATGAGCATTGTATGTATTGAACAAGTTGAATTTGGTATTATAGATCAAGAAAAAAGTTATTTGGGTCTTGATCGGGGGAAAAACAAGGTTTACGAAGATTAGGCTCATTTCTATCATTTTTTGTATCGAGGTAAGTTCATTTGCAAATAATGCAACATGTACCATACTTTGAATGCTTTAATATTGCATGTATGATAAATACTTGCATAATTGATATGTTGTTGTATTATGTGTTTATTGCCTAAATTTTATCATGAAATAAACTTTGATTATTTCATCAGTATGTGATTGGTGACATGAATATTGGAATCGACATTATGAGCAAGCTCAACAGAAATGTGGTATCGAAGAATCCCGTTTGAACCTTAGGAATAGTTAGGATACAAGTGACTTGTCACTAGTAATTATGTAATATGAACTCATTGAGTTGTGGTCTGAGTTCATGATATATGTGCCATCCGAACTCATTGAGTTGTGGTCTGAGTTCATAATATTTGTGACACATGTTTTGGCGTCCGGGTACTGGTCTCATATATTTTATTGATGGCTAGGTAGTCTGGCATGTGCTATGAATACCTGATAGCCTGCATGAGTAGACCAGTGAGTAGCTCGTAAACGAGCAACATGTGATTTGATATATGAAGTAGCATTGGCTACATATAAGGCACTTAGTTGCAAACTTCCGATGTATCCGATAGTATTCCGAGTATTCAATAGGTAGTTCAAAGAAGTTCTATGAGCAATCGTAACGATTGCATCAAGACATGAAAGTAAGTTATAATGTGCAAGTGGGCATAGGTATGTACATCAAATTCATGTGAATGACATGAAATATGATGAGCTTGTGGTATGAACATGTATTTATATATATATGAGGAATAAGTTTATGAGAATTGATAAAATGCAAGATTATGTTCGTTATGTAAAATGCATGATTTAAGCTTGCTTAAGTTGCCTTTCATTTGCATGTGAACTTACTAAGATTTATGCTTGCCCCTTTTCTTTTCCATCTCTTATAGTTTCGCCAAGCTAGCTCAGGAATCGGAAAACGTAGGAGACTCGATCACACTATCAATTGAACATTTGGGTATCATTTTGGATATGGCATGTATAGGGACTTGGCCTTTTTGTCATGTGTCATATTGATTAGCCAATGTGTTGGCTCATGATGTTATTATGATTATTTTGTATATGGCCATGAGAGGTGGCTCATATTGATTATTTTGGGTTGTAACCCTAATTATTTATGCATGTATGCAAATGTGCTTATGCTTTAATGTGGTTATAGTTTTTTATGGTTAATGAGTGTGATGGATGGCATGTATCTTGGGTGTATGACATATGATTAATGTGTTTGACTATAAATATGGTGCAAATGTATAACCTGAAAATAGGTTAGTAATGATAATAGTCAAATGTGAAATTGGTGTGGGATGCCATATGAAAGTATAATGATTTGTATAGGTGATATGTTGACATTGTCAAGTCATAATTTAACCATGAATGTGTTTGCTTAAGTGATTAAAGGTTTCATATTGCATGTCATGAAGTGGATCTAAGTCTGTGAGTGCTTAAGGGTGACAAATGACTTGGAAAATAGCCTAGAAATTGTCCACACGGTTAGACGCACGGGCATGTGTCTAGGCTGTATGTGACACATGGTCTGCCCTATGGGCGTGTGATTCGGCCGTGTGTCCCCTACACCCTAATTATGCAAAACAGAATGCCCAGTAGTAAACACGCGGGTAGAGACACAGCTGTGTGTCTCAACCGTGTGAAGGACACAGCTATAGGACATAGGCGTGTGCCCAGGCTGAGTGAAGTCTGGACTTAATTTTTGGAATTTAATTCGCCACATGGCCTCAGCACACGGGCAGGTGACTTGGTCGTGTGACGTTATTTGCTTGATGACGTCATAGTCAGATAGTTACATAGGCGAGACCCATGTCACACGGGCGAGTCCCATGTTACACGGGCGTGTGTGACCACACGGCCTACCCACACGGGCCTGTGACTCTTCAAAACAAGAAAATTTTCTAAGTGTTAAAAAGGTTTCAAAATTTCTCGGTTTAGTTCCGAACCGCTTTTGATGTACGTTTCGGGTTTTTTAGACCCTTATAAGGGACAATTTGCATGTCATTGAAAATTTTTAAATGTGGATGAAACTCTGTAGCTCAATTTTTATATGTTATTTACGTTTAAGTCTGGTAATGCCTTGAACCCTGTCCCGGCTTTGGATACAGGTAAGGGGTGTTATAAGAATCCACTCCTTTCGCTCACTTCTCAAAACTGCCCCTGTAGCAGCATGTTCGAATTCAATCTTTACCACACCATTAGTTTGTAATCTCACCCAATTACCACCCCAATCGGTCTCACCTCTCTTAGCCTATCTCGCGACAGAATTGCCTTTACGAATAGACGCACATTATTTAGCCCAACTAAAAGAGTTTTCGATAATTTCTTTTATACTCCATGTCACTCATTGAAAGATGATGAGGTTGTTATTCTTCTAGATTTGCCAAGTAATAAGGCCAAAGAAAACTGGCCAATTAGTCTTTCCAAGGGCAAACTTTTGGCTATTTTACAAATCTGACAATAGCCACTTCTATAGATTTTTAAAGAAAAATTGAGGGTGTCTCTCAAATGGGATTATCTGGGTCTATACACCTTTTGCAGCACTACAATCTCTAATAGCATGAAAAAAAAATCTCTGACTCTACTCCATAGGCTAGACAACGATCATCTTCAACAATACCTTATATTTGCCTCTTCACTTGTGTAAGTAAATGTTGTTTAAGAACCAACCAAATGAAGAAATGAACTCTCTAAAGACCTTGATATTTCCAAGCCAATTTCCACACTTCATCCTTTGAGCACCACGAATCTTCTTTAAGCATCATATTAGCACTCTTGATGGAAAAGGAGCCTGATGAGGTGCCCACCCAAGCGACAGTGTCTAAACCTGTATAAGAAAATGGAGGTGGAATA
Source organism: Gossypium hirsutum (assembly GCF_007990345.1). NCBI lineage: Eukaryota > Viridiplantae > Streptophyta > Magnoliopsida > Malvales > Malvaceae > Gossypium > Gossypium hirsutum. The sequence continues at coordinate 54,807,034 of NC_053428.1, read as the reverse complement.
CTTACAATGCAATTGATGATATCTTTATATAGCCAGATCCGAGAAAGGTCAAGGTTCTACAATCCTTATCTATAACCATTTCCTTGAGAAAATAGTCAGCATCAATATTAATATAAGTTGGAAGAAGATCGATTAAGGGGGCCAATACAGGGAATCCAATTATCCTTCTAGCATCTTATGCTAGATCTGTCTCTTATAATTGACTAGAATCATGAAGAATAGGCCAAATCTTAGAAAGGGCTCTCCACATAAAAGAAAAACCACTCAATGAATACTATTTAGAATACCTTCCTCCATCTTGTATTTAGAATGAAGAACACAAACCCAAAGGGCATCAGTGTTGGATAAGATGTTATATCCTAATTTTAACATAAAAAAGATATTGTTATCCTTCAATTGTTGAAAACCAAGTCTGCCACATTCCTTAGGTTGACAAACAGTTTGCCAATTAACAAGGACTATATTTTTACTACCTTCAGAGCTCCCCCAAATAAACTGTCTGATAATGCATTCAATTTCCTCACAAATTCCTTGAGTACTCATCATAGACTACATAAAATAAATGGGAATAATGAGAAGAACTGGCTGTGCAAACATGAATTTTCCAGCTAAAAGGAGTTGTCTCACTTCCCACCACTAGAGTCTAGACTTGACCTTGTCAACCACAAACCTGAAAAGGTTATTAATGATTCTTTCGTGGACAAGTGGAACACCCAAATATGAGCTAAGATTATGGACCCTACGGAAGCCAAGAACTCCACATAATAGTGCCCCAAAGTCCTCATCAGCCCCTTTAGAAAAAAACAAATTCATCTTGTGGGCATTGATCTAATGTCCAGAAAATGCACAAAAATTATCTAGAATAGCCTTAACAAATTTGGCCTGTTCCAAATCAGCGTTACCAAAGATAACTAGATCATCTACAAAGAACAAATGTGAAAGAGTTGGCCCTGATCTCGATAAGGAAATAGGCACCCAATTACTCGAACTGATAGATGAATGGATTAAATGACCCAACCATTCCATGCATAAAATAAAAAGGTGTGGAGGCAAAGGACACCCTTGTCGTATACCCCTAACAAGACTAAAAGTTTGAGTTGGAATTTGGAAACACAAAAATTTACACTTTTGCATACCCTTTTTAACTTAAATTCATGCGAATTTGGTTAAATTCTTGTCAAAAAAATAATTAATTATTATAAAATAATTAATTTGTACTTAAATTATGAACATGTTGAATTTTAATTAATTTTATAATTAATTTTTATTAATTTTGGTTATTTTCGATAGAATTGCACAAAGGGCGAAAAATGGCTCGGCAAACACTACTAGAAGCAGAAAATCGAGAAGCAATTTGAAGTACCAAGGCAAATTAATTTCCAGCCTAAGACGGTCCAAAATTATGTGTATCAATTCATAATATAATTAATTTTAATTTATATCCATGTTAATTTGGGTTAATAAATTATTATTAATTAATTATGAATAAGTAGTTCGATTGAATCGAACTGAGTGAGTCGAACTGGCTAAGAAAAGGACAGCCTAAAATCGTCAAAGTGCTGACCCAATTCAGCTCATTAGCTAATTATTTAAGCTTGCAAAGAGGCCTTTGAATACTTGTTCAAATTGCAATTAAATCCCTCCACAATTGGTGGCTTTGTAGATTTGCCTCAAGCCAAATTTAGCAAAGTTGAAGCCATCAACTTTGCCACATGGGAGGCCAGCCAAGCGGTGGCTCTTTGACTGCTATTTTTAGCAAATTTTAGCTGCCACATTTAGCTATAAAAACCCCCCTTGGCTGATCATTTAACACACCTCTCATTCACATCTCTTGTCTCCTCTTTCACTTCTTCTCTCATTTTCCCATTCAAAGTTCCTTGCTTTTTTGCCGATTTCTCCTCTTGAGAAAGGGATCTTCTTCAGTCATTTTGGAGTAGCAATTGAGTGTTCATAGCAGTCTTGATCAGCAAGGACACGAAAAACACCGAATTTGATTCTTGATCCTTATCTCTTTAATTTTATTTTATTTTTGTTTTTGTGATTAACATATCTATGAATATTTATGTTTTTGGAAAGATTGATTTAATTAGCTTAGCTTGAATTTAATTCGTGTTGGGTTGATTGCATTTTGTCCTCTTAAATTAATAAAATTGTGTTTATGTTGTTATAGGCCTTTGTAAAGATGCTTGATTAAGTAAAATCACGCCTAAGTTATTCTTACATTATAAATGTGAGGGAACTAATGAATTAATTATTTAAACAGATTGAAATTGTAATTAATGGACACAGTACTTAATCAGTGCATGTTTAATCATTTAAGGTAGTTGACGATACAATTACCTTGCATAACTTGCAAGATTATTGTGATTAAATTGTTTCAAGGTAAGGTTACTTTGTTACCTCACATAGTCTTTTATGTGCTTATTAAATCGAGTGAATCGCTTGAATTGACATAGGGATACGTTTAAGAGATTATCTTGATTTATTAAGTATGTATGTGCTATAACATATTTGCCTATTAAGATTTGTTTAATCAATTGAATTGACATAAGGATATGTCCAAGAGATGAATGGATTTCTGTAGGTGAGTATGTTCATAAGTTAGCAAATTACCGAGTTGCCGTGAGTTTATTTGTAACAACATAAACATGAGTTTAATACTTTTAAGTTAAAGAAATGTAATTAATCTAACACAATTATGTCATCTTGATTAAACTCATATTTTGAAGTCGTGCATTTGAGATTTATTTATTTAGTTTACTTAGTTTAAAATCTTAGTTTGTAATCACCCTTTTCAAACAAAATATTTTGCTTCACCAAAGTGTTTTAAATAACATTCAAAAATAGTTCTTTTCAGAGTCCCTGTGTGTACGGTAACTCGACATTTACTTGTCACTTTATTACTTGTTGTGATTATGTACACTCACAGATTTTCGTCGTTCCAAGTTTTTGGTGCCGTTGTTGGGGTTGTGTTTTAAAAAGTCATTATTTGTGAATTTGTTAGTTTTGCATTTTGGTTTAATTTCTGTTTAAATTCTAACTTAAGTAATTTTTCTGTGATTATTTTAGGTGTTTATGAGTATTGACCGAATCATCGATTTACTCCATGTAGACCCTGAGATTGAACAAACTTTCCGACAGCGAAGAAGACAAGCAAGTCAGATAAGGATCGAAGAGATGAACTTCAAAAATCTAAATGAAGGAAATGGAACAAATCCTTCTCAAAATCTTATCCTTATTGCTGATGATAGGGATAGAGCTTTTAGACAATATGTCGTGCCAATATTTCATGATCTTAATTCGGGTATTATGAGACCCAAAATTGAGGCACAACAGTTTGAGTTGAAGCCAGTCATGTTCCAGATGCTTTAGACAGTGGGCTAATTTGGTGGAATGCCTACTGAAGATCCTCACCTACACTTAAGACTATTTATGGAGGTGAGCGATTCTTTCAAATTAGCCGGAGTACTCGAAGATGCATTATGATTGAATCTATTCCCATATTCACTAAGAGACAGAGCTCGATTGAACTCCTTGCTATCAAATTCAATTTCCACATGGCAATAGTTAGTAGAAAGATTCCTTATGAAGTATTTCTCGCCTAGCAAGAATGCTAAGTTAAGGAACGAGATCACTGATTTCCAACAAATGGATGATGAGTCCTTGTATGAGGCATGGGAAAGGTACAAAGAATAATTACGGAAGTGCCCTCATCATGGAATCCCACATTGCATTGAACTTGAGACATTTTATAATGGTCTCAATGCTCACACGAGGATGGTAATGGATGCTTCTGCTAATGGTTCTCTCTTTTCTAAGTCTTATAATGAGGCTTATGAAATCGTTGAGAGGATTGCCAGCAATAATTACGAATGGCCAACCAATCGAGCAGTGTCAAAAAGACGAGCTATTGGAATACATGATGTAGACGCTCTTACTTCACTCGCTTCTCAGGTATCATCAATATCCTTAATGCTAAAAAATCTTACCACTAATGGGTGTAATAGTTTTACAGCACAGCCACCGAATCAATTTGAAAATATAGCCTGTGTTTATTGTGGGGAAGGGCATTTGTTCGAAGAATGTCCATCAAACCCAGAATCTATGTATTACATGGGTAACCAGAGCCAAAATCGAGGAAGGCAAGGACTGCAATCCAATTTCTATAACTCAATGTGGCGAAATCACCCTAATTTTTCCTGGCGTAACCAAGGGGCTGGAACCAGTAACACTTATGCCCAACCTAGACCAACCCAACCGCCTAGTTTCCCCTAACAAGTTTAGAAACCAGCTCAAGCTAAATCATCCAATAGCTTAGAGAATTTATTGAAGGCATACATGGTGAAAAATGATACCACTCTAAGAAATTTGGAGAATCAAGTGGGCCAACTTGCTACTGAACTCAGGAAACGACAATAAGGTGCTTTGCCTAGTGATACCAAAAATCTGAGGAATCCGAGGAAGGAGCATTGCAAAACGTTGACCTTAAGGAGTGGAAAGACAGTAGATGTAACACCCCGAATTTTGGGCCTAGAAGTATTAGGCCTTGAGCGTGGGAACTGTTAGTAGACGACTTATAAATATTTTAGTTGAGCAAGAAAGTGACACAAATTGCATGTTTGGTGTGGTGGTTAAGTGAATTGGTTGTGTTTGGGGATGACCGAGAAGTCCTGGGTTCAAATCTAGGCTTTAGAAAAATTTTAGTTTTTCCCTTAAGTGAACCTTGGCTTTAGCTTGTAGGCCTTATAAATATTAGTGGGTAAAATTTATCACAATGAAACATGTGGTCTAGTGGTTGTGGCGTCATTATGGTGGAAAGAAATCTTGGGTTCAGATCCCATAACAGGCAAGGAGTATTTATTTTGCTAATGTGGCAGCAAGTGTTTGAATTGGATACAAACTCTACTGAGGTGGTTGTGGAAGTGGTCAAAGGGAGGAAATCAAGGAATTTGAAAAAGGTGGTTATGGATATGGGGGAGAGTTGGGTGGAGAGAATCATGGAATTCAAATTTGGAGAGTTTGAAGCCAATTGGGGAAATTGAATATGCAAATTTGGCTAAGGGGGTTTGGGGAGTGCATGTACGGTAATTTGAGAGTGTATAGGTACCGAATTCTCTTTTTGGCATTTCAGATTGTTTTTCCATTTTGTGTTTTGGTTTCTTTCTCTTCTTCTTCCTTCTTTTATTCTTTCGATTTTACTCTCATAGCTGAACCTTTTATTTCCTTTTCTCAACAGTTCTTCTATTGTTTCTAAGGTTTGATTAAACCGAACTCAACTTCTTCTTTACCCTTTTACTATTTCTTTTCAAGGTAGCTGAACACTTCTCCCTTCTGATTACCTTGGGTTTGTGTCTGTTTAGGCATCTAGGCTCTGAAAATTGACTGACTATTTCTTCATTCTACCTTTTCTATCAGTTGATCTTGGGTAAGTATTTCTTGCTTCTTGACTCCATTCTTGATTCTTTTTGTATTTTTTTCTCTAATGAAGTCGAATGATTCGGTCTAGGGTTACTGACTCTTTGACCCTTCTCATGTGTTTAGGTTCTCAAATGTTCGTAGGCGTTGAAATCCCTCTTTCGGCATTCAATCGGTAACTGGGGTAAGTGGGATTATTTTGGCTGAATGTCCATTAGCCTTCTGTTTATTCACTCAGTCCTAATAGATTCTTTTGGTTAACTCAACTTCTCGATAGAAAAGAGTGTAGTTGTCATTCGATTAGCATAATAGATAGAACTGTAGTCGTCAAGGGTGAGTGGTAAGTGTTGGTTTGAGATGAAGTATTTATGAACTCTTTTGATTAGGAAATTGACAAGTATGCATCGATGGATTGTAGGTCGATCGCATGTAGGTTAATTTGTTTCTAGCTAAACAGGTGTGTAACTGTATACCATGTTCACTAATCGGCTGAAAAGCTGAAAGTGTGTGTGTATTCACACCCTTCTTTATTGTAAATCAACAAAAGTCGAAAATTTGAAGTGCCGAAACTTCGGCATTTGAGGCCTCACGAGCGTGCGATCACTCGTGGGGTAAATCGAGCCCACAAATCATGGGCGATAGATTATAAAGGCCACCACGAGGGCTCTCGTGGACTTAGGCCTCGATGGGCCTGTGGGTTCGCATGTGTAAATCTAACAATAGGTGGGAAATAGTTGGGATTGTCATGTTGTGTACATGGCATAGGCCGTTCTGGGCCACGTTAGGCCGAAATGGGTCGTGTGGGCCCAATGGGCTCGTGGTCCCACACAGATTAAATTCACAGTAAGTGATAATATTGGACTAGGCTATGCAGGTACATAGCCGTAACTGAATTTAGGCTAAATCAGCCACACTGTGTGTGGGCCCACTAGGGCCGAGTAATGGGCCTTGGGCCCATTTACACTGTTAAGATCATTTAGGTTGTCTGTGTCGCTCGAGGCGACTGTGGACCTTTGGTGAGGCCATTGTCTGAGCTGAAACCCTAAAATGGGTAAAATGACCATAATGCCCCAAAAGACAGAATGACTAAAATGTGCCTGTATGTTATATGATTGTTATTGTATGCCATTTATGATATGTTTGCATTCATGAGATATTATATTTCATGGGGGATGGGATCATTGATTTTGTGGAACTATATAATTTGTGAGGGTCGCATAGTTGCTTGACGACTGTGGATCCACCGACGGCTTAAAGCTATTATGTGACTGGTAGCTCTACTGCGAAATTGGATAGTGCCGTAACCGGTGCTACATCAGGAGTGTAGGAATGGGTGGGTCGATTAAATCCCCACAAGAGTGTAGGGTTGGACGAGATACGGAGTGTAGGGTTAGTTGGGTATTTGTGCATTTCATAATCTGATTCTAATTGTGACATGGGCTCAGGCCCAACTGAGGCTACTATGGGCTAAGGCCAAGGTTCCACCGTTATTGTAATGGGCTTAGGCCCAAATAGATGTGACACATGCTTTATGATCGATGAGGGTTATACATACTGAGTTTTCGTAAACTCACCTCCTCTTTTAAATTTTTCAGGTAATGCTCAGTAGGCGCTTCGACGTATGGGAGGACTCGGAGGTGGCCACACTACGAACGACTTTAAATTTTTGTATTTTCTTTTACATTACTTAAATTACTTTCTCTTTGGGTTTTGATGTAATAAGGCCTTTTCTCTAATTTTCTAGCTTTTAATTTAGGGGTCTTTATCCATTATGATTTATTTCTGTTAAAAGTAAAGCGCAGTTTTCCAAAATCATATCTATTTTTATAACATCATGTTTTTGCAACATTGTTAAAATGCTTCCGCATCAAACATGTTTTTAAAGGTAAGGCCGGTTTAAAATGGTTAACAAATAATTAGGTTGACTTTATAATTAAACAAAGGGGTTTTCTCTTTCAAGCGAGATTTATTAATAAGACAAAGTTTTTGAAAAAGAGTTTTAATGTGACACGCCAGGTTCATTCATAATGTCTAGGCGGGGTTCGGGGTGTTACAGTAGAGCCCAACACCGTAGAAGTTGAAAAGGAGCAAGCTGATGCTCAAGATTCAGAGGAATTTCAACCGAGTGTTGAAATTCCAGTTTCACAAGAACCACATCATCTGCAATATCCGACAAGGTAACTTTTGAACCAGCTAATTTTGATCAACTAATAACTTGTTAAATGTAGAATTGCCATAGAAGACGAATCAACCAGTTGCAGTAAAGAAACTTCTACCACCCTTCCCACAAAGACTTCAGAAGCAGAAGCAGGAAATTCAATCCAAGAAGTTCCTAGACGTACTCAAGCAACTTCATATCAATATCCCATTGGTTGAAGCACTTGAATAAATGCCAAACTACGTCAAATTCATGAAGGATATCCTATCTAAAAAATGAAGGCTTGGAGAATTTGAGACAGTAGCTCTAACGAAGGAATGCAGTGCAAATCTTTAAGACAAACTACCCCAAAGTTGAAGGATCTTGGATATTTTACCATACCTTGCAACATTGGAGAAACGTATTGTGGTAAGGCACTATGTAACTTGGGTGCGAGTGTCAACTTGATGCCCATGTCAATATTTAAGAAGTTAGGGATAAGTGAAGTTAGACCTACTACGTTTACACTTCAATTAGCAGATTGATCCTTAACACATCTAGAAGGAAAAATCGAGGATGTATTGGTACGTGTAGATAAATTCATGTTTCCTGCTGACTTTATGATTCTAGATTTTGAAGCAGACAAAGAGGTGCCAATCATCCTAGGAAGACCATTCTTAGCAACTGGAAGGACTTTTATTGATGTGCAGAAGGGGGAGCTTACTATGCCTGTTTAGGATGATCAGGTAACATTTAACGTTTTTAAGTCTATGCAATTTCTTGACATAATTGATAATTGTTCTGTAGTGTCTAATTTAGAGGATTTAATCGTGGAAAAGGAACGCAACTATGTTGAGGACCCATTGGAATGAATGTTGACATCAGATCCTACAAATGATGAAGAGGAGGATGAATACTTAGCTTTGTTAAAAGCTAATCAAAGGGGATTTAATCCACAATCCCATTTTGGATCTTTGGAATTAGAGAAAAGGGATTATGCCCAACCAAAAGCGTCAATTGATAAGCCACCTAAATTAGAACTGAGGGTACTTCCCTCACATTTGAAATATGTTTATTTAGGTAACTCTTCTACTTTGCCTGTGATTGTTTCAACAGAAATTAACTACTGAACAAGAAGAGAAACTCATCTTGGTGTTAAAACAATTCAAGAAGGCTATCGGATAGACCATAGCTGATATTCATAGAATTAGTCCATCTGTATGCATGCACAAGATTATCCTGGAAGATGGCGAAAAAGGGACGATTGATGGACAATGAAGACTGAACCCATCATGAAGGATGTAGTCAAGAAAGAAATCATCAAGTGGTTAGATGCGGGTATAATCTACCCCATCTCAGACAGATATTGGGTAAGTCCAGTCTAGTGCGTGCCAAAGAAAGGAGGTATCACGATAATTGAAAACGAGAATAACGAGTTGATACTGACTAGAACTGTTATGGGATGGAGAATGTGCATCGATTACCGAAAGTTGAACAAGGCGACTAGGAAAGATCACTTTCCTTTGCGACTTTTGGACCAGATGTTGGATAGACTCACAGGGTGAGACTATTACTATTTTCTCGATAGATACTCGGGGTATAACCAGATTACAGTAGCTCCAAAAGATCAGCACAAGACAACATTCACCTACCCGTACGGTACATTTACATTTAGACGCACGCCATTTGGTTTATCTAATGCACCTGCTACATTTCAAAGATGTATGATGTCTATTTTGACTGACATGGTTGAGAAGTATTTGGAAGTTTTTATGGATGATTTTTCAGTATTCAGAGATACATATGATGATTGCCTAGCCAATCTAGCCAAGGTACTAAGCCGATGTGAAGAAATAAACCTAGTACTCAACTGGGAAAAGTGCCATTTCATGGTACGATAAGGGATTGTTCTAGGGAATTGGATAACAAGACATGGAATAGAGGTTGATAAAGAAAAGGTAGATGTTATTGAGAAACTCCCACCTCCAAGACTTGAACCCAGGCTCCCCTACAACCTTAATGATGCCACAACCACTAGACCACATGTTTTATTGTGTCATTTATTTAACATAATAATTTAAAAGGCCCACTTCCAACCATCTAGGGTTTTCTCACTTAAAATCAAAATTTTTGCTAAGGCCCAAGTTTGAACCCAAGACTTCTCCAACACTCTTAAACACTCCTAATCACTTAACCACTATAACAGACAATCAATTATGTCATTCACTTGCACAACTACATTCCAATTCCTTCGATACGCGAAGCCCATTTCTTCTAAGCCCAAATTCGGGGCATTACAACTCTACCCCATTAAAGAAATTTCGTCCTCAAAATTTTCAACTATCAGAATAGTCGCACAACCTAGCCTACCACACAACGCTCTCGCTACGCACTCTGATCCTAACAATAGAAGCACACACCAAAGCACCTATCCATCCGAGCAGATAAATAACACATACATACTATTCCGAGAACACACACAGAATAAATAAAAACTCTAAACTCAAGTGTAGAAATACAATCTAATATAAAAAAAATCACAGTGTTTTTATCTACTTCTTTTCAATGAAACAAACAACAGTTTTAGAAACTTACGGATTTGGCGCCGAAGACATGGTGTGCCACATATCAGTTAAACATTTTCAATTCTTCAATTTATTTGAAACAGTTCTTCCAGAAATTCAAAATTTCAAAAAGCCATTCCAGAGTCGAGTTTTGCAATTAGGCTCTGATACCACTAAATGTAACACCCCAAACCCAGCCTTGACGTTATGGCCGAATCTGGCTGTCACATCAAAGCATCATTCAAAAATCGAGTTGTCGTTAAAAGTTCATTTCTATGATTAAAACCTTTTGCTCGAGGTTAGCAAATCATCTCATCAAAAATGTTTACTTAATGTCCGGCATTGAAACTTTAAGTTATTTCAAATCACGAAAACTTCTAAAGTTTGAAATATAAAAACGTCTGTTTTTAAGTGTTTTTGAAAATAGTTATTAATTTTTGAAGATTCGTGTTAAGCAATTTTAAATAAGGAAATCAAAAGCCTAATTAAAAATTTAATCCCTCAAAGGCCTTATTACAAAATTAAAACCCTAAAATATAAAATTTAAAAAAATCTACGGTAGAGCATCAGCGATTGTGTGGCCACCCTCGAGTGTCTCGCGGCGTCAAATCGCCTAATGCTAGGAATTACCTGCACAGTTAATAAACGGGGTGAGTTTATGAAAACTCAATGTGTAATCCCCTCCTAAATTAAAACAATTAGTAAATAGACAGAGTTCAAAATTAGTCAGGGCCGGAGCCCATTACAATAACAGAAAAATGTGTGTGCCTAAGCCCAGTAAAATTTCACTTGGGTCTCAACCCTCATCAAAATCAATTGGGCCTAGCCCAATCTCAATATCAGTAACAGTTGGGCCTAGCCCATTAACAGAATCAGGTGGGCCTAAGCCCAATACAAAATCAGTATCAGATGCAGATATGTAGACAGATACCCAACCCAATCCAACCAGCACATCGTCCGTACCAACAAACACACCATGTGGGGATAAAATCAACCCACCCAACCAACACACCAAGCTCAGCACCAGTTGCGGCACTAAGTCAACAAAATGACTCAACACAGTAGACAGAACAGCCAAAGGCCATAAATATCACAGCAACGCTACCAGTTAACAGAACGGCTATAAGCCATCAGTATCGTAGAAAGGCTGAAAGCCTTGTACAGAACGGCTACGAGCCGTACACTTCCTCCGTCAATATTAACCCAACCCCATGCAGCATGTCATGTCATAAATATTATGTGTATGCAAAGTCATACTCAGTACAATCATATATGTAAATCATAAGCACATCAGTCATACAAAACATAAGGGCATAATCGTCATTCTACCATACAGGAGTATTACGGTCATTTTACCCTACAAGGGTATTACGGTCAATTACCTTACAGGGGCATTACAGTCATTTTACCCTACAAGGATATTACGCTCATTTTACACTACCGGGGTATTTTGATAATTTTACAAACCGGGGGATATTTCAGTAATTTTCCAAACCAAGGGTATTTATGACCCATCAGATGGTCCACCGTCGCCTTGAGCAGCTTAAATAGCCTGAACAGACATAACGGTGCAAATGGGCATAAGCCCATTACTCGGCCCAAGTGGGCCCACATGCTCGTGTGGCCCATTTAGCCCAATTTCAGTCATAGCTATGCGAACTCCAAAGCCCAGTTCATAATTGTCACTTACCACATAACATACATTTTATTCGTGTGGACCCACAAGCCCATTGGGCCCACATGACCCAGTCCGACCCAATGTGGCCTAGAATGGCCTATGCCATGTACGCGGCATGACAAGCCCAACCATATTCCACCTAGCAGTTGATTTAACACAAGCGGACCCACGGGCCCATACCAGCCCATAAAAACACACGTGGTGGCCTTTGCAGTCTGCCACCCACGATTTGGGGCTCGATTCGCCCCATGTGTGATCGCACACTCATGAGGCCCCGAATGTCGAGGTTCTGGCATTTCGGCTTTTCGACTTTTGCCAATTAACAGCTAAACAAGGCTGTGAGTACACACCTTTTCGGCTTTTCACCGCCTATCGATTACAGGGTACTACTACACACCTGTTTACAAAGCTGAGTAAACAGTCTACTGCACCCAAGCCTTAAAAGAATGTGTATGGCTTATTGCCTTTAGATCACTTGGCTAAACTGACCACACCTTTCCTACCAAAAATCTGCATTACAAACACAGATCTTAATAGTCGGGATTGATCATACAAGTGGCCTAAATCCACAAATATTAATCTTACATAGACATAGGGAAAATTCGACTAATACCCCAAAACTAAAGTAACATCTCACCTTAATTGAACAATGAGAGAAAGAGTTGGTTGCTTCCGAAACGCTTGCACCCCTTTACCCCACTAAAATACTTAGAACCCAAATTACATCGTAGAGATGGAGTGAATAACTAAATCAGAGAATATAGAGAGAATAACCTTTGACTTTAAGAAAAATATAAAAAGAACAGATTGAAAAGCATATATCGGAACAATAGAGAAATATAAGCATACCCACTGATTGTCAAAAATTCTTGCAAAAACGAAATTTCAACACTAACAGCAAAGTATAGAACGATCGGTCAAGAATTAGGGAGGAGAGAAAGACCATGAGTAATCGATCTAGAAAGACGAAATAAGAGAAGAAAAGAATAGAAAAGGGAGCAATCGGCTAGGGAGAAAACCAAAAGAAACCAAAGTAAGGGTTTATTACTATTCAGCCAAAGAAAATCATAAAGGGGAGAACCAGGAGAAAGGTAGTTAGGCAAAGATTGGAACACAGGAAGAAGAGAAAAACATAGGAAAAGCAACACCAAATTCAGACACTGGTAGTCTAAAACAAATCAACAAAAGAAAACTCTCCCCAAAGCCACAATGACCAAAACCGAACACTCTCCATTCCGTTAGCAAATTTAGCATCAACCTTCTACAACTCAAACTCCCCTTTTCCTTCTAAAATCCCTCCATAATCCATTCCTTGATTTTCTCCACCATCTTCTCTTGACCCATTCAAATTCTCACCTAACAGAGTTCGAAACCACCTCAAATTCCTACCTCCTCATGCTAGAAAAATAAATATCTTTTTTGCTTGCAATAGGATTCAAACTCAAGACCCCTTCAATAGCTAAACACGCCACTTGCCTCCTTGCCACAAGCTCTTTTGTGTCACATTTTATCCTCAATTAATTATAAGGTCTATAGGCTAAAGTCAGGTTCCTTTAAAAGAAAAACCAAAAAAAAATTGCAAGAGCCAAGACTTGAACCCAAGCTCCCCTGCAACCTTAATGACGCCACAACCACTAGACCACATGCTTCCTTGTGTCATTTATGTAACACAATAATTTAAAAGGCCCACTTCCAAGCATCCAGGGTTTTATTCACTTAAAATCAAAATTTTTGCTAAAGCCCAGGTTTAAACCCAAGACTTCTCCAACACTCCAAACACTCCTAATCACTTAACCACTACAGCAGACAATCAATTGTGTCATTCACTTGCACAACTACATTCCAATTCCTCCGATATGCGAAGCCCATTTCTTTCAGGCCCAAATTCGTGGCATTACAACTCTACCCCCTTAAAGAAATTTCGTCCATGAAATTTCCAACTATTAGAATAGTCGCACAACCTAGCCTACCACACAACGCTCTCGCTGCGCACTCTGATCCTAACAATAGAAGCACGCACCAAAGCATCTATCCATCGGAGTGGATAAATATCACATGCATACCATTCCCAAAACACACACAAAATAAATACAAACTCTAAATTCATGTGTAGTAATACAATCTAATATCTAAAGAAATCACAGTGTTTCTATCTATTGCTTTTCAATGAAACAAACAACAGTTTCAGAAACTTACGGATTCGGCACTGGGGACTCGGTGTGCCACACGATCAGTCAAACATTTTCAATTCTTCAATTTATTTGAAACAGTTCTTCCAGAATTTTGAAATTTCAAAAACCCATTCCACAGTTGAGTTTTGGAACTAGGCTCTAATACCACTAAATGTAACACCCTAAACCCGGCCTAGACGTTATGGCAGAATCTGGCTATCACATCAAAGCATCGTTCAAAAATTGAGTTGTCGTTAAAAGTTCATTTCTATGATTAAAACCTTTTGCTCGAGGTTAGCAAATCATCTCGTCAAAAACGTTTACTTAATGTCCGGCATTGATACTTTAAGTTATTTCAAATCGTGGAAGCTTCTAAAGTTTGAAATATAAAAACGTCTATTTTTAAGTGTTTTTGAAAATAGTTATTAATTTTTGAAGATTCGTGTTAAGCAGTTTTAAATATCAAAATCCCAATTAAAAATTTAATCCCTCAAAAGCCTTATTACAAAATTAAAACCCCAAAATATAAAATTCAAATAAAAATCTACCGTGGAGCATCAGCGGTCGTATGGCCACTCCCAAGTTTCTCGCGGCTCCAAATCGCCTAATGTTGGGGATTACTTGCACAGTTAATAAACGGGGTGAGTTTATGAAAACTTAGTGTGTAATCCCCTCCTAAATTAAAACAATTAGTAAACAGATAGAGTTCAGAATTAGTCTGGGCCGGAGCCTATTACAGTAATAGAACAATGTGTGTGTGCCTAAGCCCAGTACAATTTCACTTGGGTCTCAACCCTCATCAAAATCAATTGGGCCTAGCCCAATCTCATTATCGGTAACAGTTGGGCCTAGCCCATTAACAAAATCAATTGGACCTAAGCCCAATCAGATGTAGATATGTAGAAAAATACCCAACCTAATCCAACCAACACACCACCCATACGAACCAACACACCTTGTGGGGATAAAATTGACCCACCCAACCAATACACCAAGCTTAGCACCGGTTGCAGCACTAAGTCAACAGAACGGCTCAATGCCGTAGACAGAATGGCTAAAGGCCATAAATATTGCAGCAACGCTGCCAGTTAACAGAACGACTATAAGCCATCAGTATCGCAGAAAGGATGAAAGCCTTGTACAGAACGGCTACGAGCCGTACACTTCCTTCGTCAATATTAACCCAACCCCATGCAACATGTCATGTCATAAATATTACATGTATGCAAATTCATACTCAGAACAATCATATATGTAAATCATAAGCACATTAGTCATACATAACATAAGGGCATAATCGTTATTCTACCACACAGGGGTATTACGGTCATTTTACCCTATAGGGGCATTACGATCATTTTACCCTACAAGGGTATTACGGTTAATTACCTTATAGTGGCCTTACAGTCATTTTACACTTCAAGTGTATTATGGTTATTTACAGTACCAAGGTATTTCAGTAATTTTTGAACCAGGGGTATTTCGGTTATTTTTCAAACCAGGGGTATTTCGATAATTTTCCAAATTGAAGGTATTTATGACCCATCAGATGGTCCACCGTTGTCTCGAGCGGCTTAAGTAGCCTAAACAGACATAACAGTGCAAATGGGCCTAAGGCCTATTACACGGCCCAAGTGGGCCCATTTAGCCAAATTTCAGTCACAGCTATGCGAACTCCATACCCAGTTCATAATTGTCACTTATCACATAACATACATTTTATTCGTGTGGACACACAAGCCTATTGTGCCCACACGGCCCAGTCTGGCCCAATGTGGCCCAGAACGGCCTATACCATGTACGCGGCATGACAAGCCCAACCATATTCCACCTAGAAGCAGATTTGACACAAGCGGGCCCACGGGCCCATTGCCTATTCGGCCTATTGAGGCCCATAATGACCCTCATCCATGAAAACGCACGTGGTGGCCTTTGCAGTCTGCCACCTACGATTTGAGGCTCGGTTTACCCCATGTGCGTTCGCACGCTCGTGAGGCCCTGAATGCTGAGGTTCTAACATTTCAGCTTTTCGGCTTTTACTGATTCACAGCTAAACAGGGGTGTGAATACACATCTTTTCGGCTTTTCATCGCCTATCGATTACAGGGTACTGCTATACACCTATTTACGAAGCCGAGTAAACAGTCCACCGCGCCCAAGCCTTAAACGAATGTGTATGGCTTATTGCCTTTAGATCACTTGGCTAAACCGACCACACCTTTCCTACCAAAAATCTGAATTACGAACATAGACCTTAATAATCGGGATTGATCATACATGTGGCCTAAATCCACAAATATTAATCTTATAGATACATAGGGAAAATTCGACAATACCCCAAAACTAAAGTAACACTCACCTTAATTGAACAATGAGAGAAAGAGTTGGTTGCTTCCAAAATGCTTGCACCCCTTTACCCCACTGAAATACCTAGAACCCAAATCACATCGTGGAGATGGAGTGAATAACGAAATCAGAGAATAGATTGAAAAGCATATATCGGAACAATAGAGAAACATAAGCATACCCACTGAATCTCAGAAATTCTTGCAAAAATGAAATCTCAACACTAACAATAGAGTATAGAACAATCGGTCAAGAATTAGGGAGGAGAGAAAAACTATGAGTAATCGATCTAGAAAGAAGAAATGAGAGAAGAAAAGAATAGAAAAGGAATCAATCGGCTAGGGAGAAAACCAAAAGAAACCAAAGTAAGGGTTTATTACTATTCGACCAAAGAATAACGTAGAAGGGAGAACCAGGAGAAAGGTAGTTAGGCAAAGATTAGAACACAGGAAAGAAGAGAAAAACATAGGAAAAGCAACACCAAATTTTGACACTAGTAGTCTAAAACAAATCAACAAAAGAAAACTATCCCCAAAGCCACAATGAACAAAACCGAACACTCTCCATTCCCTTAGCAAATTCGACATCAACCTTCTACAACTCAAACTCCCCTTTTTCTCCTAAAATCTCTCCATAATCCATTCCTTGATTTTCTCCACCATCTTCTCCTGACCCATCCAAATTCTCACCCAACAGAGTTCTAAACCACATTAAATTCCTGTCGCCTCATGCTAGCAAAATAAATATCCTTTTTGCTTGCAATGGGATTCAAACCCAAGACCCCTTCAATAGCTCAACATGCCACTTGCCTCCTTGCCACAAGCTCTTTTATGTCACATTTTATCCTCAATTAATTATAAGGTCTATAGGCCAAAGTCCAGGTTCCTTTAAAAGAAAAACCAAAATAAATTGTAAGAGCCAACACTTGAACCCAGGCTCTCCTGCAACCTTAATGATGCCACAACCACTAGACCACATGCTTCCTTGTGTCATTGATTTAACACAATAATTTAAAAGGCCCACTTCCAAGCACCAGGGTTTTATTCACTTAAAGTTAAAATTTTTGCTAAAGCCCAGGTTTAAACCCAAGACTTTTCCAACACTCCCAAACACTCCTAATCACTTAACCACTGCAGCAGACAATCAATTGTGTCATTCACTTACACAACTACATTCCAATTCCTCCGATATGTGAAGCTCATTTCTTCTAGGCCCAAATTTGAGGTGTTACATAAATTGATGTGTGATGCAAGTGACTTCGCGATAGGAGCTGTCATAGGCCAGTGAAGGAACAAAGTTTTTCATCCAATCTACTATCCGAGTCAGACTCTAACAGGAGCTCAACTAATTTACACGATAATAGAAAAAGAGTTACTTACTATTATGCTTGCTTTTGACAAGTTTTGATCTTATCTTGTAGGTACCAAAGTGACTATCTATACAGACCACTCGGTAGTTAAGTATTTACTTTCCAAGAAAGATGCTAAGCTGAGACTGATCCGATGGGTATTTCTTCTTCAAGAGTTCGATCTAGAAATTCAAGATCAAAAGGGAGTAGAAAATCAAGTAGCAGATCACTTGTCCAGATTGGAGCCGCAAGAAGGGAATTCTCCACTTATACCAATTCAGGAGACATTTCTAGATGAATACATACTGAAGGTAAATCATGTCCATAATACTCCTTGGTTTGTTGATATTGCTAACTTTTTAGCTTGTGGTTTGATGCCGATTGAAAAGACGATTGATATGATGAAGGGTCCCATTTTGTGAACAAGTGGTTGAAATGCTTATTAGATAAACATGGAGTGAAACACAAGGTTGCTTCAGTTTACCATCTGCAGATGAATGGGCAAGCTGAACTGGCAAAAAGGGATATCAAAGGCATACTTGAGAAGGTAGTTTGCCCGAACCGACGAGATTGGTCCAAAAGATTGGATTATTCTTTAGAGCTTACAGGATAGCATACAAGACACCTTTAGGGATGTCACCCTACAGGTTGGTCTTTGGGAAAGCCTGTCATCTACCCTTGGAGTTAGAGCACAAAGCTTACTGGGCCCTTCGACAACTCAACTTGGATCTTAAGCTTGCTAAAGAGAAATGAATGCTCCAACTAAATAAGCTAGAGGAATTTCGAATGTTCTTGTACAAAAATGCCAAATTACTCAAAGAGAGACTTAAGAAATGGCATGACAAGCACATTCGAGTTCGAGAATTTGAAGTAGTCAGCAAGTCTTATTATTTAATTCTAGATTAAGGTTCTTTCTAGGTAAACTAAAATCACTTTGGTCCGGTCCATTACGATTCATCATGTCTATCTATACGGAGTTGTTGAACTCTAAGGTAAGGGAGGTAATTTTCAAGTTAATGCTTAGCGTCTGAAACATTACTGGGGAGATAAGGTTGAAGGAAATCAAATTTCATTCATTTTATTGGATGTTTATATTTTCTTATTTTCTTTTCTAATAAATGATTTAGGGTATATTTTTGGGACTAGTATGTTTAAATAAATTTTGTCTACTAGATTGAAACTTAAGCGGGACCGCTTGTGACCCCTCCAATCTTTCCTGGGAATTGATTTTAACATAATTTTCTGAGAAATTATTCCCTAAATAGAAAATTAAATTTTTAGCTTTTCAAATAAAAAAGGTCAATTTTGATCCAAGTTTTAAATTGCAACTCAATTTCAAATTTTCATTAAGTCTAGGGAGTTAATTAAATTATTTTTAAAATTTGTTGCTCTTTTCGTAAATAATAAAAATTAGGTGCCTCTTTTTGTAAATATTTTCAGAAGGCATCTAGAATAAATGTTTTTACTTAAAAAATTACAAATAATAATAATAAGATGATAATCTTTAATATATAATTATATCTATTATAATTGATATATTAATTTTTATCAACTTATCATGGAATTAGGATTAGTTTAACTTAAATCTTGTTTTAATAAATTAATAGCATTAATAATTTAATATGCATATGTTTGATTATTAATTTTTGTTAACTTTGAGTAGAATTAGAATTAGAATTTTTTTTAATTGTTAAATTATACTAAGAATTCTACTCTAATTCCTACTACTCTCACTATAAATTCCACCCTTACTTCCCTCCATTCATTCATCACTCAAAACCTCAAAGCACCAAAACCCTTAAGTGCTGCAAGCCCCTAGCCAGAACATCACCCAGCAGAAAGCTAGCACATACCCAGCAGACCTCATGCATGCCTGCCCATCGCGCACTGCATTACGCGCCTGGCCCTGCTCAACGCCTAC
Source organism: Gossypium hirsutum (assembly GCF_007990345.1). Taxonomy (NCBI): domain Eukaryota; kingdom Viridiplantae; phylum Streptophyta; class Magnoliopsida; order Malvales; family Malvaceae; genus Gossypium; species Gossypium hirsutum. Next base: position 54,787,454 of record NC_053428.1, on the reverse strand, counting down.
TACTCTAGACCCAGTTGTCTAGGCTGTAACACCCCAAAATTGGGCATAGAAGAATTGGGCTTTGAGCATGGGAGTGGTTAGGAGACTGCTCATAAATATTTTAGTTAAGCAAGAAAGTGACACAAATTTCATGTTTTTTTATTGGCTAAGTGATCTGGGTTTGTTTGAGAGTGTTTGAAAAGCCTGGGTTCAAGTATAGGCTTTTGCAAAAAATTTAGTTTTCCCCTTTAGTGAACCTTGGCTTTAGCTTTTAGGCCTTATAAATATTTGTGGGTAAAATGTGTCACAAAAAAAGCCTTGTGGCTTGGTGGCAAAGACATGTTGAGCAACTGAGAGGGCTTGGGTTCGAATCCTATTGCATGAAAAAGGATATTTATTTTGCTACTTGGGGCAGCAAGTGTTTGTGGTAGACTAAAACTCAATTGAGTGGTTGTGGACTCGGTAAAAGGGGTGGGGGATTAAGGGATAGGATGTTTGGTTGTTGGGGATTTGAAGGAGTGGATTATAGAGAAAAGGGTGGAGTGAATCTAGGAATTTGAAACATGGAGAGTTGTAGCTGAATTAGGTAGCTTGTTTGTGCAAATTCAGCTAAGGGGTTTGGGGAGTGCATGTATGGCAATTTGAGATTGTATAGGTGTCAGATTCTCTTTTTGGCATTTCTAGTTGTTTTCCCTTTTTGCATTTTGGATTCTTTCTCTTCTTTTGACGATTTCGTGCATTACCTTTGTAACCATTTGGACATTTTTTCTTTCTTTACTTTGTTTTCTAAAAGCCAAATTTGGTATCCCCCTCTCCTCAATTTTAGTTTACCATTCGGCCGAACTTTGCTTTTCTTCTTCTTCCCCTCTTTTATTCTTTCAGTTTTACTTTCATAGTCGAACCTTTTATTTCCTTTTCTCAACAATTCTTCTATGGTTCCTAAGGAATTTAGGCTCTGACAGTGGCCAATTGTTACTTCGTTATTTCGTTCTTATCAGCTGAGTTTGGGTAAGTATTTCTTGTTCTTGATTCGGTTCTTGGTTCTTTTATGGTTGTTTTCTTCTTTTATGAAGCCGAGTGTTTTAGTTTAGGGTTACTAACTCTTTGACCTTTCTCATGTGTATGGATGATCAGATGTTCGTAAGCGTTCAAGTCCTTCTTTCGGCATTCAATTAGTAATCGGGGTAAGTGGACTTATTCTGGCCGAATGCTCATTTTTTGTCTCTAGTTTGAAGATTCCTTTAAACAAGTGGATACCAGAATAAGCCTCTTGCCTATTCGTTTCATGTTAATGGATTCTTTTGGTTAATACAGCCTTTTGGCAGGAAGGGGTGTAGATATCTTTCAATTAACATCATAAGTGGATTAAATCGCATACTTGGTTGAAGGTTCGACATTCGTGGGTTAATCGTGCGAGCTGCGATAAAGGTGTGTAACCACACCCATCCTTAGTGTAGATCAGCAAAAGCCAAAAAGTCGAAGTGCCAAAACTTTAGTATTTGAGGCTTTACGAGCGTGTGATCGCTCATAGGGTAAACCGAGCCCATAAATAATGGGTAATATATTGTAAAGGCCACCACGAGCGTTTTCGTGGACTTGGGCCGGTATGGGCCACGTTGGGCCGAAACAGGCCGTGTGGGCCCAATGGGCTCATAGGCCCCACACTGATTAAACCCACGGTAAGTGATAAATATTGGACTGGGCTATGTAGGTTACATTGCTATAACTGAATTTGGGTTAAATGGGCCACACGAGCGTGTGGGCCCACTTGGGTCGAGTAATGGGCCTTAGGCCAATTTACACCATTATGATCATTTAGGTTATCTTTGTCGCTCGAGGCAACTATAGACCTTCGAAGGGGTCATTATCTGAGCTGAAACCCTAAAATTGGTAGAATGATCGTAATACCCCTGTCGAGTAAAATGACTGTAATACCCCTATAGGGTAAAATGACAATTTTTCCCTTATGTATAAAAATAACTATTTTGCCCTTATGTGTTAAAATGACAGGTTTGCCTTATGTGGCAAAATGATTGTTTTGCCCCTATGTGATATATGTTTATATTTTAGCATGCTGTGTGTAACTGTATTGAGTACATGTTGAATATTATGATATGACATGATATGTTGCATGATGCATTGAATGGGGATGGGCTTATATATGACTGGAGGAAGTGTACTGTACTGGCAGCTCTGCGGCAAATCATTGATGGCTTTAAGCCTATCATATTGGTAGCTCTATTGTAATTACTGATTAGTGCCGCAATCGGTGCTATGCTTGGAGTGTAGGGATGAGTAGGTCGATTTTATCCCCAGATGGAGTGTAGGGCTGGACGGAGTGGAGTGTAGAGGATGGATGGGTAGGATTTTCTGTTTGCATTCTACACTGATTACTGCCACTGCTATTATTTCTATAATGGGCCAAGGCCCTAATTGATACTGAACTGTTACTAATATGGGCTTAGGCTAGGCTGTGATGTTCACTGTTGTTCATAATTGGGAATACACACTGAATTTTCATAAACTCACCCAACAGACTAACTGCGCAGGTAATCCTTATGAGGACCGGTGCAACGGGGGACTCGGAGGTGGCCACACGACCACTCATGCTTTCATTTTTTATTTTAATTTATAAGTGATTTAAATTTTGGGGTATTTTACTGTAATTATGGCCTTTATGGATTTTAAATTTTTAGTAACTTTGATTTATATTTGCTAGTTGTAGGATGTGGGTTTTCAAAAGATATGCATGATTTACCAGAAAACCACGAATACGCAAAACTGTTTCAAAGGCTTCTGCGATAAATGAGATTTTGAAATTAATAATGTTTTAAGGTAAATGCTTTTGATAGTGACACAAGGTTTAAAATTATTTTCTAGAACACACAAAGAGGCTAAATAAACATTGGGATTTTCAAACGATATCATGCTTTATAAAAAACACTTCGATGTGACATTGCCAGATTCGACCATAACGTCTAGGTCAGGTTTGGGGTGTTACATAGGCCGTGTCCCGCACCTGCGCCTAGTGTCATGGGTTGTGAAGGGAAACTTGCAACCATGACAGACTTGTGCAATTTATCGCTTTTGAGGGAGGTCATTTGGCCCAATTAGACTGGTCCAATGCTTGGAGAGATTGAAAGCCCATCTCCGGAGCTTGGAAAATATGGAAAGTAATCTTTAAAGATATGTTTGGAAAATATGGAAGGGGATCTTCAAAGATATGTGATCCTAGACTTTAATGTAATCTTTAGAAGATACAATTATGTAATCTTAGAGATTTGATATCTTGATAGCTTTAGAACTTAGCCATTGATGTATTTCGATCAGTACTGTTGATATTGGGAAGGCTCATATATAAATAGAGGCCTCTCCCCCTTATTGTATTCATTCAGTAAATTTTGAGAGCATTCACTCAAACTTTTCTCTCAAGTGTTCTTATTTTTCTGTGGCTTTTGTTCATCTTTTGAGATCATTCTTACTTCATTCTTTTGTTGTTCTTCATGGGTTCTTTAGAGGAGTACTATTGAATCCTCAATTGTTGCGAGATAGGCTGACTTAGGCATTTTTGAGCGGAGAAACACTTAAGGCCGTACGGATTGCTTGGGAAAACTCTAAGTCCGTGACAGTTGGTATCCGAGCTAGCATTCGAAGGCACCATTGAACGATGTCAAAAGAAGTTGCTGAGAATGTTGATGGAATGGAGACTCGTGAGAGGGCTAGGAAAGCTAGCCGTTCAAGGGACATACTGTCGGCTTTGGAAGATTGAGTCGTCACTCTCAAAGAATTCGTGGAAGATGCCAAGGAGAGGGTTGATGATATCGATGATAAGGTCAACGATGGGTTGCTGTCTATGAATGAGCAACTTAAAGATTATGTGTTAGACCATGTTGAAAAGCTGATTGCGAGGGATGATGCAATTGAGGAAAAGCTTAGTGGCAGGAATGATGCCATTGAAGCTATGGTGACAGCATTGAAAGAGGAGATTGCGGAGCTCAAGGGAGAACTCACAATCTACAAGGCTGCGTTGGGCAATGGTGGGTTAGCTGCTGTCGCACCCAAGCCCAGTGTGGATGTTCCCAAGCCTAAGGAATTCAAGGGAAAAAGGTCCGCAAGACTTCCGTGCCAAAGCCATCACAAATGATGCCACTAAGGTAATTACTGCTGCTATGTATCTTACTGACGTTGCATTGTTGTGGTGGCATCATAGGTCCACCAATGTGAGACGGGGTGGGATAGAAATTGGAACTTGGAAGGAGTTCTCATACGAGTTCAAGGAACAGTTTTACCCAGAGTATACCGAGGATGAAGCTCGGGCAAAGTTGCGTCGGCTTTCGCAACAAGGCACTATAAGGGAGTATGTGTAGGAGTTTAGCGAACTCATGCTTCAAATTTTAGATATGGGTAAGAAAGAGGCATTCTTTTCCTTCATGGATGGGTTGAAACCATGGGCGAAGTAAGAGTTGCAACGCCGAGGAGTACAAGAGCTTACCAAGGCCATGTCTGTAGCGGAATCGTTGGCCGAATTTGGTGGGCAGAAAGACAGACCTGGGTCTTCTAAGCCCAAATTCAATCCAAAGAGAAATAGTGGGGGAGGCAAAGAAAGGCCCACTAGAAATGGCAACGGTAAGCAGCCATGGGACAAAAAGAAGGGAGGGCCTATAAGTTGCTTCCATTGTGATGGCCCGCACATGATTAAGGACTGTCTAAAGAAGGTTGCGCTCGCCACTACGTAAGCGAAAGTGGAGTCCGATGTGGAGGATAACAATCTTGGTTCAATACTAGGGGGTGTCGAAGACAAGGCAAGTCATGGGCTGATGTTTGCAGACATCATAGTGACTGGCAGAAAGTTGAATGCACTTGTTGACACAGGTGTGTCTGATTTATTCATGTTCGAAGGGGCTGCTCATAAACTTGGCCTCAAGATTGAAAATGAGCCGAGTCAGATTAAGACGGTGAATTCAGAAAGTGTTCCAATCAATGGGGTTGCAAAGGGAGTAAATATCCAATTCTGCTATTGGACTGGTAAGGCATCCATCAAGGTAATACCACTTGGTGACTATGATTTTGTGGTTGGATTGAGTTTTCTTGATCAGGTTAATGCGACGATTTGTCCTTCCGGTAATTTCATGGTGATTTCGGATTCGAACCATCAATGCATGGTGAGATTGACAAGAAAGGGGAGCCTGGAAGGGAAAACATTGTCCATAATCCAATTTGCTAAGGGAGTACTAGAGATGAAGTCTCCCACTTAGCAACTTTGAAGATTGAGGAAACCGATAAGACCTTGGATAAGATCCCTAAGGAAGTGGGCCAAGTACTACAATCCTTTCGAGATGTGATGCCTGCAAAGTGCCAAAGAGTTTACCACCTAAAAGGGAGGTGGATCATAGGATCGAATTGGTGTCCAACATGGTGCCGCCAACTAGGGCCCCATATCATATGTCCCCGCCGAAATTGGAGGAATTACGAAAATAGTTAAAGGAGCTTTTAGATGCAGGATTCATTAGGCCATCTAAATCTCCGTATAGTGCACCGGTGCTATTTCAAAAGAAACATGATGGGTCATTACGAATGTGTATCGATTATCGAGCCCTAAATAAGATCACCGTGAGGAATAGGTACCCTATTCCCCTCATTGCAGACTTGTTCGACCAGCTTGGTAGTGCGAGATGGTTTACCAAGTTGGACTTGACATCGGGGTACCATCAAGTTCGGATAGCCGAAGGAGACGAGCCAAAGATAGCTTGTGTGATGCGATATGGCTCGTATGAGTTTTTGGTGATGCCTTTCGGACTCACGAATGCCCCAGCTACATTCTGCACCTTGATGAATAAGGTACTTCAACCTTTCCTTGATCATTTCGTGGTTGTTTACCTTGACGATATTGTGGTGTACAGTAAGTCACTCGACAAACATGTGGAACATTTGAGGGAAGTGTTCCAAACTTTGAGGGAAAATGAGCTGTTCGTCAAAGAGGAGAAATGCACCTTTGCTCAACAAGAGGTGCCATTTCTAGGCCACATTGTAGGAGGTGGCAAGATCTGGATGGATAAAAGCAAGGTTCGGGCCATTGCCGAATGGAAGGCTCCAACCAAGGTGACAGAGTTGAGATCTTTCCTTGGGTTGGCAAACTATTATATATGCTTTATTGAAGGCTACTCTAGAATTACTGCACCCTTGACGGACATGTTGAAAAAGGGTAAGGTATGGGATTGGAACCCAAAGTGTGAGAGGTCCTTCAATCAATTGAAACAAGTAATGACAAGTGAGCCCGTACTTACATTACCGGATTACTCGAAGCCTTATGAAGTATGCACGGATGCTTCAGATTATGCCATTGGGGAAGTATTGTTGCAAGAGGGTCATCCCATTGCTTTCGAAAGTCGGAAGCTTAATGAGACAGAGCGGAGATATACGGTCCAAGAAAAGGAAATGACTGCTATGGTGCATTGCTTGCGCACATGGAGGCATTATTTACTGGGTTCCAGGTTCGTGGTACTTACCGATAATGTTGCCAACAGTTGTTTTCTAACCCAGAAAAAGTTGTCTTCTAAACAGGCTCGTTGGCAGGTTTTTCTAGCGGAGTTTGATTTCACAATGGAATACAAGCCAAGAAGTGCCAACATAGTGGCTGATGCACTTAGCCGAAAGATGGAATTCGCGGCCATCAGTCAACCCGACGGGTCCTTATTGGAGTGCATTCGAGAAAGGTTGTCCTGTGACCCCACAGCCAAAAGCTTGATTAAGTTGGCCAAGGAGGGGAAAGCGAGGAGATTTTGGCTTGATAGGGAATTACTATACACCCATGGGCACAGCCTCTATGTGTCTCACTATGGGAATTGCGCAAGGAAGTCATGAAAGAATGCCATGACTCACGATGGGCGGGCTATTCGGGAATGCACCGTACCTTGGCCCTTTTGGAGGATCGATACTATTGGCCTCACATGGGTAAAGATGTGGAGACCTATGTGAAGACTTGTCTAGTATGCCAACAAGACAAGGTTTAGTGAAAGAGTCTCGTCAGCTTGTTACAACCCTTGCCCATTCCGGAAAGGCCATGGGAGAGTGTATCCATAGATTTTATTGTGGGTTTCCCTAAGTCTGACGGATTTGCAAGTATTCTTGTTGTGGTAGACAGGTTTTCAAAGTATGCGTCGTTTATTCCTGCTACCAAGGAGTGCCACGCTGAGGAGGCAGCTTGGTTATTTCTTAGACACGTGGTAAAATATTGGGGAGTGCCACTCTCTATTATTAGTGATTGAGATGGGAGATTTACGGAGCTGTTCAAGTTAATGGGCTTGGACTTGAACTTTTCCACAACCATGCATCCACAAACTGATGGGTAAACTGATCGAGTGAATGCATTGTTGGAGACATATCTTCGACACTATGTGAGTGCCACGCAAAGGGATTGGCCTAATTTGTTGGATGTGGCCCAATTCTCATATAACTTGCAGCGAAGTGGGGCAACGAATCAAAGTCCGTTCGAGATAGTGACAGGCCAACAGCCACTCACACCCAACGCTGTTACGATACGTTATACAGGACCAAATCCTGCTGCGTATCAATTTGCGAAGGATTGGCAAGAAAAGAATGACTTGGCTAGGGCTTGTTTACACAAAGCAAGCAAGCACAACAAGAAGTGGGCCGATCAGAATTGAAGGGATGTCTAGTTTCAAGTGGGGGATTCAGTCCTTGCCAAACTACACTTGATGTTGCGATATACGGGTTTGCACAAGGGGCTTGTGTGAAGGTATGAAAGGCTGTTTAAAGTCTTGAAGAGGGTAGGCAAGGTGGCCTACAAACTTGAATTGCCAGCAAAGCTGAAGCTCCACCCAGTGTTCCATGTAAGTATGCTAAAGCCATACCATGGGGATCAAGAGGATCCAAATCGAGGCAAGTCTGAACGAGCACCAATGGGGGTAAAGGTCTCTTATGACCGAGAAGTTGAAAACATTGAGGCAGATCGTGTGGTGAGACGAAGGTATCATCGGCCATGACATGAATACTTGGTACGATGGAAAGGATTACTTGATAGCGAAGCAAGTTGGGAACTTGTCGAGGCATTGTGGCAATTCCAAGAGAAGATAGCCCAGTTCCATGAATGGGACGCGACGAGGGCATCGCTAGAACAAGTGGGGGAGAATGTCATGGGTTACGAAGGGAAACTTGCAACCATGACGGACTTGTGCGATTTATCTCTTTTGAGGGAGGTCATTTGGCCCAATCAGACTGGTCCAGTGCTTGGAGAGACTGAGAGCCCATCTCCAGAGCTTGGCAAATATGGAAAGTAAGCTTTAAAGATATGCTTAGAAAATATGGAAGGGGATCTTCAAATATATGTGATCCTAGACTTTAATGTAATCTTTAGAAGATACGATTCTGTAATCTTAGAGATTTGATATCTTGATAGCTTTAGAACTTAGCCATTGATGTATTTCAATCTGTACCGTTGATATTGGGAAGTCTCAACTATAAATAGTGGCCTCTCCCCCTTATTGTAATTATTTAGTGATTAATAGAATTTTGAGAGCATTCACTCAAACTTTTCTCTCAAGTGTTCTTATTTTTCTGTGGCTTTTGTTCATCTTTTGAGATCGTTCTTACTTCGTTCTTCTACTGTTCTTCGTGGGTTCTTTAGAGGTGTTCTATTAAATTCTCAATTGTTGTGAGATAGGCTAACTTAGGCATTTTTGAGCAGAGAAACTCTTAAGGCTGCACGGTGTAACAACCCGTTTTTAGTGTTAATCAGAATAGTGGTTTCGGGGCCACTAAATCCGATGAGTAGGTTTGTAAATATTATATTTAATATTTATGAGTTAATTGTGAGTTTAAAAAAAGGTTTTTGATATTGTGATTTTTGTTTTATAAGCGATTTATTAAGCTCAAGTGGTATGACCCTAAGGTCAAGTGGGTTTAGAAAATGAGGTATCGAGACCTCATTTCTATAAACCGAGTCGTAAATATTTTTATAAATATTTATGGAGTGGCAATAAGATAATATTAAAGTTTCGTTGAAAAATTTTATTGTTTTGATAGTTAATTAAGCAAAAAATACTAAATCGCGCAAAGCGTAAAAGTTGTGTTCTATAAGTTAAAGATATTAAATAGCTATGGAATTAAATAGTGGGAGTCCTTAAGTGGTAATTATTCCATAATTGTTGATAGTGGAATTCCATGGCTTGGTATAATGGAAATTATTAATGTATATTAAGGTTAAATATGGTATTTGGTAATTATAATAAAATAAAATAAAACAAAAGCCAAATTACATGCTATCATCTTCATCAATAGCCGAATGTGAGAAAGAAAATAAGGTTCTCAAAGCTTTGAAGGTTCGGCCATGGTTGTTCATGCATGTAAGTCCATGTCGTCTCGATTTTTAATAATTTTTATGTTTTTTGAGATCGTTGCTTCGTAATCTAGCTGGCCCGTACCTCTAATTTTAAAATTGTTAAAGTATTTGGATGATGCCATTATTGAATGTTTGAGTATCTTGTTGTTTGATGATGAGTAATAAATCTTTGATGTTTGATTTTCATGATTGATTAAGTGATTTTTGATAAAAATGTGTATTGAGGACTAAATTTAGAAATTTGTAAATTGAGGGGTCAAAACGTGAAATAAATAAAAGAAATGGGTTGCTAGAGACCTAAGGTAAATTCGGCCTAACATGGGTTTGATGAAATTTTGAGTAATTTGTGTTATTTTGAAATGGGGATTAAATTGTAAAAATGTGAAATGTTAGGGGATAAAATGCAAAATGCCCAAATTATGTGTCTTTAGATAAAATTTAATGAAATGTTGAATAAGTGAGTTAATTTTGATATTAATTAGATTGGCAAAAGTAGAATTCGGATTTGGATCGGGGGGAAAATCAAAATGGTCGATTAGTCGTCTCGTTCTGATTATCGTCTTCCAAGGTAAGTCCTTAAGTAATTATATTTGATTTGCTACGCGCTTAAGATTATATAATATGATAAGTAATTATTTGACGTTTACAAGTTCGATTTGCAATAAGTATATTGAATTTCAGCTATAAAGCCGAATATGAAATGGATGATTTATGTATATAATGTGGCCGAATGACTATTAAGTGATGATGTGAAAGTGTGTAATATGTGTATACAATTTTATTGTACTTGTTTGTATAAAGTCGAAGGTGAATTGAATGGTATATATGTGGTGACAGAATAGCTATTATGAAACAAAGTCAAAGAATGGGATATTTGTATAATAGATGAATTGTGACTATTGTTCCTACTTGATCAAGGTTGTGTGTGAAATAATTTGTGAATATGGCATATAGTCGAATGGTTATTAAAAGTGAAACCAGGATAATGAAAAGATTATGTGTTCCTTGTGTATGATTATTGAACCGAAAGTTAAAAGGTAGGTGTACATTTTGTGCTTATATTCGAATGAAGCAATTAAATTGTTAATGTGAAATATTATGTGAAATGCATTAACATGTGAATAAATATGCAAGACACTGGAAATGTATCCGGGATAAAGTCCCGCAGGCTTCGTGCTGGAAATGTATCCGGGCTAAAGTCCCGCAGGCTTCGTGCTGGAAATATATACGGGCCAAAGTCCCGTAGGCTTCGTGCTGGAAATGTATCCGGGCTAAAGTCCCGCAGGCTTCGTGCTAGAAATATATCCGGGCCAAAGTCCCGCAGGCTTCGTGCTGGAAATGTATCCGGGCTAAAGCCTGCGATATCCGGGCTAAAGTCCCGCAGGCTTCGTGCTGGAAATGTATCCGGGCCAAAGTCCCGCAGGCTTCGTGCTGGAAATGTATCTGGGTTAAAGTCCCGCAGGCTTTGTGCTGATAATATAATTTCGTGTTTTACACCTAGTAGGCCAAGTGCCGATGAATTTGATAAAAGTATACAATTACAAGATCCTACACTAAGTTGACAAGTTGAAAGTGCATTACATATTAAGTTGGCCAGGTATGTATCATGTACTCGTATGCGATTTTGATTTGAATTAAATTATAAATATATACATAAAGTGATGCATCTGTGAATAAGTGTTATGACTATAAATGTGATTGTGATATATTCGGTAAATATGTGAAGTTATGTGAAGTGATTCTATGTTTATATTCAAATATAAACACTTGGTCCTTGTGGAAAGGTTTGTGGAAGTATATGATTTTATTTTTAGGTGATTACGATCTTGGAAAATTAAATGTGAATATGATATTGTATTTCATTCGTTTCAATTGAACTAAAGCTGATAGTGAAGCATTTTAATGCCTATGTTATATGAGTTCGATCTTGAATGACATGATATACATGTTTAGATAATTTGAATGCAAGGAATGTGTGAAAGAGCAAATTTGTAATAAATCTGCTTGGAACAGCAACTGTAGCGTGATTTTGGAAAATAACCATAAATTGTGGAAATTTAATTAGAAGCTAAATAAATTATCAAATTAAAGCTTAATGAGTCTAGTTTCTTATAAAAGAAACCGTGTAAGCAAAAGAATTTTAGATAATGAGATATTTGAAGTGGAGTGAGACAGAGTCAAAATGACTTTGAAATCCCCTGTTCTGTCTTTAGAAAATCATTGTAAGTTGTACAATGATGATTATAAGATAAAATTTATATTCTTAGATTCCTTAATGAGTCTAGTTTCAAATGAAGTAAATGATAACAAAATTTGAATTCTGTGTAATGAGAAAATTGATTTGTAGTGAAGAGTGGTCAGAATAGTCAAACAGTGAAACAGGGGAAACTTCAATAAAAATCTGGTATTGATTGGTCAAACCAAAAATTCTGAAAATTTTATGGATGGAAGATATATAAGTCTATTTTCAGGAAAAATTAACGGCACTTAATTTGGAGTTTCTTATCTCTAGTTATAAATAATTTAGTGACTGTTGCTCAGGAAAACAGCTTGTAGTGAATTTGTGATTTTGTTGCAAACATGGTTAAAACTAGTTAATGAGATACTTTTCGAGTTCTTATGATCTTATTTGTGATTTCAATATTTGGTTTTAATTGAGTTCAGATTCAAGTGAGGTGAATTTGCTAAATATGCATTATGTTCATGGATACTTGGCCGAAATGGCAATTACCTAGGAATGATTTCTTGAAAATTTGAAATAATCGATCTATAAGTAAATTAATTGTTTGCATTGCTTAAAACTTACTAAGCATTGAAGCTTACTCCGTGTTCTCTTTTCCATTCCTTATAGGTTTATCCTTTAGTTCGAGTTGGAAAGAGCCGGAGATATCATCACACTACCGAGTCATTATGTGAGTTGAGAAGATGGTATATCATCATGATTTAAGGTATGTATAGGATAAACTATAGGTAGAATGATATTTTGACTTTGTATACATTATAGCCATGCGAAGATCGCTCGCTTATTTTGTTTAGAGAAGCCTTATAATTAAACTAATGTGTTGAAATGTTTTAGTTATAACTTGATAGTAGTTAATTTGTTATTAGATATTCGGTTATGTTTTGATAGTTAGTCATTTTGGAAATTTATAAGAGCTCTTATGAAAAAATTAATGAGACAGGTTGCATTGTTGATAATTTATGTTTGGTAAATATCTTTGACCTTATAGAAGTTTTGTTCAGTTAAGTAATACCTCATAACCTTATTCCGGCAACGGATACAGGTCAGGAGTGTTACATTTAGTGGTATCAGAGCTATGGTTTAGTTGATTTGTGAGTCTAGCTATACATGTCATATTACTACTAGTGATAGTGTGACATCTCACGGCTCTAACGAAATTGTTTTGTAAGACAGATATGCTTTCCAACCGAGCTAATTCTGATAGTACAAAATGTTATACTCAGACGTTTGAGTGAAAATGTGTTGGTGATGAGTTGAAACTCATAAAAGGTATGAATCAGAATGCATGATATTCTGCTATTGATAAATGTTATAATTATATGAGTATATGAGTTGTGATGTTGGGTAAATGATTGTTGTGTGAATATTTTGACTTAGAATTTATGATTTGGTTTAGCGTATGAGCTATGTGTTAAGTACCAAGTGATCATAAGTAAATGATTGCTAGATGTTTGAGAATGCGGAATTAGTAATGAACTATTCGTTCATAATAGTATGTGTGATGTGCATGCTTACGTAAGTGTTAAAATTGTTGGCTTTACAACCCTCACCCCCTCATCGGTAAAGCATTGTAATGAGATCCATACTATATGGATTAAATATGCTTACGAGTGTGAAAATTACAGAGTTTCGTGGTTGAAAGATTAGTATTGTGATCGTATAAGAGAATGAGTCCGCAAGTGAAGATAGTAACAGAAAAGATATTGGATCATGTTGAAGACCATTCGTTATATGCCAATTCACTGTTAAAGAAGAAGTTGAATTCGATGAGATTAAAGTATTCAAGTATGATGTCTAAAGAACGTATTAACTGGAAGTTTTTCTAAATTGATTTCTGTCAGTAATGGGATATTGTGAAATCAGTGATGATAGAATTAGACAGTAGGATAATGTTTGAATTGAAATGATAGCTGAGTGCAGTGGTTATAGTCGGGTAGTTACTACATTTTCTTCTGGGCAAATGATTATAGTCTTCGGGGTTCTGAGCGAGAATCTTTATGTGTTTTACGATCGACAATCATGTGATTAATCTTATCAAATGATGGGTAGTTATTGGCTGAGCTAGAGACTAAATTGATGTTTAATCAGCAAATTTGTGAGGCTAAGAGGTCTGTCAGTGAATTACAAGTTAAAAAGGGTACAACGTAAATTGATTTCTGATTTAGAATTTCAGATTGGAACCGACAATCATTCGTTGTGTCGAGATAGAGTTCGCGTATTGAGAAATCCAGAGATTTTACAACAATTGTGACATCTAGCACAGTGGTGATTATCTTTCCGTACGGGGAGTACTAAAAGAGTACCAGTTTTTATTGTTCAAATGGAGACACGAGGATTATATTGTGTTACTAAAATAAACTACTGTGAGCATTGGGTATGGAGTTACTTTGTCACACTGTGTTCTAGAACTTGAAAGCAACCGAGAAAGACATTTATTATTGGTTAAGTTTCCATATAATAATAATGGTTATGAGATGAATGTTAAGATAGCATTGTATGAGAGAGGTATGGTTGCAATTACTGAACTTTGTTGTATTAAATTGAATTTTGATAAAAAGAATTTCGGGGTTGATGTGATTGGAAAGAGTGAGGGGAAATAAAAGTAATTCGTGACCGTCTAAAAGCAGTTTCAGATTGGCAGAAAATATATGTGGGCTTGATGTGCAAAAGCATTGAATTTTCAATTAGAAAATTGAGTATTTGTGAAAGTATTATAGTGGGAGTAGAATTTTTTGATTTAGCTATAAAGAGAAGTTGAGTTCGCAATTCATCGGATTGAATGAGATTATTAGTAGAACTTGGGAAGACCCGTAATGTGTTTCTTATATATATGATGTGATGATACAAATAAGATCCTTTATCTATAGTATCTCTTACAGAAGTAGAAACTCAGCTTGTTATGATGTATAGCAAAGAGCAGATCATAATCTTAGCTCATGAGATTGAAAAGTTGAGAAATCTGAGGCTAGGTGAGAAATTGATGAGCCTTGTGAAAGTAAATCTCATTTATTTCCTGGTAAGATTTTCGAGGACGAAAATCCCTAAGGGGGAGAGTTGTAACAACCCGTTTTTAGTGTTAATCAGAACAGTGGTTTCGGGGCCACTAAATCCGATGAGTAGGTTTGTAAATATTATATTTAATATTTATGAGTTAATTGTGAGTTTAAAAAAAGGTTTTTGATATTGTGATTTTTATTTTATAAGCGATTTATTAAGCTTAAGTGGTATGACCCTAAGGTCAAGTGGGTTTAGAAAATGAGGTATCGAGACCTCATTTCTATAAACCGAGTCGTAAATATTTTTATAAATATTTATGGAGTGGCAATAAGATGATATTAAAGTTTCGTTGAAAAATTTTATTGTTTTGATAGTTAATTAAGCAAAAAAGACTAAATCGCGCAAAGCGTAAAAGTTGTGTTCTATAAGTTAAAGATATTAAATAGCTATGGAATTAAATAGTGGGAGTCCTTAAGTGGTAATTATTCCATAATTGTTGATAGTGGAATTCCATGGCTTGGTATAATGGAAATTATTAATGTATATTAAGGTTAAATATGGTATTTGGTAATTATAATAAAATAAAATAAAACAAAAGCCAAATTACATGCTATCATCTTCATCAATAGCCGAATGTGAGAAAGAAAATAAGGTTCTCAAAGCTTTGAAGGTTCGGCCATGGTTGTTCATGCATGTAAGTCCATGTCGTCTCGGTTTTTAATAATTTTTACGTTTTTCGAGATCGTTGCTTCGTAATCTAGCTGGCACGTACCTCTAATTTTAAAATTGTTAAAGTATTTGGATGATGCCATTATTGAATGTTTGAGTATCTTGTTGTTTGATGATGAGTAATAAATCTTTGATGTTTGATTTTCATGATTGATTAAGTGATTTTTGATAAAAATGTGAATTGAGGACTAAATTTAGAAATTTGTAAATTGAGGGGTCAAAACGTGAAATAAATAAAAGAAATGGGTTGCTAGAGACCTAAGGTAAATTCGGCCTAACATGGGTTTGATGAAATTTTGAGTAATTTGTGTTATTTTGAAATAGGGATTAAATTGTAAAAATATGAAATGTTAGGGGATAAAATGCAAAATGCCCAAATTATGTGTCTTTAGATAAAATTTAATGAGATGTTGAATAAGTGAGTTAATTTTGATATTAATTAGATTGGCAAAAGTAGAATTCGGATTTGGATCGGGGGGAAAATCAAAATGGTCGATTAGTCGTATCGTTCCGATTATCGTCTTCCAAGGTAAGTCCTTAAGTAATTATATTTGATTTGCTGCGCGCTTAAGATTATATAATATGATAAGTAATTATTTGACGTTTACAAGTTCGATTTGCAATAAGTATATTGAATTTTGGCTATAAAGCCGAATATGAAATGGATGATTTATGTATATAATGTGGCCGAATGACTATTAAGTGATGATGTGAAAGTGTGTAATATGTGTATACAATTTTATTGTACTTGTTTGTATAAAGTCGAAGGTGAATTGAATGTTATATATGTGGTGACAGAATAGCTATTATGAAACAAAGTCAAAGAATGGGATATTTGTATAATAGATGAATTGTGACTATTGTTCCTACTTGATCGAGGTTGTGTGTGAAATAATTTGTGAATATGGCATATAGTCGAATGGTTATTAAAAGTGAAACCAGGATAATGAAAAGATTATGTGTTCCTTGTGTATGATTATTGAACCGAAAGTTAAAAGGTAGGTGTACATTTTGTGCTTATATTCGAATGAAGCAATTAAATTGTTAATGTGAAATATTATGTGAAATGCATTAACATGTGAATAAATATGCAAGACACTGGAAATGTATCCGGGCTAAAGTCCCGCAGGCTTCGTGCTGGAAATGTATCCGGTCTAAAGTCCCGCAGGCTTCGTGCTGGAAATATATCCGGGCCAAAGTCCCGCAGGCTTCGTGCTGGAAATGTATCCGGGCTAAAGTCCCGCAGGCTTCGTGCTGGAAATATATCCGGGCCAAAGTCCCACAGGCTTTGTGCTGGAAATGTATCCGGGCTAAAGCCTGCGATATCCGGGCTAAAGTCCCGCAGGCTTCGTGCTGGAAATGTATCCGGGCCAAAGTCCCGCAGGCTTCATGCTGGAAATGTATCCGGGTTAAAGTCCCACAGGCTTTGTGCTGATAATATAATTTCGTGTTTTATACCTAGTAAGCCAAGTGCTGATGAATTTGATAAAAGTATACAATTACAAGATCCTACACTAAGTTGACAAATTGAAAGTGCATTACATATTAAGTTGGCCAGGTATGTATCATGTACTCGTATGCGATTTTGATTTGAATTAAATTATAAATATATATATAAAGTGATGCATCTGTGAATAAGTGTTATGACTATAAATGTGATTGTGATATATTCGGTAAATATGTGAAGTTATGTGAAGTGATTCTATGTTTATATTCAAATATAAACACTTGGTCCTTGTGGAAAGGTTTGTGGAAGTATATGAGTTTATTTTTAGGTGATTACGATCTTGGAAAATTAAATGTGAATATGATATTGTATTTCATTTATTTCAATTGAACTAAAGCTGATAGTGAAGCATTTTAATGCCTATGTTATATGAGTTTGATCTTGAATGACATGATATACATGTTTAGATAATTTGAATGCAAGGAATGGGTGAAAGAGCAAATTTGTAATAAATCTGCTCGGAACAGCAACTGTAGCGTGATTTTACAAAATAACCATAAATTGTGGAAATTGAGTTAGAAGCTAAATAAATTATGAAATTAAAGCTTAATGAGTCTAGTTTCTTATAAAAGAAACTGTGTAAGCAAAAGAATTTTAGATAATGAGATATTTGAAGTGGAGTGAGACAGAGTTAAAATGACTTTAAAATCCCCTGTTCTGTCTTTAGAAAATCATTGTAAATTGTACAATGATGATTATAAGATAAAATTTATATTCTTAGATTCCTTAATGAGTCTAGTTTCAAATGAAGTAAACGATAACATATTTTGAATTCTGTGTAATGAGAAAATTGATTTGTAGTGAAGAGTGGTCAGAATAGTCAAACAGTGAAACAGGGGAAACTTCAATAAAAATCTGGTATTGATTGGTCAAACCAAAAATTCTGAAAATTTTATGGATGGAAGATATATAAGTTTTTTTCAGGAAAAATTAACGGCACTTAATTTGGAGTTTCGTATCTCTAGTTATAAATAATTTAGTGACTGTTGCTCAAGAAAACAGCTTGTAGTGAATTTGTGATTTTGTTGCAAACATGGTTAAAACTAGTTAATGAGATACTTTTCGAGTTCTTATGATCTTATTTGTGATTTCAATATTTGGTTTTAATTGAGTTCAGATTCAAGTGAGGTGAATTTTCTAAATATGCATTATGTTCATGGATACTTGGCCGAAATGGCAATTACCTAGGAATGATTTCTTGAAAATTTGAAATAATCGATCTATAAGTAAATTAATTGTTTGCATTGCTTAAAACTTACTAAGCATTGAAGCTTACTCCGTGTTCTCTTTTCCATTCCTTATAGGTTTATCCTTTAGTTTGAGTTGGAAAGAGCCGGAGATATCATCACACTACCGAGTCATTATGTGAGTTGAGAAGATGGTATATCATCATGATTTAAGGCATGTATAGGATAGAGTATAGGTAGAATGATATTTTGACTTTGTATACATTATAGCCATGCGAAGATGGCTCGCTTATTTTGTTTAGAGAAGCATTATAATTAAACTAATGTGTTGAAATGTTTTAGTTATAACTTGATAGTAGTTAATTTGTTATTAGATATTTGGTTATGTTTTGATAGTTAGTCATTTTGGAAATTTATAAGAGCTCTTATGAAAAAATCAATGAGACAGGTTGCATTGTTGATAATTTATGTTTGGTAAATATCTTTGACCTTATAGAAGTTTTGTTCAGCTAAGTAATACATCATAACCTTATTCCGGCAACGGATACAGGTTAGGAGTGTTACATTTAGTGGTATCAGAGCTATGGTTTAGTTGATTCTCGGACTAACTTAGCGTTTGTAAGTCTAGCTATACATGTCATATTACTACTCGTGATAGTGTGACATCTCACGGCTCTAACGAAATGGTTTTGTAAGACAGATATGCTTTCCAACCGAGCTAATTCTGATAGTACAGAATGTTATACTCAGACGTTTGAGTGAAAATGTGTTGGTGATGAGTTGAAACTCATAAAAGGTATGAATCAGAATGCATGATATTCTGCTATTGATAAATGTTATAATTATATGAGTATATGAGTTGTGATGTTGGGTAAATGATGGTTGTGTGAATATTTTGACTTAGAATTTATGATTTGATTTAGCGTATGAGCTATGTGTTAAGTACCAAGTGATCAGAAGTAAATGATTGCTAGATGTTTGAGAATGCGGAATTAGTAATGAACTGTTCGTTCATAATAGTATGTGTGATGTGCATGCTTACGTAAGTGTTAAAATTGTTGGCTTTACAACCCTCACCCCCCTATCAGTAAAGCATTGTAATGAGATCCGTACTATATGGATTAAATATGCTTACGAGTGTGAAAATAACAGAGTTTCGTGGTTGAAAGATTAGTATTGTGATCGTATAAGAGAATGAGTCCGCAAGTGAAGATAGTAACAGAAAAGATATTGGATCATGTTGAAGACCATTCGTTATATGCCAATTCACTGTTAAAGAAGAAGTTGAATTCGATGAGATTAAAGTATTCAGGGATGATGTCTAAAGAACGTATTAACTGGAAGTTTTTCTAAATTGATTTCTATCAGTAATGGGATATTGTGAAATCAGTGATGATAGAATTAGACAGTAGGATAATGTTTGAATTGAAATGATAGCTGAGTGCAGTGGTTATAGCCGGGTAGTTACTACGTTTTCTTCTGGGCAAATGATTATAGTCTTCGGGGTTCTGAGCGAGAATCTTTATGTGTTTTACGATCGACAATCATGTGATTAATCTTATCAAATGATGAGTAGTTATTGGCTGAGCTAGAGACTAAATTGATGTTTAATCAGCAAATTTGTGAGGCTAAGAGGTCTGTCAGTGAATTACAAGTTAAAAAGGGTACAACGTAAATTGATTTCTGATTTAGAATTTCAGATTGGAACCGACAATCATTCGTTGTGTCGAGATAGAGTTCGCGTATTGAGAAATCCAGAGATTTTACAACAATTGTGACATCTAGCACAGTGGTGATTATCTTTCCGTACGGGGAGTACTAAAAGAGTACCAGTTTTTATTGTTCAAATGGAGACACGAGGATTATATTGTGTTACTAAAATAAACTACTGTGAGCATTGGGTATGGAGTTACTTTGTCACACTGTGTTCTAGAACTTGAAAGCAACCGAGAAAGACATTTATTATTGGTTAAGTTTCCATATAATAATAATGGTTATGAGATGAATGTTAAGATAGCAATGTATGAGAGTGGTATGGTTGCAATTACTGAACTTTGTTGTATTGAATTGAATTTTGATAAAAAGAATTTCGGGGTTGATGTGATTGGAAAGAGTGAGGGGAAATAAAAGTAATTCGTGACCGTCTAAAAGCAGTTTCAGATTGGCAGAAAATATATGTGGGCTTGATGTGCAAAAGCATTGAATTTTCGATTAGAAAATTGAGTATTTGTGAAAGTATTATAGTGGGAGTAGAATTTTTCGATTTAGCTATAAAGAGAAGTTGAGTTCGCAATTCATCGGATTGAATGAGATTATTAGTAGAACTTGGGAAGACCTGTAATGTGTTTCTTATATATATGATGTGATGATACAAATAAGATCTTTTATCTATAGTATCTCTTACAGAAGTAGAAACTCAGCTTGTTATGATGTATAGCAAAGAGCAGATCATAATCTTAGCTCATGAGATTGAAAAGTTGAGAAATCTGAGGCTAGGTGAGAAATTGATGAGCCTTGTGAAAGTAAATCTAATTTATTTCCTGGTACGATTTTCGAGGACGAAAATCGCTAAGGGGGGAGAGTTGTAACAACCCGTTTTTAGTGTTAATCAGAACAGTGGTTTCGGGGCCACTAAATCCGATGAGTAGGTTTGTAAATATTATATTTAATATTTATGAGTTAATTGTGAGTTTAAAAAAAGGTTTTTGATATTGTGATTTTTGTTTTATAAGTGATTTATTAAGCTCAAGTGGTATGACCCTAAGGTCAAGTGGGTTTAGAAAATGAGGTATCGAGACCTTATTTCAATAAACCGAGTCGTAAATATTTTTATAAATATTTATGGAGTGGAAATAAGATGATATTAAAGTTTCGTTGAAAAATTTTATTGTTTTGATAGTTAATTATGCAAAAAAGACTAAATCGCGCAAAGCGTAAAAGTTGTGTTCTATAAGTTAAAGATATTAAATAGCTATGGAATTAAATAGTGGGAGTCCTTAAGTGGTAATTATTCCATAATTGTTGATAGTGGAATTCCATGGCTTGGTATAATGGAAATTATTAATGTATATTAAGGTTAAATATGGTATTTGGTAATTATAATAAAATAAAACAAAACAAAAGCCAAATTACATGCTATCATCTTCATCAATAGTCGAATGTGAGAAAGAAAATAAGGTTCTCAAAGCTTTGAAGGTTCGGCCATGGTTGTTCATGCATGTAAGTCCATGTCGTCTCGGTTTTTAATAATTTTTACATTTTTTGAGATCGTTGCTTCGTAATCTAGCTGGCCCGTACCTCTAATTTTAAAATTGTTAAAGTATTTGGATGATGCCATTATTGAATGTTTGAGTATCTTGTTGTTTGATGATGAGTAATAAATCTTTGATGTTTGATTTTCATGATTGATTAAGTGATTTTTGATAAAAATGTGTATTGAGGACTAAATTTAGAAATTTGTAAATTGAGGGGTCAAAACGTGAAATAAATAAAAGAAATGGGTTGCTAGAGACCTAAGGTAAATTCGGCCTAACATGGGTTTGATGAAATTTTGAGTAATTTGTGTTATTTTGAAATAGGGATTAAATTGTAAAAATGTGAAATGTTAGGGGATAAAATGCAAAATGCCCAAATTATGTGTCTTTAGATAAAATTTAATGAAATGTTGAATAAGTGAGTTAATTTTGATATTAATTAGATTGGCAAAAGTAGAATTCGGATTTGGATCGGGTGGAAAATCAAAATGGTCGATTAGTCGTCTCGTTCCGATTATCGTCTTCCAAGGTAAGTCCTTAAGTAATTATATTTGATTTGCTGCGCGCTTAAGATTATATAATATGATAAGTAATTATTTGACGTTTACAAGTTCGATTTGCAATAAGTATATTGAATTTCGGCTATAAAGCCGAATATGAAATGGATGATTTATGTATATAATGTGGCCGAATGACTATTAAGTGATGATGTGAAAGTGTGTAATATGTGTATACAATTTTATTGTACTTGTTTGTATAAAGTCGAAGGTGAATTGAATGGTATATATGTGGTGACAGAATAGCTATTATGAAACAAAGTCAAAGAATGGGATATTTGTATAATAGATGAATTGTGACTATTGTTCCTACTTGATCGAGGTTGTGTGTGAAATAATTTGTGAATATGGCATATAGTCGAATGGTTATTAAAAGTGAAACCAGGATAATGAAAAGATTATGTGTTCCTTGTGTATGATTATTGAACCGAAAGTTAAAAGGTAGGTGTACATTTTGTGCTTATATTCGAATGAAGCAATTAAATTGTTAATGTGAAATATTATGTGAAATGCATTAACATGTGAATAAATATGCAAGACACTGGAAATGTATCCGGGCTAAAGTCCCGCAGGCTTCGTGCTGGAAATGTATCCGGGCTAAAGTCCCGCAGGCTTCGTGCTGGAAATATATCCGGGCCAAAGTCCCGCAGGCTTCGTGCTGGAAATGTATTCGGGCTAAAGTCCCGCAGGCTTCGTGCTGGAAATATATCCGGGCCAAAGTCCCGCAGGCTTTGTGCTGGAAATGTATCCGGGCTAAAGCCTGCGATATCCGGGCCAAAGTCCCGCAGGCTTCGTGCTGGAAATGTATCCGGGTTAAAGTCCCGCAGGCTTTGTGCTGATAATATAATTTCGTGTTTTATACCTAGTAGGCCAAGTGCCGATGAATTTGATAAAAGTATACAATTACAAGATCCTACACTAAGTTGACAAATTGAAAGTGCATTACATATTAAGTTGGCCAGGTATGTATCATGTACTCGTATGCGATTTTGATTTGAATTAAATTATAAATATATATATAAAGTGATGCATCTGTGAATAAGTGTTATGACTATAAATGTGATTGTGATATATTCGGTAAATATGTGAAGTTATGGGAAGTGATTCTTTGTTTATATTCAAATATAAACACTTGGTCCTTGTGGAAAGGTTTGTGGAAGTATATGATTTTATTTTTAGGTGATTACGATCTTGGAAAATTAAATGTGAATATGATATTGTATTTCATTCGTTTCAATTGAACTAAAGCTGATAGTGAAGCATTTTAATGCCTATGTTATATGAGTTTGATCTTGAATGACATGATATACATGTTTAGATAATTTGAATGCAAGGAATGTGTGAAAGAGCAAATTTGTAATAAATCTGCTTGGAACAGCAACTGTAGCGTGATTTTGGAAAATAACCATAAATTGTGGAAATTGAATTAGAAGCTAAATAAATTATGAAATTAAAGCTTAATGAGTCTAGTTTCTTATAAAAGAAACTGTGTAAGCAAAAGAATTTTAGATAATGAGATATTTGAAGTGGAGTGAGACAGAGTTGAAATGACTTTAAAATCCCCTGTTCTGTCTTTAGAAAATCATTGTAAATTGTACAATGATGATTATAAGATAAAATTTATATTCTTAGATTCCTTAATGAGTCTAGTTTCAAATGAAGTAAACGATAACAAATTTTGAATTCTGTGTAATGAGAAAATTGATTTGTAGTGAATAGTGGTCAGAATAGTCAAACAGTGAAATAGGGGAAACTTCAATAAAAATCTGGTATTGATTGGTCAAACAAAAAATTCTGAAAATTTTATGGATGGAAGATATATAAGTCTATTTTCAGGAAAAATTAACAGCACTTTATTTGGAGTTTCTTATCTCTAGTTATAAATAATTTAGTGACTGTTGCTCAGGAAAACAGCTTGTAGTGAATTTGTGATTTTGTTGCAAACATGGTTAAAACTAGTTAATGAGATACTTTTCGAGTTCTTATGATCTTATTTGTGATTTCAATATTTGGTTTTAATTGAGTTCAGATTCAAGTGAGGTGAATTTGCTAAATATGCATTATGTTCATGGATACTTGGCCGAAATGGCAGTTACCTAGGAATGATTTCTTGAAAATTTGAAATAATCGATCTATAAGTAAATTAATTGTTTGCATTGCTTAAAACTTACTAAGCATTGAAGCATACTCCGTGTTCTCTTTTCCATTCCTTATAGGTTTATCCTTTAGTTCGAGTTGGAAAGAGCCGGAGATATCATCACACTACCGAGTCATTATGTGAGTTGAGAAGATGGTATATCATCATGATTTAAGGCATGTATAGGATAGAGTATAGGTAGAATGATATTTTGACTTTGTATACATTATAGCCATGCGAAGATGGCTCGCTTATTTTGTTTAGAGAAGCCTTATAATTAAAATAATGTGTTGAAATGTTTTAGTTATAACTTGATAGTAGTTAATTTGTTATTAGATATTCGGTTATGTTTTGATAGTTAGTCATTTTGGAAATTTATAAGAGCTCTTATGAAAAAATCAATGAGACAGGTTGCATTGTTGATAATTTATGTTTGGTAAATATCTTTGACCTTATAGAAGTTTTGTTCAGTTAAGTAATACCTCATAACCTTATTCCGACAACGGATACAGGTTAGGAGTGTTACACACGGATTGCTTGGGAAAGCTCTAAGTCCGTGACACTAGCGCCTGCACGCTCACACCAGGCCTGCTCGACGAGGCTCCGCACACTGCTCGTACACCTATCCCAGCTCCCGCGCATGCTACTGCCTACTACCGTGCCCTTCCACCGGTGCACCTAGCAGCGTTCCAACACCCGAGCGGCACACACCTTCACCTATCCTTAGCTAAATCCTCCAACCTACCTTAAATCGACTTCTTTTGCTTTCTAACTATTTTTTTAGGAGTTCTTAAAAAAAGGTGGTAAGATCGATTTGCTCTTAAATTTTAATTTTATTCTAATATTTAATTTTTCAATTTATTTAATCATTAATAATTTTTATTAATTAAATTTATAGAAAATAAATTTTCCCATCTTTTGTTCAGGTTAATCATGCCTTGTAAGAGAACTCGTGCCTGCGCCCAAATTGATGAAACACAAAACAAGTTCCATTGTGAAGAATCCAAAGCAAGTGTAACACCCCTAACCCGTATCCGTTACCAGATTAGGGTTATGAGGCATTACTGTATAAAACACAGTTCAGCACAATCATTCCTCACCTGTCATACACCAAAGAATTAATAAACATTTAAAATTTATCAAATTCAAGTATCCACAATTCACTTTGTATAATTCGAATACATGAGTTATAATTCCAATTCAGAAATAATCATACCTTACTGAACATGTATCACAAATAAGCACATTTCAAAAATTCCAACTAATTGAGTTCGAACATATATCAAAACCCAACTGATCATGTTCCATATTTACTAAAATTCGAACCAAACTTGTATATATCAAAGACATGTTCACATATTTAATAATTCCAATATTCAATTCCCTATATCCATCACATTAATGCCATTTTCATAATTAAATCATATTCCATTATATATCATTACACTTCATACTTCAAATATATGTCAATTTCTATCTCATTAATCGTATATCAAACATATCATTTGATAACTTCTGTACAAGCTCATAATAAAACCAATTGAATCATATTACATAAATTATTATGCAATCACATATGAAACTTAAATACATTATAACATGGCCGAACATACTAATGATGCATATATACAAGTGTGCAATTCATCGTAAAAATAAAAGCTATACTTAACACTTGAACATAAATAACACTCCAGTGTGCATCTAATTTATATCTATATTAATATACCTAAACTTCATATTTTATCCTATTAACTAATCTTTATTTTGATATAACCATTATCAATATCATAAGCATATCAAATTGAATTATATATCATATTCAGATTTACAACCACACATGAATGTATACCTATATTGATATTAGCAACAATTTGACATTTTTAACTATCCATAAAAACTAACCCAAAACATACTTAATCATTACCATCATTTACCATTTGAACCCATACCAAAACAATCATAAAACATACTCATTACTTACCACTTAGCCACTGAACCTGTTAAGTTAATATACCATCATCCATCACTCTAATTATACCACATTTCATATTTCCAAAATGAGCTAACGATTGAAATGACTACCAGAACCAAACTCATTAAACATTTTAATTAAGAACATGTAAAACCAACTTAAGCATAATAAGCAAGCCATTTTCGCATGGCTTTAAATACATACGCATTCAAAATAATTAACTCCAAGATTAGCCTACACATGCCACATAATCGAGTCTCAAAACATTATTTACTGAAATGATAACCGAATAGTGTGATGTCGTCTCCATCGACTTCCAACCCGAGCAGATCTCTGAAAATCTATAAACATAGGAAAAACACACAAAATAAGCTTTGAGAGCTTAGTAAGCTATAAGAAAATAAATAACTCAATGACAATAACAATTCAAATACTAAACCAATTTATACTATCAAAATCACGTTTAACTTCAAACTTATAATTTCATATAATACATATACTTTCATTTTGCCAAATATCCATACAATTAAGATTAATATATCATTCAAATTCCCAAAGCCACAATATCAATAATTAATCAAATATACATAAACTCATATACATATATTCATGGATCATTTCATAATTATTCTTACTTTATATCATTAAGGCCGTACATAATCATTTATATAAGTTTGCACACAGGTCACAATATGATATCAGTATACTTAACCTTTGGACGAATGTACTGTATCTATTATCAAGGTATAAGGTCTTTTAGGTATAAACTTATAATAATTCACCGGCATAAAGCCTGCTAGGCCTAAGCCTGAATGTCACACCGGCACAAGGCCTGCTAGACTCAAAGTCTGATTTTATTCACCGATAATAAGCCTGCTAGGCATAAGCCCGATTTAATTCACTAGCACAATTCTTCTTGCTAGGATCAAAGCCCGAATATCACTATTATAAAGTTGTCTCATAAACAATTCATATATAAAAAATTTCAGATATTCCATATAGTTCGTAAGAACTTTCAAATGTTATAACTCAGTCAAAACGAATGCATGAACATAGTTACCATGCTTATACACATTCGACATTAGCATTTATTAATTAATATATTTCATTTCAGCATATATACTTTGCATTTAATTAAAATTAAGTACGTCTATTTGCTTATAAACTTACCTCGAACGATGAAAAACAGGTACGAATCGGCTAGTCGACAACTTTAGTTTTCCCCCGATCTAAATCTGATTTTCTCTTTTCTTGATCTAAATTAATATAAATTAAACTTATTAAATCAAATATTCAACCAAATTCATCCTAAAA
Source organism: Gossypium hirsutum (assembly GCF_007990345.1). Classification (NCBI taxonomy): domain Eukaryota; kingdom Viridiplantae; phylum Streptophyta; class Magnoliopsida; order Malvales; family Malvaceae; genus Gossypium; species Gossypium hirsutum. The sequence goes on along the minus strand of NC_053428.1, from coordinate 54,760,221 downwards.
CACACAAATGGGTAAATTACACTTTTAACCTGATATTTCACATTGTTCACAATTTAGTCCCTATTGCATTAAACACAAAATATGCAAAATCTCACAACAACATAGTTAGGCCGAATTTTCCTTATCATCATACTAGTACATATATTTCATTTATTTCACATTTTAGTCCCTCAATTTATTATTTTTGCAATTTAGTCCTAATTACTCAAAATCATCAAAAACTCCAATACAAAACATGCTAATCTAAAACATATCTTTCATATTTCATCATCAAACAACAAAAATCACAAGCTCTCATCAATGGCATAACTCAAAATATTCATCAAAATAAAAAAAATTTAAGCATGGGTCGGATAGTACTCGAAGCAACAATCTCAAAAACGTAAAAATTTTCAAAAACCGAGCCCAAAATGACTTACCAATTTAACATGCAATTGTCGAAACTCATTTTGCAACAATGGGTGTTTTTCTTTTCTTACATTCGACTATATGAAGGAAAATGGACTAAAATCATGGTTTTTGGTTTTATTTAATATATCATTTACTAACCATTTACCTTTTTAACCTTTAAAATAATGCATAATTTCCTTTATGCCAAACCATTAACATCCACTAACATATTAATGGTATAATTTCCATTTGAGGCCATCATATTTAAAAGCCAAAGCCAATTGATACCCTTAATAAATAGAATGCAAATTTTTCATTTTACTCGATTAAGTCCTTTTTTACCGAATTAACCACTTAAACGATAAAATTTCTTTACGAAAATTTCACAAAACTATAATATCATGCTGTAAATATTAAAATAATAATAAAATAATTTTTTTGATGTCAGTTTGTGGTCTCAAAACCACTGTTCAAATTAACCCTAAAAACAGGTTGTTATAACTCTCCCCCCTTAGGGATTTTCGTACTCGAAAATCTTACTAGAGAATAGATTAATGATTTACTTTTACTGGTCTCCTCAATTTCTCACATAGCCTCAGATTTTCCCAACTTTTCAATTCCACGAACTAAGATTTCTAATCTGTTCTTTGCTATGCATCATATCAAGTTGAGTTTCTATTTCTAAAAGAGATACTATAGATAAAGGATCTTATTTGTATCATCGTATCATATATATAAGAAACATATTACGAGTCTTCTCAAGTTCTGATAATAATCTCATTCAATCTGATAAATCGCGAACTCAACATCTCTTTATAGCTAAATCGAGAAATTCCACTCCCACTATAATACTTTCACAAATACTCAGTTTTCTAATTGAAAATTCAATGCTTTTACGTATCAAGCCCACATATATTTTTTGCCAATTTGAAACTACTTTTAGACTATCATGAATTACTAATCACATCGACCCCAGAATTCTTTTTATCAAAATTTGATTCATTACAACGAATTTCAGTAATTGCAGCCATACCATAGTCATACAATGTTATCTTAATATTCATATCTTAACTATTATTATACGCAAACTTAACCAACAATAAATGTCTTTCTCAGTTGCTTTGAAACTCTAAAACATAGTGATACATAAATATTTCAAGAATTTGATTTGCTTTCCTCGATTTCATTACAGTCTCATACTCACAGATCACTGTAATTTCCCTCAGAATAATCATATGAGTTTTAGGTCTTAATCCGAAACAACAATGACTAACACCATAAGCAGACTAGCAATCATAGAAACAGATAACTCAGCTGTTTAATCAAAAGAGGAAATCTATACGTATAGAGAGATTTCCTTAGACAGTTAACAACGTTTCAAATAACTCTGTCTTTTTTAATAACAAAGATAGTTCCAATACATAATTGATCAGCACTCTATTTCACCATTACTCAGATATCAAGGCATGCTGAAGTAGTCCTAAGATCACTCAATACTTAACTTTAACCTGCTGATAGCTCAAACATTTAAACGCGAGGTCAGAAATATTATGTTTTATACTTATTTATCAATACTACTTTCTCATATTATCAACCACCTTGTTACTTCTGTATGAATAGTCCAACTGACATTGTGAGTCTCTTGCAACAATGAGTATACAATCTTAGAACTTTTTTATATACACACTATATCCCGATGCAACAAACAATCATCAACTCCACATCTGAAATTCTAATTTAGTAATCAATTTATGTTGAAACCCTTTTTAACATATAATTTGATAATACATTTCTAAGTTTCACGAATTCACTTAGTAAGTATCAGTTTAACTTCTACTCCAGCTAACATTTAATCATCTTTTGATAAAATCATTCACGTATTCATTGTTCATAAAGCACACACAAGTTTCTCATTCAGATCATTCAAAAATATAATCATTTCCCTCGGATAAGAATATTTACTTACAGATTCAAAAGTTGTTTGACGATTCGAGCTAGCTTTGCTGTGCCAAGTTTAGATCTCACTCTGCAATGTCGAACATTTTAAACTCTTATAATTATCAAATATGTCACATAACTCTTTTTATGTAGCTTTAACTGTATAGAATCACAAGATATCTCTGTGTACTCCATTACTAGAACACATTTCAAACCGTTCATTGACGCATGACTGAAATTCGTAAACTTTTTCTTCAACTAGACTGAATCAGAGCTGATGTTTCAGTTAAATATTTCTTCGTGCAAAAGAAATTTTGACAATCGAACTAACTTTGACTTACCACAACATTTCTCAGATAAAATTATTCTAATAGATATAACTCTGCATCAAGTCTTCAAGAATATTTCTTTTTCCAAATTATTTCTCAATTCAAACCTGAGCAGTCAAAGTTTATTTCCAGTCCAATGGGTAGATTCAAACACATATAACCCAATTAACTTTTCAATCAAATAATTCAAATCAAACTAAACCACTGAATCAGTCTTTTCAAAGAGTTCTTTTCTTCTCAATAAAAAGGATAACCCAGACATATCATTATACAGAAGCTACAATCATTAAATAGAAATCATAATGTCGTAATAAGACTGATGTCTTACCCATAACAATAGATAATATCCCAACTATTAATAAAGTATCTGAACCTAGAAGAAAAAAAAATATGATTTGAACAGCAATCAATGCAGAAGCACAACTTTTATAACTTTAATAACAGTACTGCAGTACTTCCCAAATTTTCAGAACAGAAACTATGATTATAACAGATATAGCCATTTCCGTCAAATAGTTATCCAATATAGATAATCATATAGAATCATAAGAAAACCAGAATAGTGAAATTTCAATGTATGAAGCTACACAGGATTTCTGAAAATTATAACCCATATATAATGATAACAATTCTGATGATATCCCAAAAATTTTCTAGAAAGAATGGAGTCATTCATAAATACTGAAATCCACGATAACAGAAGCAATATAATTTTCACGTATATTCAACAGAACAATAGCCAATAAAAATAGAATATTAGCATCATGTAGATTTTTACTGTCGATTTTCACATCCACATAAGAAAAAAAATATTAGAGAAAAATAGGGCAATGTTGAACATAACCTCAAACAGATCAATAATGCTTTCATCTATTGATATATTTAGCTAATGTTCTCATACGATAAGAATTCCTTCTAAAATTAAATAGTCACATATAATTCTAAGAATAAATGTACACATAGAATGCCCAGAAGAAATCATAGTAACTGCCTGACTATAACTGTGACAGCCCGATTTAGGGCCTAAACGGAATAGTGGTTTCAAAACCACAAATCTAAGATATAACTAATTATTTTATAATTTTTTTTAGGTCTATGATGTGGTTGCATGATTGTGTGAAAATTTCGTGAATAAATTTTATGCCTAAAGTGTCCAATTCGAAATTAAGAACTAAATTGAATAAGTTGCAAAACTTGCATTCTAAAAGCTTTTAGCATGAAATTTCCTTAGAATATTAATTATAAGTCCTTAAATATAAATTTGACCAATTTCTATGATTTTGGACAAAAATGGGCTTACATGGATAAAAATTGAAAGTTTAGTAAAAGGGCATTTTGGTCATTTAGTTAATAAATGAATTAAAAAGGGAAAAATCAAGTAAAAATTTTCTCATCTTCTTCATTAGGCCAAAATTTCAAGGGTTATCCATAGCTAGGGTTTTTTAAAGCTTCCAAGCTCCATATTAAGTGATTCCAAGCCTCATTGTTAATGTTCTTTACGTTTTTTGAGTCCCGGTAACTTGATTAAGTTTATTCTAGCAATAATTTAACCTAGGGTTTATATTTGGAAAAATACCCATAGGTGAAATGTGTTTATTTTGATGTTTTATGGTATAATACGAAGCTTTAAATTGTGTTAAACAACTTTTGCTAAGCGATTTTACGTGAAAATGAGTAAAACGACATAATCGGTAAAAATACCTAATGTTCATAAGTACATGTTAGAGTGTGAATTTGATGTTTCTATAGAAGGGAAAAATGATCAACATGTCATAAAACATATGAAAATAGGATGAAGTTTAATTTTCGAGCCTAGGGGAAAAATCATAATTTTGTGAAACTTCAAGGGTAAAATTATAATTTTTGCCATCGGATTTTTTGGAGTATTTTGAGTTATGTGAGACATTAATAAGTCAAATGTGTTATTATAGATCAAGAAAGATGTGCAATCGACCTTGATCGGGGAAAAGAAAAGATTTCGGACTAAATTGCAACATTTCTATATTTTGCACCGAGGTAAGTTTGTACGTAAATAATTTATCGATTCTTTTTATTTTATTATATTTTTTTATCATATGAAATGTGGTTACCTATATAATGATTATTTGTTGTAAATTTCAAATTGAAAAAGGACTATGAATAAATTGTAACATGTTGGAAAGTGAGGAATTTCCAGGTTGAGCCTTCGGAATAGAAACGATACGAATGATCTATTGTGAGATCACGTCTATAGTACTAAGTGCAGGCTTTTTTCGCATGTGTAGTACTAAGTGCAGGCTACTATGCATACCCGATAACTTTGATCACGTGTGTAGTACTAAGTGCAAACTACTACGTGTATAAGATGGTTAGGTCACGTGTGTAGTACTAAGTGCAGGCTACTACGTGTACCGGATAATTGGTCGCATGTGTAGTACTAAGTGCAGGCTACTATGCGTACCAGATAGCTTTGGCTACAACTGTGAAAATATGTGCAAGCAACTGAGTATTAGTTATTATTCCGAAGAGTTCAACGGGAAAATCGATTAAGTAAAAATACATGTGAACATGATTATATGATGAATAAGTGTATGTATATGTCTAAGAAAATTTTGAGAAATATGCTCGACATTTGAGTGAACTTCGATAAGACAAAATGGATTAAGTGAAATTATGTAAGAGTGAATTTTAGTAGTAAAACAGTGTTGGACAGCAGCAGTTGTGTGACTTTTAAAATTTACCAAAAATTGTGTAAGTTGAATTAAATTTTAAATAAATAATGGAATTCAATCTTATTGAGTCTATATTCATATAAAAGAAACAGGGGGAGTAAAAGAGTTCTATATTATGTGATATTCTAATTTTTGTGAAATAGTGTCAGAATGAATTCGAGATCCCCTGTTCTTACATATAAAAATTGTTAAAAAATTTTAGAGAACTAATTATGGGTTATAATTTATATTCCCAGAATATTTGATGAGTCTAATTTTAATAGAAACAAACGGGAACATTATCCAAGTTTTTTACTATGAGATATTTAATTTTTAGTAAGAAGAGGTCAGAACTATTGGATAGTGAAACAGGGGCAACTTTAATGACTGTACTAATTGGCTAAACCAAAAATTCTAGAATTTTTATTGTAAGAAATTATATGAGTCTAGTTTTTGGGAAAATTAACAGATTTAAATTCAGAGTTCCATAACTCCAGATATGAATGATTTAGTGACAGTGACTCAAGAAAATAGTTTGACCTGAACATGAGATTATGTACTATTATGATTGTTTTATTTTGAGAAATATGTTGATAAATTGTATATCACTTACGTACTTACTTACTAAGCTTTACGCTTACTCTATTTTCTTTCTCTTGTCTTATAGTGTCACTAGGCCAGCTCGGGATTCGGAGATCGTCAGAGATCCATCCACACTATCAATACTTTTTGGTATTTTGTAAACATTATTTTGGAGTTATGACATGTATAAATGATTTAGTTATTTTTGTTATATGTCATAATTAAATTGGCCTAAAATGTTGGTCTTCAAAATTTAATCGTTCATTTTGTATATGCCCGTTGATGTTAACTAATATTGTTCAGGTTATAGGACATGAAAATGTATGTTTTTTTTTTAAAATTCTATGTCATGATTTCGTACGTTTGCATGTATTATGTTCCGGTAGTGTCTCGTACCCTGTTCCGGCTTAGAACACAGGTAAGGGGTGTTACATTTTTATTGGTATCAGAGCCAAGGTTTAGGCAATTCTCTGATCTACATACTATGTGTGGAAGTCTATCTATACATGCCATAAATATATTGTGATAGTGTGATGACTCCTGACAATTTAAATTGTGTTTTCATATTGTAAATGGATCCTGAACGAGCTGTAGCTGATGATGTAGAAAGTAATGCGCCGGCTCCCACACAAGGGATTGCGTTAGCTGAGAGTAGGCCTAAGACACATGATCAGGGAGATGGGGCTCGGGAAGCCTTTCTCCGTATGATGAGTAATTGGTATACAAAATTTGTTCGAGCAAATCTGAATGCTCAGCCTCCTCCAGCCCCTCCTATTCCCCAACCAGTTCTCGTAGTTCCTCAAGGTGCCAAAATGGTAAGATTGAGCAAGTCCCTAGTTGATAAAATTTGAAAGCAAGGGGGTGAAGAATTCAAGGCTAATATAGATGATGATCCCGAGAAAGCAGAGTTTTGGCTTGAGAATTCTATCAAGGTATTTGATGAGCTCTCTTGCACTCCCGAAGAATGTTTAAAATGTGTTATATCTTTACTGAGAGATTCAACATATCATTGGTGGAAGACATTGGTATCGTGGTTCCAAAAGAAAGGGTTACATGGGATTTTTTTCAAGAGGAGTTTAGAAAGAAATACATAAGTCAGCGGTTCATTGATCAAAAACGGAAAGAGTTCCTCAAGCTGGAGCAAGGTAAAATGTCTGTGGTAGAATATGAACGTGAATTTGTTAGACTCAGCAAGTATGGCCAGGAGTGTGTGTCTACTGAAGCTATTATGTGTAAGAGGTTCAAGGATGGGTTAATTGAAGACATCAGGCTATTAGTTGGGATCTTAGAGTTGAAAGAGTTTGTAGTATTGGTCGATGAGCTTGTAAAGCCGAAGAACTGAACAACGAAAAGATAAAAGCTATGAGTAAAGCTAGAGATGCAAGAAAGAGGCAAATGAGTAAGTCATTCCAATCCCAGTCAAAGAAGTCTAAAAAAATGAATCCTCGATTAACTATTTTAGCTGGATATCCGCACCAAGATCATGGGAGATCATATTCGTGTTCTAAAGCTTAAGCTACTTCAATTGCAAGTGTGGGTAATGTGAAATCTAATAGACTCGAGTGTCAGTATTATGGTAAGAAACATTTTGGTGAGTGTTGGGTGATTAGCCAAGCTTGTTTCAAGTGTGGTTCTCGAGAACATTATATTAAGGATTGTCCAAAAAGGGTTGAAGAAGAAAAATTTCATAGTGTCAGACAGACTAGTGCTGCTAATAGAGGTAGACCTTCGAGAAATACTGGAAATGGAACTAGCAATAAAAGTGTGACGAAGAATTCAACTGGGAGACCAGAAGCTAGAGCACCTGCTAGAGCTTATGCCATACGTGCACATGAAGAGGCGTCATCTCTCGATGTGATCACTGGTACATTTTCTCTTTATGATACTACTGTTATTGCATTGATTGATCCTAGATCTACTCATTCTTATGTTTGTGAGAATTTAGTATCTAGTAAGAGCTTGCCTGTAGAATTTACTGAATTTGTGATTAAAGTGTCAGACCCTTTAGGGAAAAGTGTTAGTAGACAGGGTTTGCAAAAATTGTCCTTTGATGATTCAATGTCACTATTTTCCAGCTAATCTGATGTTGTTACCATTTGATGAGTTTGATGTTATTCTGGGTATGGACTAGTTGACATTACATGATGCTAGAGTAAATTGCAGACAGAAAACCCTTGAGTTTAAATGTGAAAAAAGGTGAAATTCTTTGGGTTGAAACAGATGAATCAAATAAATTGCCTATGGTGATTTCGCACATGTCTGCTCAGCGATATATAAAAAAGGGGCGTAAAGCTTACCTTGCATATGTATTGAATACCAAGATGTTTGAGTCGAAGCTCGAATCAGTACCGGTAGTTTGTGAATTCCCGGATGTATTTCCCGAAGTTCGTGTGCCAGGCCGTGTAACCTTCAAAATGGCCACACATGCCCGTGTGCTAGGCCGAGTGTTATGCTGTGTAACTTTCAAAAACCAACCATTAAAACCTACAGGGGACACACGGCTGTGTCGCATGGCTGTATGTCACACACGGCTAAGACATACGCCCGTGTCTGAGGCTGTATGGACAAGAAAGTTGCCAAAATCAAGCCATTACTTTCACCCATTCAAGCATGAACTTACAAACAACTTGCACATTTAACTAATACCTTAAAACATACCTAAATCATGCATAATAATACCAATTCAATAGGCTATTTAACCATCCAACCAATATGCCAGATAGGCACCGCAAACACAAACTATCAAATATACCAACACAAACAATCAAATATACCTAACTATAAGAATAATTGACCATATTCATACCAATACACATAGCTCATAACCATCTTAAAGCATAACCTAACATGGCCACAATATAAGCATACCATCATATACCAAATTGGTCATTCCATCATGCATCAACTTAGCCATAATAACACCAACCATTAAGGCATCAAAGTACCAAACGTACCACAAATTTAGGGTAACCATTTCGTGCCATATCCATAAACTAAAATTTATACATAAGTCTACCTATACATGCCACTATAACCTTGACCAAAACATCAGAATCTACCAATATAATCATTGGATAGTGTGATAGGTCTCCGACAAACTTCCAAACCGATCGAGCTTCTGATAATCTGTAAGGTAAAGGAATTTAACTACGCAAACAATGAATGCTTAGTAAGCTCGTATAAACTTAAGCATAACATTTCATTTCAATAATGAACTTTGTAACAACCCATTTTCGGTGAGATCAGAACAGTGGTTTCGGGACCACAAATCCCAGCCAAAAATAAAAATTTATTTTGTTTTTTATTTTATGGTTGGCATCATGATAGGAAGGTCACATGAAAATTTTGATACGAAAATTTCACCGATTGTGTGTTTAATTAGAGAAAGAACTGAATTGTATAAAATGCAGAAGTTGGGTTCTAGTAGCTATAGGTATCAAATAGCTATGGAATTCAAAACTTAAGGTCCTTATATGGTAATTAGACCATTGAAGAGTAGTTGGTAGATATTTTAATGACTCATCCATGCAAAAATTAGAAAAAGTGTAGGGACTAAATTGGAAATCAATAAAATTAATAGATGATAATTAATTAAAAAGAAAAAAAATCATCTATTTTCATATCATCTTCCACAATTTTTCTATGGAAACCCTAGGAGAGAGGAAGAAAACTTTTCAAGCTTAAAAAGGTATGAAATCAAGTCTCGTTTTTAGTAATTTCTATATTTCTGGAATTGGGATAGTATAATCTTTCTATTTAAGGGATTTATTTGAAAAGTTATCAAGGTATGAAATTTGGGTCATGGATGAATATGCTGAAAATTAGAAATTTATGGTAGAAAATGAAAATTTATTCATAGATAAGCAACTTTTACAAAGCAATTTTTGATAAAAACTTAATTTAGGGACTAAAATGAAAAAGTGGTAAAACCCATGAAAAATTTTAAAATTTGTGAAATGTATGTGCTGTAAATGTAGTATATAAATTTCGGCTAGGCTTGGAAAGAGGGTTAAATTTAATGAATTTCATTTTTTTAGCTTAGGGACGAAATCGAAATTTTCAAAAAATATAGGGGCAAAATGATAATTTTTCCTAGGATGGAATAGAATGCAAATGTTTATGAAATGTGATAGATTAATAGTTAAATTTACCCATATAGATCTGGAAAGAACAACTACGGAACTAGATCGAGGAAAGCAAGAGGATTTGGATTAGTTAAAATTCAAATACGAACCATTTTCAAGGTAAGTTCGTGTAACTTAAATATGTATGTTTGTAAACCCCTAAACCGTATCCGTCACCGGAGTAGGGTTATGAGGTATTACTAATGAATACACATCATTTAACATACATAACTCATACATTTATGCATTCATGCTCAATTACCATTTAATCACAAACACGTTATCCCTTATAAGGGCCTACAAGGCCTTAAGCATGCTTTAGAAGTGATTTGGGACTAAACCGATAACAAATACAAATTTTAGAAACTTAGAAAAATTTCAAACATACAGGGGTCACACACCTGTGTGAATAGGCCGTGTGCCTCACACGGCTCCAGACATGCTCGTGTCTCAGGCCGTGTGGAAACAGGGCATATATACTAACTTGTATCACACGCCCGTGTACCAGGCCATGTGAAAACTGGAGGCTATACTGAATTGACCACACGATCGACTACACGGCCTTGTGTCTAGGCCGTGTAACTCACTGACTTGATTTCTAAGCATCATCAGGGGACACATGGCCATATACCATGACCGTGTATCACACACGGCTGAGACACACAGCTGTGTCTCTACCCGTATGGACAAAAATAGGCCATTTGCAAGGCCAATTTTCCACCCCAACTTCAATGTACCTACACAAGGAAAAATATACAATTTCCATACACAAAAGGGTAGTCAAATCAATTCCAAATCATGCACAATTCATGCTACACAAATACAACCATTTCACTTACTCAAATATATACCAAAACAACATAAACTTTAACCTTAATTCATACAATATGTATATATATACCAAATTAATATTCAAAACTGAAAACCATCTCAACTCAATCAATTCATTCAATGTATTACATACTATTTAACTACCAAATTGACATATAAATTCATGCCACAATAAGACCTTTCTCAAGCTTTGATCTACCATAATTCAAATAACCATTTTAACTTCCATAATGTCTTGGTTACAACCATGCCAAAGTAAACCATCTCACAAGGCATTATAAACATCTTGTAAAAGTCATTAACAACCATTTCTAATAGCCAAACACATAAATATCAACATCATTTACAAGCAAAATCTCATGGCTATAATCACAACCAAAATACCACATCTAGCATATACCTACCATATACCATAATTGTATAATTCAAAAGTACCAACTTAGATGTTTGATAGTACGATGATGTTCCTAACGTCTCTCGGATCCTAGCTAGCCTTGATTCACTATAAAACATAGACATATAGCACGAAGTAAGCTTCATAGCTTAGTAAGCTCGTATGTGAATAACTTAATTCATCAAATAAATATAGATCAATCAATTTACACATGACAAAACCATGTACACAATAACTACAAACCTTTCTCATGTCTCAAAACATGATCAAATACAAACTCATCGAACTTCCACTATTTAATACTTAAATAGGTTCTGTACATACCTGTATCGCTTTGTACTAACCTCTTTCTCCACCATATCATTCATTTACCCGTTGAACCATTTAGAATAGAAATCGGATACTCAAGAGTCTCGTACGATAAGTACCTATACCATGGCCCGTAGCCAAATCAAGGTAACTTATCCGAAAAACTATTATCATGGCCCAAAGACAAATCATCTGATATGCATGGCCCGAAGCCAAATCGGTAAAATATGCACCCGAAGTGCTAATATCATGGCTTGAAGCCAATTCAACATATCACTTACTGACATGTCAATAGTATCCAAAACTATTCTTAAGGTTCAACTCGGCTTTCGCACTTTTCATTTTTATCATCGAATGCATTCGTAGAGTAATTTTTACAATTCATACATTATCCATAATCCCATTTTAACAATTTATGCAATATAAAAGCATTTTAGCATACATTTGTAATGTAATCATCCCATACGAACTTACCTCGTATTCAGAATTGACGGATCGAGTCAACTACTCGGTAACCTTGCTTTTTCCCCAATCTAAATCTGAATTCTTTCTTTCTTAATCTATATTAATTCAAAATTAACTTATTTATTCAACCATTCATTCAATTTAGTCCAAAACATACATTTAGGCCTAATTGCACATTAGCCCCTAAACTTTCACACTTTTAAATCATTGTTTCACAAAACACAAAAATTTACATAATTTTAATAAACCCAAGCTTGCCCGAATTTTTTATAGGTCCCTAGTAGCCCAAAAATTCTATTTATTTCACTTTTCAACCACTCAATTTGTACTTTTCACAATTTAATCCCTATTATTCATTTTCATCAAAAATCACTTTACAAAACATGAAAATCTATCATCAAGCTTTCATATTTCAACATTAAACATCAAAGAATACATAGATTCAACAATGGCAACTCTCAAAATCTTTAACAGTTTCGAAATTAAAGGTATGGGCTAGCTAGATTGAGTTGTGACGATTACAAAAACATAGAAATCATGAAAAATCGAGCTAAAACTGTACCTTAATCAAGCTAGGAGTGTTCTGAAACATAAAAAACTTCAAACCCTTTCTTTTTCCTTTGATATTCGGTCACCAAGGAAGAAGATGAACACAAATTCATGTTTTGCTATATTTTAATTAACTTAATTTATCAATTTACTATAATAACCTTTTTTATAAACATATAAAAACATATAGTGGATGGCCATAATTGTCCACTTACACTAATCATGGACTAATAACATTATAAAGACCTTTGATTTATTAAATCATAGCAATTAAACACCTTTAACAAGTAGAATCCAACTTTTGCATTTTACGCGATTTAATCCTTTTTATCAAATTAACCAACCAATCGATAAAATTAGCTCACAAAATTTTCACACATAACAAATAACATGCTATTAATACCGAAAATAATATTAAAATAAATTTCAAACATCAGATTTATGGTTTCAAAACCACTGTTCCGATTTAGCCAAGACTGGGCTGTTACAATGTTAATATGCTTGAATTGAATTCTATGATTGTGTCGATATGTATGAGATGATATACATAATGAAATAGTCATAAGTTGTGAAATATGGACAAATTGTCATGTTCCGGTTGAATGTTGAATTTTGATGGATTAAGGTGATTTCTTGAATAACAATAATAGTGTATATATTGGAAATAGAATTTAGCCCGGACGGGTAATTCTAATGTAAGCCCTCTTGAGCTTATGTTATAGTTTGGATTTAGCCCAGACGGTTAATCTAAATTAAGCTCTCTAGAGCATATGCTACGGATAGGATTTAGCTTGGACTAGTAATCCTATTGTAAAATGTGTGGCTCAAGAGTGTGCATTTTTATTATGTACCCTAACGAGTACTTTTGCACATGAGTATACTACCTGAACATCCATTGAAATTTCAATAGTTCGACAGAAAAGACTCTTGAAGTGTGGAAAGGTGAAATTAATGGGAGCTGGTAATGTGATGTGCTCATCTATGTTTACTTGATATTTATATGAGGTTATGTGATTAACTTGTTTGATTAAGTGTTTGTGTTTAGGTAAACTCAGGGTGACAAATAAGGCTAGGAAATAGCTTTATTTTGTCCATAAGGGTAGACACAAGGATGTATGTCTTGGCCATGTGTGACACACGGCTTGTCCCATGGGCGTGTGTCTCAGCCGTGTGGTTGGCACGGCCTTGGACACGGGCATGTTACACTGTCGTGTGAAAACTGCACCTAAATTTTGAAAATAAAATTTTCCATACGGCCTAGCACATAGGCGTGTAACTTGATCGTGTAACTTCAATTTCTTCATGCCTTACAAGTTAGAGAGTTACACGGGTTAGGGACACCGGCGTGTCCCTAGATCACACGGCCGTGTGGACATTGTTCATAAGAAAAATTTTGAAAATTCATGAAAATATTTATGAGATTTCGATTTAGTTCCAATTTATTTCTACTGTTCATTTTAGGCCTTGAGGGTCCATTTAAGGGACGTTATAATTGATATCAGAAAATGTTTAATAACTAGTACAAATTATCTGTGAATATTCTGTAAACTCCGGTAATACTCCATAACCCTGTTCTGACAACGGATACAAGTTAGGGGTTACAAACTTTATAAGACAAATATAAATCTAAACTAATGCCACATGATTTATCAAACTATATGACCATCAACTCACAAATGAGTAGGTTCATCAACATCACATGCACTTTTCATTCCTAACATAATAGGATTTATTTACTTTCCATTTCATTTACTTAGCATAAACTTAAATAACATCATCAATTCATGAATTAGTGTATTTATCCATAGCATAAGTAGATTTCTCACATATAAGTATGTCATGTAACTCATCAATCCTTTTATATCATCAAATTACATCTCAATATGAACTTATCGTTTCGTTACCTTTTCTTACCTGTTTTATTTGCATAACACAAGACATAAGCATAAACATTCACCAATCACATAAGGTTGACACAATCCTAAATATCATCATCAATACACAAGTTAGTAATACATAATTCATTTGGGATCAACCACATGATAAACCATTTTATTAGAAAATGCATCTTTTGATTCATACCACCTTTTCATGAACATAAGCATATTTCTATTTGGACACTTACTATTTCAATGTATAACATTATAATTAAGGATGATATAATCCAAACAATAGCTTGGCTCAAGCCTAAGTGTAACGCTCCAAATTATAAGTAATTATTTTTGTATGTTGTGTTGCATAAATGCATGCTTACTTCAGTGGTTAAGTGTCTTGAGAAGTGTTGGAGAAGTCCTAAGTTCAAGCCTTGGATTGTGCAAAATTTTTGTTTTTACATGAATAAACCCTGTCTCTAGTCAGTAAGCTTCTGATATAAATATGGATAAAACATGACAAAAAAGGGCCTGTTGGTCTAGGAGTAAGTGGCGTCTAGAGTGTTCCTTCGGGTCTAAGGTTCGAGGCTTGACGATGCAAAATTAGTGTTTTATTTTGCGGTGAGTACATGAGAGTGCCCTAGGTTGACCAAAACTCTAAGGAGTTTGAAGAGAGTTCAAATTAGTTGGTGGAGAGATTGGAGGAGAGGTTAAGGAGTGGACCATGGGATTTGGTGGACGGTTGGAGAGATTTTAGGAGAAAATTGTGGGGAGTAGAGGGGAAGGAAGTGTTGTGCCGAGTTGAGACTTTGGGCACTGAAGGAAATCAATTTTGGGGGAAAGAATTTGACTTTGGGGTTGGTATAGAAAGAATTTGACTTTGGGGTTGGTATACTGATTCCCTTTTTCAATTTCTACCAAATGGTTCTCTTTTGCTTCTTTGCACTTCCTTATTGAAGCCAAATATTGTTTTTCAATTTTGTGCTCTCTTTTCAAAGATTTTCCTCTTGCTAACTGACTTCTTTTCCTTTTCTTTCTGAATTGGTCTCCCTCTCTTGACCGATTGCTTCTAACTCCTTTTCCCCTCTTAACACTTTTGGTTTTGACAAGTTACTCTCTTGGTTTCCTTGTTCTTTTTGTGACCTTCTTGATTTATTATTGCACCTTTTCCCTCCGACATTTGGTTGTTGTCCTTAGGTCGATTACCTTGTCTCCTCTCCCCTTCATTTCTTTTCTCTGCTCTCTCTTAATTCCTTCCCTTTTCACTTGGTACGTTGGCTGAATATTGATTTGTAAGTCTTTGTTTTGCTTCTCCACTTTCAGCTTTTCTCCTCTTTCTCTCTTATTTTCAATTATCTTCTCTTTCTCATTTATGGTGCTCTTTTAATTTTTAGAACTTCTTGATGAGTGAAAAAGTTTACAAGTGTTCAGAAGTGTTCGAAACATTTCTCTTGTCATGACTTGTGTTATAAGGTGTTGGCCGATTGCCTTATTGTAACGCCCCAAAAATCCTGAAATCCTGAATTTTCTTTTTTCGGTTCTGATAAGAAATGTGCTAGGTATTTTTAGTTAAGTAGGTAATAGTAGGTCTTGGCTAAGGTTTAAGTTTGAACTGAGGGGAGAAGAAAATTATAGTTTAATAATTAAAAGGACCTTGTTGGCAAGTAGTTGGGCTTTTAAATAAAGATAAAGGAAAATGGTATAAAAAAACCTTGTGGAAGAGTGGTTAAATGAAGCCACTTAGAGTGTAGGGAGGTGGCGTTAGTAGCTAGCAAGGAGGTCCAAGGTTCGAATCCTAGCTTAGTGTTTTTAGAAGTTTAATTTTAGCCTTCTAGAAGGTTGGAAGTAGCGTGAAGATGGACTCCAAGGGGAGTGTTTAGAAGAGAAAATTAAGGAAAGGATCAAGGGGTTATCAGGGAGAAAAATGAGGAGATGAGAAGGGGGAAGAGATGGAGCTGAATGAGGAATTGAGGGCCAGGAAATTTGGCTATAGGGGCTATAAATAAGTGCCGAATGTAGGGTTGCCAGGAAAATGCCGAATTTCTTGCACCTTGTTACCGGAAACCCTTTTCCCTAAAAGCCGAAAACCCTTTTGTTACCTCTCTTTTCTTTCTGCCGATTTCTATTCTTTCTCTACACAATTTTTTTTTCGCTTAGCTGATTCCTTCTTCTACTCTTCTTCTTTAATCTGTACCAAATAAACCTTATTCACCATACTAAGTTTGAAAGTCGAAAAGCCGAATCTTCCATGGGCCAAATACTCTTCGGCCGAATCCAGTGTAAGTGCTTGTTCTTCCAATGAATTTTGCTAAGAATCCATTATGTTGTTCTTCCCTTACTCTTTCTAATCAACTGTGGTAGGTAATTAGTATCAGATCTCGGATCTTAGCTCTCTGCCGAAATTGCTCTTTAGGTATTTGCAGTTTTGGTAAGTATTCCTCTCCCATTGGCTAAGGTGGCCAAATGTTCATAGTCAAGGTAAGCGCACTTGTGTTGGATACGAGTCACCTATTAATCTGGTTTTATTAGTTAAGATTGGTGCAGATCTAAGAGTTGATCGTGGTTAGTGATTTAAGAAGGGGTTGTTATACTTATCGCGCAAGGTAAGGTTAATGTGAGGTTTTGGTTTTAGTAAAGATATGTATTAAGCATGCGATTAATTGAAGGGTGATATATTTTGTATGTTGGTCACTAAGGGAATCATAGCACGCTTGCTTACCAGGTGTGTACTTACACCGCACACACAAGTAGATCGACAAAAGCCGAATTGCCAAAAAGCTGAAATGCCGAAAAGCTGAAAGTTTGGCTACAGTAGTCTTGCGAGTGCGCGAACACCCGTAAGGGTGAGACCACTAGGTCGCCTGAGACCCATGGCCGATTCCATGGACTTGGGTTGTGAATGGGCTAAATGGGCCCGATAGGCTGTTGGGCCCATAATAGGCAAAATTTGATAAGTGATGCTATGTGATAGAAAATTTGTGTGTGAGCATGAATATAATGTGATTTGGGCCAGATGGGCCATATGAACGAGATTGGGCCTAATGGGCTATATGAATGTGAATTGGGCCTGATGGGCAATATGAATGTGAATTGGGCCGGATGGGTCATATAAATGAGATTGGGCCAAGTGGGTCATATGCATGTATGTAGGGGTTTTAGGCCTAGTATATGATAACTACATAAAACTTAATTAATATATTTCGACCATGATCAAGTCATAGGGTTAAGGTGTGGCAATGGGTACATGCATATCTAGGATTGGATCTAGGGAGAGCTTGGTACTTAAGCGGTCTTAGTGACTCACCTCCTCTTCTCTGGAATCCTACCTGGTGCATAGTATTCGTTCATCTTAGCTCACTGGATTTGTTAACCGGCCAAGGTAAGTGGAAACCGTATTAAAGATATAATTATCAAAATGCCCCTAAGGGCGAAAATAACCAAAATACCCCTAGGTGTTGAATGTAAATTTTATGGATGTGACACGCATATCTGCTGCATACATATGATATTCTGCTTAGGTTGCATATGGGTTAGGATGTATGGAACGGAGGAAGTATATGAGAATCACATGGTTGCTTGACAATCGTGGATCCACCGATGGCTTTTAAGCCCAATATGTAAATGAAGGTAGTTCTACAATCGGGCTACCATTGATGTGCCGGTTGGGTGGGTCGATATTTGTATCCCCATATGATGTGATGGGGGATGGAGCTGGTGTGTAGCGGATGGATTATTGGGATGGGATTGCATTGCATGTTTGATGTATGATGATTTTTTCATGCTTTTTTTCGTTGAGGGTTGTACACACTGAGTTTGCGAAAACTCACCCCCTCTTTTATTTTATTTTCAGGTGATGCTCAGTAGGAGGTTTGATGTTTGGATGGACTCTGGGTGGCCAGCTAGCAAGGCAATTTGGACTTCTGTTTTTCATTTTAAAGCATATAAGTCTCTGATTATTAAGTGATTACAGACTGGATTGTAATAAGGCCTTCCATTTTGTTATTATTTGGATTATTATTTTTATGTGATGTAATTATAAGAAGTTGAACATGGTTTCTTAAACTATAGTATGTCTTTTCTATGTTTCCGCAACTAAATTTTTAAAATGTCTTATTTTCATCAAATCATATGTTTTGAACAAGTGATTGGAAGGATTTTTTTTTTTGATAATTAAGATTTTGTTTTATTTTAAGAAGGGTTTTCAATGAAAACACGATTTTCGCTAAAACACTTCAATGTGACACGCAAGATTCGGCCATAACGTTCGGGCCAGGTTTGGGGTGTTACACTTATTTTTCCCTAACTCTGGTTTCGTGTATACAATAAGCCTGTATATGTTGATTCAAGTCATGTGTTTATGCAATCATCATTAATGGACTTTGCTGGTAATGCAGCTTTTCGACAAGGAGGGTGTAATCAACCTTCGTCAACGGTTTAAGCGGGCTAAACCACACTCTTTCAATCAAGGCAAGTATCAAATATTATTTTGGGTTAAGTGTGTAAAAGAGGGTGATTAGCCATATTGTAAAGCCGCTAATGGAAAGCCTTGTATGAATGTAGGTTTTGGTGCTCGTGGACTTTTAGCACTTTTTGCAAACAAGGTGTGTAAAACACTACCCCTGTTTGTAAATAGGCAAAAGCCAAAAAATGTGACCATTGACGCTACACGAGCGTGCACTAGCTCGTGTGGTAACCCGAACGCATAGATGTGGGCATTTGATCGTAGAGGCCACTATGAGCGATTTCATAGGCTTAGGCCATTTTGGGCCACGTTTGGACAAATGGTCCATGTCAGCCCCACGACTTGTGGGCCCCACATGGGTAAACCACACGGACGTGTGGAGAATATTGCTGTGTAGTCCACATGGCCAAGGCCATTTTTGGGCTTTGTGGGCCACACGGGCGTGTGGGCCTGCATTAAAGGCCTTGGGCCCATTTACAGTTTTGACTATTAAGGTTGTACGGGTTGCCCGAGACAACTGTGGACCTACTATTAGGTCGGTAAGTATACCTAGACCCCAAAGTGATAAATGACTATTATGCCCCCATGAGGTAAAATGACTACTATGCCCTTATGAGATGTATGGCTGTAATCGAGCATGCCATTTAATATATATTGCATACATGAATTATATTATGATACGATGCATGACATATTGCATGGGGATGCTTTATATTGATTGGAGGAAGTGTGCTGTATTGGCAGCTCTACTGCAAACACTGTGCAACCAGTGCTAATTTTGGAGCGTAGGGATGGGTGGGTTGATTTTATCGCCACATAGAGTGTGGGGCTGGACGAAGTAGAGTGTTGTAACGCCCCAAATTAGGGCATAGAAGTATTAGGTTTTGAGCAGGGGTGCGGTTCAGATTCTGCACATAAATATTTAATTTTGCAAGGAAGTGACACAATTGAGTGTTTGGCTTAGTGGTTGTGTGCTCTGGAAGTATCTGAAAAGTCATGGGTTCAGGTCCTCGCTTCCACAAATTTTTTGCTTTTTAAGGATAAAACCTCTATCTTTGGCCAGTAGGGTTATAAGTTTATTTTGGTAAAATATGATATAAAGAGCATGCTGGCCTAGTGGTAAGTGGCGTGTGGAGTGTCCAAGGAGTCTAGGGTTCAAGTCCTTACTTGTGCAAATGGAGATTATTTTTACTGTTGGCCATGAGAGGTAGTTGTGTTTGATCGAAACACCCAGAGTTTGAATAAGTTTGAATAAGTTTGTTGTTAGCTGAATTTAGGGAGTCAAAAGGGGGATTTTTACCTTTTGAAGTTGGTGAATAGGAGGAATTTTAGGAGGCGTTATAAGAGGAAATTTGGGGAGGTTGAGATGTTGGAAAAGTTGTGCCAAAATTGATCAAGGAGTACTCAGGAATTTCAGTTTTGAGGTGAGCTTGAGTATTCTATTTCAATTTGGTGAGCATTTGTAAGTATTTTTGTTGGTCTCTAGAAGCCGTTTGGTACCTAAGGTTCTTTTGGGTATCTCTTTTTCTACCTTATACAATTTTGCTCTCCCTCTCTCTTTTCCTTTCACACTTGCAGTTATGTCAAGTTGTTCTTTCGGTTTTTATTCTTGTTGTGATATTTCTTGATTGAGTACTCCACCTTCCCCCTCATCGGTTGTGGCCTTTTGGCCGAATATCTTGTATTCTTCCCTCTCCCTCTCTATTGGTCCTTTCTTGACGAATTTTCTTTCACACCCCTACCTCATATCAGTTTCTCCTTAACCGAAAATTGTTATTTCTTTCACTTCACTGTGTCGAATTCTCTTTGTTCTCTGTAGACTTTGGTAGTAACTACAACCTTTCAGTTACTCTTTCTCTCTTTCTTTCTATCATACTAATAGTTTTCTTTTGACATTTCCTCTTTCCGTTATTAATTGCTAGGGGGTGTTGTGCCGAGCTTTTGTCTTTTAAAAGGGAGTAATAGGTCGTTGGTTCCTTCTTGATATCTCACTTTGCATTTTGGTAAGTGGCTTGCGTTGATTCAAAAAGTTTGTGCAAACATTAATGTTTAAGGTCAATAGATTTTTGGTTGGTATGCAGGGTTCTTGAAGGGCCTATAATCAGATTCCTACAATCGTGGAGGGGTGTAAGCCTAAATCAGTTGATTAAGGCAAGTGTTAATCCATTCTTTTGAGTTAAGTGAGTTAAGCGGGGTCTTGTAACATTATCATGAAGGGACTAACAGTACGTTATGTTTCACTCTAGGTTGGAGTGGTCGCGGACCTTTTGGCGCGTTCTCGTAAACAGGTGTGTAACACTGCCATTAGATGTGAAATTGTAAAGGCTGAAAAGCCGAAAAGCCATAAAGTGGGTTATTGACACCACACAAGCGTGTGGGTGCCTGTGTGGTAGGCCATGTGGTCAACGAGATGGCTATGAGTGTTTCATGGGCCAAAGCGATACTGGGCTATTCTGGGCCGAACTGGACCACATAGGCCCAATGGGCCTTTAGGCCCCATACGGGAAGAATCACACAAGAGTGTGGTTAATGTTGGGTCGGTTGCGTGAGTCACACTGATAAGGCCATCTTGGGTTATGTGGGCCATACGAGCGTGTGGCCCACATGGGCCGCAATATGGGTCATGGGCCCATTATCACCGATTGACTATTAAGGTTGCACGGGTCGCCCATTACGACTGTGGACCTACTGGTGGGCAGATAAGAGTACCTAGACCCTTATTTACTTGTAAAATGACCGAAATACCCCCCAGAAGATAAAATGAATGAAATACACCTGTAGGGTAAAATGACTGTAATACCCCCTGTAAGGTAAAATGACTGTTTTGCCCTTATGTGTTAAAATGACAGTTTTGCCCTTATATGGAAAAATAACTTTTTTGCCCTTATGTGTTAAAATGATGGTTTTTCCATTATGTGGTAAAATGACGATTTTGCCTTTATGAAGTAAAATGACTATTTTGCCCTTATGTGGTAGGATGACTGTTTTGTCCCTATGTGATGTATGTTTATATTTTAGCATGCTATGTATAACTGTATTGAGTACATGTTTAATATTATGATATGACATGACATGTTGCATGATGCATTGCATGGGGATGGGCTTATATATGATTGGAGGAAGTGTACTATACTGGCAGCTCTGTTGCAAGTCACTGATAGCTCTAAGCCTTTTATACTGGCAGCTCTGCTGTAAATATTGTTTAGTACCGCAACCAGTGCTAATTCTGGAGTGTAGGGATGGGTAGGTTAATTATATCCCTATATTGAGTGTGAGGTTGGACGGAGATGGAGTGTAGAGGTTGGATGGGTAGGACTTGCATACTGCTTACTGTTTACTATTACTGCAATGGGCCAAGATCCAAACACATGACTGTTTCTGTATCGAGATAGACTAAAGCCCAAACTGATCTTGTCACTGTTACTAAAAGGGGCTTAGGCCCAGACTGTGTTTGTTGTCTGATTGATTGCTTATATGGGATTTCACACTGAGTTTTCGTAAACTCACCCATCTGTTTTAACTGTATAGGTAATCCCCAGTCTTAGGCAGATTGGTGCTGCGAGGGACTCAAAGGTGACCACACAACCACTCTTGCTTCCTCAATGGATTTTTATTTTATAAGTAGTTCTATTTGGGTATTTTTATGAATAAGGCGTCGCTAAGTTTTATTCCTTAATTTGGGCTTTTATTATTTTGATTTATACCTACTTGTGTTAGGAAAACTTGAGTTTTCAAAAGAAACAATGTTTTTACAAAGTAAACGCAAGTGCGCAACTGTTTTAAAAAGCTTCCGCTTTAAAATGATATTTTGGAAATGAATAACGTTTTTAAAAAAATATATAATAAGGACGTTTTAGTATGAATAACTTTTTGGCTAACAACTCACACTTTGAACCTAAACGAACGTCTTTAAGATTGTACAAAGAGTTTTAAATAGAGAATGGTTTTTTCTTCAGCAATATCTCGGTTTATGAAAAACACTTCAATGTGATATCGCCAAGTTCAGCCAAAACGACCAGGCCAAGTTTAGGGTGTTACATTTAGTGGTATCAAAGCCAAGTTTGTAACACCCCAAACCTGGCCTAGATGTTACAATTGAATCTGACGTGCCACATCAATTACCCAAAAACCCGACAAGCTTATGATGTTGAACCGGTTGTCGAAAAAGCCTTTATAGTTTTAAAGCCCGTGTATGCCTAGTGTTTCCTGCTGTTTAAAATGTGTGTAGTTTTCAAAACATTTTTTTTATCAGGATTAAAGTTGCAGGTTTGCTTATTGAACACGTTATTATTTTGAAAACCCGATGATTCCTACTCTAGCAGTTGATAAGTACCAAATCATAGCCCAATTAAAAACTAAATCCCCAAATGGCCTTATTACAAAAAAACAAAATCCAAATATAAAATCAGTAAATAATAAATCCTTTCATGATTGTGTGGCCACCCCGAGTCCCTCGCAGCTCCAAACCGTCTAAGGCTGAGGATTACCTGTACAATTAAAAGAAAGGGTGAGTTTACGAAAACTCAGTGTGTAATCCTTTATCAGACTATAGAAAATAGTGCATGCAGTAAGAGTCTAGGCCTGAGCCCTATTAAGTATCAGTACATTCTGGGCCTTAGCCCTTAAACAATAGCAGTGTGGGCCTAAGCCCAATACAGTTTCAGTATAGTGCAACATCCAACCCATCCCAAAACCATCCAGCACACCACCCGTACCAACCAACACACCATGTAGGGATATCAATCAACCCACCCAACTAGCACACCAATATCGCAGCAAAGCAGCCAGTAACAATAATGCAGCGTAGCTGCCAGTAGCAGTAAGTGTGCCAAGCCACCAGTCATAGTAAACGTGACATAGTCACCAGTACAGTACTTCTACCATATCATAAATCCAACCCCATGCAGATGCCGTGTCATAAATATTACGTGCATGCAGTATGTCATACTCAAAACCAGTCATATAAATGTCATACACACATCAATTAACCTACCACTAGGGTTATAAGGGTCATTTCGTCAGTTAGGGGTAAAACAGTAATTTTCACCCCTCAGGGGTATTTCGATCATTTAACTGATTTTAGGGCCTCGGTATAGATAACGAACCTTCGAAAGGTCTACAGTCAACTCGAATGAATCAGATAACCCATATGGCCAAAACAATGTGAATGGGCCCAAGGCCATTACTCGGCCCAAGTGGGCCCACACGCCCATGTGGCCCATTTAGCTCAAGTTCAATCGTGTCAACGCGGTTTCCATATCCCATTCCATACTTTGTCACTTACCGCATATCCTATCCGTGGGGGTCCACAGGTCCATTGGCCCTGCATGCCCCATCTTGGCCCAACAAGGCCCTAGCCCATGAAATGCACGCAACGGTCTTATAGTCTACCACCATAATATGTGGGCTCGATTTACCCCACGAGCGATCACACGCTCGCAAGACCTCAAAAGCTGAAGTTACGGCTTTTTGGCTTTCTGGCTTTTGCCGATACACAGTTACGTAATGGTGTGAGAACACACCCTCGGCTTTTGGTCAGTAACAGAATGGTGTACGGTTACACACCTTTTTGGAGAGAAAAACGTCGAACCCTGCACGCTCAACCTAAATCCAAAATAATGACCCCTTGTCAGTTCTCAAACATTTGGGTTACCACCCAACTATGTACTCATAAGTTCCCAACAATATGTATTGCTTACCTTGCTAAGACAAGTAAGGCTCAAACCACCCTTATCCAACGATCACCCTCCTATAGACAACAATCTGCATTAACATCCCATTTGTTCAGTAACCTTAATAATACTTCATTAAAACCAAGTGCACTACTTATTGAGACGTGAATTAAAAACGAAAGTTAATAGCGTTCGGCCCACCCCGTTGGTTAAAGGTCACGACCCCCTAGTACCATTTGAACGAGAAGGAAAACGTTAGGTAAACCTATCCCCACGGCGGCAAAGAGGATTTAGCTCAATAAATACCCAAATTGAACATGGAAAAAGGAGCCCCCACAATTTCGGTCACACAAGGAGAGCAGTAATCAGCTAAATTCAGGAGAGAAAGAAACAATTAAAGGAAAAAGGAGGAGTCGGGTTCGGTTTATTCAACTTTAGAACCAAGAAAAGAGATGTTTGAGACAACAAAAGGGAAAAAGGTCACCAATATTTGGCTAAAGAAAATTCGGCAATCCTGACACAAGAAGAAGAAAAGAAGAAATGGAGAAGAAACGACACACGGCTTTCAGTAAAGTGACACCTACAATTCAGCACAAAAAGGTATCACCAAATAAAACCCAAAAGTAGAAGAGGAGAATTCGGCACCTACTCCTAAACACCAATTGCCGAAATGCCTAACCTAAAACCCCTTGGTCGAATTTTGCACCAACAACTTACCTATTCGGCTACAACTCTCCCCCCTCTCCAACTCCTTGAAAATCTCCAAGATTTTCTCCCCTTATCCTTCCTTGATATTCTCCACAACAACTTATATGACCCATTCAAACTCCCATTACCAGAGTTCAAATCCCACACAACTCTTGCCGTCCCATTCTAGAAAAATAATTGCTCCTTGCTTGCAATGGGATTCGAACCCAAGCTATCTCTATTGCCAAGTTACGCCACATGCCACCAAGCCACAAGACTTTTTGTGTCATAAAACACACGCGATCACCTATGAAGCTTAGGTGCCAGTGCTCAGGGTCTTTTATGAGCAAAACAAAAATATTCAAAAGCCGAAGCTTGAAACCCAGGACCTCTCAAATATTCCCAAACACACCCAAATCACTTAACTAACCCACCAAACATGCAATTAGTGTCAACACAAGCAAAAATTTCCAGACCCTAAATTTTGGGGCGTTACAAAGTTACAAAACTCGGCTATAGATTTGGATTTCTTTTAAAATCAAAATTTTGAAAATGAGTTGTTTCAAATGATTTAAAATATTTTGAAATGTTATACTGAATGTGTGGTACACTGAGTCTCAGCGCTGATCTTGTAAGTTCTCTCTAAAAACTATATTTTAATTTTGACTGAAACTGCCATAGGTAGGATTATTAAGACTACTGTAGGTAGTATACCATACTGTAAACTCTTTAGTAGTGTATATAGAAACTATAATAAAATCAGTAGACACCGATAGACACTGAGTTTTGCGAAAACAAAACTCTATACTTTTGATACTATCTCCATAAAATATTTGTTAATAAAAAACTAGAGCTGTAAATTGATTTGCATAAAACTATTAATAAAGATAAAAACGTAACTAGACAATACTCAAGAGATGCTCATGGAAGGAGTACAAGAGGCTGTGGCAGAGGCCATGGAGGTGCTGCAGCTGGGTCTCATGATCGTGTGGGTGAGTAGTGGATTAACGTATTGTCCCAATCTATCTATAAACTGTATGGAAATCATTCAAGTTAAATGTGGTAGTGTTTTGGAACTAGAGTGCGCAATGAAAATGTAGTGGTGTAGTCTATGTTAAGCGATCTTTCTGATAATTGGAAATTTCGGGGACGAAATTTCGTTAAGGAGGGATGAATTGTAACGCCCCGACTTTGGGGCCTAGAAGTATTAGATTTTGAGTAGGGTGCAGTTTGGAGACTACACATAAATATTTAATTGTGCAAGTGACACAATTGAGTGTTTGGCTTAGTGGTTGTGTGCTCTAGAAGTGTCTGGGAAGTCATCGGTTCAAGTCCTGGCTTCCTCAAAATTTTTGCTTTTTAAGGATAAAACCCCTATCTTTGAATAGTAGGGTTATAAGTTTATTTTGGTAAAATATGACATAAAGATCATGCTAGCCTAGTGGTAAGTGGTGTGTGGAGTGTGCAAGGAGTCTAGGGTTCAAATCCTTGCTTATGCAAATGGAGATTATTTTTACTGTTAGCCATGAGAGGTAGTTGTGTTTGACCAAAACACCCAGAGTTTGAATAAGTTTGTTGTTAGCCGAATTTGGGGAGTAAAAAGGGGGATTTTTGGTTGTTGTAGTTGGTGAACAGGACGATTTTTAAGAGGGGTTATGGGAGGAAAATTGGGGAGGTTGAGATGTTGGAAGAGTTGTACAGAAATTGATCAAGGAGTATTCAGGAATTTCAGTTTTTGGGTGAGCATTTGTGAGTATTCCTGTTGGTCTCTAGAAGCCATTTGGTACCTAAGGTTTTTTCGGGTATCTCTTTTTCTACCTTATATGATTTTGCTCTCCCTCTCTCTTTTCCTTTCACACTTTCGGTTATGTCAAGTTGTTCTTTCGGCTTTTGTTCTTGTTGTGATATTTCTTGATTGAGTACTTCACCTTTCCCCTCATCGGTTGTGGCCTCTTGGCCAAATATCTTTTATTCTTCCCTCTCCCTCTCTATTGGTCCTTTCTTAATGAATTTTCCTTTACAACCCCACCTCATATTGGTTTCTCCTTGACCGAAAACTGCTATTTCTTTCACCTCACTGTGTCAAATCTTCATTACTCTCTGTAGACTTTGGTGGTAACTACAATTTTCCGGTTACTCTTTCTCTCTTTCTTTCTATTGTACTAATAGTTTTCTTTTAACATTTCCTCTTACTGCCATTAGTTGCTAGGGGGTGTTGTGCCGAGCTTTTTTCTTTGGAAAGGGGAGTAATAGGCTGTTGGTTCCTTCCCGATATCTGGCTTTGTGTTTTGGTAAGTGGCTTACATTGATTCAGAAGGTTTGTGTGAAAATTAATGTTTAAGGTCAATATATTTTTTATTGGCATGCAGGGTTCTTGAAAGGCCTGTAATCAGATTCCTACAACGGTGGAAGGGCGTAAGCCTAAATGGGTTGATTAAGGCAAGTGTTAATCCATTCTTTTGAGTTAAGTGAGTTAAGTAGGGTCTTGTAACCCTATCATGAAGGGACTAACAGTAAGTTATGTTTGACTCTAGGTTGGAATACTTGTGGACCTTTCGGCGCGTTCTCGTAAACAGGTGTGTAACACTACCATTAGACGTGAAACTGTAAAGGCTGAAAAGCAGAAAAGCTAAAAGGCTGAAAAGCTAGAAAGTGGGTTGTCGAGACCACACAGGTGTGTGGTCGTCCCTATGGCAGGCCGTGTAATAGATCATGGCTGTGTGGTCAAGGAGATAGCCATGTGCTTTTTCATGGGGGGCCATTCTGGGCCGAACTGGGCCACGTATGCCCAATGGGCCTATGAGCCCCACACGGGAAGAATCACACAAGAGGTTAATGTTGGGTTGGCTGTGTGAATCACACTGATAAGGCCATCTTGGGTTATGTGGGCTATACGAGCGTATGAGCCCACATGGGTCACAATATGGGTCGTGGGCCTATTATCACCGATTGACTGTTAAGGTTGCACGGGTCGCCCATGATGACTGTAGACCTACTGGTGGCCGGTAAGAGTACCTGGACCCTTATTTACTTGTAAAATGACAAAAAATACCCCCATAGGATAAAATGACCGAAATAGCCCTGTAGGGTAAAATGATTGTAATACCCTTGTAAGGTAAAATAACTGTTTTTCCCTTATGTGATAAAAAGACGATTTTGCCTTTATGTGGAAAAATGACTATTTTACCCTTATGTGTTAAAATAACAGTTTTGCCCTTATGAAATAAAATGACTATTTTGCCCTTATGTGGTAGGATGACTGTTTTGCCCCTATGTGATGTATGTTTATATTTTAGCATGCTATGTATAACTGTATTAAGTACATGTTTAATATTATGATATGACATGAAATGTTGCATGGTGCATTGCATGGGGATGGGCTTATATATGATTGGAGGAAGTGTACTGCACTGGCAACTCTGCTACAAATCACTGATGGCTCTAAGCCTATTTTATTGGTAGCTCTACTGCAAATACTGTTTAGTGCTGCAATCGGTGCTAATTCTGGAGTGTAGGGATGGGTGGATTGATTATATCCCCACATGGAGTGTAAGGTTGAACGGAGATGGAGTGTAGAGGTTGGATGGGTAGGACTTGCATACTGCTTACTGTTTACTATTACTGCAATGGGCCAAGACCCAAACACATGACTGTTTCTGTATTGAGATGGGCTAAAGCCCAAACTGATCTTGTCACTGTTACTAAAAGAGGCTTAGGCCCAGACTATGTTTGTTGTTTGATTGATTGCTTATATGGGATTTCACACTGAGTTTTCGTAAACTCACCCACCTATTTTAACTGTACAAGTATTCCTCAATCTTAGGCGGATCGGTACTGTGAGGGACTCAAAGGTGACCACACAACCGCTCTTGCTTCCTCATTGGATTTTTAATTTATAAGTAGTTGTATTTGGTTTTTTCATGTAATAAGGCGTTTCTAAGTTTTATTCCTTAATTTGGGCTTTTATTATTTTGAGTTATATATGCTAGTGTTAGGAAAACTCGAGTTTCAAAAGAAACAATGTTTTTATAAAGTAAACGCAAGTGCGCAACTGTTTTAAAAAGCTTCCGCTTTAAAATGATATTTTGGAAATGAATAATGTTTTTTAAAAAATATAATAAGGACGTTTTAGTATGAATAACTTTTTGGCTAACAACTCACACTTTGAACCTAAACGAATGTCTTTAAGATCGTACAAAGAGTTTTAAATAGAGAATGGTTTTTTCTTCAACAATATCTCGCTTTACGAAAAACACTTCAATGTGACATTACCAGATTCAGCCATAACATCCATGCCGGGTTTGGGGTGTTACAAGTGTACAGGCTGGTTGGGTAGGATTTCTGATTGCATATTTGTACTATTATTGTCACTAAAATGGGCTTACGCCCTAGCTGAAACTGTATTGCTATTGAAACGAGCTTAGGCCCAAACTGTATTTGCCTATTGTATGACTGAGTGTTTGTTCATTAAGGGATTACACACTGAGTTTTCATAAACTCACCCTTCTGTTTATCTGTACAGGTAATCCCCAGATTTAGGCGGGTCGGTCTGCGAGGGACTCGAAGGTGGCCATACAACCATACATGCTTCCATATTTGCCTTTTTATTTACAAGAAATTTAATTTGGGTATTTTTTTTTTGTAATAAGGCCTCTTTAAATTTTTAACTTTTAATTTGGGATTTTATTTATTTTGATTCATATCTGATAGTAATAGGACGCAAATTTTCAAAAGATAAATGCTTTTCAAAACACCACGTTTACGCAATATATTTTAAAAGCTTCCGCAACAAACATTGTTTTAAAGTGTAATAACAATCTAATATGATTAACATTTTGCTAAAATGACTTGAGTTTTAACAATGAACGAGATATCCTAAATTTTCATTAAGATCACAAAGAGGTTTTAATATAGAACGGGTTTTTAAATGAAATTATGTTTTTCAAAAAACACTTCAATGCGACATCGCTAGATTCAGCCATAATGTCTAGGCCGGGTTTGGGGTGTTACACTAAGCATCATCAACAATAATTGTTAGTACATTAATACAGAATTCACTTGATTTATCACTTGGTAAGGTAAATTCATATGAACAAAATGCCATTGGATTCATACTTTCCATAATCATAGATACATTCATAAATCATTATCATTTCATACATTTTCCTTCCCTTTTCATACTCGTTGAACCACTTAGAATAATATCAGATATGTGGGAAAGCTCACACAAAGTGTGCTAAACATATGGTCGAAACCATTCCTTTTCCTTTTCCTTTACATTAATTCTCACTCGAGTTGTAGATGGGTTTACTTACACAAGCTGACGGTCAGAATGTAGCTACATGATGCCGTTCACACAAGCTGACGAGTATCCGTAACAAATGCTGGAACTTAGCAATTGGTAGGACATTCAGGACCAACACCCAAAACATGGTAACCCTAATGACATGTCATTTGATTCCTAGACATTCCTAAGGTTCAAACGGGGCTCGATAGTCATCGAAACGTCATTGGATTCAATCCTTTCTTTACATGGTAAATTGCATAATAACTTATGACATATATATATTGATGTTTTTTTACATTAGAACAACACATTAAACATTGAATTTAATCAACATTTAAGTGATTATAGTTCATACGAACTTATCTGGCTAAATTGCAAAAATGTCAAAGTACAGAGGCTATTTGGTAACTTTCCCTTCTCCTCGATTTTCCACTCGTTCTTGATTTAAATTAATAATTTCATTCAATTCATTAATTTAGATAGTAAAACTAATTCATTTGATACGATTTAGTCATTTTTTACATTTTTATAAAATTTCCCCTAACATTTTACTTTTATTCAATTTAGTCTTTAAGCCTAAAACATGCAAATTAACCATTTTTCTTGAAAACTCATGCCAACTGAATATTCTTAGCTTCCATTTCAGCCTATTTTTGTAATAATGTCACATCAAGTCCTTGAACTATTACTATTTTAACAATTTAGTCCCTAATCGACAAATTCATCAAAAATCACTTAATAAAATACTTTTGAATACCAACTAACACTTCAAATCCATCATTTAACATCTGAAATCACAAATATTCATCAATGAAAACATTCAAAGTCCTTAACAATTTCAAAAACAAAGGTACAGGCTACCTAGACCTATTTGTAACGATCTAAAAAACATAAAAATTATTAAAAATGGGTGAAAAATGGCTTACCATGCAAGGATTTAACCATGGTCAAACGTTGAAACATTTCCATGGAGTATTCGGTTTGTTAAAGAAGAAATGAAAAAGACAATTGGAAATTGTCATATTTTATTTTAATTATTTACTTACTTTTAATTATTTTAACATTAATACATGAATAAAACAAAAATTTAAAGCTCTTTTGTCGTCCCATTAATTAAAAATGGTATATTTACCATTTTAATCCTTCCATTTATAACCCTTAAGCCATTTAATCGCTCAAATCTAATAGTGATCAAATTTTACATCCTTTACGATTTAGTCTTTTTTAATTAATTAACCATTTAAATGTTAAAATTTCTTAATGGAACTTTAATACAATCATAATAACACACTGTAAATATTTTTAAAAATATTTAAGGCTCGGTTTATAGAAACAAGGTCCCGATACCTCATTTTCTAAAACCACTTGACTTTAAGGTCATACCACTTGAACCTAATTATTCATTCAAATAGCATAACTTGTCAATTCAAAATTTATTTAAATACCATAATATTTACAAAATTACTAGTTAGATTTGTGGCCCCAAAACTACTATTTCCAACACCACTGAAAAATAGGTTGTTACAATATGCCTTATTCATGTTAATTTTGATTGCCCATCCATCTTTTGTTCTTGCTTTTGCTCATCATGGAACGGACCACTTCTTGTGCTAGAATGAAATTATCAGTGATACTTCTCCCAACAATAAAGCTTGCCTTTTTCGAACCAATAATCCTAGGGAAAACCACCTTGTTACGGTTTGCAGTAACCTTCATGACTAGTTTATAAAGAATCGAACACAAGCTAATCGACCAAAAATGAGAAAATTTTTTATGATTCGAGATTTTAAGGATCGAACAAGTAAGGTAATATTAAGCTCTCTATCTATATCATGTCTAATGAAAACTCTCTGAACCCAAGCATAAATAGTTTCACTAATTCAGTCACATTGACTTTGAAAAAAGAGGGCGTGGAAACTATCACTGCCAAGTGCTTTCAATGCGGCCATATCAAATAGTGTAGCCTTAATCTATCCGTTGTAAATCTCTTTACTCAAAAAGAGAACATCACTTTGACCAAGTTGAGGAAATGAGCTAGAAGGTAAATCATCATTCTTTTTTGTAGCTCACCATACAAGTTCTGAAAGAATTTAATTGCCTCCAATTGAAGCTCCCCTTTATCATAAATCCAATCACCCTCACCATTTTTCATCAGAAAAATCTGGTTGTGTTTCCTCCTCTGAATAGTGCGGGAATGAAAGAAATTAGTGTTACAATCTTCAAAGAAAAACCAATCACATCGAGCTTTTTATCTCCATAACAAGTCCTCGTGGTGGAGAACATATTCACGTTCCTCCCTAATATGCAATTCTAATTGTCACGAGGTGGTAAAGTTTGACGTTTCCAAAGCCTTTTGAACTTTTGAAAAATATTTCAACATATGCCTTTTACGAGAACCAATGTGACCATAGACCAACTTATTCCAATCTTTGATGTTCAAGGTCAAATGATGAAGAGTTTCAGCCATGTTGTCATTAAAACTCCAATTCTCTTTGATAAATTCAAAACAATTGTAATGCTTTACCCAACTGGCCAAGAATCTAAATGGACGTCCCATAGAGGAGTTAACCATTGGGTTGAGAATAAAGAACAACAATCTATGATTTGAAAAGAATTCACCATGATGCCAATTGAAGGCAAGACACTAAAACCCCAAATCTTAAAGCTTGGCCTTATCTAGAAATTCACCAAATAGTGGACACCCAATACCAATACAAGTACCTTATTTTTTGTTATTGGATGAAACTAGAGCATTAAAGTTTCTTATGGCTGCCCAAGGAATATTTCCAGAAGGTAAAATTGAGAAGAGATCCTTCCAAAGCTGCTCCCTTTTCTGTCTATTAGGACTTCTATAAACAAAAACAATATGAACAGGGGAAAATTGAGTATCCTTATTAACTCAAAAACAAATGAATTATGGATGACTACGGATTATCTTTACTATTACTGAGTCTTTCCAACCAACCCAAATACGTCTAGAAAACCCAATAGCCTCAACCTTGTGAGAAAATTGAAATCCCAAACTAGTAATGACTTTATCTGCTTTACCATTGCTAAACCTTGTCTCAAGCAAACTAACAAACAATATCGGGCTTGTATTCTCTATTATTTTCACTAAAAAATAGGGAAATTTTAACCCTAACAATTCCAAGAAAAAGTAGACAAGTTTATAGAATTAAATAGATATAAAAAAAGAAAATCAACATTTTGCTTGTGAGGCCCAGGCTTCTCCAATCATTTTCCATCCAAAGATGAATGATCTTTTCCCACCTCATTACAAAGCTGAGCATTGATTAACTCAACCATGGAGCTCAAAGAGTCTGACAAGGAAATATGGGCAAGTCCAGCTAATATGAACTTGTCCTCTCAGTTTTTGATAATTTGGTTAAGCATTCATCTAATATGAACTGGGCCACCTTTACCACCTCTACTTTTAAAACCAAAATTATCGGTGCCTCTATTAGAAAAAATTGCTTCCCCCAAGACACTATCGTTATTAGGATATGAATTTTCTTTAAAAGTAACTGCTGTATGCTTCCCCAGATCAAGCATCTTCTTATCCAAAGTAACATTCGTGCCTCCAATATCTTCAAAGGTGGGATTAAAATGTGTCACAGTTCCAAAATCCAACCCACCTTTATGAATATTAGCCTCGCCACCAATAACCTCCGAAGCCATAAGCAAATTGGAGGAATTAATGGGCACGTTACCTGCTGAAGAAAGGTGAAGCCGTGGGGAATTAAAATTAGCATTTGTAATTGACCAAAAATTCTCATAAATTGAACAAAAACCTGCATCAACCTTTTCCCCAATTTTTTGGACGTAAGCCCAGCATAACCATAGCCCAGACTTGTCTCTACACCAACATGTGTCTCAGCCTATTGAACTATCCCTTCCTGGGCCTCGAAGCCTACATCCAAGCCCCTGCTTATCCCAAGCCTTAAGCCTTCTTTCTCTTTAAAATTATCCTTAGCCTTAGTTCCTTTAGAAGTTGTGGCTTCACCCTCATTCCTTTTAGTTGTTTTACCCAAAAATTTCTCATCAGCTCCTCCTTCATCAACTATCATTTCTCTCATTCCATTAAGCGCTGTAAATCTTGAGCTTAGTGTTTCTTTTTCTGTACCTTTATCCTTAAGACCCCGTGAATCACTTTTACCTTGTCAGAATTTTCATTCTACAACTATCCATGACCCGTACACCATTTCAATCGCTTTTCCTGCTCCAACTCATCCTCTATTGGATCACCAGTTGTCGCCACTTTTTTACTCTCGCTAACAGGATTCACAGCCAATGAAAGGCACATCTCTTTGACATGCCCATACTTACCACAAGAAAAATATATCATCGAAAGAGCTTCATATACCACCCATTGGATTTCTCCATTCACAAGCACTTGGAAAACAAGTGACCTATCGAGGTTAATAAACACCGCCATTTTAGCAAAGTGCCCTCTAGTCCTACTATCAGTTTTAAATTTAAACTTAGAAACCTTTCCTACCATGCTCCCGATCGCCTCAAGAATCTTTCTCTTATATATGAACCCTGGTAACCCCCAAAGCCTGATCCAAGCCATTACAATGATCGAGTATAGTTGAAGTGGGGAGAAATCTTTGGTCCATGGTTGGACCATCAGGTATTGGTCGTAAATAATCCATTTCCCCAGGGTCAAAACTCTCTCTTAGTCTTCGATATTTTGAAATTTTTCCAAATAATAACTGTTTTCAATATCCATTAGTTGAAAAGGTTTTAATGGATTCCAGAGGTTGCTAATCCTGTTGTGGAGGGCAACATGGCCAATGCTCCGACCGAGTAGTTTCAAGACTACCATCATATCCATTTCCTTATAGAGAATCTATTTGATTCGGTCTGAGAAATCTATTGCCAAAATGCCACTAACGGTAGATCTTAACACATCACCATCTAGTTAAATAAGATCACCATCGCATCCTCCACTACCTAAGATCCTTGTCAGAACCTATTAATCTTACCCTTAAAAGTTTATCCTTCCAAGACATATTCGAGGATGGTTCAAGGTTTACAACCATATCCACATCCGCCTTGTCGGGACCATTCTTAAACCTAACCTTCTTAGTGTAACAACCTAATTTTGGTGAACTCAGAACAGTGGTCTTGAGGCTAAAAATCTGAGCTGAAATATAAAATTTATTTTTATTTTATAATGTGATCCATATTATACTAGAAATGTCGTGTGAAAATTTTAAAAAGAAAATTTTACCGGTTATGTGTTTAATTACGAGAAGGATCAAATTGCATAACATGCAAAACTTGGATTCTAGTAGTTAGAAGGATCAAATAGATATGGAATTCAAAATTTAAGGTTCTTATATGGTAGTTAAACCATTAATAAAAAGTATGTAGATATTTTTGGATGATTCATCCATGGAAAATGAGAAAAAGGCTAGGGACTAAATTGGAAAGTGAAAATATTAATTAATTAAAAAGATAAGAAGAAAATAAAAATAATATTTTCTCATATTCTTCCCCAAAATAAACATGGAAACTTTAGGAGAGAGAGAAGAGACTTTCATGGCCAAATTGGGTAATTTTCCTTGTCTCATTTTTAGTAATTTTGATATTTTTGGAATCAGGATAGCTTAATCTCTCTATTTGGGGGATTAATTTGAAAATTTAGCAAAGTATGAAAATGGGTCATGGATTTATATGTTGGAAATTAGAAAGTTATGGTAGAAAATGAAAGATTATTGATAGATAACTTTTACAAAGTGATTTTTGATGAAAACATGATTTATGGACTAAAATGAAAAGTTGTAAAATTTGATGAAAAATTCTAAAATTTTATGAATACGTGTGCTATAAAATTTTTAATGGGGCTTTGGTTAGGCTTAGAATAAGGAGTAATTTGCACAAGTTTCATTTTCCGGGCCTAGGGACGATAGTGGAATTTATGGAAAAGTTAGGGGCAAAAAAGTAATTTTTCCTAGGATGAAAATTTAGTCCACATGAATGTAAAATATGATAAATTGATGTTAAATTAATCGTATAGATCCAGATAGACAAAATTCTGAGTTAGAACGAGAAATGAGAAAAATGTTAGATTAGTAGATTTTACGTGCACAAACCTTTGTCGAGGTAAGTTCGTGTAACTAAATTGTATATGTTTTTATGCTTGATTTAAATGTTGTGTTTGTGAATATTATCAATGTAATAAATATGTGAAATGATCACCTACTCGATATAGCCCGATAAATTAAAATGCCCGATAAAATGGTAAATGAATAAAATATTACTTGTATGCTTGACATGAATGTGGAATGTGTTTTACTCGAATTACATAAATGTTACGAAGGTATGGAATAATAAAATGCTTGAAAAGTGTTTAAATCTCAGTTGAATAAATAGAAAATTGATGGATATGTGATTTCCCGAAACGAAAGAAGTCTTGCATTTGTTGCGGATAGGATTTAGCTCGGATGAGTAATCCTTCAACCTCAATTTTTATAGGATTTAGCCTGAATAAGTAATCCTGATATAAGTCCTCTCGAGCATATATTATGGATTGGAGTTATCCCAGACGGGTAATTCAAATCAAGCTCTTTAGAGTATATGTCATAAAAAGGATTTAGCTTGGACTGGTAATCCTATAGTATATATATGTGGCTCGAAAGTGTGCTCTCTAAAATAGTACCTTATGGGTACCATTGAATATGAATTGACGGATCCGCCTCGAGTGTACTACTTATGTATCCATCGATAATTCAAATAAATTCAACGGGCAAGGTTCTGACAGGGGCAAATATAAATTTAAGATAAATTGACATGGAATGGTGTATATGATATGGAAATATGACATGAAAGAATATTACATAAAATGCAAGAAAATGATGATACATGACAAGTGATATATGAAATATGATATGATGATATTTGTACATGGAAACTATTTGATGAGAATGTTCATTCTTAATTTATAGACTT
Source organism: Gossypium hirsutum (assembly GCF_007990345.1). Lineage (NCBI taxonomy): Eukaryota > Viridiplantae > Streptophyta > Magnoliopsida > Malvales > Malvaceae > Gossypium > Gossypium hirsutum. The sequence goes on along the minus strand of NC_053428.1, from coordinate 54,722,684 downwards.
GTGCACCTAGAGTGTACTAATCGTGACTTTGATATTTCGAGTAATATGGGTAAAGTTCTGATGCGAAATGATCTGAACTCGAAATGAACTATTATGAAATTATACTCGAAATAATAAGATGAATTATGTATGTTGAATGAATACATAATGAGATGAATGAATACATGTCTTGGTATTACTATGGAATATATGACTAACATGGGCAATGAGGATGTGTGTAGGGCTTGAGATTAAAGTGGTTGATTATACCTTACTTAGTTACCTCAAATAAGATGAATGGTAAGTTAAGTACCGTGTTATACGAACTTACTAAGCATTCTATGTTGACTCTGTTTTACTTTCCCCTATTTTAGAGTAATCAGAAGCTCATTGGATTGGAAGCTTGGCGAAGATCACTCACACTATCCATCAGCCCATGTCGGCATAGTATGGTAATTCAATTGCGGTTGTAATGGCATGTATAGGATATGTTGGCCATATTGGCATGTAAACGTAAATGATGCTTGTAATCTAGCCATTGGAATGGCTAGTAATGATTGTTTTGACATACTTTTAATGGCATATTATGTTGGCCACATATATGTTAAGTAGTTGATCAAACCATGTCTAACATGAGGAAATAATCAAGGCAAGATTGTAAACATGTATGCATGAAATGTTATGCCATGATGATGGATGGAATTAACTTGAATAAAATGCTTGGATTTGTTGGGTTATGGATTCAAGATGTTGTGTAGGATTATGGAAAAGATTGGGGTGAGAAATGAAGCTAGGAATGGCTTTATTTTGTCCACACGGGCAGAGACAAGGGCGTGTCTCTAGACCGTGTGTGTCACACGGCCTGGTAACACGGGCATGTGGTTAGGCCATGTGTCCCCTGCACCTTAATTTTGAGAAACAGAATGCTCGGAATTGAGCACATGGGCGTGTGTGCCACACGACCCAGAACACTGGCATGTGTCTTGGCCGTGTGAAACCTGCATCTAATTCGAATTGAATTAATTAACCATATGGCCTAGCACATGGGCGAGTGGCATGGCTGTGTGGCTTTAGTCAGAGAGCTATCTAGTTTTGAACTCGGCCTACATCACGGGCGTGTCCCAGGGTCACACGGGCGTGTCCCTTAGACCATACGAGCGTGTGAGCCCTGCACCTTTTAAAATTGTAAAATTTTGACGAAAAATTCCCTGAGTTCTCGATTTAGTCCCGACTTGATTCTAATGCTCGTATTGTGCCTCGAGGGTCTATTTAAGCGACATTATGAATGACCTCGGTGAATGAATAGCAACTTGCCTGAGTTAATCGAAAAATGTTCTGAATGTTCCAGTAACGCTCCAAAATCCTGTTCTGGCGACGGATACAGGTTAGGGGTGTTACACTTGTTGTTACAATCCTCAAAAGATCATGATCCATTGCCACCACCATCATCGCTCAAAAAGTTCGCCATCAATCAGAAAGAAAAATTTATTTTTTAACTTGACCCCTTTTTTTCATGAAATTTAACTTTTTTTTTGTTAGGACATTTAGGCTTTGTGTGATTATTGAATGTTATAACTATGATTTTCATTAATTTCATTTTACTTAAACCAAAAATATAATTTTTTTATTTCTTATTTGGTGAATTATAAGAGAAGCGCAAAGCCTTGATATCAACGCGATTAACGCAATTCAAACCTAAGCCACATCTAGGGCGGTGAACACCCTGACCATCAAACCAACACGCAGGTTCTAATTATAAAAAAAATATCAAAATTATATTTGATCATTTTACTTTATGAAAAATGATAAATCTCTTGAAAATCAACGATTTATACTTAAAAATTAGTAAAAATTAATAGTTTAATAATTTATATGAAATAAATTGACAAAAAATAAATGATCAATTTTAAGGGTTGAATAAGAACTAGATTAATTTCTAAGCTTTTATAAAATATAATGATCAAATTTTGAAAATTCAACAACAACTAGATTAGTTCAAGTTTATGTGTTCAATAATTTATATATAATAAATTAGCAAAAAAATTAATAGTTCAAGTTCATGTGTTTAACAACAACTAAATTAATTTCTAAGATTTTATAAAATTTAATGATCAAATTTTAGCAAATTAAAGTATTTTTATTTTTATTTCATAAATTAAACATGCAATTATTTAAATTAAGATATTTTTATTTAATTTTAACTCTCTTTTAAATTTGTATAATTTTTTAGCATAAGTATTTATTTTCTTACTGAATTATTGTACAATTTTAATTATTTACAAAATATGTATATTTTAAAGTTCATTCTCAAAATAAAATTGTTTTTCTTTTTTAGAGCTAATTTCACACCTATGGTTGTTTGCATTTAGTTCATGATCAAATTACTACAAGAGTCTGTGCATCTATGTTAGGAGAAAATAGTTGCAAAGTACAATCAACAAAAGTTTTGCCCCTATCAGTGTCAAGTTTAGGGTAGTGAACTTTTGACTAGAAAATATTTATCTGTTGTCCCGACCAACTCATTTAGTACAAAGAACTCGACACCCATGAGTGTAGATTGTAACAGCCCATTTTTAGTGAAATCGAAACAGTGGTTTCGGGACCACAAATCCAAGTTTGAAAGAAAATTTATTTTAATATTATTTTATGGTCTGCATATGATAGGAATATCGTATAAAAAATTCGTTAAGAAAATTTTATTGATTACATGATTAATTGATAAAAGGATCAAATTGCATAAAATGGGAAAGTTGAATTCTAATAGCTAAAAGGATCAAATAGCTATGGAATTCAAAATTGGAGGTCCTTATATGAAATTAGACAATTAAGTGGAGTTAACAGATAAGTATGATAATTCATACATGGAAATTTAATTAAAGAAAAGGATGAAATTGAAAAGTAAAAGATGAAAAGATGATAAATTAATAAAATAAGAAAATATCATTATCTTCATCATCTTTCCTAAATAGAAAAACATGGAAACCCTAGTTTAGAAGAGCTTGAAGATAACGAGTTCTTTTGGTTCAATTAACTGAGTATTCAAGTCCAGTTTTTAGTAATTTTTATGTTTCCGAGATCATAATAGCTTAATTTAGCTATCTCGAAGATTAATTTGTAAAGTTATCAAAGTACTATGATTTTTCCATGGATGAATATGTATGAATTATGAAATTTATGGTAGAAAATGAACAGTTTTTGATAGATAAACAACTTTTGTAAAGTGAATTTTGATGAAATTGTGATTTAGGGACTAAATTGTAAAAATATGAAATTTATGGAAAAGTTCCAAATTTTATGAATTATTTGGGTTGTAAATGTTACATGTAAAAATTGGTTAGGCTTGGAATAAGGATTTAATTGCATGAATTTCATTTTTAGAGCCTAGGGAAAAATTGTCATTAATTAAAAATATAGGGGCAAAGTGGTAATTTTTCTAGGATGTGAATTGAATTGAATTGAATATGAATTATATTAAATTGAGCTAAATTTACTCGTATAGATCTGGATAGATCAAATACGGAGCTAGATCAAGGTAAAAAAAAGTAACGAATTAGTAGCATACAAGTTCACGAACATTGTCGAGGTAAATTCGTGTAACTAAATTGTATATTTATGTGATATGATTGATTTATATGTACATGATTTGTATAATTGTTAAGTATAAAAATAAATCACATATCCGACAATGTCTGACAAGAAATAAATCTCGTTGGAACAAATGAAATTAGATGGATACAGAGTTTCCGAAGTGGTTGTCGTTTTGTATATGTTGCGAACACACCACAGCTAGAAAGAGCGACTCATTATTAGCTTTCATAAGCATCCCGATATAAGCCCTCTTGAGATTTCTGATACATGGTTCTTCCAAGCTTCTCGTCTATATGCTCTTATGAGCATTCTGATTGATAGTGATCCTGCATGTGTTGCGAGCAGACCGCAACTCTTATGAGCATCCTGATATATGGCTATTCGGAGCTTCTCGATTAAAATCTCTTTCATGAGATTCCTGATAATAGCTCTTTAGAGTTACTCGTTAAGCTCGCATGAGCTTGTTGATTTAAGCTCTTATGAGCTTCCTGTTATTAAGCTTAGATAAGCTTCCCGCTACAAACTTACATGAGCTTTATGTTATTTGGCTTGGAAGAGCTTCTCGTTTAATTACTCAATGAGCATTCCTGAACATTTTTGTTATCATTAATTAAGTTTTTTCATTCATGTACTTTCCATATCATGTATTTAAACTTCATATACAAGTCATGTTCATGTAGTCAAATATATGTCCATAATCTTTCATTTCAAACTCATATTGTCATTTATCATAACTTTACTTGTTGAACCACTTGTTTATTGATATGCAAGTGAAATAAATGACTAACATTTTTATGAGGATATGTGTATAGGCTATTGGCCAACTTTATTTGTAACACCCCGTACCCGAGACCGTTACCGGGGTCGGACACGAGCGGTTAACAGACTTAATTCACTTATTTTCACAGTCCATTTTAAAAATTTCCAGACAGCTGGCTAACTGCGTCACTGTCACCTTAAAAATCATATCTTGAGTTCAAAAACTCAAAAATTAGTTTCGTAATTTTTCCCTGAAACTAGGCTCATATATCAATCTAAAAATTTTTTTCTATAATTTTTGGTCAGGCCAATTAGTACAGTTTATTAGTTAAACTCTCCCCTATTACAGGGTTCGACTACACTGACCTTCCTGCAATGCGACTTAGATAACTCCTTGTACAGGGATTCAATACTTATGCCGTTTGTTTCTAATGAAACTAGACTCAAAAAGAAATCTATACATATATGTCATGACTTCTAATTATCTCTGGTTAATTTATAATGAATTTCCAAAATCAGATCAGGGGATCTATAAATCGCTCTGGCCCAGTCCCACGAAAACTTAAATATCTCTTAAAATACGACTCATATGACCGTTTCGTTTCTTCCATATGGAAGTAGATTCATCAAGGTTCGATTACATAATTTATTCATTATTTAATACCATTCCTACTATTTTTAGAGATTTTTCAAATTCATACAACTACTGCTGTCAGCATCTGCCTTTAAGGTAGACTTTACCTATTACACAGTTTCCATGATTCAACTAACCGTTTTGCATATATAGCACAAAGTATGATCGTGATTAACCATTCCAATGGCCAATCATTGCCAAGCATATCCACACCTCTCAATAACCATATACATACAAAATGATTATAACATTATGCTCAAAAATATATATAAGCCATTTTTGCATGGCTATCCAAATTTATACAAAACCGAAGGGTACATGACCCACAACAAAAAGGGTAGTCCTATACATGCCATTTCAAAGTTCAACCAAAAGTGTACCAAAAAGGGGGTTTGATAGTGTGGACGACTTCGACTTCGACAATCCCGAGTCCGATAGCTGAAGAACCAAAATCTATAAAACAGAGATTTACAGAAGCGGAGTAAGCATTTAATGCTTAGTAAGTTTTGAGCCATAAAATTTGACACAACTAAAATGTAGCATTCATATGGCTAAATGGATAATTTGACATGCACAAATTCTCAATATCATACTTACTTCACATTACCAACCCTTATATTCATACACAAAAGATCAACATAGCCAAAGGCCGGTAGCTCATTTATCGAATGAGCGAATACTTATTTGTAAGGGATCAACTAATTCAAAGCACATACGAAACATACCTCATCGCTAGGATTTTACGAGCGTATTAATTGAAACTATTACAGCAAGGTCGCACATTCCCAAGCCAAGTACCTTCGGGATTTAATCGGATATAGCTACTCGCTCGAATGCCTTCGGGACATAGCCCGGATATAGTAACTCACATGAATGCCTTCGGGACTTAGCCCGGATATAGTAACTCGCACGAATGCCTTCGGGACTTAGCCCAGATATAGTAACTTGCACGAATGCCTTCGGGACTTAGCCCGGATATAGTAACTCGCACGAATGCCTTCGGGACTTAGCCCGGATATAGTAACTCGCACAAATGCCTTCGGGACTTAGCCCGGAACTAGTCACTAGCGCAAATGCCTTCGGGACTTAGCCCGGTTATCATCCAAACATTCATGCACATATAAACAAATCATGACACATTTATATTCCATTTTCATAATCAGAGTTCAAACACAAGTCACGTATTAAGCAATCCCATTTTCGGCTCACTAGCCACATACAAACAGCATGGTTTAGTTTGCTTTATGACACGATCTCTATGCACATACGGCTACCCGTCACATGTATAAACAAATTAACTCAACATAAAATTCAAGTAGAATCATCATATCACCGTATATTTGTTACGCTCATACGTCATGACTTAATCAAATCGTAAACTAAGTCTCGTTACTCGAAAACTTACCTCGGACGTTGTCGAACGATTTCGATGGCTATTCGACCACTTTTTCCTTCCCTTTATCGAATTTAGATCCCCTTTGCTCTTGAGCTTAATTTAAACAAATAAATTCATTTAATTATTTTTCACTTGGGCAATTCCATTCAATACATGTATGTCATACAATTTAAGTATAATGACCTTGCTCAATACTATTTAAACATCATGCATTACCGAATTTCATCAACACCATCTAACTTCATATAGAAACACATATCGTCCTAGGTCGGTACACAAGTCAAATGCATCATTTAAATTGTCAAAGTCCACAATTTAGTCATATTTCTCTATCATAGTTTCTTCACTTAAACCGAATTAGCAAGCCCATATAGTCCTTGGCCGAATGCTATTTAACCCAAGTCATCAAGAATTTCATTATTTAACACCTTAGATATCCATAGCTAAATAGGTTATTTGTACATACATATATATACATAAGTGCATAGATACTATGTTACTAACAATTATTTCCTTGCTTAGCAGCCGAACCAATATACACATTACTTCATATCTACCCGTCACGTTTTCTCTACTTAAACCGAATAAACTTGCACATAAGGTCCTTGGCCGAACCTCACTAAAAACAAGTCAACCAAAATCTTAGTATTTATCTTGTGTATAACCTTATTTACCTTCCAAAAATCACAAAAACATCAAACTCTTAATGTTTATGTACAAGGCCGAATCTTAACATGATCCAACCTCCAACTCATTCCTTTCAACAACCAAAACCGAATGCTCAAGCCATCACCGAGATTTCAAAATTTTGCCAAGGTTTGTGTAAGAAATTAGCTAATTAACTAGAAACAAGTTTAAAACTTAAGAATTTAACACAACATACTAACCTCCCCTTAAGCTCAAGGTGACCGAAACCTCTCTTCTTCCTCCTTTCAAACCGGCCAAGAAGAACCAAAGGATGAAGCCTTTCTTTTTTTTTTCTAGTTTCGGCAAAATGGGGGAACAACCACACACTTTTTTTTCTTTGTTTTCATCATATTCCCTTTCATTATTTTATTGCCATGCTCCTTATTTTATCATACCTCCCATGAAACACTAACTTAACATGTTTATGACATGTTTTTGCCCATCACACTTGGTCCACCATACTTGTCATGGCCGGCCACTACCAATTGGGGGGAAAATTGACATGCAAGTCCTCCCTTTTGATTACATGCACTATTAGATCCTTATAGATTAGCCTATCACATTTCAAAAGTGTCACACAAGTCCTATGCACTACATTCACATGCAATTAACTAAATCGAAGCTTAAAATTTTCGTACATTTATATTCACATATTTTAGACAATAAATATCACATTCAAATAATTTGGGGACTCAATTTAGCGGTCTCGAATCCGCTTTCCGACTAGGGTCACTTTAGGGCTGTCACAACTCTCCCCCACTTAAGAAATTTTCGTCCCCGAAAATCTTACTGGTAAATAGGTTTGGGTATTGTTCTTTCATGGCATTCTCGGTTTCCCAAGTAGCTTCTTCGATCCCGTGTTTGAGCCATAACATTTTCACTAACGGAACCCTTTTGTTTCGCAACTCTTTCACTTCACGAGCTAGGATACGAATCGGTTCTTCTTCATAACTCATATCGGCTTGAATTTCGACCTCAAAAGGGGTTTATTACGTGCGAAGGATCGGATCTGTAACGTCGAAGCATCGAAACATGAAAAACGTTATGGATCCTTTTGAGTTCAGGGGGTAAAAGCAACCTATATGCAACCGGGCCAACTCGTTCGGAGATCTCATACGGCCTAATGAATCTCGGACTCAATTTGCCCTTACGGCCAAATCTGAGTATCTTTTTCCATGGCGAAACCTTAAGAAACACTTTGTCTCCCACCTGATACTCAATATCTCTTCGTTTTAAATCCGCGTACGACTTCAGATGATCTGATGCTGCCTTCAGACTCTCAGAAACTATTTTTACTTTCTGTTCAGCATCTTTAATCAAATCCACTCCAAAAATTTTACTTTCACCGAGCTCGGTCCAAAACAATGGTGTGCGGCATTTACGCCCGTACAAAGCCTCGTAAGGTGCCATCTTAATACTTGATTGAAAACTATTGTTGTAATCGAATTCAATCAAAGGTAAGTACCGTTCCCATGAACCACTAAACTCAAGGATGAAGCATCTCAGCATATCCTCGAGTATCTGAATTATCCGCTCGGATTGACCATCAGTTTGGGGATGAAAAGCAGTGCTAAAATGCAACTTGGTACCCAAAGCTTCTTGCAATTTCTTCCAAAATCGTGAGGTGAATCTCGGATCTCTATCCGACACAATAGAAATAGGTACCCCGTGTAATCTCACAATCTGAGAAACATACAATTCAGCTAGTTTATCCAATGAAAAGTCCGTGCGTACGGGGATAAAGTGAGCCGACTTAGTCAGTCTATCAACAACGACCCAAATCGCATCTTTCTTACTTGCTGACACTGGCAACCCAGATACAAAATCCATCGTGACTCGATCCCATTTCCATTCAGGTATCATGATTGGCTGAAGTAAACCAGTAGCCACTTGATGTTCCGCCTTCACTTGCTGACATACTAAGCACTTCGAGACAAAATCGGAAATGTCTCGTTTCATACCATGCCACCAAAACTGACGTCTTAGGTCGTTGTACATTTTCGTACTCCCCGGGTGAATTGACATTCGGCTACAATGAGCTTCGTTCAGAATCATCGAAATAAGTTTTGAATTCCTTGGAACACACAAACGACTTCTGAACCTCAAACAATCGTCGTCATCAATTTGAAACTCTGATTCCATGTTCGAAACATATTCAGCCCGTTTTGCAATCAATTCGTCATCGACTTTCTGAGCCTCACGAATTTGATGAATCAATAATAGTTTGGCCTTTAATTCAGCTACTAACATGTTGTCGGGTAGAACAGACAAGTGTACATTCATCACTCGTAAAGCAAACAGTGATTTCTGACTTAAGGCGTCTGCAACCACATTAGCCTTTCCCGGGTGATAGTCAATGACAAGCTCATAATCTTTCAACAACTCGAGCCAACGTCTTTGTCGCAGATTTAAGTCTCTTTGAGTAATCAAATATTTAAGACTTTCGTGATCCGAAAATACATGGCACTTCTTACCAAATAAGCAATGTCGCCATATTTTCAAGGTGAATACGATGGCAGCTAATTCGAGATCATGGGTCGGATAATTTTTCTCATGTGGCTTTAATTGTCTCGACGCATAGGCCACAACTCGACCTTCTTGCATCAATACGCAACCTAACCCAAGTAGGGAGGCGTCACTATAGATGACAAACTCTTTGCCTGATTCGGGCTGCACTAAAATTGGAGCTTCAGTCAAATAAGTTTTCAGTTGATCAAAACTTTTCTGACATTTTTCCGTCCATTCGAACTTAACATCTTTTTGAAGTAGCTTCGTCATGGGTGTGGCTATCATCGAGAAACCTTTTACAAACCATCGGTAGTAACCGGCAAGTCCCAAAAAGCTCCAAACCTCAGTAATATTTCTCGGAGGCTTCCAGTTAAGTATGGCCGAAATTTTGCTCGGATCAACTCGAATACCCGATGCAGATACCACATGACCCAAGAAGCTAACCTCTCTTAACCAGAACTCACACTTACTGAACTTAGCATATAACTGCTTATCCCATAAAATTTGCAACACTAATCTCAGGTGCTCAGCATGTTCAGTCTCATCTCTTGAATAGACCAAGATGTCATTAATGAACACAACTACGAACCGGTCCAAATACTGTCTGAAGATTCGATTCATCAAATCCATAAATACCGCAGGGGCATTAGTGAGCCCAAACGGCATCACTAAGAACTCGTAGTGGCCGTATCTCGTTCTGAAAGCAGTTTTGGGTATATCCGAATCTCGAATTCGCAACTGGTAATAACCCGATGTCAAATCTATCTTTGAAAACACTGAGGCTCCCTTTAGTTGATCAAACAAATCATCAATACGCGGTAGCGGATATTTACTCTTTATCGTCACTTTATTCAGCTGACGATAGTCAATGCACAACCTCATGGTCCCGTCCTTCTTTTTCACAAACAATACTGGTGCACCCCAAGGTGAGAAACTTGGTCGAGTGAAACCTCTATCCGTTAACTCTTGTAACTGAGCTTTCAACTCTTTTAACTCGGTTGGTGCCATACGATACAGAGCTATCGAAATTGGCATAGTCCCAGGTACAAGCTCAATACCAAACTCTACCTCCCGAACAGGTGGTAAACCCGGTAATTCTTCGGGAAAAACATCCGGGTATTCACAAACCACCGGCACAGATTCGGGTTTCTTTTCTAACTCTTTGTCATCAAGTACATACGCAAGGTATGCTTCGCACCCCTTTCTTACATATTTCTGGGCCAACATTGATGGTATTACAGCTGGCAACCCCTTTAAGTCCGTAGACTCAACTCGGATTATCTCGTTATTTGCGCACCTCAAATCAATAGTCTTGCTTTTGCAATTCACAACCGCATCATGCACGGTCAACCAATCTAAACCGAGGATAACATCAAATTCATCAAACGAAAAAAGCATCAAGTCCGCTGGAAAACAAGAACCTCGAATTACTAGGGGACATTTCTTACACACTTTGTCGACAAGCACGTAACGACCCAAGGGATTTGACACCCGAATTACGAACTCAGTAGACTCAATAGGTAAAGTCTTACTAGATGCTAAGGTTTCACATATATAAGAATGAGTAGAACCAGGGTCAATCAAAGCAATCACATTAGTATCAAAGAGAGTAAAAGTACCGGTAATAACATTTGGCGAGGAAGCATCCTCGCGTGCGCGTATAACGTAAGCTCTAGCAGGAGCACGAGCCTCGGATCTGGTTGTAGCATCTCTAGATCCTCTCTGACCGCCACTAGCATTGCCCGTATTCCTAGATGGTCTACCCCGGGCAGTAGTAGTACCAGGTTTCCCACTCTGATTTACGTTCTGTTTAGACAATCTCGGGCAATCTTTGATAAAGTGGTCGGCTGACCCGCACTTGTAACAGGAGCGGTCATGGAATCTACAACTCCCCGAGTGCCATTTACCGCAATACCGACACTCCGTTCTGTCTCGACGATCATTTCCAACACTGGCGACCGAAGTGACTTGTGCACTCACAGGGGGTCGATCACGGTCTCGTCTAGAAAAACCCAATGTGTCTCTAGATCGGCCCAAATCATCTCTAAATTTCTTCGATGACTGTTGAAAGGGCCTCCCCGAAGACCTCTTCGAAACTCCTTTGCTCCCATATCAGCTTTTCTTTTCTCCATACTGAGCTCCTCGGCTTTGCAAGCTCGCTCGACAAGTACCACAAATTCTCGGATTTCCAATATGCCAACATACAGCTTTATATCATCATTCAATCCATCCTTGAAACGTTTACACATTACGGCTTCTGAGGAAATGCATTCTCGTGTGTACCGGCTAAGCCTCACAAATTTTCGTTCATAGTCGGTAACCGACATGGAACCTTGTTTGAGTTCAAGAAATTCCTTTCGTTTTTGGTCAATGAATCTCTGACTGATATACTTCTTCCGAAACTCGGTTTGGAAAAACTCCCAAGTTACTTGCTCTCTAGGCACAACAGAAGTCAACGTATTCCACCAATAGTAGGCAGAATCACGTAGCAAGGAGATAGTACACTTTAGGCACTCATCGGGTGTGCAAGATAGTTCATCTAGTACCTGAATAGTATTGTCCAACCAAAATTCCGCTTGCTCGGCATCATCGCTGTCCGTGGCTTTAAATTCAGTATCCCCGTGTTTTCGGATTCTGTCAACTGGGGGCTTATTTGACCTTATTTGGTCAGTTACCGGAGGTATGGTAGGTGCGGGGGTGGTATTTGTCAGGAATGGAGGTTGTGGAACAGCCGTATTAGTTCGAATGTATTGGTTGAACAAATCATTCATCACGCTATAGAAAGCTTGTCTAGCTTCATCATTCGGATTACTAGCAATAGGATGAGAGTCTGCCGGAGCTGTCCCTTGTGCGGGAGCAGGCGCTAACTCTCAAGATCATCAGCTACTGCTCGGTCGGGATCGGGATCCATTACTATAATAAACACATTTTCAATTGTCAGAAATCACCACACTATCAAATAATCACATAATGGCATGTATAGCTAGACCCAAACGTATTACAGTAGTCCTAGAATCGACTAAACTGTAGCTCTGATACCAATAAAATTGTAACACCCCGTACCCGAGACCGTTGCCGGGGTCGGACACGAGGGGTTAACAGACTTAATTCACTTATTTTCACAGTCCATTTTAAAAATTTCCAGACAACTGGCTAACTGCATCACTGTCACCTTAAAAATCATATCTTGAGTTCCAAAACTCAAAAATTAGTTTCATAATTTTTTCCTGAAACTAGACTCATATATCCATCTACAAATTTTTTTCTAGAATTTTTGGTCGGACCAATTAGTACAGTTTATTAGTTAAACTCTCCCCTGTTACAGGGTTCGATTACACTGACCTTCCTGCAATGCGACTTAGATGACTCCTTGTACAGGGATTCAATACTTATGCCGTTTGTTTCTAATGAAACTAGACTCAAAAAGGAATCTATACATATATGGAATGACTTCTACTTATCTCTGGTTAATTTATAATGAATTTCCAAAGTCAGATAAGGGGATCCACGAAAACTTAAATATCTCTTAAAATACGACTCATATGGCCGTTTCGTTTCTTCCATATGAAAGTAGATTCATAAGGTTCGATTACATAATTTATTCACTATTTAATACCATTCCTACTATTTTTAATGATTTTTCAAATTCACACGACTGCTGCTGTCAACATCTGCCTTTAAGGTAGACTTTACCTATTACACAGTTTCCATGATTCAACTAACCCTTTTGCATATATAGCACAAAGTATGATCGTGATTAACCATTCCAATGGCCAATCATTGCCAAGCATATCCACACCTCTCAATGACCATATACATACAAAATGATTATAACATTATGCTCAAAAATATATATAAGCCATTTTCGCATGGCTATCCAAATTTATACAAAACCGAAGGGTACATGACCCACAACAAAAAGGGTAGTCCTATACATGCCATTTCAAAGTTCAACCAAAAGTGTACCAAAAAGGGGGTTTGATAGTGTGGATGACTTCGACTTCGACAATCCCGAGTCCGATAGCTGAAGAACCAAAATCTATAAAACAGATATTTACAGAAGCGGAGTAAGCATTTAATGCTTAGTAAGTTTTGAGCCATAAAATTTGACACAACTAAAATGTAGCATTCATATGGCTAAATGAATAATTTGACATGCACAAATTCTCAATATCATACTTACTTCACATTACCAACCCTTATATTCATACACAAAAGATCAACATAGCCAAAGGCCGGTAGCTCATTTATCGATTGAGCGAATACTTATTTGTAAGGGATCAACTAATTCAAAGCACATACGAAACATACCTCATCGCTGGGATTTTACGAGCGTATTAATTGAAACTATTACAGCAAGGTCGCTCATTCCCAAGCCAAGTACCTTCGGGATTTAACCGGATATAGCTACTCGCTCGAATGCCTTCGTGACATAGCCCGGATATAGTAACTCGCACGAATGCCTTCGGGACTTAGCCCGGATATAGTAACTCGCACAAATGCCTTCGGAACTTAGCCCGGAACTAGTCACTAGCGCAAATGCCTTCAGGACTTAGCCCGGTTATCATCCAAACATTCATGCACATATCAACAAATCATGACACATTTATATTCCATTTTCATAATTAGAGTTCAAACACAAGTCACGTATTAAGCAATCCCATTTTCGGCTCACTAGCCACATACAAACAGCATGGTTTAGTTTGCTTTATGACACGATCTCTATGCACATACGGCTACCCGTCACACGTATAGACAAATTAACTCAACATAAAATTCAAGTAGAATCATCTTATCACTGTATATTTGTTACGCTCATACGTCATGACTTAATCAAATCGTAAACTAAGTCTCGTTACTCGAAAACTTACCTCGGACGTTGTCAAACGATTTTGATGGCTATTCGACCACTTTTTCCTTCCCTTTATCAGAGTTAGAGCCCCTTTGCTCTTGAGCTTAATTTAAATAAATAAATTCATTTAATTATTTTTCACTTGGGCAATTCCATTCAATACATGTATGTCATACAATTTAAGTACAATGACCTTGCTCAATACTATTTAAACATCATGCATTACCGAATTTCATCAACACCATCTAACTTCATATAGAAACACATATCATCCTAGGTCGGTACACAAGTCAAATGCATCATTTAAATTGTCAAAGTCCACAATTTAGTCATATTTCTCTATCATAGTTTCTTCACTTAAACCGAATTAGCAAGCCCATATAGTCCTTGGCCGAATGCTATTTAACCCAAGTCATCAAGAATTTCATTATTTAACACCTTAGATATCCATAGCTAAATAGGTTATTTGTACATACATATATATACATAAGTGCATAGATACTATGTTACTAACAATTATTTCCTTGCTTAGCAGCCGAACCAATATACACATTACTTCATATCTACCCGTCACGTTTTCTCTACTTAAACCGAATAAACTTGCACATAAAGTCCTTGGCCGAACCTCACTAAAAACAAGTCAACCAAAATCTTAGTATTTATCTTGTGTATAACCTTATTTACCTTCCAAAAATCACAAAAAACATCAAACTCTTAATGTTTATGTACAAGGCCGAATCTTAACATGATCCAACCTCCAACTCATTCCTTTCAACAACCAAAACCGAATGCTCAAGCCATCACCGAGATTTTGAAATTTTGCCATGGTTTGTGTAAGAAATTAGCTAATTAACTAGAAACAAGTTTAAAACTTAAGAATTTAACACAACATACTAACCTCCCCTTAAGCTCAAGGTGACCGAAACCTCTCTTCTTCCTCCTTTCAAACCGGCTAAGAAGAACCAAAGGATGAAGCCTTTCTTCTTTTTTTTTTCTAGTTTCGGCAAAATGGGGGAACAACCACACACTTTTTTTTTTGTTTTCATCATATTCCCTTTCATTATTTTATTCCCATGCTCCTTATTTTATCATACCTCCCATGAAACACTAACTTAACATGTTTATGACATGTTTTTGCCCATCACACTTGGTCCACCATACTTGTCATGGCCGTCCACTACCAATTGGGGGGGAAATTGACATGCAAGTCCTCCCTTTTGATTACATGCACTATTAGATCCTTATAGATTAGCCTATCACATTTCAAAAGTGTCACACAAGTCCTATGTACTACATTCACATGCAATTAACTAAATCGAAGCTTAAAATTTTCGTACATTCATATTCACATATTTTAGACAATAAATATCACATTCAAATAATTTGGTGACTCGATTTAGCGGTCCCGAAACCGCTTTCCGACTAGGGTCACTTTAGGGCTGTCACAACTCTCCCCCACTTAAGAAATTTTTGTCCCTGAAAATCTTACCGGTAAATAGGTTTGGGTATTGTTCTTTCATGGCATTCTCGATTTCCCAAGTAGCTTCTTCGATCCCGTGTTTGAGCCATAACATTTTCACTAACGGAACCCTTTTGTTTCGCAACTCTTTCACTTCACGAGCTAGGATACGAATCGGTTCTTCTTCATAACTCATATCGGCTTGAATTTTGACCTCAAGAGGGGTTTATTACGTGCGAAGGATCGGATCTGTAACGTCGAAGCATCGAAACATGAAAAACGTTGTGGATCCTTTTGAGTTCAAGGGGTAAAAGCAACCTATATGCAACTGGGCCAACTCGTTCGGAGATCTCATACGGCCCAATGAATCTCGGACTCAATTTGCCCTTACGGCCAAATCTGAGTATCTTTTTCCAAGGCGATACCTTAAGAAACACTTTGTCTCCCACCTGATACTCAATATCTCTTCGCTTTAAATCCGCGTACGACTTCTGACGATCTGATGCTGCCTTCAGACTCTCACGAACTATTTTTACTTTCTGTTCAGCATCTTTAATCAAATCCACTCCGAAAATTTTACTTTCACCGAGCTCAGTCCAAAACAATGGTGTGCGGCATTTACGCCCGTACAAAGCCTCGTAAGGTGCCATCTTAATACTTGATTGAAAACTATTGTTGTAATCAAATTCAATCAAAGGTAAGTACCGTTCCCATGAACCACTAAACTCAAGGATGCAGCATCTCAGCATATCCTCGAGTATCTGAATTATCCGCTCGGATTGACCATCGGTTTGGGGATGAAAAGCGGTGCTAAAATGCAACTTGGTACCCAAAGCTTCTTGCAATTTCTTCCAAAATCGCGAGGTGAATCTCGGATCTCTATCCGACACGATAGAAATAGGTACCCCGTGTAATCTCACAATCTGAGAAACATACAATTCAGCTAGTTTATCCAATGAAAAGTCCGTGCGTACGGGGATAAAGTGAGTCGACTTAGTCAGTCTATCAACAACGACCCAAATCGCATCTTTCTTACTTGCTGACACTGGCAACCCAGATACAAAATCCATCGTGACTCGATCCCATTTCCATTCAGGTATCATGATTGGCTGAAGTAAACCAGTAGGCACTTGATGTTCCGCCTTCACTTGCTGACATACTAAGCACTTCGAGACAAAATCGAAAATGTCTCGTTTCATACCATGCCACCAAAACTGACGTCTTAGGTCATTGTACATTTTTGTACTCCCCGGGTGAATTGACATTCGGCTACAATGAGCTTCGTTCAGACTCATCGAAATAAGTTCTGAATTCCTTGGAACACACAAACGACTTCTGAACCTCAAACAATCGTCGTCATCAATTTGAAACTCTGATTCCATGTTCGAAACATATTCAGCCCGTTTTGCAACCAATTCGTCATCGACTTTCTGAGCCTCACGAATTTGATGAATCAATAATGGTTTGGCCTTTAATTCAGCTACTAACACGTTGTCGGGTAGAACAGACAAGTGTACATTCATCGCTCGTAAAGCAAACAATGATTTTCGACTTAAGGCGTCTGCAACCACATTAGCCTTTCCCGGGTGATAGTCAATGACAAGCTCATAATCTTTCAACAACTCGAGCCAACGTCTTTGTCGCAGATTTAAGTCTCTTTGAGTCATCAAATATTTGAGACTTTCTTAATCCGAAAATACATGGCACTTCTCACCAAATAAGTAATGTCGCCATATTTTCAAGGCGAATACGATGGCAGCTAATTCGAGATCATGGGTCGGATAATTTTTCTCATGTGGCTTTAATTGTCTTGACGCATAGGCCACAACTCGACCTTCTTGCATCAATACGCAACCTAACCCAAGTAGGGAGGCGTCACTATAGATGACAAACTCTTTGCCTGATTCGGGCTGCACTAAAATTGGAGCTTCAGTCAAATAAGTTTTCAGTTGATCAAAACTTTTCTGACATTTTTCCGTCCATTCGAACTTAACATCTTTTTGAAGTAGCTTCGTCATGGATGTGGCTATCAACGAGAAACCTTTTACAAACCGTCGGTAGTAACCGGCAAATCCCAAAAAGCTCCGAACCTCAGTAATATTTCTCGGAGGCTTCCAGTTAAGTATGGCCGAAATTTTGCTCAGATCAACTCGAATACCCGATGCAGATACCACATGACCCAAGAAGCTAACCTCTCTTAACCAGAACTCACACTTACTGAACTTAGCATATAACTGCTTATCCCATAAAATTTGCAACACTAATCTCAGGTGCTCAGCATGTTCGGTCTCATCTCTTGAATAGACCAGGATGTCATTAATGAACACAACTACGAACCGGTCCAAATACTGTCTGAAGATCCGATTCATCAAATCCATAAATACCGCAAGGGCACTAGTGAGCCCAAACGGCATCACTAAGAACTCGTAGTGGCCGTATCTCGTTCTGAAAGCAGTTTTGGGTATATCCGAATCTCGAATTCGCAACTGGTAATAACCCGATCTCAAATCTATCTTTGAAAACACTGAGGCTCCCTTTACTTGATCAAACAAATCATCAATACACGGTAGCAGATATTTACTCTTTATCGTCACTTTATTCAGCTGACGATAATCAATGCAGAACCTCATGGTTCCGTTCTTCTTTTTCACAAACAATACTGGTGCACCCCAAGGTGAGAAACTTGGTCGAGTGAAACCTCTATCCGTTAACTCTTGTAACTGAGCTTTCAACTCTTTTAACTCGGTTGGTGCCATACGATACAGAGCTATCGAAATTGGCGTAGTCCCAGGTACAAGCTCAATACCAAACTCTACCTCCCGAACAGGTGGTAAACCCGGTAATTCTTCGGGAAAAACATCCAGGTATTCACAAACCACCGGCACAGATTCGGGTTTCTTTTCTAACTCTTTGTCATCAAGTACATACGCAAGGTATGCTTCGCACCCTTTCTTACATATTTCTGGGCCAACATTGATGGTATTACAGCTGGCAACCCCTTTAAGTCCGTAGACTCAACTCGGATTATCTCGTTATTTGCGCACCTCAAATCAATAGTCTTGCTTTTGCAATTCACAACCGCATCATGCACGGTCAACCAATCTAAACCGAGGATAACATCAAATTCATCAAACGGCAAAAGCATCAAGTCCGCCGGAAAACAGGAACCTCGAATTACTAGGGGACATTTCTTACACACTTTGTTGACAAGCACGTAACGACCCAAGGGATTTGACACCCGAATTACGAACTCAGTAGACTCAATAGGTAAAGTCTTACTGGATGCTAAGGTTTCACATATATAAGAATGAGCAGAACCAGGGTCAATCAAAGCAATCACATTAGTATCAAAGAGAGTAAAAGTACCGGTAATAACATCTGGCGAGGAAGCATCCTCGCGTGCGCGTATAACGTAAGCTCTAGCAGGAGCACGAGCCTCGGATCTGGTTGTAGCATCTCTAGATCCTCTCTGACCGCCACTAGCATTGCCCGTATTCCTAGATGGTCTACCCCGGGCAGTAGTAGTACCAGGTTTCCCACTCTAATTTACGTTCTGTTCAAACAATCTCGGGCAATCTTTGATAAAGTGGTCGGCTGACCCGCACTTGTAACAGGAGCGGTCATGGAATCTACAACTCCCCGAGTGCCATTTACTGCAATACCGACACTCCGTTCTGTCTCGACGATCATTTCCAACACTGGCGACCGAAGTGACTCGTGCACTCACAGGGGGTCGATCACAGTCTCATCTAGAAAAACCCAATGTGTCTCTAGATCGGCCCAAATCATCTCTAAATTTCTTCGATAACTGTTGAAAGGGCCTCCCCGAAGACCTCTTCGAAACTCCTTTGCTCCCATATCAACTTTTCTTTTCTCCATACTGAGCTCCTCGGCTTTCCAAGCTCGCTCGACAAGTACCACAATTTCTCGGATTTCCAATATGCCAACATACAACTTTATATCATCATTCAATCCATCCTCGAAACGTTTACACATTACGGCTTCTGAGGAAATGCATTCTCGTGCGTACCGGCTAAGCCTCACAAATTTTCGTTCATAGTCGGTAACCGACATGGAACCTTGTTTTAGTTCAAGAAATTCCTTTCGTTTTTGGTCAATGAATCTCTGACTGATATACTTCTTCCGAAACTCAGTTTGGAAAAACTCCCAAGTTACTTGCTCTCTAGGCACAACAGAAGTCAACGTATTCCACCAATAGTAGGCAGAATCACGTAGCAAGGAGATAGTACACTTTAGGCACTCATCGGGTGTGCAAGATAGTTCATCTAGTACCCGGATAGTGTTGTCCAACCAAAATTCCGCTTGCTCGGCATCATCGCTGTCCGTGGCTTTAAATTCAGTAGCCCCGTGTTTTCAGATTCTGTCAACTGGGGGCTTATTTGACGTTATTTGGTCAGTTACCAGAGGTATGGTAGGTGCGGGGGTTGTATTTGTCAGGAATGGAGGTTTTGGAACAGCCGTATTAGTTCGAATGTATTGGTTGAACAAATCATTCATCACGCTATAGAAAGCTTGTCTAGCTTCATCATTCGGATTACTAGCAATAGGATGAGAGTCCGCCAGAGCTATCCCTTGTGCGGGAGCAGGCGCTACACTCTCAAGATCATCAGCTACCGCTCGGTCGGGATCGGGATCCATTACTATAATAAACACATTTTCAATTGTCAGAAATCACCACACTATCAAATAATCACATAATGGCATGTATAGCTAGACCCAAACGTATTACAGTAGTCCTAGAATCGACTAAACTGTAGCTCTGATACCAATAAAATTGTAACACCCCGTACCCGAGACCGTTGCCGGGGTCGGACACGAGGGGTTAACATATTAATTCACCTATTTTCACAATCCATTTTAAAAATTTCCAGACAGCTGGCTAACTGCGTCACTGTCACCTTAAAAATCATATCTTGAGTTCCAAAACTCAAAAATTAGTTTCGTAATTTTTTCCTGAAACTAGACTCATATATCCATCTACAAAGTTTTTTCTAGAATTTTTGGTCGGGCCAATTAGTACAGTTTATTAGTTAAACTCTCTCCTGTTACAGGGTTCAACTACACTGACCTTTCTACAATGTGACTTAGATAACTCCTTGTACAGGGATTCAATACTTATGCCGTTTGTTTCTAATGAAACTAGACTAAAAAAGGAATCTATACATATATGGAATGACATCTAATTATCTCTGGTTAATTTATAATGAATTTCCAAATTCAGATGAGGGTATCCAAAAATCGCTCTGGCCCAGTCCCACGAAAACTTAAATATCTCTTAAAATACGACTCATATGGCCGTTTCGTTTCTTCCATATGGAAGTAGATTCATAAGGTTCGATTACAAAATTTATTCACTATTTAATACCATTCCTACTATTTTTAGTGATTTTTCAAATTCACGCCACTGCTGTTGTCAGCATCTGCCTTTAAGGTAGACTTTACCTATTACACAGTTTCCATGATTCAACTAACCCTTTTGCATATATAGCACAAAGTATGATCGTGATTAACCATTCCAATGGCCAATCATTGCCAAGCATATCCACACCTCTCAATAACCATATACATACAAAATGATTATAACATTATGCTCAAAAATATATATAAGCCATTTTCGCATGCCTATCCAAATTTATACAAAACCGAAGGGTACATGACCCACAACAAAAAGGGTAGTCCTATACATGCCATTTCAAAGTTCAACCAAAAGTGTACCAAAAAGGGGGTTTGATAGTGTGGATGACTTCGACTTCGACAATCCCGAGTCCGATAGCTGAAGAACCAAAATCTATAAAACAGAGATTTACAGAAGCGGAGTAAGCATTTAATGCTTAGTAAGTTTTGAGCCATAAAATTTGACACAACTAAAATGTAGCATTCATATGGCTAAATGGATAATTTGCCATGCACAAATTCTCAATATCATACTTACTTCACATTACCAACCCTTATATTCATACACAAAAGATCAACATAGCCAAAGGCCGGTAGCTCATTTATCGATTGAGCGAATACTTATTTGTAAGGGATCAACTAATTCAAAGCACATACGAAACATACCTCATCGCTGGGATTTTACGAGCGTATTAATTGAAACTATTACAGCAAGGTCGCTCATTCCCAAGCCAAGTACCTTCGGGATTTAACCGGATATAGCTACTCGCTCGAATGCCTTCGGGACATAGCCCGGATATAGTAACTCGGACGAATGCCTTCGGGACTTAGCCCGGATATAGTAACTCGCACGAATGCCTTCGGGACTTAGCCCGGATATAGTAACTCGCACAAATGCCTTCGGGACTTAGCCCAGAACTAGTCACTAGCGCAAATGCCTTCGGGACTTAGCCCGGTTATCATCCAAACATTCATGCACATATCAACAAATCATGACACATTTATATTTCATTTTCATAATCAGAGTTCAAACACAAGTCACGTATTAAGCAATCCCATTTTCGGCTCACTAGCCACATACAAACAGCATGGTTTAGTTTGCTTTATGACACGATCTCTATGCACATACGGCTACCCGTCACACGTATAGACAAATTAACTCAACATAAAATTCAAGTAGAATCATCATATCACCGTATATTTGTTACGCTCATACGTCATGACTTAATCAAATCGTAAACTAAGTCTCGTTACTCGAAAACTTTCCTCGGACATTGTCGAATGATTTCGATGGCTATTCGACCACTTTTTCCTTCCCTTTATCGTATTTAGATCCCCTTTGCTCTTGAGCTTAATTTAAACAAATAAATTCATTTAATTATTTTTCACTTGGGCAATTCCATTCAATACATGTATGTCATACAATTTAAGTACAATGACCTTGCTCAATACTATTTAAACATCATGCATTACCGAATTTCATCAACACCATCTAACTTCATATAGAAACACATATCGTCCTAGGTCGGTACACAAGTCAAATGCATCATTTAAATTGTCAAAGTCCACAATTTAGTCTTATTTCTCTATCATAGTTTCTTCACTTAAACCGAATTAGCAAGCCCATATAGTCCTTGGCCGAATGCTATTTAACCCAAGTCATCAAGAATTTCATTATTTAACACCTTAGATATCCATAGCTAAATAGGTTATTTGTACATACATATATATACATAAGTGCATAGATACTATGTTACTAACAATTATTTCCTTGCTTAGCAGCCGAACCAATATACACATTACTTCATATCTACCCGTCATGTTTTTTCTACTTAAACTGAATAAACTTGCACATAAAGTCCTTAGCCGAACCTCACTAAAAACAAGTCAACCAAAATCTTAGTATTTATCTTATGTATAACCTTATTTACCTTCCAAAAATCACAAAAAACATCAAACTCTTAATGTTTATGTACAAGGCCGAATCTTAACATGATCCAACCTCCAACTCATTCCTTTCAACAACCAAAATCGAATGCTCAAGCCATCACCGAGATTTCGAAATTTTGCCATGGTTTGTGTAAGAAATTAGCTAATTAACTAGAAACAAGTTTAAAACTTAAGAATTTAACACAACATACTAACCTCCCCTTAAGCTCAAGGTGACCGAAACCTCTCTTCTTCCTCCTTTCAAACCGGCTAATAAGAACCAAAGGATGAAGCCTTTCTTTTTTTTTTCTAGTTTCGGCAAAATGGGGGAACAACCAAACACTTTTTTTTTCTTTGTTTTCATCATATTCCCTTTCATTATTTTATTCCCATGCTCCTTATTTTATCATACCTCCCATGAAACACTAACTTAACATGTTTATGACATGTTTTTGCCCATCACACTTGGTCCACCATACTTGTCATGGCCGGCCACTACCAATTGGGGGGGAAATTGACATGCAAGTCCTCCCTTTTGATTACATGCACTATTAGATCCTTATAGATTAGCCTATCACATTTCAAAAGTGTCACACAAGTCCTATGTACTACATTCACATGCAATTAACTAAATCGAAGCTTAAAATTTTCGTACATTCATATTCACATATTTTAGACAATAAATATCACATTCAAATAATTTGGTGACTCGATTTAGCGGTCCCGAAACTGCTTTCCGACTAGGGTCACTTTAGGGCTGTCACATGCTTTGAATATATTATGTATATTTAACTTAAATGCAATTAAATGGTAAGTTAATTTCTGTTATACAAACTTACTAAGCATTAAATGTTTACTCTATTCTATTTCCTCTGTTTTATAGTACTTAGAGGCTCGTAAAGGTTGGAAGTTAGTTAAAGCTACATCACACTATCCTACAACTCATTTCGGTATAAATAGAAAAATTTCTTTTGAGTATAATAGCATGTATAGGCTAAAGTGGTCAAGGATGGCATTATGTGTTTGGTTGGGATTAGCCATTGGTATAGCTTGTAAATGGTGTGTTTTGATATATGAAATGGTCTTAATATGCTTAATACGTTTTTGAAATGGATGATTAATGAAAATCATATAGGCATATTGATTATGATAGTAAAATTGATAAAACATGCCTATATGTACATATGATATTTCGGTAAGTATAGATACTTGAACATATGTGTTGATATGTCTTACATAAAAATTATTTTGGCCTGATTTGAATGATTTATATTGGATTGGGAATGTGTTTAAATGTTATTGTAGGTGAAAGACAAGTTTTGGTGATAAATAAGGCTTGGAAATGGCCTTATTTGGTCTACACGGGCAGAGACACGGGCGTGTGTCTCAGCCGTGTGTGATACACGGCCATGCACACGGGTGTGTGGTTCAGCTGTGTGTCCCTTGCATTTTTAAAATTGCAAAACAGAATGCTCAGGTATTTTCACACGGGCAGAGGCACATGCATGTGTCTCAGCCGTGTGTGGCACAAGGACGTGTGACTTGGTCGTGTAGCCCTTGCACCTAATTAATGTAAATTAAAATGTTCACACAGCCTAGCACACGGGCATGTGGCTTAGTCGTGTGACCCAAGTCAGTAACCACACTAATTTGGACACCGGTTGAGACAAGGCTGTGTGTACCTATTTCGAATGTCCACACAGCTTGAGACACGGGCGTGTCTCTCGACCGTGTGAGCCACACAGCTTGACCACAAGGGGCATGTATACCCAGCACCTAGGAAAAAATTTGAAATTTCTTATAAAATTTTGAGTACTCGATTTAGTCCCGACTTGTTTTTAATGTAAGTATTACGCCTCGATAGCTCATATAAGGGACTTTATGAATAATATCTAACATGAGTGTTAAATAATTTAAAATGTCTGAATTTGATCTGTTTATTCCGGTAATGCTCTGTAACTCTATTCTGATGACGTATACGAGTTAGGGGTGTTACATTTATTGGTATGATAGCTACAATTTAGCCGATTCTCAAACTAACGTAGCAAGTACAAGTCTAGCTATACATGTCATTATATAACCTGTGATAATGTGATATCTCCTAACCATTTTAAAGATGTTTTTCATATAGTAATGTCATCCAACCAAGCTAAATTCGAAGAAGTTGAGAGCAATGCTCAAGCTTCAGTACAAAGAGCAACATCTAGTAGTACAAGGCCCGTATCTAAGGGTCGAGGAGGAGAGACAAAAGAAGCCTTCTTCCAAATGATGAATGAATGGTTTACAGAGTTTGTAGGAACAAACCTAGCTGTACAACAACCTCCACCCCCTCCTATTTCTCAACCAGTTCCTGATATGCCACAAGGTACAGAACTTCATAGATTTGGTAAGCCTTCTGTAGATAAAATTTATATATAGGGAAGAAGAATTTAGAGCTACTACTGAAGATGATCCGAAAATGGAAAATTTTGGCTAGAAAATACTATCAAAGTTTTGGATGAATTGTCTTGTACACCAGCTGAATGTCTAAAATGTGTTGTATCACTGCTAAAAGATTCAGCTTACTAATGGTGGAATACACTGATTTCTATTGTACCGAAAGAAAGTGTCACTTGGGAATTTTTCCAAACTGAGTTCAAAACAAAATATATCAGTCAAAGATTCCTTGATTAGAAACGGAAGGAATTTTTAGAACCTAAATATGGGAATATGATTGTATCTGAGTATGAACGAGAATTTGTCAAATTGAGTAGATATGCCAGAGAATGTGTCCCGACTAAAATTACAATGTGTAAGTGGTTTGAAGAGGGTCTAAATGAAGACATAAAGTTGTTGGTTGTGATTCTGGAATTAAAAGAACTTGTAGTACTAGTCGGCTCAGCCCATAAAGCTGAAGAACTGAGCAAAGAGAAAAGACAAGCTGAGATGGAAGTTAGAGCTTCAAGTAAAAGATTTACGAGGAAATCATAACAGTCGGCCTCAATGAAATCAATGAAAATTTTGATCATTCTACTACTTCTACGGGGTATTTTGGGAGGGACAGAATTATTCAACGCTCTAATCCAAGATCCCAGGCTACATCTATAGTGAGTGCAGATAGTGTCAGAAACACCAAACCCAGGTGCAAACACTGTAATAAATTCCATTTTGGTGAGTGTCGCTTGAAAGTGATGCATGTTTTAGATGTAGTTCTTTTGACCACTATCTTAAAGATTGCCCGAAAAAGTCTGAGAAAGATACTATACAGACTTCAAAGCCGAGCATCGCCTCAAGAGGTAGACCACCTCGTAACCCCGGTAATATGAGTGATAGCCGAGGTACAAGAAAGGATTCAACTGCCAAATCTGAAGCACGAGCACCAGCAAAGACATATGCTATTCGTGAAAGAGAGAAAGCCTTTGCACCAGACGTCAATACTGGTACTTTTTCTCTAATTGATATTGATATAATTGCTTCAATTAATCCCTATTAAACTCATTCATACATTTGCATGAATTTAGTGTCTATTCAAAATTTACCTATCGAGTTCACTGTATTCGTGGTTAAAGTATCAAACCCCCTAGGCCAGTATGTGATGGTAAATTTGTAAGAACTGTCTGTTAATGATACAGGGCTTCTATTTCTCGACTGACTTGATATTATTGCCATTTGATGAATTTGATGTGATCTGGGTATGGACTGGTTAACTTAACATAATGTCGTGGTAAATTATAATAATTTGAATGGGTTGTCTAATATGGTATCAACTATTTTAGCACAAAAATATGTTAGAAAAAGGGTATGATGCTTACCTTGTCTGTGGATACTAAAGTGTTTGAATCCAAGATTAAATCAGTGCAAGTAGTCTATGAGTATACTGATGTGTTTCCGAAAGAATTACCCGGATTACCACCGGTGAGAGAAGTGAAATTTTTTATAGATATTATTTCAAGGACAACACCAATATCCATTGCACCATATAGAATGGCCCCTAGAAATTAAAAGAGTTGAAAGCACAGTTGCAAGAACTGACTAATAGAGGTTTGCTTAACCCAGTTCTTCACCTTGGGGTGTGCCAGTTCTATTTGTTAAGAAGAAAAATGGATCTCTGAGATTTTGTATTGATTATCGAAAACTTAATAAAGTTACAATCAAGAACAAGTATCAACTGCCCTACATTGACGACTTGTTTGACTAGTTAAAAGGTGCTACAGTGTTTTCAAAGATTGATCTTCATTCTGGTTACTATTAGTTACGAGTGAAAGACTCAAATGTACTAAAAACGGCCTTCAAAACCATGTATGGGCATTATGAATTTCTGGTAATGCCGTTTGGCTTAACTAATGCACCTACAGTATTTATGGATTTAATGAATAGAATTTTCAAACCGTATATAGATAGATTTGTGGTGGTATTCATTGATGAAATTCTGGTATATTCCTGAGATGAAACCGAGCATGCTGACCATTTGAGAATTATTCTGCAAACACTGCGTGAGAAACAGTTGTATGCTAAATTCAGTAAATGTGAACTCTGGCTTCGGGAAGTTGGTTTTCTTAAACATATAGTATCTGTTGAAGGCATCAGAGTTGATCTGAATAAAATTTCAGCAATTGTTAAATGGAAACCACCAAAAAATGTGTCTAAAGTCAGAAGTTTTTGGGGATTAGCCGATTATTATCAGAGATTTGTACAAGGGTATTCGATGATAGCTTCTCCGATGACACGATTGTTGCAAAAAGATGTGAAGTTTGAATGGACTGATAAATGTTAGTAGAGTTTTGACAGATTGAAAGCCTTGTTGACCGAAGCACCAATACTAGTTCAGCCTGAACTAAGTAAATAATTTGTAATTTACAGTGATCCATCATTAAATGGTTTAGGTTCTATATTGATGCAAGAAGGTAAAGTAATAGCTTATGCTTCTAGACAGCTTAAGCCACATGAAAAGAATTGCCCGATACATGATATTGAATTAGCAGCTATCGTATTTGTATTGAGAATCTGGTGGCACTATCTGTTTAGTGTAAAATGTCATATGTTCACTGATCATAAAATTTTAAAGTATCTGATGTCGTAGAAAGATTTGAATTTAAGACAGCGCAATTGGCTTAAGATATTGAAAGATTACGATTTGGTAATTGATTATCATCCGAGAAAAGCAAATGTAACTGTAGATGCTCTGAGTGGAAAGTTTTTGTTTGCTTTGCGATTAATGAATACTCAATTATCATTATCTAATGATGGCTCAATCTTAGCTAAGTTAAAAGCTAAGCCGCCATTTTTACAGCAGATCTGCGAAGTTCAGAAAAGTGATAATGAGTTGCAAGCTAAACAGGTACAATGTGAATCAACTTCTGATTCAAAATTTTAGATTGGATCCAATGATTGTCTATTGTACAGAGGCAGAATTTGTGTTTCAAAGAATTTAGAGCTTATACAAAATATATTATATGAAGTTCATAGTGGCATTATGTCTGTACATCCAGGGAGTAATAAAATGTACAATGATTTGGAACAAATGTACTGGTCGCCAGGAATAAAGCGTGATATTTTTGAACTCGTATCTAGATGTTTAATATGTCAACAAGTTAAAGCTGCGCATCAAGTACCTTCGGGATTGTTACATCCAGTCACGATACCAGAATGGAAATGGGAAAGAGTTACCATGGATTTTGTATCAGAATTACCGCTATCACCGAAAAATAAAGATGTCATTTGGGTAATCATTGACCGTTTAATGAAGTCTACACATTTTATTTCGGTACGTATGGATATCTCCCTGGATAGATTGGCTGAGTTATATGTTTTTGAGATTTTCATATTACACAGTGTACCAATTTCTATTATTTCTAATAGAGATCCAAGGTTTACATCTTGATTCAGGAAAAAGTTGCAAGAAGCTCTGGGTAGTCAATTATATTTTAGTACTGCATTCCATCCATAGATTGATGGCCAATCCAAACGTGTAATACAGATTCTAGAAGATATGCTTCGGTGTTGTGTTTTAGAATTAGAAGGTAATTGGGAAAAGTATTTGCCGTTAGTTGAATTTGCATATAATAATAGTTATCAGTCAAGCATAAAAATGGCACCGTATGAGGCTCTGTATGATCATAAATGTAGAACTCCATTGTATTGGACCGAGCTTAGTGAGAAAAAGATACACGGAGTTGATTTAATCTGTGAAACTGAAGAGAAAGTGAAAGTGATCTAAGATAGTTTAAAAGTAACTTTTGATAGCCAAAACTCCTATATAGATCTTAAACAAAAAGAAATAGAATTCCAAGCTGGTGACAAGGTATTCTTAAAAGTCTCATCTTGGAAGAAAATTCTTCAATTTGGTCGTAAAGTAAATTGACTCCACAGTTTATTAGGCTGTATGAAATTATTGAAAGAATCAGACCTATTGCGTATCGATTGGCATTACCGCTACAACTTGACAAAATTCATAATGTTTTCTACGTGCCTATGTTTTAATGATATTAGTTAGATCCTTCACATGTTATCTATTTGACAGATGAGATTTAGACTGATATGACTTACAATGAAGGACCGATCAAAATTCTGGCATGTGAAATGAAAGAATTAAGAAATAAAAAGGTAGCTCTAGTAAAATTTCTTTGGCAACGACACGGAATAGAAGAAGCTACTTGGGAACTGGAGGAAACTTTGAGAAAGTGATATCCAAACCACTTTACTAGTAAGATTTTCGAGGACGAAAATTTTTAAGGGGGAGAGTTGTAACAGCCCGTTTTCAGTGAAATCAAAATAGTGGTTTCGGGACCACAAATCTAAGTCTAAAAGAAAATTTATTTTAATATTATTTTATTGTCTACATTATGATAGGAATATCGTATAAAAATTTCGGTAAGAAAATTTTACTGATTACATGATTAATTGATAAAAAGGATCAAATTGCATAAAATGATAAAGTTGAATTCTAGTAGCTAAAAGAATCATATAGCTATGGAATTCAAAATTGGAGGTCCTTATATGGAAATTAGACCATTAACTAGAATTAGTATATAAGTATGATGATTCATCCATGAAAATTTAATTAAAGAAAAGGATGAAATTGGAAAGTAAAAGATGAAAAGATGATAAATTAATAAAATAAGAAAATATCATTATTTTCATCATCTTTCCTAAATAGAAAAACATGGAAACTCTGGTTTAGAAGAGTTTGAAGATAGCAAGTTATTTTGCTTCAATTAGGTGAGCATTCAAGTCCTGTTTTAGTAATTTTTATGTTTCTGAGATCGTAATAGTTTAATTTAGCTATCTCGAAGATTAATTTGTAAAATTATAAAAGTACTAGGGTTTTTACAAGGATGAATATGTATGAATTATGAAATTTATGGTAGAAAATGAAAGGTTTTTGATAGATAAACAACTTTTGTAAAGTTAATTTTTATGAAATTGTGATTAAGGGACTAAATTGTAAAGATGTGAAATTTATGGAAAAATTTTGAATTTTATGAATATTTGGGTTGTAAATGTTACATGTAAAAATTGGTTAGGCTTGGAATCAGGATTTAATTTCATGAATTTCATTTTTCGAGCCTAGGGACGAAATCGTCATTAATTAAAAGTATAGGAGCAAAATGGTAATTTTGCCTAAGATGTGAATTGAATTGAATTGAATATTAATTATATTAAATTGAGCTAAATTTACTCGTATAGATCCGGATAGATCAAATACGGAGCTAGATCGAGGTAAAGAAAAAGTAACGAATTAGTAGCATACATGTTCACAAACATTGTCGAGGTAAGTTTGTGTAACTAAATTGTATATTTATGTGATATGCTTGATTTATATGTTTATGATTTGTATAATTGTTAAGTATGAAAATAAACCACATATCTAACAATTTTCGACAAGAAATAAATCCCGTTGGAACTAATGAAATTAGATGGATACAGGGTTTCTTTATGCTTACTCTCTTTCCTTCCCTTTTCTTTCAGTACTGCCATTTTGCTCGAGGATCCCTTAAAGTCAGAGATATCGATCGCACTATCAATCATAATACTCGGTATAGTTGGATTTATATTTTTGATTATTGTATATATAGGGCTAGACTAGAGAGTTGTATAATTGAGAATTGTTAATGTATATTGGCTTAATATAAAAGCCCTTCATTTTGTATTAAACCTAGATAATGGCTATTATTCATTTTGGCAAATGTATATGATGTTCCTTCTATGGATGAATTGATGTCTTTTGGGATGGAATTAGCATATTGAAAAGATCTTGTGTAGGTTGTGCAAATTGGGTAACAAAATGGCTTGGAAGATAGCCTAGTTTGTCCACATGGGCAAGACACACGGGCGTGTGATTAGACCATGTGTGACACAGGGCTCACCCTTATGGGTGTGTGTTATGGTCATGTGTCCCCCGAACTTAAACCTTTAAATCAGTATTTTCCACGATTAGGCCATACGGGCGTGTGCCATAGCCGTGTCTATAAGTCAGTATTGCCCACGGGTAGGCCACACGGGCATGTGTCATGGCCGTGCCCTAAAGTCAGTGTCACACACGGGCTGAGGATGTGGGTGTGTCCTGAGTCACACGGGCGTGTGGAACCCTAAAGCATGAATTTCACCAAGTTTTTCTTAAATTCTCAGTTAAGTCTAAATCGTCTCGAATGTATGTTTTGGGCCTCGTAAGCCCATTCAAGGAACTAATTGCTTATGAAAGTAAAAGTTTTAAAATTTATCAAAATTTTACCGCCTGGTTTTGTGTAGTTGGTTGAGTTAAGTCAGGTAACACCTCGAACCATGTCTTGGCATCGGATCTGGGCGAGGGGTGTTACAACGGGCGTGTGGCTTAGCCGTATAACCCAAGTCAATAACCACCCTAATTTGGACATGGGCTGGGACACGACTGTATATATCTATTTCGAATGTCCACACGGCCTAAGAAATGGGATTGTCTCTCGACTGTGTGAGCCACACAGCCTGACCACATGGGCGTGTGTACCCTACACTTAGGAAAAAATTTGAAATTTCTGAGTACCCGATTGAGTCTTGACTTGTTTCTAATGTATGTTTTAGGCCTCGAGAGCTCATATAAGGGACTTTATGAATAATATCTAACATGAGTGTTAAATAATTTGAAATGTTTGAATTTGATCTATTTGTTTCGGTAATGCTACGTAACCCTGTTCTGGCGACAAATACGGGTTAGGGGTGTTACATAGATGTTCTCTCCTACAAATACTCCACCATTTTTTATTCTTTTCCTATTGAAAATCCTTTCCAATTCTCCAAAAATACTTTTTAATTTCTACTTATTTTTCGGGAGGGGGGGATGGTCGCTTTAAGGTTTCAAGGACATGTAACAAACCATGTTGTCAATATGGTAACATTTTTAGCTTTTTTTTATTTTGCAATTTTTTATGATTTTGTGAAATTGAATATTAATTTTTGTGATATTTTGAATAGCGGAAAGATCAAGTTGTCTGTGGTCAACATAATTTAATATTTTCAAAGCTCGATAGGCATAATAAGGAAGACCACTTGAAGAATGTAGGTTTATAAGTGGTTACTACCATGATAAAGTTTGAATTTATACTAGCATTGCTTTTGGCCTTGTTGGAAATAAGATAGAGGTCACAAACACATACATTTCATTTTCCATGCAGAGAAGTGATAATAATTCTAGAAGATGTCACCTTTATTACCAACCTATCAATCAATAGGGAGGTGATTAATTAATTTAACTATTTTTCTCAAATAAATTATTTTCTCAACCAAATTCTATTCTCGTTTAAGTTATGTAAACTTTACCATGTTAGAATCCATGAGGAAATTAATTTAATTACCTTATTCAATAATTCTATCATGACTAATTAATTCAATTCTCGCTACAAATTTCAATTATTTAATTACAATAAATAAAATAATAATTCAAACAAATTAAATTAATTTCTAGGTCACATTTTGTACTTAGTGAGAAAAGGCATTCACTGCGGACAGTAATATATGCAATCTATTTCTTTTACTGATCTCTTTTATTCATTCCATAATTTATCAATTCTACATGCAATTCGTTTTGGGTTATATTGAGCTAATGGAGAGATTGATTTAACATATATAATTAGGGTTAAATAATTTGAAATTAAGTTTTGACTCTTTGCCTATTAATTACAGCTTGTTTAATCATTGAGTCATTCTACTATAGTACCATGACTAAATTCTCCTTTATAATATACCATTACGAATTCTACTTTATTAAGTGTCCATTTAATGACCTTGTCATAAGTGTATTAACCTTATAGGATATATTTAATCTCTTTGGGATAAAATTCGTTCTCCTAATATGGTCATGTTTTATCTCATGGCTTCATTACATCTTTCAATATGAAAATTCAATTACTAATAAATAGTAATTAAATCATTTGCCTTACGACAAATGACCTACGACCATGTTCCTTTTTCATCAATCATGTAATACCAATGAGAGGATATTGTTTACCCTTATAGGGCTATTATTCCACTATTGT
This sequence comes from Gossypium hirsutum, assembly GCF_007990345.1. Lineage (NCBI taxonomy): Eukaryota > Viridiplantae > Streptophyta > Magnoliopsida > Malvales > Malvaceae > Gossypium > Gossypium hirsutum. The sequence goes on along the minus strand of NC_053428.1, from coordinate 54,688,991 downwards.
GGAATGATGCTACATCATACAGAAGTCATATGCCTAATGTACTAGCTTTTAGATCCTTACCTATTTGAACTCAAGCTTTTAAAATGCCAAAGTATACGAGTCATACATAAATAGTCCATTATCCACTCAAGATTAAGGTATGTCACACTATAAATTTCACAAGTGAATAAATCCATAAACAAATATAGAATAAATTCAACTTGGGTCCTGTTCAATGTATTGTCAATCCAAACAATTATGTCTCTATCTTTTGGGATTTATTTACTTTGATGCCCAGGATAAGGCATCTCTTTAATTGGGTTTTGATAGATGACATAATAGCCTTTCAATCTATTTGCTAAATCTTGATTAGACTACAGACTATTTAGATCATCCACTAATATAAGTTGTCTTCTTGCATTATGATCTGGCCACATAATGTAACTTAATCTTAGTTAAACATTACATAATCAATGAGCCAATGTTTGCTTACGTTTTGTTTTGCGTGCAAAAATTATTGAGGAAAAATACAAATGATTTAATATATAATGGAATTTTATTTAAACCAATCTATTCAAAAAAATTACAAGTATAAATGGGAAATACATTACACGTAGGGCAGTAGATCCTAATATCATGCACCTTCAGATGAGCTTTGGGAATAGCAAGCTCAGCATTGCATATATAGAGGAATTATACTGAATGGTAATTTCTAACCCTTTGAAACATATATACAATGGTTTAGGCGTATGGGTCAAGGGAAATTCTATCAGGAAATAGAGAATATGGTAGTAAGGGAATGATTTATGCCATCTAGTTATCATTGAGCACATTGGCAAGGCCATGCCCAAGCATCCCAACCTCAATAGCCAGACCTCAATAGTCCTATGATCAATTCTCTCTATGTGAAGACATGATAATTCTTCGAGCTGGTTTTACCCTTGTCGCACCCTATAGTAAGTATTATTATATGATTTTCATTAGGGAGATTTCCTTTAAGAGGACAACTAGTCATATATGATACTCATTAAGATTTTCGTATGATGACTCATATTAGAGTACATATTTATGATGGATGTTGAGTTGATGGTTATACACTCAAGATTATTTTAGTTAAGTAACTTTCCACGAAGCTCTACTTAAGTTAGAATAACAACCAAACGTAAAATAATCATTAATATGTGTGAAAGCCTAAGGAAATAGGTTCACGTATTAATTGGATAGAAATCCATGTTCTTACTAGTTGATTAAGATTACCCTATGATGACTTAATTCAATGGGTGTAGGAATTATCATTGCAACGACTTACAAATGTTTTCAAGGTTTAATGTAAGACGCATGCATAAGCTAAATGCATATCATATGTTGCAAACTTTCTCAAAATATTTCCTTAATATAAAGATAATTAATGATTGACAATTTTATTTTTACAGTTCAAAAAATAACACTAACTCCATTAATTAACATCCTTACTGATAATAAGTTAAATGGAAACAACTGTAAGGAATGGAAACAAAATATTTACATTGTTTTCAACTGTAAGAAACACAAAACAATCATTGACTCTAAATGCCCAAGTGTAAATCAACTCTAGGCTAGAACTCGATGAAAGAATTCGAATGATATATCTCGTTGTTACATACTGACAAGTGTGACAAGTACTTTACAAAATGAACTGAATAGCTATGGAATCATTAAAGAGACGATGAACAAGATAGAGGATATGTTTGGAGGCCAAGTTGATTTGACTCGACAATCCGCTATTACTAGTGTAACAATCCACTTCTCTGTAGTGTCAGAATAGTGGTTTCGGGTCCACAAATCTTACGTGTGAGTCTATAAATATTATTATTTAATATTTACGAGTAATATATAGTATAATGATAAATTTTGATTTAATGTATTTGGTTAAATGAGAGAACAATTAGGTTCAAGTGGTATGACCCTAAAGTTAAGTGATTTTAGAAAATGAGGCATTGGGACCTCATTTCTATAAACTGAGCCGTAAATATTTTTATAAATATTTATGGAGTGTTATTAAGGTTGTATTAAAGTTTCATTAAGCAATTTGGATGTTTAAATGGTTAATTAAGTAAAAAGACTAAATCGTAAAAAGTGTTAAAGTTGAATTCTACTAACTAAAGGTGTTTAATAGCTATGAAAAAGTAAATTCATGGACTAAAATGGCAAATATACCATATTATAAATGAGTGCACAGTTGGTGACTATTTTTTTGTTAGTTTATATGATATATTTTAATATTAATAAAGTAAATAATAAGTAATTAATAAAAAAAAGAAAGGTAAAAACATATTTTCTTATTTCCTTCTTTGATAAAAAATGTAACACCCCAAACCTGGCCTGGAAGTTTGGCTCGAATCTGGCGTGTCACATTGAAGTGTTTTTCGAAAACCTTGTTTCCATTAAAAACCCTTCTTAATAATTAAAAACTTATACCCTTTTTAAACCTTGTTAGAAAACCTCAGCTAAATAACATTCTTAACAACTTTGTAAAAATCTTAGCAGTTGCAGAAGCTTAATTTAAAAATAATTGCGGATATGTGATGTTTTGAACAATAGTAGTTGCTTTGGAAAAAACCGTGTCCTAATACTAGCAATTATAAGAACAATAAGTAAAATTTCAAATTTGAAATCCAGAAAATTTCAACGGCTTTACTACAACCCACATAAAACATTTAAAAGTAATAATCAAAACTATAAAATAAACAGTGTGTGTGGCTTCCTCCGAGCCCCGCGCAACTCCGTTCCGTCTAAGGCTGGAAATTACCTGAAAGGTTAATAAATGGGGTGAGTTTAGGAAAACTCAGTGTGAAATCCCCTACTAAAAAGGAACAGTCAGTCATGTAAAAGAATTAAAAGTCTGGCCCCAGCCTTACTTACAGTTTCAGTATCAATTGAGCCTTAGCCCACTATAACAGACAGTACCAGATGGGCTTTAACCCATTACAGAAAAAGAAACATTACTAGAACTAGAATCAGAATCAGGTGACAGTATCAGAATCAGAATCAGTATTAGGTAACAGAATCAAAATCAGAATGTGAATGCAATCCCAACCCAATCCAGCCGTATACACCCCGTACCAACCTTACACTCCAGGTGGGGAATAGCTCAACCCACTCAGCCCTACACTCCACAGAATTTGCAGCATGGCTGCCAGAACAGATATTGTGATAGAGTCACCAGATACAGATATTTTGGCAGAGCCACCAGAACAGATATTTGTGGCATAGTCACCAGAATCAGATAATGTGGGAAAGCCACTTAACAGAATACGTGGCACAAAGCCATTGATAACTGTAATAACTTCGACACATAGCCATCAGTGACGGTAATATAACTGGCATACAGCCTTCGATAAATATGATCGACACAGAGTCGTCAAAAAATATGTTAGGCACATAGCCACAGGTAAATACGTTTGGCACGAAGCCATAGTCAAGATGGCACGAAGCCATATTTAGTTTGGCACAGAGCCATCAATAACATGTCTATAATCGGCACGAAGCCCACAATATCAATACGAAGCCCACAATAACGGCACACAGCCTTCGATAACATGATCGGCACTCAGCCATCGATCGGTCCACAGTCGTCTCAGGCGACCCGTGCGACCTTAACAGATCAGATCTTCCTCCGTACGAAATCCCAACCCATGCAACATGTCATGTATGCAGAATGTCATGCCCATATTTGAATCAAACAATCACAATCAAGTCATTCATATCACCAACATATATTTACAATCAAATCCGTCAACCACATAGTCCAAGTCAGTCACTTGCCTATAAGGGCAAAACAGTCATTTAACATCCTAGGGGCAAAATGGTAATTTTACCCCACGAGGGTATCTCGGTAATTCTACCCTACAGGGGTATTTCGATAATTCTACCTTACAGGGGTATTTTAGTAATTCTACCCTAGAGGGGTATTTCGATAATTCTACCCTACATGGGTATTTCAGTAATTCTACCATACAGGGGTATTTTGGTAATTCTACCCTATAGGGGTATTTCGGTAATTCTGTTCTACAGGGGTATTTCGGTAATTCTACCCTATAGGGTTGTTTCGGTAATTTTGTAAATTGAGGGTAAAACGGTAATTTTGTAAATCGGGGGTACTTTGGTAATTTTACAAGTCGAAGGTATTTTAGTAATTTTACAAATTGGGGTATTTCAATAATTTTGCAAATCGAAAGTATTTCGGTAATTTTGCAAATCGAGGGTATTTCGGTAATTTTCTAAATTGGGGGTATTTCAGTAAGTTTACAAATCAAGGGTATTTTGGTAATTTTACAAACTAGGGTATTTTGGTAATTTTACAAACCAAGGGTATTTTGGTAATTTTGCTAATCGAGGGTATTTTGGTAATTTTACAAACTAATGGTATTTCAATAATTTTGCTAATCGAGGGTATTTTGGTAATTTGGTAAACTAAAGTATTCTAAACAGGGATAACAATATGAATGGGCCTAAAGCCCTTCTCGGCCCAAATAGGCCCACATGCTCGTGTGACCCTTTTAGCCCAAATCTAGCCACAGATATGAGATTCACCTAGCCTAGTCCAATATTTACTACACAATCAAACAACTTATCCAATTGGGCCCGTAAGCCCATTGGGCCCACATGGCCCTTTTCGGCCCATTGCGGCCCGAAATAGCCATCCTACAGCTAGAGTAGTGAGAAATACACACCTGGTTTGAGACTGGAGTTAATCCACGCTCTGAGCACTCTTAGCCGGCGCCCAACCCAACCGAGCACGCCACAAAGCGAAAGGGACCAGCCAAGAAGGGTACCTTTACTCTCCTCATTGTTCTCTCTATTTAAAGCCAGCTTCGCATCCACTCTTATGTTAGCTTCCCGATGTGGGATCCCTCCATCATCAGAGTTTAAATTCAACACCAACTCTTTCCGCCCCCTGTTAGCAAAATAAATGCTCTTTGCTTGCCATGGGATTCGAACCCATGCCTCCCCTTAAATGCTCCACACACTACTTGCCACTAAGCCACAAGGCTTTTTGTGCCACAATTTCTCCAACAATATTCTTAAGGCCTACCTACTACACCCAGGGTTTGATTTACCTTAAACCAAAATTTTTGCTAGAGTCCAGGTTTGAAACCAGGACTTCTCCAACACTTCTCAGCACACTTAACCACTAAAACAAGCCTTCAACTACGAAATTTTCACGCACAACAGAATATTATAAGCTGCCTTCAACCGCTCCCATGCTCAAGGCCCAAAACTTCTAGGCCTAAATTCAGGGTGTTACAACTCTACCTCTCTTAAAGAAATTTCATCTCCGAAATTTCCATCTAACAGGGTGGTCATGTAACATCTACCCCACTACGCTACCACTGTGCACTCTGATCCTACTATCACTGTCACACTTCAACTAGAACTTGAAACATCTCATACATACAACACTTATTCACTGAAGCAGACACATATTTATCACACATATATACAATTTCTATATCCAAACATCACATCCACATAAAATAAATACCAAATTTAAATTCAGACCAATATCTAAGGAATCCACAGTATTTCAATTTCTAAATAGACAAAAGTATTTAGAAGACTTACAGATTCGGTGCCGGAGACTCGGTGTGCCAAACTTTTTAAGAGAAATACTTCAAACTGACCACGTGGTTGAAAGTAATTTTCTGAAATTCAACCTTTGAAAATCCAATCCACAGCCGAGTTGTTGTAAGTTGGCTCTGATACCACTAAATGTAACCCCCCAAACCTGGCCTGGAAGTTTGGCTCGAATCTGGCGTGTCACATAACCATGTTTCCATTAAAAACCCTTCTTAATAATTTAAAACTTATACCCTTTTTAAACCTTGTTAGAAAACCTCAGCTAAATAACATTCTTAACAACTTTATAAAAATCTTGGCAGTTGTAGAAGCTTAATTTAAAAATAATTGCGGATACGTGATGTTTTGAACAACAGTAGTTGATTTGGAAAAACCGTGTTCTAATACTAGCAATTATAAGAACAATAAGTAAAATTTCAAATTTGATATCCAAAAAATTACAACGACTTTACTACAACCCACATAAAACATTTAAAAATAATAATCAAAACTATAAAATAAATAGTGTGTGCGGCTTCCTCCGAGCCTCTCGCAGCTCCGATCCTTCTAAGGCTGGAAATTACCTGAAAGGTTAATAAACGGGGTGAGTTTACGAAAACTCAGTTTGAAATACCCTACTAAAAAGGAACAGTCAGTCATATAAAAGAATTAAAAGTCTGGCCCCAGCCTTACTTACAGTTTTAGTATCAATTGGGCCTTAGCCCACTATAACAGACAGTACCAAATGGGCTTTAACCCATTACAGAATAAGAAACATTATCAAAACTAGAATCAAAATCAGAATCAGAATCAGGTGACCGAATCAGAATCAGAATCAGAATCAGAATCAGTATCAGGTAACAGAATCAAAATCAGAATGTGAATGCAATCCCAACCCAATCCAGCCGTATACACCCCCGTACCAACCCTACACTCCATGTGGGGAATAGCTCAACCCACCTAGCCCTACACTCCACAGAATTTGCAGCATGGCTGCCAGAACAGATATTGTGATAGAGTCACCAGATACAGATATTTTGGCAGAGCCACCAGAACAGATATTTTTGGCATAGCCACTAGAATCAGATAATGTGGCAAAGCCACTTAACAGAATACGTGGTACAAAGCCATCGATAACTGTAATAACTTTGGCACATAGCCATCAATGACGGTAATATAACTGGAACACAGCCTTCGGTAAATATGATCGACACAGAGTCGTTAAAAAATATGTTAGGCACATAGCCACTGGTAAATACGTTTGGCACGAAGCCATAGTCAAGATGGCATGAAGCCATATTTAGGTTGGCACAGAGCCATCGATAACGTGTCTATAATCGGCACGAAGCCCACAATATCAATACGAAGCCCACAATAATGGTACACAGCTTTCAGTAACATGATCGGCACTCAGCCATCGATCGGTCCACAGTCGTCTCGGGTGACCCGTGCGACCTTAACAGATCAGATCTTCCTCCGTACAAAATCCCAACCCATGGAACATGTCATGTATGCAGAATGTCATGCCCATATTTGAATCAAACAATCACAATCAAGTCATTCATATCACCAACATATATTTACAATCAAATCCGTCAACCACATAGTCCAAGTCAGTCACTTGCCCACAAGGGCAAAATAGTCATTTAACACCCTAGGGGAAAAATGGTAATTTTACCCCACAAGGGTATCTCGATAATTCTACCCTACAGGGGTATTTCGGTAATTCTACCCTATAGGGTTGTTTCGATAATTTTGTAAACCGAAGGTAAAACGGTAATTTTGAAAATTGGGGGTACTTTCGTAATTTTACAAGTTAATGGTATTTTAGTAATTTTGCAAATCGAGGTATTTCGATAATTTTGCAAATCGGGGGTATTTCAGTAATTTTACAAATCAGGGGTATTTTGGTAATTTTACAAACCAGGGGTATTTTGGTAATTTTACAAACCAAGGGTATTTTTGTAATTTTGCTAATTGAGGGTATTTTGGTAATTTTACAAACCAATGTTATTTCAATAATTTTGCTAATCGAGGGTATTTTGGTAATTTTACTAATCGAGGGTATTTTGGTAATTTGGTAAACTAAGGTATTCTAAACAGGGATAACAATATGAATGGGCCTAAAGCCCTTCTCGACCCAAATAAGCCCACACGCTCGTGTGGCCCTTTTAGCCCAAATCTAGCCACAGATATGAGATTCACCTAGCCTAGTCCAATATTTACTACACAATCAAACAACTTATCCAATTGGGCCCGTAAGCCCATTGGGCCCACATGGCCCCTTTCGGCCCATCGTGGCCCGAAGTAGCCATCCTACAGCTAGAGTAGTGAGAAATACACACCTGATTGGAGACTGGAGTTAATCCACGCTCTGAGCACTCTTAGCTGGTGCCCAACCCAACCGAGCACGCCACAAAGCGAAAGGGATCAGCCAAGAAGGGTACCTTTACTCTCCTCATGGTTCTCTCTATTTAAAGCCAGCTTCGCATCCACTCTTATGTTAGCTTCCCGATGTGGGATCCCTCCATCATCAGAGTTTAAATTCAACACCAACTCTTGCCGCCCCCTGTTAGCAAAATAAATGCTCTTTGCTTGCCATGGGATTCGAACCCATGCCTCCCCTTAAATGCTCCCACGTTACTTGCCACTAAGCCACAAGGCTTTTTGTGCCACAATTTCTCCAACAATATTCTTAAGGCCTACCTACTACACCCAGGGTTTGATTCACCTTAAACCAAAATTTTTGCTAGAGTCCAGGTTTGAACCCAGGACTTCTCCAACACTTCTCAGCACACTTAACCACTAAAACAAGCCTTCAACTACGAAATTTTCACGCACAACAGAATATTATAAGCTGCCTTCAACCGCTCCCATGCTCAAGGCCCAAAACTTCTAGGCCCAAATTTAGGGTGTTACAAAAAAAAACTCCATTTTTGGAGCATGGAAGGTTCAGCCAAACAATCTTTAATGCATGTGGGATATTTTGAGATCCCTTTTTAATAATTTTTATGTTTTTGATATTGTTGCAACAAGGTCCAACTAGCTCGTACCTTTTTTTAAAAAAACTATTAAAGATTTCGAATGTTTTCATTGATGAATCTTTATGATTTTAGATGTTAAATGATGAATTTGAGCTATTAGTTGTTATTAAAAAGTATTTTGTTAAGTGATTTTGATAAATTTAACGATTAGGGATTAAATTGTTGAAATAGTAAAAGTAGAAGGATTTAATGTGTAATATTCGTAAATATTTGGCTAAGCTTAAATTTGAATAAAAATGGTTGATTGCATGTTTTAGGCTCAGGGACTAAATTGAATAAAAGTAAAATATTGGGGGCAATTTTGTGAAAATGTCAAAAAGGACTAAATTGCATAAAATAAATTGGTTTTGATATCTAAATTAATGAATTGAATGAAATTGTTAATTTAGATGAAGAATGAGTGGAAAATCGAGAAGAGAAAATTATCAAATAGTTAGTCATTGTCGTAATTTAGTTAGTTAAGTACGTATGATTAAATAAAATTTTAATGTTATTTTGATTTATATGTTGTTGTGTTATTTACCATGCAAATAAATAATGGAAATCCAATGATGTTACGACGATTATCGAGCCCTGTTTGAACCTTAGGAATACGTAGGATACAAATGACATGTCATTAGGGTTACCATGTTTTCGGTGCTGGACTTGAATGTCCTACCAGTGGCTGAGGTCCTACATTTGTTGCGAATACTCAATAGCTTGTGTGAGCAGCATCGTGTAGCTTACATTCCGACCGTTAGCTTGTGTGAACAGACCCATTTCACAGCTCAAGTGAGCAACGATGTAAAGGAAAAAAGAAAGGTTAGGACTATATGTTTAGCACAATTTGTGTGAGTTTTCTCGCGTATTCGATGTTATTCTAAATGGTTCAATGGGCATGAAAAGGAAATGAATGGTAATTGTTCAAATGACTTATTTTATGAATCTATTAAAAAGATTGAAAAGGAAATGTTCAATGAAAGTATATATATGTTCATGAAAATGATGATTTCAAATGAATTTGTTCATGTATAATGACTTACCTTATGTCAATTCAAGTGAATTGTTAGTTGATGCACTAACATGTGTTGTTGATGGTGCTTAGGAATGAAAGTATATATATGTTCATGAAAATGATGATTTCAAATGAATTTTTTCATGTATAATGACTTACCTTATGTCAGTTCAAGTGAACTGTTAGTTGATGCACTAACATGTGTTGTTGATGGTGCTTAGGCTTGGCAAAAATGGTAAGTGTCCAAATGTAACTATACTTATGTTCATGAAAAGGTTGTATGAACCAAAATATATATTCTCGTATGAAATGGCTTATCATGTGGTTAATCCCAAATGAGTTATGTATAAATGCACTAACTTGTGTATTGATGATGATGTTTACGCTTGTGTCAAGCTTGTGGTTATGGTTGATGTTTATTCTTATGTCTTGTATTATTCAAATGAAACGGGTAAGAAAAGGTAATGAAATGATAAGTTTATAATTCAGATGTAATATGATGATATAAAAGGATTGATGAGTTCAATGACATACTTATTTGTGAGAAATTTGCTTATATTATGGATGAATTTACTTATGTCATGAATAAATACACTAATTCATAAATTGATAATGTTATTTAAGCTTATGCTAAGAAAATGGAATGGTAATATGTAAGTGAAGTGGTTCATAGTCTTATGAAAGGGTTAATGATTGTGTAATATATCTTATAAAATCCTATTATGTTACAAATGAAAAATATATGTGATGTTTATGAACTTACTCATTTGTGAGTTAATGGTTATATAGTTTGATAAATTTTATGGCATTGGTATAGGTTTATATTTTTCCTATAAAGTTCATCACTGAAATGGAATATGATGTTTAAAGTTTATACAAACTTACTAAGCATTGTGTGCTTATATAGTTTTATTTTAACGCCCCAATTTTCGGGTTTTCTGTGTTTCTGTGATTTTTAAAATTTGTGTGTGTGCTGGTTGGTTAAAATATATATTTTAGTAGGTTAGTGGGCCTTTGGAAGGCCCAAACTTAAGTTAAATCCGTGGTAGTCTTCAGAATTTTAATTTTATGAACAGGTGATGCAATTGGCGTTTGGGCTTTTAAGAGTAAAGGGGTAAAAGATGACACAAAAAGAAGTGTGGTGTAGTGGCAAGGTGGCGCCACTTAGGGGACAAGGAAGTGACGCCATAGAGGAAGCAAGGGGTCCAACGTTCAAGTCTTGGCTCTCGCAATATATTTTGGTTTTTCTTTTCAATAAATCTGGCAGATGCTCTGAGCAATTTCTGTGATGTGTAGCGGTTGGGTGGGTCGAGTAGTCTCCCCACATGGTGTAAGGCTGGTATGGGGGTGTTATGGATGGCTCTGGGTTGGGATTTCTGCATTCATGATATATTTATTTTGTATCTGCTATGGGCCTATGGGTTTCATTCTGATTTCTGTACTGGGCTAAGGCCCAGATAAGTCTGACTCTGAGGTTTGATCTGTTTTGGGCTATGGTTGGGTTATGTTACACACTGAGTTTACCGAACTCACCCTTTATTTTCATCTCTGCAGGAAATCCTCAACCATAGTGGGCTTAGAGTTGTGAGGGATTTGGAGTGGCCACATCATCTACAAAGTTGGTTTTTCTAAGTTAGTTTATTTTTATTATTTTTATATTCTGATTTAATTTTGGGTTTTAAGTTTAATAAGGCCACTATTTAAATTTCTGTTTTCCGCTATGGTTTTATTTTCTGATTATAATTATACAATGACGAAACTGCTAGTGTTAGGCTGCGCGGGTTTTCAAAATTAATGAACATTTTCAAGACTCAACAAGCACAACAAATGGATAGCCTAAAGATTGATAAACCGGCTTTTTCATTCAACTGCTGTTTTTACAAAGACCACCCCAATCACTTAAACCAGCGAATGCATACTAAGTTGTAAGTCCATGTGACACGTCAAATCTGGCCATAACGTCTGGGCCGGGTTTGGGGTGTTACATTTATATCCTATATTTTTTAAAATAATCAAAAGCTCGATCAGTTTGGAAGCTCATCGGAGATCTATCACACTATCCAACGATTATATCAGTAGTTTTTTATGTTTTGGCCAAGGTTATAATGGCATGTATAGGTGGACTGGTGCTTGATGATTATTTGATAAGTTTGACATGTATATGTTATTTTGGTTTATGTACTTTTGGTACTTTTGGTGCCTTGTTGGTTTGTGGTAAAGTGGCTAAGTTTTGATGCATGTTTTAACGGCCAATATGCTATGTGTTGGAATAGTTGCAAAATGATCAAGATAGGTTATGTTTTGGAAAGGTATTGGACTTGATGTGCATGATTGAAATGTGGTATGTTTACATGTTTAGGTAAAATATTAATGAATGCATTTCAAGTGCCTTGGATGGAATATTGGCTGTATGGATTTGGTCATTTGAATTGGTCATTTCATGCATAGTATGGTAAGGTTTTGAAGCTTTGAAGTGGTGCACAAAATGCTTGTATGTACATGTCTGGGTTAGTGATGGAAATGGCTTGGTTTTGGCCAATTTCATGTCCACATGGCCTGAGACACAGGCGTGTGACTCAATTGTGTGTGACACATGACCGTGTGTCCCCTGTAGGCTTCAAAGGTTTGCAAGTCAAGTTGTTACACGCCCTAGCACATGGCATGGCACACAGGCATGTGACTTGGCCGTGTGACCTAACTTCAAAAGTTACTGTAACACCCCAAACCCGGCCCAAACGTTATGGCCGAATCTGAAGTGCCACATTGGAGTTGAAAACCCACGTTCCGTTTTGGTGTTTTAAAAACCATATATTTTGTTGAGTTAACAAAGTGTATGGAAGCTGGGCACCAGGTAGGTATCTGAGACAGAGGAGGTGAGCCATGAAGGCTGCTTAAGTACCAAGCTCTTTGATTGGATCCAATCCTAGACATGCCCACAACCATAGCCACACTTTGTTATATCGTGTTTAAATTTGTTTCAAGTGGACGTCTTTGATAAACCGATTAATTGTGGCATTGAGATATTTTGAAAACAAGTATCGTTTTGAAAACACATCCTAAGTCTAGCCCATTTTGAATAATTATCAACCAGGTTTAAAGTTATTAAAAATAAAATAATCCCGAAAAGAAATAAAAGAAAAGTTAAAATGGCCTTATTACAACCCAAAAATAAATAATAATTAAAGGAAATTCAATGAAAACCAACGCTTATTTAAAAGTCCAAAGACGATCACCGTGGCTACTCTGAATCCCCTCCGGCCCAAGTCCCCACATCAAGGCTCACCTGTAAGGAGAGGGGGTGAGTTTGGAAACTCAGTGTGCAACAAGCCCCTTTCAGAGCCCAAAACAATAACAGCCTCTTGGGCCTAAACCCAAATCCAATCTCAACATGCACTGGGCCGTAGCCATTTTCATATTTCATATTTCATAACACTGGGCCGAAGCCTTTTTATATTTCATATTACTGGGCCGAAGCCTTTACTGTAAACGGTATGGCCCATAGGCCCATTTCAAAATCACATGTAATGTCAATGAGTGAATACAAGCCCATTTGGGGAGACTACTCAACCCACCATCTGCTACTCTCCATCCGTACCAACCAACACACCATGTGGGGATTAACTCGACCCACCCCGCCATAACTCTCCACTGGCAGCATAGCTGCTTTATCATATAACTGGAGGCCTAGCCTCTTTTAATAACTGGGGCAAAAGCCCTTTTAATAACTGGGGCATAAGCCCTTTAATAACTGGGGCATAAGCCCTTTTGCACTTCCTCCATCCATATAAAAGCCCAACCCAATGCATTTATGAATACATCATGTTCATATCATACATATCATGTGCATAGCATAAATGTCATGTGCATATCATACATACCATGTTTACTAAAATCCCATGTATCAAAATTCACATTTAAACCCTAGGGGTATAATGGTCATTTTTACTTAGGGGCAAAAACGATCATTTTCATATTATAAGGGTAATATCATAATTTTACCAAAAATTAGGGATTTTTCCATGTTAATCATCAATTACTAACTATTCATTTGTTTAAACAGCGTTTCTGGCCCACTTTTAGCGAAACCGAGTTATTGGGCCTAAAACCCCTAATAGGCCCTACTTAGCCGATTTTGTCATCTAGGCCCATTTAGCCTATATCCATAACAGTATTAACAGTCTTAACACGCAATTTAACAGATTTTCGTTTTCTACCAATTTTCCCAAATGGGCCTGAAAGCCTATTGGGCCCTATTGCAGCCCCTCGAGGCCCAACTTACCGTGAATGCCAAAAATCACGATCTTACCGTTTCCATTGTTCCTGATCATCATCTCATCGATTCTAACTAACTATTGAGCGTTCGCTTGCTCACAAGTCCTCGAAATCCCAGAATTTCGGCATTTCGGCTTTTCCGCATTTATCGCTTTAAGCTATGAAAAAGGGTTCGTTACACACCTGTTTGGCGATATTCCTCGATGAGATCTCCTACACGATTTCTCCTATATTCCACCGTTAATAAATCAGCTTCCATTAATTGACCCAAAACAAGAACCATCTTATATTAGTACTTACACATTCGGCCACCATCCAAAATGGCCTTAAGAACCTTACCTTGCCGATATTGATTGACTAGATCTAGCCACTCCGGAGATCCAAGCTGATTCAAGTCAACACTACACCTTGCTACTCCTCTACTATAGAAATCATAAAAATATTAAAAGAAGAACCCCCAAAAACCTATACCCACATTCGGCCACCTCCCTAAATTATAGGGTTTCGGCTTTTGCCAACAGTTACTCTAGAATCATTTAGAGTTTGAGCACTTGCCACAGTCTTTCTTCTCTTGAACCCGTACGCCTAAAAGGTAAAGGAAATGAACGCCAACAATTGAAAAGGAAAGAAAAGGTTGCTGGTCACAAAGAATTGGCTCCCTCCTATCTTCACTGATTTCGGCTTTTGCGGTATTTCGACAGAAGTAGAGATAAGGGAAAGAAACAATGGTGAATGGAGGGAAATAGTGGGCTAGTTTGAAAGAAGGAGAAGGAAGAAAAGATGGAAGAAGAGATGGTAGATTCGACTGCAAAAGAAAAAGAGAGAAAAAGAATAATCCTCCAGGGAGAAAACGGCACACAAATACCTAAGTGCCGAAAATCCCTAACTAAACCCCTCTGCAGAAAATCCCCCTCCAATCTCCCTTATTCGGCCAACTCTATCTTCATATCAAATCCCTAAAATCTCTCCCCTTATCCCTCCTTAATCCATGCATTTGACTTGATCCAAACTCTCTTCTTACAGAATCCACTTGGGTTCCAACACTTACCCTTCCTGCACATAAAAATAAATACTCCTATTTGCCAACACAGGGAATCGATCCCAGGTCTTCCTCTATGCTCCACACGCCACCTTTTTAGGAGCTTAGTGGCGTCACCCTTGCCACTTTACCAGAGCTCTTTTTTGTGTTACATTTCTCCGACAACTTTACCTAAGGTCACCTAGCCAGGACCCCTAACTCCTAAGTCCAAAATTTAAAAATTCTACCGGGTTTTGGCCAACTCATGGGCCTTCCATAAGCCCATTTACATACCCAAATTATGAATTCCATAATCACATACCAAATTTTAGAAACTTACTTAATATATCAAGAATCGCGAAAAACCCGAAAATCAGGATGTTACAACTCTAACCTCCTTAAAGAAATTTCAGCCTCGAAATTTACCTGATCCAAACAATTGAGGGTACTGCTGACGCATTGCCTCTTCGGTCTCCCAAGTAGCTTCTTCCTTGCCATGGTTCCTCCAAAGTACCTTCACTAATGGGACTGACCTCCTTCTCAACACCTTGACATCGCGATCAAGTATTTGCACAGGTTCCTCTTCAAAGGTCAAATTCAACCGTACCTCGATTTCTGCAACTGGCACGATATGAGTTGGGTCGGAACTATATCGCCTTAGCATGGACACATGGAAAACGTCGTGAATACGATCCAGTTCTGGAGGTAACTCTAGCTGATAAGCCACCGGCCCTATCCGCTTAATGATTCGGTAAGGCCCAATAAACCGTGGGCTCAACTTACCCTTCTTACCAAATCTCAATATCTTCTTCCAAGGCGAAACTTTCAAAAGACCATGTCCCCTACAGCATATTCAATATCCCTACGTTTCAGATCGGCATAAGACTTTTGTCGATCTGCTGCCTCGTTTAACTGATTCCTGATCACCTTAATCTTGTCTTCAGTATCGGCTACCAACTCTGGCCCAAGTATTCGCCTTTCCCCCAATTCTGCCCAACAAGTAGGTGAACGACACCTTCACCCATATAGTGCCTCATATAGAGCCATCTGAATACTTGCTTGGTAACTGTTGTTATACACAAACTCCGCCAATGGAAAATGGTCCTCCCAGCTACCTCTAAACTCAATAGCACAACCCCTCAACATATCCTCTAAAATCTGAATAACCCTCTCTGACTGCCCATCCGACTGAGGGTGAAAAGTCGTACTGAAATCCCATCGCGTTCCCAATGCCTCATGTAACTTCTGCCAAAATCGAGATGTAAACCTTGGGTCTCGGTCCAAAATTATCGATACTGGCACACCATGCAACCGCACTATCTCTGCCACATACAACTTGGCCAACTTCTGAAGTAAGTAATCGGTTCGGACAGGTATGAAATGAGCAGATTTCATGAGCCTATCCACAATCACCCAAACCGAATCCTTCTTAGAAGGTGTCAATGGCAACCCACTTATAAAGTCCATAGTTACCCTTTCCCACTTCCAAAGTGGTATCTTTACCGGCTGTAACAATCCCGAAGGTAGTTGATGATCGGCCTTCACTTGTTGACATGTCAAACATCTCCCTACAAATTCGGTCACTTCTCGCTTAAGCCCAGGCCACTAATATTGCTCTCGCAAGTCTCGATACAACTTACTCCCTCCTGGATGCATAGCACAAGGTCCCTTATGTGCCTCTTTCAAAATCATCAACCTCAAGTCTGAGTCTTTCGGCATACAAATTCATCCTCGAAACCAAAGAACTCCCTCAAAATTTAACCCGATTTCTGGATTCTCCCCCTTCTCAACTTGCTGAAATCGAGAAACCAACGACTCGTCCTCTAACTGTTGCTTCTTAATCTGTTCTACCCAAGTCGGTCTTACTTGCAACTCAGCCAATAAACTTCTGTCGTCATACAAACTTAGACGAGCAAACATCGCCTTCAACTCTTTCACAGCCCTTCGACTTAGCGCATCAGCCACGACATTTGCCTTACCTGGATGGTACTCAATCGAACAGTCATAGTCTTTTAACAACTCTATCCACCTTTGCTGCCTCAAATTCAACTCCTTTTGAGTCAGTAAGTACTTAAGACTCTTGTGATCCGTATAGATGATGCATTTCTCCCCATACAAGTAATGCCTCCATATCTTAAGTGCAAAGATTACCACTGCCAATTCCAAGTCATGCGTAGGGTAGTTCACCTCGTGTGGCTTAAGTTGTCGTGAAGCATAAGCGACCACTTTACCCTCCTGCATCAACACGTAGCCCAAACCTACATGTGACGCATCGCTGTACACAGTGAAATCCTTACCAGACTCTGGCTGAATCAACACTGGCGCTTCCGTCAAAACCTTCTTCAACTTCTCAAAAGCCTCTTGCTGCTTATTTGTCCAAACAAAAGGTGCTCCCTTCCTTATAAGTTTCGTTAATGGTGCTACCAACACAGAAAATCCTTCCACGAATCTCCGATAATAACCTGCCAACCTCAGAAAACTTCGGATCTCTGTTACCGACTTCGGTGGCTTCCATTACAAAATTGCCTCAATCTTTCGAGGGTCCACCTTGATCCCCTCAGCAGACACAACATGTCCCAAAGAGGTAACTTCTTTCAGCCAAAACTCGCACTTACTAAACTTTGCATAAAGTTGCCTTTCTCTTAGCACTTGCAGCACTACACGAAGATACTCATCATGCTTCTCTTCCATTTCCGAATACACCAAGATATCGTCAATAAAAACGACTATGAATCGATCCAAGTATGGTTGGAACACTCGATTCATCAAATCCATGAATGTCGCCGGTGCATTAGTCAACCCAAAAGACATTACCAGAAACTTGTAATGACCGTATCGAGTCCTGAACGCCGTCTTATAAATATCCCCTCTTTAACTCTTAATTGATGATACCCTGACCGAAGGTCGATCTTAGAAAATACTGAGGCTCCTTTTAATTGGTCGAACAGATCGTCGATTCTTGGTAACGAGTACTTGTTTTTTATAGTCAGTTTATTCAACTGCCGATAGTCAATACACATACGCATAGTCCCATCATTCTTCTTTACAAATAGTACCGGTGCACCCCATGGGGAAACACTTGGTCTTATAAACCCTCTATCCAACAACTCCTGTATCTGAGCTTTCAGTTCTACCAACTCCTTTGGTGCCATCCGATAAGGCGCAATGGACACAGGAGCTGTTTCAGGTAATAAGTCGATTCCAAACTCGACTTCTCTGTTCGAGGGTAATCCAGGAAGTTCATCTGGGAATACATCCTGAAATTCCTTAATGGTCCTAACCGACTCTACCGTTATCTCCTCAAGTTCAGTTTGACTTACAAGGGCCAAGTACGCCTCACAACCTTTCCGAATCAACTTCTCGGCTCTTAAAGCCGAAACAACATTGGACAAATAATACCTTCGTTCCCCTATGACCATTATCTCCTCATCTTCAGCAGTTCGTAGTTCCATCCTCTTTGCAGCACAATCCAACGTCGCATTGTGCTTAGTTAACCAGTCCATTCCCAAGATAAGATCCAAATCCCCAAATGGCAGCTCCATCAAATCTCCTTCAAAGATTTTATCTTGTGTCACTAATGGTACTGCCCTAAAAAGTTTATCTACCTTAACCGAATGTCCCAATGGACTTATCACCGATACCCCACTCACAGTCTCCTCAGGAAGCACATCCCAAGCCCCAGATACATCACAAGCCACATACGAGTGAGTGGAACCCACATCAATCAAAGCAATGTAAGGCATGCTATGAATGAAGAACGTACCAGTTATAACATCAAGAGCGCCACCCTCCTCGCGACGTCGTGCAACATAAACCAACGCCCGCTGCCGGGCTTCGGCATGTCCAGCACCTCTGCCAAGTGCCCCACGTCCTCGTCCATTACCATTGCCACCTCTACCTTGCCCACGACCCCTCTGTGGTGGTGGTCCTCCTCGCCGTGGTTGGACATCGCTTTTGTAACACCCCGTACCCGAGCCCGTTGCCGGAGTCGAACACGAGGTGCTAACAGACATAATACATTTATTTCCACAGTCCATTTAACAATTTCCAGACAAACGGGTTACTGCATCACTGTCGACTTAAAAATCATATCTTGAGTTTCAAAACTCGAAAACTAGTTTCGTAAATTTTTCCTGAAACTAGACTCATATATCAATCTACAAATTTTTTTCTAGAAATTTTGGTCAAGCCAATTAGTACAGTTTATTAGTTAAAGTCTCCCCTGTTTCAGGGTTTGACTACTCTGACCTTCACACATTAGGAGTTGGATATCTCCCTGTACAGGGCTTAAATACTGATGCCGTTTGTTTCTGTAGAAACTATACTCGAAAAGGAATCTATACATATATGGCATGACTTCTAATTATCTCTGGTTAATTTATAATGAATTTCCAAAGTCGGGATAGGGAATCCAGAAACAGTTCTGGCCCTGTCTCGCGAAAACTTAAATATCTCATAATATACTGTTCATATGATCATTTTGTTACTTTCCTATGAAAATATATTCATCAAGGTTCGGTTACATAATTTATTCACTATTTAATTCCATTCCTACTATTTTTAGTGATTTTTCACATTCACGTCACTGCTTCTATCAGCATCTATTTTTAAGGTAGACTTTACCTATTACATAGTTTCCATGATTCAACTAGCCCTTCAGCATATATAGCACAAAATATGATCATGATTAACCATTCCAATGGCTAATCGTTCCCAAACATTTCCATACCTCTTAATGAACATCATACAAGATGATTATAATACTAAGCTCAAAGTGTATATAAGCCATTTTCACATGGCTATCCAAATTTATACAAAACCAAAGGGTCCATGACCAACAACAAAACGGGTAGTCCTATACATGCCATTTCAAAGTTCAACCAAAAGTGTACTAAAGGGGGCTTTGATAGTGCGGGCGACTTCGACTTCAATAATCCTGAGTCTGATAGCTGATGAACCAAAATCTATAAAACAGAGATTCAAAGAAGCGGAGTAAGCATTTAATGCTTAGTAAGTTTTGAGCCATAAAATTAGACACAACTAAAATGTAGCATTCATATGGCTAAACGGATAATTTCATATGCACAAATTCTCAATATCATACTTACTTCACATTACCAACCCTTATATTCACACACAACAGATCAGCTTAGCCAAAGGCCGGTAGCTCATTTATCGACTGAGCGAATACTACTTAAAAGGAATCAATTAATCCAATGCATGTACAAAACATACCTCATTGTTGGGATTTTACGAGCGTATTAATTGAAATTATTATAGCAAGATCGCTCATTCCCAACCCAAGTATCTTCAGGATTTAGCCGGATATAACCACTCGCACAAGGCCTTCGGGTCTTAGCCCGGATATGGTCACTAGCATAAATGCCTTCGGGACTTAGCCCGGATATAGTCGCTAGCACAAATGCCTTCGGGTTTTGGCCCGGATATAGTAACTCGCACAAATGCCTTCGGATCTTAGTCCGGATATAGTCACTTAGCACAAAAGCCTTCGGGACTTAGCCCGGATATCATTCGAATAACCATGCACATGTATCAATAAATCATGACACATCCATATTTCATTTTCATTACCAAAGCTCAAACACAAGACACTTATCACACTTACAAATTTCGGCTTAATAGCCACATACAAAGAGCATGATTTTGATTTGCTTGTGACATAATCTAATCGAATCATAATCTAAGTTCCATTACTCGAAAACTTACCTCGGAGGTGGTCGAACAATTTCGGCGGCTATTCGATCACTTTTTCCTTTCCCTTATCCAACTGTGGTCCTCTAAGCTCTTGAGCTAATATAAACAAATTTAACTTATTAAAGTCTCATTATGCTTGCTTGTGGCCGAATATGACAAGGAGTTTGATAGGTCATATGGCCACCTTTAGCTCAAATACAAAATGGTCATAGGCATTTTTAATCACATTGAGCAATTTAGTACAATTAATCAAACATTTCCTCATGTACACCTTTATGACCAAAAACACACATCATTAACCTAATATCAATTAACTAAGCACTTAACAAATTCTCCTTGAGCCGATTGTCTAAGTCAAGATAGGATCATCATTATGCTTACCTATAGCCGAATGTACAACATCAATCTATGCATTCATTCGTGTGGCCGAACATGCATGTCTATGTTAAGGCCGATTGCATACTTAATACATTCTACAAGTATGGTCACTTGTATTGACCAAATACCATTTTGTTTCAAGTTCAAAACTTGGCTAATACACATTTATGCACTATTAAAACATCCTCTCCATTCCATCAATTCAACACATGCATTACTCATTAATATACAAAATTATATTCGGCCTTAGCATACCTCTTGCTGGCCGAATTTTTCCTCCATCTAGCAACATTTTATGTACTATGCCGAACCAAAAAGATCAAACACCTAGCCTAATCATTTCCAAAACACTCAACCGGCCCTTGACCAAGACTTTAAACAAAGTCTATGTTCGGCTATCACACATATGGGCATTATTAGTTCAAAGTTTTGAACAAGATTAATTTCTTTGATCTTAACCTAAATGACAACCCCCATTGTTCATCTAGATTTAGCATGAAACAAACACCAACCAAGAAAACAACACCCATGGCTGAGTATCATCTTCATCACATAGCAAGATTTAAACCATGGGCTAGGTAGAACTCAAACTAACATAAAAAATATGCATGAATCTCATGGAACAACATCAAACTTACCTTAACCTAGCTACAAGCATGGCCGAATCTCTTCAACATTTCCTCCTTTCTTTCCTTTTGAATTTCGGTCAAGAAGAATGAAAAAGGATGGACATTTTTTTTCTTTGTTTTCATCATTTTCCTTTTTCCATTTCTTTATTACTAGCTTTTTATTTTATTGTTTCCTACATACCACATTAGCACACCATGCTTAAAATATGCTATGCCCCATAGCATGGCCGGCCACTAGCTCAAATATTGGGCAATTTGACATGCAAACCCACCATTTCTATAACATGCATTATTAGGCCACTTTACATTTGCCTAGCACATTTCTAAATTTTCTCACATAAGTCCTATTTGATAAAATTCACTTACAATTAACAAAATTCAAACATGAAATTTTCACACATGCATATGTACATATAATGAGCATCAACTATGACGGTTAATTATTTTTATGACTCGGTTTAGTGGTCCCGAAACCACTTTCCGACTAGGGTCAATTTAGGGCTGTCACACCTTTGCTCTGCAGCTAGCTCCTGAGCTGTCCTCCGAGGAAACTCTCTGAACTTATGCTCCTTAGACCCACATCGAAAACATGCTCCAGTTTGTTTCCAGCACTCCCCCATATGCACCTTACCACAGTCCCTGCAAGCCTGCGGTCTATAAGTATTTACTAGAACTGCTCGAACCGGTTCCTCCATCCTTGCTCTTTTAACATTTCGATTCGTGGCACTTGAGGGTCTAAAATCCCTCTTAAATCTGGGTCGATCCTTCTCACGTTTCTGTCGCTCAGTCAGCTTCACCTCCTCGGCTATCTTAGCCTTCTCTACCAATGCAGCAAAACCACGCTCCCTCTGTGGAGCTATCAATATCCTAAGCTCATCGCGGAGACCATCCTCAAATCGGACACTGCGTTCATATTCAGTTGCCACTATCCCCCTAGCATATCGACTCAACCTCAAAAATTCTGCCTCATACTCTGCCACAGTCTTATCACCCTGAGTCAGATGCAAGAATTCCTTCCGAAGAGCATCCACATAACTAGCTCCAACATACCTCCCCTTAAAAGCAGTTTTGAACAATTCCCCAGTTACCTGCTCAATTGGGGTACTCTCCCTTACGGTGATCCACCATCGGTATGCCTCGTCACGTAGCAGCGACACAGCTCCTTTCAGCTTTTGCTCCACTGAACAGTCTAGATCGTCCATGATCCTTTCTGTTGCCTCTAGCCAATATTCTGCCACATTTGGGGCTACTCCAGATACACCCCTAAATACTTCTGCTCCGTTGGCCCGAAGTCGCTCCGATATAGACCCCCTATTCACTGTCCCAGTACTAGCTCCAGCAACATTTTTTAAAACCCTTAACATGGCTTGGGACAAAGAATCATCCCCCGCAGCCCGATCATAAGACCCAGTCTCCGTTGCTTGTGGCACAGATGCCTCCTCAGCTAGCCTATGCCCTGAGGATGAAGATTCAGCTTGCACCCTTCCGCGACCACGTCGGCGGCCTCGTCCACGAACTCCTCTTGTACTCATATCGACTTATCTGATTTACGAATTTTATGAAATTAGTATAATGTTCCATTGTTTATTAAGAAAATGTCTTATGGAAATGTAGCAGTTCAAGAATTGTTTTCGTATCGTCGTAGTCTAGCTACAGTCTCATTTCTATCGTTTCATAGTTTTACCCTATCTACAGTATTATAGTAGAGTCTCAGCACTATTCGTAATATCATATCATATATCGTAAAAAAAATATACTTATAGACTTGGTGCCGGGGATTCAGTGCGTCATTTCTTTCTCCAATCCAAAACTTGAAAACCATGTCTTTAATCACCGAAAATAGAAATTTGAAAACTTTGATTTGAAAACACCCTTTATTTTGAACTCTTGATTTAAAACAGAAAAAACTTGGACCATTTTAACATGTATACTCTGTAAAACATCTTTGAAAAGAATTTTCAAAACCCATTTCCAAAAATACCGTTCTTAGGCCTAAGTTTTCAAAAAAAATTTGAACCCGATCCACAGCCGAGTTGTTGCAACCTAGGCTCTGATACCACTAAATGTAACACCCCAAACCCAGCCCAGTCGTTATGGCCAAATCTGAAGTGCCACATTGGAGTTGAAAACCTACGTTCCGTTTTGGTGTTTTAAAAACCATATATTTTGTTGAGTTAACAAAGTGTATGGAAGCTGGGCACCAGGTAGGTATCCGAGACAGAGGAGGTGAGCCATGAAGGCTGCTTAAGTACCAAGCTCTTTGATTGGATCCAATCCTAGACATGCCCACAACCATAGCCACATTTGTTATATCGTGTTTAAATTTGTTTCAAGTGGACGTCTTTGATAAATCGATTAATCGTGGTGTTGAGATATTTTGAAAACAAGTATCGTTCTAAAAACACATCCTAAGTCTAGCCCATTTTGAATAATTATCAACCAGGTTTAAAGTTATTAAAAATAAAATAATCCCGAAAAGAAATAAAAGAAAAGTTAAAATGGCCTTATTACAACCCAAAAATAAATAATAATTAAAGGAAATTCAATGAAAACCAACGCTTATTTAAAAGTCCAAAGACGATCACCGTGGCTACTCTGAATCCTCTCCGGCCCAAGTCCCCACATCAAGGCTCACCTGTAAGGAGAGGGGGTGAGTTTGGAAACTCAGTGTGCAACAAGCCCCTTTCAGAGCCCAAAACAATAACAGCCTGTTGGGCCTAAACCCAAATCCAATCTCAACATGCACTGGGCCGTAGCCCTTTTCATATTTCATATTTCATAACACTGGGCCGAAGCCTTTTTATATTTCATATTACTGGGCCGAAGCCTTTACTGTAAACGGTATGGCCCATAGGCCCATTTCATAATCACATGTAATGTCAATGAGTGAATGCAAGCCCATTTGGGGAGACTACTCAACCCACCATCCGCTACTCTCCACCCG
Source organism: Gossypium hirsutum (assembly GCF_007990345.1). Taxonomy (NCBI): domain Eukaryota; kingdom Viridiplantae; phylum Streptophyta; class Magnoliopsida; order Malvales; family Malvaceae; genus Gossypium; species Gossypium hirsutum. The sequence goes on along the minus strand of NC_053428.1, from coordinate 54,664,420 downwards.
TACCAACCAACACACCATGTGGGGATTAACTCGACCCACCCCGCCATAACTCTCCACTGGCAGCATAGCTGCTTTATCATATAACTGGAGGCCTAGCCTCTTTTAATAACTGGGGCAAAAGCCCTTTAATAACTGGGGCATAAGCCCTTTTGCACTTCCTCCATCCATATAAAAGCCCAACCCAATGCATTTTTGAATACATCATGTGCATATCATACATATCATGCGCATAGCATACATGTCATGTGCATATCATACATACCATGTTTACTAAAATCCCATGTATCAAAATTCACATTTAAACCCTAGGGGTATAATGGTCATTTTTACTTAGGGGCAAAAACGATCATTTTCATATTATAAGGGTAATATCATAATTTTACCAAAAATTAGGGATTTTTCCATGTTCATCATCAATTACTAACTATTCATTTGTTTAAACAGCGTTTCTGGCCCACTTTTAGCGAAACCGAGTTATTGGGCCTAAAACCCCTAATGGGCCCTACTTAGTCAATTTTGTCATCTAGGCCCATTTAGCCTATATCCATAACAGTATTAACAGTCTTAACATGCAATTTAATAGATTTCTATTTTCTACCAATTTTCCCAAATGGGCCCGAAAGCCTATTGGGCCCTATTGTAGCCTCTCGAGGCCCAACTTACCGTGAATGCCAAAAATCACGATCTTACCATTTCCATTGTTCCCGATCATCATCTCATCGATTCTAACTAACTAGTGAGCGTTTGCTTGCTCACAAGTCCTTGAAATGCCAAAATTTCAGCTTTTCAGCTTTTCGGCATTTATCGCTTTAAGCTATGAAAAAGGGTTCGTTACACACATGTTTGGCGATATTCCTCGACGAGATCTCCTACACGATTTCTCCTATATTCCACCGTTAATAAATCAGCTTCCATTAATTGACCCAAAACAAGAACCATCTTATATTAGTACTTACATATTCGGCCACCATCCAAAATGGCCTTAAGAACCTTACCTTGACGATATTGATTGACTAGATCTAGCCACTCCGGAGATCCAAGCTGATTCAAGTCGACACTATGCCTTGCTACTCCTCCACTATAGAAATCATAAAAATATTAAAATAAGAACCCCCAAAAACCTATACCCATATTCGGCCACCTCCCTAAATTATAGGGTTTCGACTTTTGCCAACAATTACTCTAAGAGTCATTTAGAGTTTGAGCACTTACCACAGTCTTTCTTCTCTTGAACCCGTACGCCTAAAAGGTAAAGGAAATGAACGCCAACAATTGAAAAGGAAAGAAAAGGTTGCTGGTCACAAAGAATCGGCACCCTCCTATCTTCACTGATTTCGGCTTTTGCGGTATTTCGGCAGAAGTAGAGATAAGGGAAAGAAACAATGGTGAATGGAGGGAAATAGTGAGCTAGTTTGAAAGAAGGTGAAGGAAGAAAATATGGAAAAAGAGATGGTATATTTGGCTTCTAAAGAAAAAGAGAGAAAAAGGCTAATCCTCCAGGGAGAAAATATGGAAGAAGAGATGGTACATTTTGATGTTTGTGCTCCGTAACCCTATTTCGGTGACAGATACGGGTTAGGGGTGTTACAACTAGCTTGATGATCTCTCAACAAAAGTTAGGTACTCTAATTAAATACCATATGCTAGCACTTATGGGATACTTTTCTGAGGAAAATGGGGTCGAACTAGATACAAACACTTAAATTGAGATAGTGTTCAAATTAAAATAAAAATGGAATTAAATTTGACCAATTTTTTAAGAAAAAGGAGTTTAATTTTGGAAATTACAAGAATGTAAAAATAGAAGGATTAATTTAGTAAATTTCTCTAAGAGAGATTTCAAAATTTGAAAAAAAAATTAAAAAGCACAAGGGCAGATAGTGTTATTCAAAAAAGGAGAAGTCCTTAAAAATAAGTATGGAAACATGAGGGGCTAGGTTGCAATTATTAGAAGACTTTATCTTTACCTATTTCACTTGATTTTGTTTCTCTTTTTCTCTTTATCTCTCTTTATTTTGATTTGCTTAGGATAGAATTTTATAGTGATATTGTTTATCTTTTATATTTTAAGTATCTATTTTGTGTACAAATACCATTGCAATATCAATAGTTGTAACAACCTACCTAACGAAGTCTTAGTATCTGATTATATAGTTTAGAGTGTTTTAGTGAGTTAAGAGTAAAGATGAGTAAGTAAATTTTTTGTTTTGATTAAGTATAGAATTCTTTGTATACACCACTTGGCGAACTCTTATCTTGGCAAAGATATGTGGTTTGGCAGGCTTTTTCGTTAAGTGTACGCCACCCAGATACTTTGGCAAACTCACTTGGTTTACTGTTGAATGGATTTGTTTATTATTTAAGTAAGGTAATTTAGTTAGTAAAATTGAGACTTAGTTAGAATGGAACTAGCTACTGTATATAAAAATACTTAATTTTTGATATGTGTACTTAATAACAAGAATCAAGAGGTGTTTGATTATATATAGGATAGCAGTGCCTTCACTGAAAATCTTTGTGTTTTCTCTTGTATTAACCTTCCTCTTTGATTTTTTTGGCAGTTCCTGAAAACCAAAGTCCAAAAAACCTGTCTAAAGTTGGGTTTGTTGTAGTCAACCAACTTATACATCTATCATAGCTCTCTAATAATTACTGATGAACCCTACGTTATTCTTAAGGTTATTTTAGTGTTTTTGACTCTACATGCATAAGTTTCAGACTGGTTTGTAAGAAAGGAAACTTCTTGGTTCTGGGTTAAGTGTTAATGTTTCGTGGATGCATGTTTAGATTCGATGAAGAAGTAATCTTATATGTTTAAATAACCTTATTTTTAGCTCAAGATACTACTGAAGGTCCGAGTGACAAAGGCAAAGAACTTGCTATTTAGACTTTATTATTTTTTTGGTGAGTTCCTTATTACTTCCATGTGTTGTAATTATCTTTATTCTATAATATTGTAAGGTAAGTATTCTTATTCTGTAAAGGATTATCAATGTATGTGTGTGTGAATAGTGGTTGTCTGTCCAGTCATTAATCTAGGTTTTGTATGTCTGGGATAAGAAGTATGGGTCATTTTCATGTTAAGTCTGTACCATCTGCTTCTAAAATGAAAGATATGATATGAACTGATCTATGGAAATGGAGTTAAAAGAAATATGTTGTGTAGCCTCCGGTAGGGCAGATATATATTGCAAATCAAATTGACATAACACAATTAAACATGCTACTAAATGATTTTGGAATGGGAGTTATAAGGAGAGAATGTATATGAATGAAATAAAAACATATTATATGAATCTAACTCTGAACTCTAGTTATGTGGCTGGCATGAAAATGAAATGCTTAAATTATGTTGTGTTGGAGTGTAGTATTCACCCATGTGACACACCATTGGTGTATTGAGTCTATCTGATTTTTGTATACACCAGAGGGTGTACTTTGTAGTTATGAGTGAATCCTTTACAAAATTGAACTATGTCATTAGTATTTTTACTTAAGTTTTCCATGAAACTCACTAAGTTCTTTTGAACTTACCTCTTTACCCTTTCCTTCACAGGCCTACTGTTGAATGAAGATTTTCTGAAGAACTACGATAGAGGACATCTGCTGTTGTGAGACATATGTTTATTTGTATTATGAATGACATATATGGCGATGTCTAGTTGTATCTTGAGAAGGAATTGTAATTGAAACTTATGATTGATAAACAATGCTTTAATGAAATTTCATCTAAGTTTTTGGAATGGTTTCATAATGTTATATATCGAATAATGAAATTATCTTTTTGAAGTTCATACGCCATTTGGTTTATACTTCATTTTAGTATTTTATTAAAGGTTTAACTCAAACACTACAAATTATAGAAAGTGCTCGCTAGAAATAGTTTAAAGATGGATGATTTCTTAGTAGTGACACATCATGCTTGGGTCCTTCTAAAGGATCAGGTTTGGTGTGTTACAATAATATTTGATGAATTTTTTATCCATTCATTTAAAATGTTTATAGTATCACGAGCCTAAAGCCAAACGACGTTTTTTTTCTTTTCTCTTATTGGCACTCTAGCACCCCAATACTTAACCCAATTGTTGAATACGAATTAAGAGATGTCACATGTATTGCCAGAGCAACTACAATCAATCACAGTCAATTTATACCATGTAATAATTAAATCTAGCTAAAGCATGCATTCAATACGATATAAAATCATTACCTGGTCTTATACAAACTTACTAAAGCTTAATTCTATCCCGAGTTTGAACTAGGACTAAACTAAAAAAAATTTCAAATTTGGGTATTGCAAAATCCATGGCTTGGTATTGCAATACCAAAGATAGTATCCAAACTTCAAATTTCATCAGGTGGATATCACAATATCTAAGGCTTGGTATCGCAACTTCGAAGAAATTAGCCAAGTTTTCCAACCTGAAAATCTAATTGTATGGTTTTTAAAAGTAAATCAAGGCTACTATCAAGGGTACGATATCGCGATATTAGGGTCAATCCACTAATTCTTGATTTAGTAAAATCATCTATCCATACTAAATCAATACTAGTCTAATATAATACGAAAGTAGCATAACTATTCATTTGTAACCACACATACTTCCAAACATTCAATCATTCTCATGAACTTACCTAATTCAAGGTTCTACATTTGCCACCTTTCATACCAATTTTTTTTTCTTTACCATACATGTTGCTCTAACAAATATTCAATATAATGTCTCACAAGCATCAATTCAACCCTTTAATACTTTATCCACCAACATGTTTATGCCATATAACTTATAAAATACTTATTTATGTAACGACCTGGTTTCTAAAGGTGCCGAAAACTACGGGTTCAAGACACCATTTTTGTAAATGGAGTCCGTAAATATTAAATAAAGGCAATTACGAACTTATTATATAGGTGAATTGAATTTTGGGTAGGTAACTTAGTCGAATTAGTGATTAATTAAGGTTCAAAGACTAAATTGTAAAGTCCAATCACTATAGATTTTTAATTAGAAAATGGCTTAAGGTTTAAAATAGTAATTAGATCATGCCAAGGTGGGTGTTAGTGGCTAGTGATGTTAATAGTGGATTTATTAAATAAATTTAAGTTTATTAAATTGTAATGACCTAAAAGTGAATGGTATCAGAAAATGCATTATACAATATTGAGGTAAGCTATTAATAATTATTGAATGAAATGTTATGATTGGAATTGAATACCTAGAGAGGGACTAAATTGAATAAAATAGAAAGTTTCATGACTTAATTGATACATGAAATTGGCATGAAATTGAGTTGAAATATGTTATTTTACATGATGAATTGATGTTGAATTGAGAATGATGGGATGTGAATTTAACTATATGATGATATTGCAAATTGGCTACTCTATTACAGTACCAGTTTAAGATGTAGATTGACTAATCTGAGTATCCGCATTGAAAATCTGAATCAGGTTAACATGATTATATCAATTTGTTTTGTGATTAAATGCAATTGAATTGTTGTAATCATGCAATAGAGAATGTGAATCAAATGAAATCAAGCCCTGGTGGCCGAAACGGATTCAAACAAGTTGGAAGACTCCATAAACGAATGGATTAGGTGATATTAGAAGTGGTAAATCGGAAATAGGAGTGATAAAGGCATGTTTTGATATTTATATGTTTAAAATGTTGTTATTATAAGCATAATGAAATGTCTATATAGATTGTATTGAAGTAGGATGAATTAGTGTTAGGTTTGTACACTTAACATGTTTATATTGAAAATGTAAAGCTTGGTAACTCCAAGTTATAAGTAAAAGGTAGATATATGCATATAGATATACATGTTTACTTAACGTAGAATTGTTAATGCTAATATTACATACTTTAATTACAAAAATACCACTAAGCGTATTTGCTCAGCTTACTATTTTGTTGTCTCTATGCACAAATATAGTAGATTCTCGGTAGATCAAGGGAAGTTCATCTTAGCATCTAGAAAATTAAACCTGACTCAGCAATGTTGGTGAAATTTATGTTTTTATAACAGTTTGGCATGCACCTATCTAGTTGAGTTACTTTTGGTGTATCTTTATGCCTATATGAAATCGAATATTAAATTTGTAATTGTGAATCTAGTTGATACTGTTATTATATGCTCAGAAGTACATTATGTGTTCATGATGTGCACGATGTTGCAACTTAAATTAATTTTGGATTAATTTGGCATGGTTATCAAAGGCATAGATATAGTATATTAGGTAACATATTTTAAATTGTTAAGGTTTAATACATTGTTGTATTAAGGCAAGGTGAATCATGTTTTGAGTGTTGAAACTAGCATAATTTAATTGGATGTTGAAATGTATGTATACATTTGGTGAATGGAAGAAATAGTAGGTTAAGGGTCTTAGATTTTGAAGAAATAGTATGTGATGTCGCAATGTCGAACATGCATCGTCATGATAAGAAGAGGACTTAAGGCCATAGCACAACAATGAACCCCATCACCGTAATGAGGCGAAGTTAGTATGTCACGTCGTGACGACATCCCAAACTTTCGAAAGCTCATATAAGACTCAAAAATAATTATTTATCGTATATTATGATATATTGCTTGTATTTGTATGTTTAATAACATGAATTGTAATTAAGTTGATTGTAGTTGCTTCGACAACAAATGTGGCACCTTTTGACTTAAACCTGGCGATTAGATCAGGTCTGGGGTGTTACAATTTAGCACAATCCTTTCAATCACATATTTACATGTTAAATTCCCAATAGCCATTTGCAAATCTACCTCTATTTCATTACATACCAAGTTTGCATTCATGTGATTAAATCAAATGCCAACCATTTACATCCAAACCATCAAACATAGTAAAACTCCAAAAAGGACTTTACTAGGTACATGCCATATAACTAACAAAAGAGGTTCACCAATGTTGTTGAGTTTAGGATTTTGATTGGATGTTGAATTTGATATTCTAGATCTCATATTTAAGCTAACTTACGCAAGGAAAACAAAATTATATGCTGAGTATATACTCAGTGGTATTTCTACAAATCAAATATCAAAATGCAAGTTAAGTTAAAGTATGACATTCAATAATCATGCCATTTATAACAAATGCAAATCATCATGCTAAATACACCATTTATGCCATATAATTCCATTTAAACATGTTTCATTAACTACTTTAAGAATATACTATATTAGTATACGATATTCCTAATTGAATCGATAGATTCGTCCAAATTCCATATCAATCTTCCAATTTATAATTTGGTTGATGTAAGCTTCCACAATTCCATTTCATATCAAATAGCATTATCAGATTTTTACGTTTTAAATTCATATTAACCTGACTCGGACTCGAACGAATACACGGATCCAACCAACACACCAATTTGGCACCTAATGCCTCATTGGACAATTCCAAAGTAAATATACTGCCCTCAAATCTCATCGGTATAATCAAAGTGAAAGTTGTGCCTAGAACTCATCAACACGCAATCGAAGAAACCCGTACTCAATCTATCCTATAACACGCCACTATATCAGACTCTACCTGAACAATTAATAGGGTAATATTTATTCAATTTCGAATACAGCTCAATTTCACAATTCATCATTTTTAATTCATCAAATTATTCATCATTTCATATATATCAAAGCATTAATCAATCTAATTCAAAATCAATGTCACATTTTGATCAATTTACACTATTTTAAATTTTGCTCATTTTAGTCCTTCATCACGAAAATCAACATTTTCTTACCAATTCAATCCAACTCGTTAATCTCAACTTACTCAATATCTTACCATGCTACACAAGGAAAATATGCAACAATTTAAGTGATTCAACTAATAGAAATACAAACTAGAAACTCCGAGCTATTTGTCGACGGTTTTGGCTTTTTCTTTCTCTCTTGAGGAATCCAGGTTGACGTCAGCTACGAATTAACATAACCATACACCATTTTTAATATTCAGTAAAATTCACAATCAATTTTCATTTTATATAAAATTTTTATTTTATTCAATTCAGTCCCTAAAATCGGTAATAACATAACTTTCAATTTACAACTTCAAATTGAAATTTAATTTCTCTATTTTCCATTAGGAACCTCCTATTTCTTATTTCTACAACCAATTTTACAATTTATGTAACGCCATAAAATTTCTCTGTTCGTTTTAGTGAATGTGTAACATGAATATATGTCTGCTTTAGTGGCTAAGTGTTCTGGGGGTATGTGGGAGGCCCTAGGTTCAAGCCATGCCTTTGGAAAATTTTGAATTTTTTCTAAGTTAAGCCTCACTCTTGTTCAGTAAGCTTTTATTTAATTGTTTGCAAAACCATATCAGAATGGGCTAGCTGGTCTAGTGGTTAAGTGGAGTGTAGGTGTGTTGGAGGGCTTGTGTTCGATTCTCTAGGAGGCAATGAGTATTATTTTTGCTTAAAGTTTGGCCAGAGTTGTGCTGAACTGGGATTCTGAGTGGTGGATGTGTAGTGGGAGTTGAGAGAGAAAATTTAGGGATTGAGATAGGGTAGGTAATGGGATTTGAGTAAAATAGTTTCCCAAAAATTCTCTCTGCAGAAAAAAATTAATCATCTTTTCCTCCACTTTTTCTCTTTCATTTTGTTTCTTTCTCTTCTTCTCTGTTCTCTACCGAATTCTTTCTCCATTCTTACTGTTGTTTTCATTTTTGTTTTGTTTTCCCTACTATCGTTGTTTCGCATCTCATTCTTTGGCACTTTTTTGTGCGTTATCGGTAAGTGTGGTAAGTACCATTTTTTGTTTTGGGTTATGAATAGTGGTTAATAGGATTCGTTTTAAGTTTGGAAAAGGTTAAAGGGCTGAAGTTAGTTGATCGGTGTCATGGTGGTGAAGAGACTTCGTTGTTCGATCTAAGGTAATGGTTTTTCGTTCGATAGATGAATACCCCATTTCAGGTTTAGTTCAATTTGATTGTTTAAGTGATTAATGGAGTGAAATATTAATCAATTTTAGGTTAGGGTTGCTTAGAGTTGCTTTTACATCGAAAACAATACAGGTGTGTACCCGAAACGTAGAAAACAGGGTTTTGCGAAAGCTAAAAACCCCACTGTCGACGCCACACGGGCGTGTGGTTGCCCGTGTGGTAGGCCGTGTGCGACTACACGGTCGTGAGATCGACGAGGCCAGGCCGTGCCCGTAAGACATAGCCGTGTGACGGCTAAGGCCAAATTGGGTCCTGCGGGCCACACGGGTAAGCTATATGGGCGTGTGACCCCATTTTCACTAAATTGATTGCTAAGGTTGCAAGGATCGCCCAAGTCGACTGTGAACATACTGTAGGGTCTGTAAGCATCACTTAGACCCCAATTGTGTGAACTAACTGTTTGATTTATATATATTTAGCATGATGATAGTATACATGTATACTGAACTGGTTATATGTACTGATATCATGAGATAGCATGTCATGATTTGTATATTGCATTGCATGGGGTTGGGTTGATTATATTTGGAGGAAGTGTACTGAAAGGCTCTTAAGCCTAATATACTGGTAGCTCAGCTGCAAATTACTGTTTTGTTCCGCATTCGATACTACCTAGAGTTTAGGGATGGGTGGGTTGATTTAATCCCCACATGGAGTGTAGGGTTGGACGAAGAGGTGTGTAGAGGCTGGTTGGGTAGGACTTTGTTACTGAATACTACATGACTGCTACTGATACTGTGATGGGCTAAGGCCCTACTGCATATTTGATACTGTACTAAAATGGGCTAAGGCCCAAACTGTTACTGATATTGAAAGGGGCTTAGGCCCAAAACTGTATTTGACTGTGCACTGTGTCTACTATTGTTTGTTTTCTGTGGGATTACACACTGAGTTTATGTAAACTCACCCCTCTCTGTTTAATGTGCACAGGTAATCCCTAGACCTAGACAGATCGGAGCGGTTGAGGACTCGACGGTGACCACAGTTTTTAGACTTTACATTTTTTTAATTTATGTTTTATGATTTTATTATTATTGGGATGTAATTTGAGGACTCTTGGGACTTTTGCATAAATTTTGTTTTTATTTATTTTTTGTGGAATTATAACTGCTAGTTGTAAGAAGTTCAATTTTCAAAAAGCTAACATATTTTCTAAACTCACGATTATTTAAACTGATTTGTTTTAAAAGCTTCCGCAACGAGAAATGTTTTAAAGCAAATGTTTTGTATAAGTAAAATGATTCCTTTTAGAACTAATAAGAGAGAAAAATAGGTAATAACATGGAAATGATTTTATTGTAATAATTTAGTTTTCGAACACACTATCATGTGACATCGCCAGATTCGACCATAACGCTAGGTCGAGTTTGGGGTGTTACATTTAATGGTATCAGAGCCAGGTTGCAAAACTCGGCTGTGGATTATAGGTTTAAAATATGGCCTTTGAAGAATTGGTTTTTAAATGATTTGAAATGTTTTTACTGAGTATGTGGTACACTGAGTCTCCGGCGCCAATCCTGTAAGTTTTCTGAAATTGATTTTTGCTTAAATTGAAAATGATATGATATTTTGAAACTACTGCAGGTAGTAAACTGTGTGAATACTTTAGTTAGTATATACTGGAAACTGTAGTTAAATTATACCTAGCTGATGAAGTAGATTGTTCTTGGTACCTCTTTGATTTCTTTGAAGCAAATGATTGAGACTTACCGATAGGTCTTTTTCCAGAGGATTGAACTTCCCTATTCGCCTTCTTTTTCTCTTTACTTAACTCTTCTGCTTTCTTTGCACGATCAGCAAGTGCTGTAAACTCTCTTATTTCCAAAATGCCAATTAGTAGTTTTATGTTTTCATTCAATCCTTCCTCAAAACGCTTACACATTTCTGACTCTATTTAGACCCATTCAGTAGCATATTGGCTTACCCAAACAAACTCTCTTTCATATTTCGTAACAGTCCTGTTTCCCTGTTTTAATTCTAGAAATTCTTTCCTTTTCTGATCTAGGAATCTTTGGCTAATATATTTCTTTCTGAATTCAAATTGAAAGAATTCCCAAGTAATATTTTCTTTTGGAACCACTGAACTTACAGTTTTCCACCAGTGATAAGCCGTGTCATTCAGCAGAGATACAGCACATTTCAAGCATTCAGCTGGAGTACATGATAGTTCATCCAACACTCGAGTAGTATTTTCCAGCTAGAATTCAACTTTTTCTAGATCATCATCAATTATAGCTCTAAATTCCTTAGCCCCATATTTTTTGAGTTTATCCACTGGAGCTTTTCCAATTCTGACAGATTTAGTACCCAATAATCTCTCAAGAACAGTCTGTGTAGTTGATGGGGGAGGTTGTGGTTCTGGAGCGGTTGGATTTCTTCTTAAATATTCAGGAAACCACTTATCCATCATTTCAAAGAAAGCTTCTTTAGAATATTCACTTCGACCTTCTGATTCAGACATTCTCTTGCTACTATCAGTAACCAATCGTACGGAAGCTTGAGAAGTACTCTCAGCTTCCTCGAGATCAGCTCTTTCTCAGTTGGAAGACATTTACTATATGAAAAACACATTTAAAATGGTCAAGAGATATCACACTATCATCAATTATATAATGGCATGTATAGCTAAATTCACACTTGCTACGTTAGTCCGAGAATCGACTAAACCGTAGCTCTGATATCAATAAATGTAAAGCCCCTCACTTGTGTCCATCGCTGAAACAGGATACGAGGTATTACTAGACTTTAATGTTCATAATCATGTAAATCCAAGCTATAAATACTCAACCAAATTAAAAAAAAATTACTTAATCACATGTATATTGTCCCTTATTCGAGTCCAAGAGGCCCAAAACATACATCGGAACTGATTCAGGATTAAATCAGGAACTTTCGAAATATAAATATTATTTAAAAAATTTTACATGTCTTGAAGGGCTACATGCCCATGTGGTTGGGTCGTGTGAATTTCACATGCCCGTGTCGTATAGAACACGCCCGTGTCCATGACCCGTGTTCTGATTTGAGAAAATCATTATAAATTGTAAAAAAAATATTTAGGAGACATAATTTATATGTTTATAATTCATAAATGTGTATATTTTCAAGAGAAATAGATGGAAACATTATTTGAGTCCTGTGCTATGAGATAATTGAACTTTAGTGCAGAAGGGTCGAAACTGTCAAACAGTGAATCAGGGGTAACTTTGAGGAATAAAATGTACTATTTGGCTAAACCAAAAATTCTTGAAATTTTATGGTAGAAAGGTACATGAGTCTAGTTTCAAGGAAAATTAATAGAACTTAATTTGGAGGTTCGTAGGTCCAGATATAAATATTTTATTGACTATTGTACAAGAAGACAGCTTATCATGAACTTGAGAATATGTTGGGAACATTGATAACAGCATGTTAATGAGTTGCTTATTGTTTTCATATGAACTTACTAAGTATAAAGCTTACCCCCCTTCCTTTCTCATGTTCTCTAGTGTTTCCAGGTTAGCTCGGGTTGGAGTTCATCGAAGATATTATCACACTGTCAAGCTATCGCTATTGGTGTAAGTGATTTCAAGTACTTTGAGTCTATGGCATGTATAGGAGTTTAAATATTTGAGTATGTGATATTGTTGTAGCCAAATGTATTGGCTTATTTTGATTATAGGGTTGGTAACCTATTTATTTATGAAAAGTCTTTAATGGCTTGGTACGAATGGTATGTGGATGTGATCATGAATGCTTAGTGATGAAAATGAGGTTGATGACATGTTGATAGCTATAGCATTAATGTGGTAAAGATGAAGGTAAAATCTATGATATTGGTTGCATGTGAAATTGCCATGGTCATGACATGTTAAGAATGTTTAAGTGTCTAATTTTTCCATGTTGTATGCTATTGTATAAGTATGCGTGCATGTGTTGTAAGGGTGACAAAATGGCTTAGAAAGTAGCCTTGTATTTGTCCATACGGGTAGACACATGGGCATAGGACACGGGCGTGTGCCTTGGACATGTGGCTTTAATTTGTTCATGACCAAATTGGCAGAATGTCCAGGTTTTTGAACACGGGTTCGAGACATGGGCGTGTAAAGCCTTAAAGCATGAAATTTTTCCAAGTTTTTCTTAAGTTTTCGGTGTAGTCCCGAACTGTCCCTAATGCGTGTTTTGGGCCTCGTGATCCCGTTTAAAGGACAAAATGTATGTGAAATGAAATGTTTTAAATTGATCAAAATTTTACGGCCTGATTTTATGTAGTTGATTGAGTTTAAGTCCAGTAACACCTCGATCCCTGTCTCGGTGTTGGATACGGGCGAGGGGTGTTACACACACAATGTGTACGTAACCTTTTCAAGTGTACACACAAAGTGCACGTAACCTTTTCAAGTATCACCCTTTCAGGTTACATTCCTTTTTATAATGAGATCAAATATTTCCCCTTTCGAGACAACCTATACTGCAACACATGTAGGACCTCATATACACAGTAATCACCTGTCCAATCGGAAATCAATATTCAAACTGATTTGTATGCCTTGTTATTAATTACAAATCAATATTTGCTTGTTACATGTTCATATCTACTACAAGTCATAACTCACATAATTCAATAATCAATTTAACACATTTACATGCTTAATTTAAGTTATACGAACTTACATTGATAATTAATCGTATCTTCTATTCCAGACTTTTTCTTTTCCTGTCTTTTTCTTTGTTCGACACTTACGGATCTATATATATAATTTTAATCATCAATTCCACATCCAATTGAGTCAATTTCACTTTCTAGGCAAAATTACCATTTTACCCTTGAACTTTTTATAAATTCTAATTTTGTCCCTAGGCTCGGAAATTGAAATTCATGCAATTTACTCCTTATTCCGAGCCTAATCAAAATTTTAATATAACTTTTACAGCACATATATTTCAAAAATTTCAAAATTTTTCCAAGAATTTCACTACTTTTCAATTTAGTCCCTACATATATTTTCACTAAAATTCACCTTGTAAAAGTGGTTTCTCTATCAATAACCTTTCATTTCTTATCATAAACTTTCTGTTTACAGCATATTCATCCATGGGTAATTTTCTAAACTTTAATTTCCTTTCAATTTAACCCCCCAAATAAAGAAATTAAGTTTTCCCGATCTTAAAAATATGAAAATCATTAAAAATGAGACATAGAACTTACCAATTCAAGCTTGAATTGTTTCCTTTCTCTCTCCTAGGGTTTCCATATATTTTATGAAGAAGAAGAAGATGATATAAAATGGGTTTAATTCTATTTAATCATTTATCATACTTTATTTAATACAATTTCCAATTTAGTCCTTAACTTTTTCCAAATTTTCCATGGATGATTCATTAAAATATCTATATTTTTTTCATCAATGATCTAATTGCCATATAAGCACCTCTCACTTTGAATTCTATAGCTATTTAATCCTCAGCTACTAGAATTCAACCTTGACATTTTATTCAATTTAGTCTTTTTTACAATTAGACACATAATTGATAAAAATTTTCTATAAAAATTTTCATGCAATATTCCTATCATAATACCTATCATTTTATGAAATTTGAATAATTTCATTTTTCGGACTCGGATTTGTGGTCCCGAAACCACTATTCTGATTTCACTGAAATTGGGTTGTTACATCATATGATTGGCTCCAGGGCCAAATTGAGTTATGATATAATATGTTTTATTCACACAAATTGTGACTTATCGGATATGAGAAAAAAGAATGATTGGCATAATTGCCTATTAAAATGACTATGGAAGCATGGGAATATATGAGTTTTAACAATTGAAAGATGTTGAAATATATGCTTGAAAAGTGAATACTCATAATTTAACTTGCATCTTTACTATGAGGTTTGAAATGACTTGTTAATTGCTGTGATACGTTACAAAAGAGAGATTACGATTGTTAGACGAATGCCAAGATATGTTAAATTATGCTTATAAGTTAATAGATTAAACATCGTGGTTGAATAAAATTATAACTATGAGATTTATAACAATTGGTATTATTTTGTGTTTAAATTGTTGAACTTGATAAATGTCTAATAAGAGTCGCTTATTATTTTCAAATAGACTTACTAAGATATATAGCTTACCCCTTTTTCTTTCCCATGTTTTATAGTGCCGTGAAGTTAGCCTGAGTTGGAGATCGCCAGAGATCCTATAACACTATCAAGCTATCATTTTGGGTATTGATAAATTCAAGTATTTTGAGTTATGGCATGTATAGGGACTTGGTTATTTTGTTATGCGCGTCATATGATTTTAGCCAATGTAATGGCTTGTAATCGTCAAAGGCTTGTTTTGTTATTTGGCCATGTAAGTTGGCTTATATTGGTTAACGTGGTTGTAAGCCTAAGTATATTCATATATGCGTCAATGTCTGTGGTGATATGATCATGGTATGCTTGGTGAATGTGATATGTTTGGAAATGTTGTAACGCCACAATTTTAAGGAATTCTGTGGATGTTGGCAAATTTTAATTTTTTGGTGTTCTGTCTGCTTGGCGTAGATTTAATCAGGTTAGTGGGCCTCTAGAAGGACCAATCTTAAGTTAAAACCTGGAAATTTTAATTAGTTTTGATTCCATAGGAAGAAGGGGTTCTGGTTAACTGGGCTTTTAAGTATTAATTGGGAAAAATTAAACACAAGGAAGCAGGTGGCAAAGTGGCATGTAACGCCACTGAGGAGGCTATAAAGGTGGCGTGTGGATGCTAGGGAGAACCAAGGCTCAATTCACAATGAAAGCATATTCAAAGAATTATTTTTATGGTTGGAAAGGGTAAGTAATGGAACTCAAGTGAAAGACTGTCAGGAAGAGTTTAAATTGCTCAAGGGATTGAGTAAGGAGGGGATAAGGGAGAGGATTTAGGAGCTGATTAGGGAGAGCAGTATTGGCCGAATAGCGGACTCTTAGGGAGCAATAGTTAGTCGGCCAAGGGTTTGCTTAGGGAGCAAATTTTGGCTAGGTTAAATGCCAAGTATAAATTCGGCATTTAGGGGTAAGTGTGCCGTTTTTCTAACTATCTTTCCTCCTCCTCCTTTCTTTTCTTTTTCTCTCCATCTACCTTCTCATCTTCTTTTCTCCATAGTGGAATCCTTCTACCACTCTTCCCTACACCACTTCCTTACTATTATTTCTAAGCCTTATAGTCGAATATCACAAAAGCCGAAATCCCGAAGGTTCATATTGTCTGTGCCGAATTCTCCTAGGAAAACCTACTGATCTTTCTTCATCCTTTTTGATAAATTCTTTCTTTTTCTGAACCCCAAACCTCTGTCGACAAAGCCACTACAAAACCCTCACCTTTTCTTCACTGTTGCAAAAAGCTGAAACGCATAGCCTTAGGGACATAGCCGAATTTTGAGATCTCTAAGGGCTCGAATTTTGTTATCATTTGAGGGGTTAGATCTGTATCAAAATCGAGTAGGAGTTAATTGGAATCATTGACCGAAGGAACCGGTGGTAAGTTTTCAAACCTAATCTTTATTTCAGGTTTTTAGAAAAAATCGAAACCCCCTAAAGGTTAGGGAGGCTGTCGATTTGGGCTTGTAGCTCTAAGGGTTGTTATAATTGTTTTATTTTGGTAATAGTGTGATCTAGAGGCTGCTAATCGAAGACTTGGACAAGTGGAACGACTGGATCTAAACCTAGTCGCTAATTTCGGCAAAGGTAGGATTGCTAGGGCCTAAGGTGTTTTTGGTCGAATATGGTAAGGGGGTTAATATGTAGTTCATTTTAATAGTTAGATTAACGTGTTAGTAATCCAATTTTAGGCAGTTCGTGTGTGGATCTCGTCAGCATATCGTCCAAACAGGTGTGTAACTGACACCCTTTTATAGTCTAGATCGGAAAAAGCCAAAAAATTGAAATGCCGAAAAACTGGTATTTTGTGGACCTGCGAGTGTGCGAATGCTCGTGTGGTAAATCAATTAACGTTTTTGGTAAACTACAATGTTTAGACTGCAAAGTGCATGATTTTTGTGCCTTCAATATTTTTGGGCTTTTTGGGCCAAAATTGGGATAGTGGGCCAACAGGCCCAATTCTGTAAGAACCCTCAGTAAGTGTTTCTGTTAGTACATGAAAGGTGGGAATATGCATGAAAACCTTTAAAATTGATAAAATTACTGAAATACCTTTATAGGTGGACAAATTACAGATTTACCCTTAGGAGTAAAATTACTGATATACCCATAGGGTTAAGGTTGACCTGAATCCATGTTTGACTGTTATTATTTACTGCATGCCATGTTATTATTATCTGATGCATGGGACTGGGATACTGATGGAGGAAGTACTGGAAGTGGCTTGTCCACGTACTGGAGGCTTTGCCTCAACTTACTGATAACTGAGCAGCAATGCTGCAACTGTGGAGTGTAGGGCTGGGTGGGTTGAGCTATTCCCACATGGAGTGTAGGGCTGGTACGGGTGGAGTTTAGCTATTGGTTATAGGCTGGGTTGGGCTTGCATACACGAATATGTCTAATCTGTTTTGGAATGGGCCTCTGGGCCATACTGTTATCTGAAAATGGGGTTAAGGTCCAGTTTATTGTATTCTGAAAAGGGTTTCGGCCCAATACCCACTGTTATCTGAATGGGCTTAGGCCCAATGGGCTTGAGCTGACTTGGGCTTTGGATGGGTTTTCCTTACACACTGAGTTTTCCAAACTCACCCCTTTCTTTTCCATCCTTGCAGGTGAGCCCTAGTTGGTAGACTTGGAGCTGGGTGGGATTCAGAGTGGCCACAAAGATTAATTTCTGTTTTTTTTAAGTTTTGCATTTATTATTTTAACTATTTTCATTCTGGTTTAAGTTGTAATAAGGCCGCTCTTCTTATTATTTCTATTATTTTGGGTTATTAAATTGGTTAGCTCCAGGGCGCGGTTTATAAAAGTTACTTATTTTCAAAATAACACGATAACCGAGCAAGACTTCCGCAATGTAAACATTTTCAAAGGAAATGAATATTTTAAATAAACTTAATCTTAATTAATTATTCATGGACTAGTAACAAGCTTAAAGTGTGGCAATGGATGTGTGCATGTCTAGGATTGGATCCGTGAAGAGCTTGGTACTTAAGCAGTCCAACAGACTCACCTCCTCTTTTCTAGCTTCCTACTTGGTGCACAGCTTCCATTCCCTTTAACTTAAAACAAAACATTCTTCAAACCCTAAGAAATATTTTTGGATAAAACATAACTTCTTTAGTAACATTCTCCATGTGACATGCTGAATTCGGCCATAACATCTGGGCTGGGTTTGGGGTGTTACATTTAGTGGTATCAGAGCCCGGTTGCAACCACTTGACTATGGATCGGGTCTAAAAAGGTTTTCAAAACTTTGAGCCCAGAGGGTATTTTTGAAAAATCTAATTTTTTTGAAAACAATTTTTTTGTTGAAAGGAGATAATTTCCAAACCTGTTTTCTTTAAACTAAAGGTGTGAGAAATGGATTTCAAAAAGGCCTAAATCTTTTGAGTTTGTCTGAAAACTGATGAGGTGGCACACTGAATCCCCGACACCAAGTCTGTAAGTATCTTTCTATTTTATATACTGAACTGTACTGTAGATAGTACTGAGCCTTAGAGATAGTACTATAGATAATGTAGCATTAAGGCTACAAAACTGAGACTGTAGGGTAAACTAAGCCCTAGGGAACTGAGACAATAGCTAAACTACAGTCGCGTGAGAACAACTCTGAAACTTTATCTGTTCATAAGATATTCTGTAATAAATAGTGGAAACAGTAAACTAACAGCATAAAATTCGTAATCAGATAAATCGATATGAGTACGAGAGCTACTCGGGAAAGAGGCCGTGGTCGAGGCCAAGGTAGTACTCAAGCTGGATCTTCGTCTTCTAAACACATACCAGCTAGAGTGGCACGACCACCACCAGTGGATGAAAATAGGCTGTATGATCGGGCTGCAGGGGACGATGCTCTGTCCCAGGCCATGTTAAGAGTTTTGGAAAAAGGTGGCCGGAGCTAATGTCGGGCCCATGAGTAGGTGGTCCATTTCTGAGCGACTCTTGGCCAACGGAGCGGAGGTTTTTAGGGGTATATTTGGAGTAGCCCCAAATGTGGCTGAGTACTGGCTGGAAGCCACGGAGCGGATTATGGATGACCTGGACTGCTTAGTGGAACAGAAGTTAAAAAGGGCGGTGTCATTACTGCGGAACGAGGCGTATCAGTGGTGGATCACTGTGAGAGAGGGTACCCCAGCTGAGAGGGTAACTTGGGAGTTGTTCAAGTAGTCCTTCAAGGTGAAATATGTCGAAGCTAGCTATATGGATACACGAAGAAAGGAATTCCTGAACCTAACCTAGGGTAGTAAGACTGTTGTTGAATATGAGGCAGAGTTTCTGCGATTGAGCCAGTACGCTAGTGGCATTGTCTCCACCGAATATGAGTGCATGTTCGTTTTGAGGATGGCCTCAGGGGTGAGCTAAGGGTGCTCATAGCTCCGCAGAGAGAGCGCGATTTTGCTGCACTGGTAGAGAAGGCTAAGATAGCCGAAGAGGTGAAGCAAGCCGAACGAAAGAACCGCGACAGGGATCGAAACCAATTCAGGAGGGATGCTGGACCAGCTGGTGCTGCAAACTGAAATGTTAAGAGAGCTAGGATGGAGAAACCAGTTCGAGTAGTTCCGATGAACACAGTTAGACCACAAGCTTGTGGAGATTGTGGTAGAATGCATCTGGGGGAATCCTGGAAGCGTTCTGAGGCTTGTCTTCATTGTGGATCAAAGGAACATAGGATCAGGGATTGTCCTAGGAGGCCAGCTCAGACTCAAGTGGCTGAACAAGGGGCTGTACAACCTGTCCAACCAGCGCGAGGTGGACCGCCGCTGCCGAGAGGTCGTGGCCAAGGTCACGATGGCAATGGCCGTAGACGTGGGGCACCTGACAGGGGTACTGTTAATACTGAGGTTCGTCAGCCAGTTTTGGTATATGCTGCTCGTCGCCGCGAGGAGAGTGACGCACTTGATGTCATAACTGGTACGTTTTTTATCTCTGGCGTACCTTATACTGCTCTGATAGATGTGGGGTCAACTCATTCGTATGTTACGTGTGACATTTCTGGGGCATTGGGTGTTCACTTTGAGGAGACTTTGTATGGGGTAACTATGATAAATCCTTTAGGTAACTCGGTTAAAGTAGAGAAACTCTTTAGGGAGGTGCCTTTAGAGACTCAAGGTAGGATTTTCTATGGAGACTTGATGGAGTTACCATTCGGAGAATTTGATTTGATCCTAGGGATGGATTGGTTGACCAAGCATAGGGCAACGCTGGATTGTGCAGTTGAGAGGATGGTGTTAAGGACTGTTGAGGATAAAGAGGTAATGATTATTGGAGAACGAATAGATTACTTGTCCAATGTGGTATCGGCTTTGAGGGCTGAGAAACTGATGCGTAAAGGATGCGAGGCATATTTGGCTTTTGTAAGCCAAGTTGAAACTGAGGATCTGACTGTGGGGATCGTCAGAACTATTAGGGAATTCCGGGATGTTTTCCCAGAAGAGCTTCCTGGATTACCTCTAAATTGAGAAGTTGAATTTGGAATCGATTTGCTGCCTGGAACAGCTCCAGTATCCATTGCACCCTATAGGATGGCACCGAAGGAGTTAGTGGAACTGAAAGCTCAAATCCAAGAGTTGTTGGATAGAGGCTTTTTTAGACCTAGTGTGTCTCCACGGGGAGCACCGGTCCTGTTTGTGAAGAAAAAGGACGGGACGATGCGCATGTGCATCAATTATCACCAGTTGAACAAATTGACGATAAAGAACAAATACCCACTACCAAGAATCGATGATTTATTTGACCAACTTAGAGGAGCTTCGGTATTTTCCAAGATAGACCTTCGATCTAGATACCATCAGCTAAGGGTAAAGGAAGTGGATATTCATAAGACAGCATTCAAAACTCGATATGGTCATTATGAGTTCCTAGTTATGCCGTTTGGGCTGACGAACGCACCTGCCGCTTTCATGGATTTAATGAATCGAGTATTCCAACCTTACTTGGACCGATTCATGGTAGTTTTCACCGATGATATTCTGGTATATTCAGAAACCGAGGAGAAACATGAGGAGCATCTACATATTGTACTGCAAGTGCTGAGAGAGAAGCAACTGTATGCGAAGTTTAGTAAGTGTGAATTCTGGTTGCGAGAAGTGGCTTTTCTAGGTCATGTGGTTTCTGCTGAAGGAATTAGAGTGGATCCTTGAAAATTTGAGGCAGTTCTGGGATGGAAACCACCGAAGTCAGTATCAAAAATTTAGAGTTTTCTGGGTTTGGCAGGCTATTACCGGAGGTTCGTAGAGGGATTTTCTCTGATTGCTGCACCATTGAAGAAACTGTTAAGGAAAGGGGTAGAATTTGTCTGGACTGAGAAACAGCAAAAAGCTTTTGACCATTTGAAAAAGGTATTGACTGAAGCACCAGTGTTGATTCAACCGGAGTTTGGGAAGGACTTCACTATATACAGCGATGCGTCGCATGTGGGGTTAGGATGTGTACTGATGCAAGAGGGTAAGGTGGTCGCTTATGCTTCGCGACAGCTTAAGCCTCATGAAGCGAACTACCCTACGCACGATTTAGAGCTAGCAGCAGTGATCTTCGCATTGAAAATCTGGAGACATTACTTATATGGAGAAAAGTGTATCATATACACAGATCATAAGAGCCTAAAGTATCTGTTGACTCAGAAGGAGTTAAACCTTAGGCAACGAAGATGGGTAGAGTTGCTTAAGGATTACGACTATTCGATTGAGTTCCACCCAGGTAAGGCTAACGTGGTGGCTGATGCATTGAGTCGAAGGGTTGTTACTGATTTGAGAGTCTTGTTTGCACGTTTGAGTCTGTTCGACGATGGAAGTCTGTTGGCAGAATTGCAAGTGAGGCCTACTTGGACTAAGCAGATTAATAAAAAACAATTGAAGGATGATTCGTTAGTTCTTCGATTTCGGCAAGTTGAGAATGGTGAGAATGAGGATTTTGGACTGAACACTGACGGAGTTCTGTGCTTTCGTGGAAGAGTTTGTATTCCGAAAGACCTTGAATTGAGGCGGTTAATTTTAAAGGAGGCTCATGGTGGACCCTGTGCCATGCATCCTGGAGGGAATAAGTTATATCGAGATCTACGAGAGGTGTACTGGTGGCCTGGACTAAAATGGAAGGTGACTGAATTTGTTGGGAAATGTCTAACGTGCTAGCAAGTTAAGGCTGAGCACCAATTACCTTCTGGATTACTGCAACCGGTGAAAATTCCACTGTAGAAGTGGGAAAGAGTAACTATGGACTTTGTGAGTGGGCTACCTTTGACACCCACCAAGAAAGATTCTGTGTGGGTAGTTGTGGATAGGTTAACAAAATTTGCACATTTCATACCAGTTCGTACTGATTATTCACTGCAAAAATTGGTCAAGTTGTATGTGGCAGAGATAGTGCGACTGCATGGAGTGCCAGTGTCGATTATTTCTGATCAAGACCCTAGGTTTACATCTCGGTTCTGGCAGAAGTTGCAGAAGGCATTGGTACATGATTGGATTTCAGTACTGCTTTTCATCCTCAGACGGATGGACAATCAGAAAAGGTTATTCAAATTTTGGAGGATATGTTAAGAGGTTGTATCATTGATTTTCGTGGTAGTTGGGAGGACTACTTGCCATTGGCGGAGTTCGCATACAACAACAGCTACCAAACAAGTATTCAGATGGCTCCATATGAGGCACTTTATGGGCAGAGATGTCGTACACCTACGTGTTGGACGGAGTTGGGTGAACAACAAGTGCTTGGACTGGAGTTAGTGGTAGATACTGAAAGTAAGGTTAAGTTGATAAGAGATCGATTAAAGGAGGCATCTGATAGACATAAGTCGTATGCGGATCTAAAGCGCAAAGAGATTGTGTGACAACCCTAATTTGACATTAGTCAGAATGTGGTTTCGGGACCACAAAATCGAGTCAAAAATTTATTTAAAATTTATTTTCATAACTTCTATGTGTGATAGTGCATGTGTGAAAAATTTGATGTTTTAATTTAGTCTTATGAATGGGAATTTTACTTGAAAGGACTTAGTTGAGAAACCTTGAAAATGGGATAGGCAAATGTGTAGTAGCCAAACATTTTATGTTTTAGTATTATGGAGGACTTGCATGTCAAATAGACAAATTTTAAATGTAAATGGCCGGCCAACATGCATGTAATCATGGGTTCTATTGTTTTTATTTTAATTGGTGGGAATTATATATATATAATTAATATAGAAATAAGCATTTTATTATAAAATGATTTTTATATTGTGAAATAATGAATTTATAATAGTAAATGGTGATAAAAACAAAGTTACATGATCCTTTCTTTCATTTTGCCGAAACCATAAAGAAAAGAAAAGAAAAAGGGAGCTAAGACATTCAACTGGAGAATGTATAGGTTAAGGTATGATATCATGTGATTCTTTTGGAATTTTTGTGAAGTTGAGTTTGTTTTGATGCTTATAACGTGACCCATGGGTTAATTTTTTTTAGTTTGTGATACATTAAGCATTCAGTTATGTTCGTATATGTTAAATTGATGATGTTTTGTAGTATGTGATTAGAAATAGTTATAGATGAGTATGAACTAAATAAAAATTTCTATAAACGGTTAAAATGGACAAAAATCTTAATCGACTATTGTTGAGCAAGGTGAATTTATGTTTAATTTTTATTTTAACTTAATTGTTAGTAAGTGTTTTATGGGTGCCGAATGTGGTAATTGAAGATGTCTTAATGAATAATATGGGTGGCTTGGGTTAATAACATTCGGTCAAAGATTATGTGTGCTAGTAAGTTTGGTATAATGTATAGGCTGGTTTTGTAGTCAGTTATTTTGGGAATGAATGTATATACAAGCCATGTGAAAATGGCTAAATTCTTAAGTTGGTTTTAGTTGTGTTTTGGTTGTGTATGATCATGCTATGAGCTCATTAGGGTTAATATCTTATAAGTGAATGAAGTTTTAGTTGTTATGTGCATTAAAAATAATTGATGATTTGGGTGGTATCTATGGTTGATTCGGTTATGGTCTTTGCATGAGTAAAAATATACATATGGAAATGGTTGTATTTTTAGTTGATATTTGTGTTCAAAATGCTTCAATTTGTTTTAGCCACATGTGCATAAATTGTAATAAATCTGCTTGGGACAGCAGCTGTAATGTGATTTTGGAAAATCACCATAAATTGTGAGAGTGGAGTTAGAAGATGAATAAAATATGTACTTAAAATCTTAATGAGTCTAGTTTCAAATGAAATCAATGAGAACATATTTTGACTTCTGTACAATTAGAAATTTGATTCGTAATAAAGGGCGGTCAGAGTAGTCAAACAGTGAAACAGGGGGAAACTTTAAGAAAATTCTGGTATTGATTGGCTAAACTAAAAATTCTTAAAATTTTATGGATAAAATATATATGAGTCTATTTTCAGGGAAATTTTACGGTAATTGATTTGGAGTTTCGTAGCTCCAGTTATAAATGATTTAGTGACTGTTGCTCAGGAAGACAGCTTACAGTGAAATTATGATTATGTGGTAAACATTGACAAAAATTTGTTAATGAGTTGCTTATTGATTTCTTATAAGCTTACTATGATCAGTAAGTGTGAAAGTCAAATATATATATTATATTTATAAAGTGATCCTTGAATAGTCGAATAATGACTAGTTTAAAATCTCTGAATTTAAGCTCAAGAGCATAGAGGGACAAATTCGGATAAGGGAAAAGAGAAAGTAATCGAATAGCCGTTGTAATCGTTCGGCAACATTCGAGGTAAGTTCTTAAGTGTTTAAGCTTGATTCCCTTTTATATGCCTAAGAGTTAAATTAATATGGCAAGGAGAATGTAAATTTTATTTGGTTAATGTGCCGAATATGTAATGATTTAAGGCTATAAGCCGATTATGACTATCATGCTTAAGTTGAATTGGATTTGGAAATTTGATGCACTAAATGAGTGTCACAATGAATAAACTATGCCGTATATGTACTGGTAGAGATATCACGATTTGTGATTATTAAATATCTAAAGGAAACCATGATGTGTATAAAATTATTATTATTAGTCCTTTGTGGTAGCCAAATATGGCTTGGCACTAAAGTGATTAAATGTGAACTTCGATGAGGTAAACTATTAAAAGTGTGGTGCTTTAAGACTATGGGCTAATATGATATGTTGATTCGTTCCGTAAAGTAAATTATTCAGGTACGAATAACCTAATTAAGTATATGTGAATTAAATGAATTTGATGATTGATGTGAATCGAACATATAAGAAATGGTTTCATGTTTATATTCAACTATGAGACCTTGTGTTAAATCGACAATCGATTTCGTTCAATACATTAAGTTGGTCAGGTATACGATATGTACTTATGCATGTTAAATCGATTGGAATTGAATCATGAATGTGAATTGAGAAGCATAGGTAAAAATGCCTATGTCATATATGTGAGTAAGGGTAAAACCATCGTAAATTATCGATAAGGATGGGCTATGTGCGGAACTAACTTATAATTGCTAATTTGAAAGGTTGTGTATGAATCGATGAGCAATATGTATATATTAGGTGAATTGTGACCTTTTAGTTCTACTTGAATTAAGTTGTGCGATAAATAATTTATGTATATGACTTATAGTCGAATGGTCACTATGGGTTAAGTTTGAATGGTGAAATGGATATGTGATATTTATGTATGACTTTTGAACCGAAATGTAAATGATGGTGTTCATATGGAGCTTATATCCGAATGTAGTAAATGACTACTAATGTGATATGTTGAATGAGATATGTTAATATATGATTAAATATGCATGATATTTGATGTGTATCCGGGCTTAAAGACCCGCAGGCTATATGCTAAAATTATATCTGGGTTAAATCCCGCAGGCTTCGTGCTGGTATTATATCCGGGTTAAATCCCGCAGGCCTAATGCTGGTATTATATCTAAGTTTAAAGTCCTGTAGGCTTCGTGCTGGTGTTATGTTTGGGTTTTATACCTCGCAGGCCAAGTGTTAGTGAATTTGATAAAGTATATGACTACGAGATCCTATGCTAAGATGATAAATTGAACTCATATTACACATTAAGTGATTCAGGTATGTGATATATATATTATATGTGAGATTGATCTGACGGGAATTAAGAATGTGTAATGAGAAGCATATGAAAAGATGTTGTAAATTCATATGTATATTTGTATATGTGTGCATTCAGTTATTATGCAAAGTTACAAGATAGTTTTCGATATGCTATTTATCTATGAATGTTGAAAGTAAGTGTGGGTAAGAAATGATACACTAGTGAAATTTGAAAGAATTAAAGTTAATCCGGAAGCTTGTAAATACTATGTTTATATGAGTTTGAGTATAAACGGAGTAAAATGATATGTGTTTGTGCATAATCAGCCAAATAGTATTGTACTTAGAAAGTGTTATGTGCTTTCGAACATTTGGTTTGTTTTTAAGTTCAACTGTTTAAATTGCTTAAGACTTACTAAGCTTATGAAAGCTTACTTTGAATGTTATGTTTCTCTGTTTATTTTTGTAGATCGTTGACTCTTACTATTAGCTCGGGGATCGTCAGCACTTCGTTACACTATCTACTATTGTAGTAATCATGTGATTTGGACTTAGCTTATGGCATGTATAGGATAGACTATAAATAGAATGATATTTTGACTATTGTATATAAGCCATGCGAATATGGCATCTTATGGAAGTTTACTTTTATAAGTTTTAAGTTCGATCCTTGTTTGTGTCTATTAGTTATATAAATAAATGATCTTTTATTTAAGAAAAGGTTCAAAATTTTACTATTCTGATCTGATTCCTAATTTCTGGTAACCTCTCGTCCTATTCCGACGACGGTTACGGGATAGGGGTGTTACAGATTGAGTTTGCTATTGGGGATATGGTTTTCTTGAAAGTTTCATCTTGGAAGAAGATCTTGAGGTTTGGCAAGAAAGGCAAATTGAGTCCGCGATTTATAGGGCTTATCGGGTTCTTAAACGGGTAGGGCCAGTAGCATATCAGTTAGAGTTACCACCGGAGTTGGAAGGAATCCATGACGTCTTTCATGTGTCTATGTTGAGGCGATATCGATCGGATCCTTCACATGTTGTGCCAGTGGAGGAGATTGAAGTAAAGACTGATTTGACCTTTGAGGAAGAGCCC
This sequence comes from Gossypium hirsutum, assembly GCF_007990345.1. Lineage (NCBI taxonomy): Eukaryota > Viridiplantae > Streptophyta > Magnoliopsida > Malvales > Malvaceae > Gossypium > Gossypium hirsutum. Next base: position 54,637,209 of record NC_053428.1, on the reverse strand, counting down.
GTGCAAATTGTGGATAGAGAGGTTAAAGTTCTAAGAAGGAAGTCGGTTCCATTGGTAAAAGTACTATGGCGTAATCATGGAAGGGAAGAGGCTACTTGGGAGTCAAAAGAGACTATGAATCAACAATACCTCAATTATTTGGATTAGGTAAATTTTGAGGCCGAAATTTCTTTAAGAGGGGTAGAGTTGTAACACCCCAATTTTTGGGAATTCTGTGGATGTTGGCAAATTTTAAATTTTTGGTGTTTTGTCTGCTTGGCGTAGATTTAATCAGGTTAGTGGGCCTCTATAAGGACCAATCTTAAGTTAAAACCCGGTAATTTTAATTAGTTTTGATTCCATAGGAAGAAGGGGTTCTGGTTAATTGGGCTTTTAAGTATTAATTGGGAAAAATTAAACACAAGGAAGCAGGTGGCAAAGTGGCATGTGACGCCACTGGGGAGGCTGTGACAGCCCAAAGTTGACCCTAGTCGGGAAGTGGTTTCGGGACCGCTAAACCGAGTCACCGAAATGTTTGAATGTGATACTTATTGTCTAGAATATGTAATCATGAATGTGTGAAAATTTCAAGCTTCAATTTGGTTGATTTCATGTGAATTTAGTCAATAGGACTTATGTGAGAAAATTCTAAAATGTGATAGGTCAATGTGTGAGGACCTATTAGTGCATGTGGACAAAGGGGGGACTTGCATGTCAAATTTCCCCCCCCTAATGAGTAGTGGCCGGCCATGACAAGGAATGATGGGCAAAACATGTCATGAAACATGTTTTGTTAATGGAAGAATAAAATAAGGAGTATGGGTAATAAAGAAATGGAAACAAAAGAAAAAAAAAATGTGTAGTTGCCCCCCCATTGCCGTGAGCTAAAGAGAAGAAAGGAGAAAAAATTGTGTTCATCCTTTCTCACCTTCATTTTAGCCTAAATTAGAAAGAAAAACAAAGAAAAAAATTTCTCATCCTTTGGTTCATCCTTGGCCAAAAATTTTAAGGAGGAAAGAAGAAGAAAGGTGAAGAGATTCGGCCATGCATGTAGCTAGGCTAAGGTATGTTTGATGATGTTTCATGAGATGCATGCATGATTTAGTTGTTAGCTTGAGTTCTACCTAGCCCATGGTCTAAATCTTGCTATGTGATGGAAATGGCACTTGACCATGGATGCATCATTCTTGGTTGATGTTTGATGTTGTGGTGATGAGGTATGAGGATGAGTTAAGATTCGGCCTAGGTGGAGGTTGTGTTAATGCCATTGCATGCAAAATATGAAGCTTGTTAATGATGCATGTGATGATGGCTTGATGATTCTTGAACCTCCTTTTTAGCATTTTTGTGTGAGCACATATGTGCATTGGTTGCTAAATGGAGAAGAATCGGCTAGCAAGATGTGTGCTAAGGCCGAATGTAACTTTGCATGTTAATGAGCAATGTATGTGTTAAATTGATGAAAAGGGGGAGGATGCTTTACTAGTGTGTATATGTGTGTATTAAGTGTTGAAATCGACCCCAAAAATAGACATGCATATTCGGCCAAGGGGAAAGAAATTAGCTAATATGTTGTGTTGATGCATGATTTTTGCATGTATGAGACTTTAATGTCTAATGTATAAATATGGGCTAAGTGCCTTGTGTTCATCTTTTTGATGCCTAAATGATGAAATCAATTTATTTGTTTGATTAAGCTCAAGAGCAAAGGGGAAATAAATCCGATAAAGGGAAGGAAAAAGTGGTTGAATAGCTAGCGGAATCGTTCGACAACACCCGAGGTAAGTTCTTGAGTAAGAGAGCTTAAATTACAATGTGATTAAATCATGCTCTATGTGTGGCTATTGAGCCGAATGTGCAAGGACGATATGTGCCTTGTGTTTGAGTTTCGCAAATGAAAATGAAATGTGAATGTGCATGATTAATTGAATGCTGTCCGGGCTAAGTCCCGAAGGCTTTGTGCTAAGTGAATATATCCGGACTAAGATCCGAAGGCCTTTGTGCGAGATACTAAATCCGGGTTAAGTCCCGAAGGCATTCGTGCGAGTTATTAAATCCGGGTTAAGTCCCGAAGGCATTCGTGCGAGTTGTTAAATCCGGGTTATGTCCCGAAGGCATTGTGTGAGTTACTAAAACCGGGCTATGTCCCGAAGGCACTTGAACGAGGAGCTATATCCGGTTAAATTCCGAAGGTACGTGATTTGGAAATGAATGAGCTTGCTGTAAAATTCCAGCTAATACTCGAAAAACATCCCAATATTGGGATATGTTACGTATGTGTTGAATTTAATCGAGCCCTTACAAATAAATGTTCGCTCAGTTGATAAACGAGCTACCGGCCTTCGGCCAAGTTAGTTTATTGTGTATGTACATAAGGGTTGTTAATGTTGTGAAGCAAGTTTGATATCGGTAAATTGCGTATTATGAAATATTCCGTTTAGCTAAATGTGTGCTATTATTTGTGCATGCTGGAATTCCTTGCTCAAACTTACTAAGCATAAATTGCTTGATGAATCGAACCTTGATGAATCTACTTTCATATGGAAGTAACGAAACAATCATAGGAACAGTACAGTAAGAGATATTCGGGTTCTTGTGGAACAGGGCCAGAACAGTTTCTGGATTCCCTGTTCCGCCTTTGGAAATTCACTATAAATTGACCAGAGATAATTAGGGGTCATACCATATATGTATGGATTCCTCTCTGAGTCTAGTTTCCATAGAAACAAACGGCATCAGTATTGAAGCTCTGTGCAGAGAGATATCCCAGTCGTAATGGGAAAGGGTCAGTGTAGTCGACCCCTGTAACATGGGATACTTTGACTAATAAACTGTACTAATTGGCCCGACCAAAAATTCTAGAAAAAAATACATAGGTGGGGACATGAGTCTAGTTTCAGGGAAAAATCACAAAACTGAATTTCGAGTTGTGAAACTCAAGATATGATTTTTGAAGCAACTAGTACTCAGACTGGGCAGTGTCTGGAAAATTTTTTTCAAAGTTTGTTAACATCTCGTGTCCGACTCCGGTGTCGGTCTCGGGTTCGGGGTGTTACATTTTATTGGTATCAGAGCTACGGTTTAGTCGATTCTAGGACTACCGTAATGTGTTGGGTCTAGCTATACATGCCATTTTATGTGATTACTTGATAGTGTGGTGACTTCTGAAAATTGTAAATGTGTTTATAGTAATGGATCCCGATCGTGACCGAGAGGTAGCTGATGATCTTGAGAGTGTAGCGCCTGCTCCCGCGCAAGGGACAGTGCCGGCAGACTCTCAACCTAATGCTAGTAATTCGAATGATGAAGCTAGACAAGCATTCTATAGCGTGATGAATGATTGGTTCAACCAATACATTCGAACTAATATGGCTGTTCCACAACCTCCATTCCCGACAAATACTACCCCCGCACCTACAATACCACCGGTAACGGACCAAATAAGGTCAAATAAGCCCCCAGTTGACAGAATCCGAAAACATGGGGCTATTGAATTTAAGGCTATGGATAGCGATGATGCCGAGCAAGCTAAATTTTGGCTGGACAACACTATCCGGGTACTCGATGAGCTATCTTGTACACCCGATGAATGCCTAAAGTGTGCTATCTCCTTGCTACGTGATTCTGCCTACTATTGGTGGAGTACTCTGACTTCTATTGTGCCCCGAGAGCAAGTAACTTGGGGGTTTTTCCAAACTGAGTTTCGGAAAAAGTATATCAGTCAGAGATTTGTTGATCAAAAACGGAAGGAATTTCTTGAGCTTAAGCAAGGCTCCATGTCGGTTACTGATTACGAGCGAAAATTTGTTAGACTTAGCAAGTACGCTCGGGAATGTGTTTCGTCCGAAGCTATTATGTGTAAACGCTTCGAGGATGGGCTGAATGAAGATATAAAAATGTTCGTTGGCGTTCTTGAAATACGAGAGTTCGTGGTACTTGTTGAACGAGCTTGTAAAGCCGAAGAGCTTAGAAAAGAAAAGCAAAGAGTTGATGAGGGAACTGGAGAGTTTCGTAAAAGATCCTCGGGGAGGTCTCTTCAACAGACATCGAAGAGATTTCGAGATGATGCGGGCCAGTTTAGAGGCACTTCGGGCCTTTTTGGACGAGATCGTGATCGACCCCCTGTGGGTACACGAGGCACTTCGGTCGCCAGTGTTGGGAATGAACGTCGAGACAGGACGAAATGCCGATATTACGGTAAATGGCATTCGGGGAGTTGTAGATTTCCTGACCGCTCCTGTTACAAATGTGGATCAGTTGACCACTTCATTAAAGATTGCCCGAGGTTGTCGGGACAGAATGCAAATCAGAGTGGGAGACCGGGTGCTACCACTGCTCGAGGTAGACCATCTGGAAATATGGGCAATGCTAGTGGTGGTCAGAGAGGATCTAGAGATGATATAACCAGATCCGAAGCCCGTGCGCCTGCTAGAGCTTATGCTATACGTGCCCGCGAGGATGCTTCTTCGCCTGATGTTATTACCGGTACATTCACTCTCTTTGATACTATTGTAATTGCTTTGATTGACCCCGGTTCTACTCATTCCTACATATGTGAAACCTTAGCATCCAGTAAGACTTTACCTATTGAGTCTACTGAGTTCGTAATTCGGGTGTCAAATCCCTTGGGTCGTTACGTGCTTGTCGACAAAGTGTGTAAGAAATGTCCCTTGGAAATTCGAGGTTTCTGTTTTCCGACGGACTTGATTCTTTTGCCGTTTGATGAATTTGATGTTATCCTTGGGTTGGATTGGTTGACCGCGCATGATGCGATTGTGAATTGCAAGAGCAAGACTATTGATTTGAGATGCGCAAATAACGAAGTAGTCCGAATTGAGTCTGCGGACTTGGAGGGGATGCCAGCTGTAATATCAGCAATGTTGGCACAGAAATATGTAAGAAAAGGGTGCGAAGCATACCTTGCGTATGTACTTGGTGACAAAGAATTTGAAAAGAAACCCGAATCTGTGCCGGTGGTTTGTGAATACCCGGATGTTTTTCCGGAAGAATTACCGGGTTTACCACCTGTTCGGGAGGTAGAGTTTGGTATTGAGCTTGTACCTGGGACTACGCCGATTTCGATAGCTCCGTATCGTATGGCACCAACCGAGTTAAAGGAGTTGAAAGCTCAGTTGCAAGAACTGACGGATAGAGGTTTCGCTCGACCAAGTTTCTCACCTTGGGGTGCACCAGTATTGTTCGTGAAAAAGAAGGACGGAACCATGAGGTTGTGCATTGACTATCGTCAGCTGAATAAAGTGACGATAAAGAACAAATATCCGTTGCCGCGCATCGATGATTTGTTCGACCAACTGAAGGGAGCCTCAGTGTTCTCAAAAATAGATTTGAGATCGGGCTATTATCAGTTGCGAATCCGAGATTCAGATATTCCCAAAACTGCCTTCAGAACGAGATATGGTCACTACGAATTCTTAGTGATGCCGTTTGGGCTCACTAATGCCCCTGCAGTATTTATGGATTTGATGAATCGGATCTTCAGGCCGTATTTGGATCGGTTCGTAGTGGTGTTCATTGATGACATTTTGGTCTATTCAAGAGACGAGACCGAACATGCTGAGCACCTGAGGCTAGTGCTGCAAATTTTGCGAGATAAGCAGTTATATGCTAAGTTTAGTAAGTGTGAGTTCTGGTTAAGAGAGGTTAGTTTCTTGGGTCATGTGGTATCCGCGTCGGGTATTCGAGTTGACCCGAACAAAATTTCAGCCATACTTGACTGGAAACCTCCGAGAAATGTTACTGAAGTTCGGAGCTTTTTGGGGCTCGCCGGTTATTACCGACGATTTGTGAAAGGTTTCTCGATGATAGCCACACCAATGACGAAGCTACTTCAAAAGGATGTTAAGTTCGAGTGGACGGAGAAATGTCAGAAAAGTTTCGACCAACTGAAAACTCATTTGACTGAAGCTCCAATTTTGGTGCAACCCGAATCAGGTAAAGAGTTTGTCATCTATAGTGACGCATCCCTACTTGGGTTGGGTTGCGTATTGATGCAAGAAGGTCGAGTCGTGGCCTATGCGTCGAGACAATTGAAGCCACACGAGAGGAATTATCCGACCCATGATCTCGAACTAGCTGCCATCGTGTTTGCTTTAAAAATATGGCGACATTATCTGTTTGGTGAGAAGTGCCATGTATTTTCGGAGCACAAAAGTCTCAAATATTTGATGACTCAACGAGACTTGAATCTGCGACAAAGACGTTGGCTTGAGTTGTTGAAAGATTACGAGCTTGTCATTGATTACCACCCGGGAAAGGCTAACGTGGTTGCGGACGCCTTAAGCCGGAAGTCATTGTTTGCTTTACGAGCGATGAACGTGCATTTGTCTGTTCTACCAGACAGTGTGTTAGTAGCTGAATTAAAAGCTAAACCATTATTGACTCACCAAATTCGTGAAGCTCAGAAAGTCGATGATGAATTGGTTGCAAAACGGGCTAAGTGTTTTCCGAACGAGGAATCGGAGTTTCAAATTGATGATGATGATTGTTTGAGGTTCAGAAATCGTTTGTGTGTTCCAAGGAATTCGGAACTCATTTCGATGATTCTGAACGAAGCCCATTGTAGCCGAATGTCAATTCACCCGGGGAGTACGAAAATGTACAACGATTTGAAACGTCAATTTTGGTGGCATGGTATGAAACGGGACATCTCCGACTTTGTTTCGAGATGTTTGATATGTCAACAAGTGAAAGCGGAACATCAAGTGCCTTCAGGATTACTCCAGCCGATCATGATACCCGAGTGGAAATGGGATCGAGTCACAATGGACTTTGTGTCCGGACTGCCCTTGTCAGCAAGTAAGAAGGATGCGATATGGGTTATTGTTGATAGACTGACTAAGTCGGCTCATTTCATCCCCGTACGTACGGATTTTTCATTGGAGAAACTAGCTGAATTGTACGTTTATCAAATTGTGAGATTACACGGGGTACCTGTTTCTATCGTGTCGGATAGAGATCCGAGATTCACCTAACGATTTTGGAAGAAATTGCAAGAAGCTCTGGGTACCAAGCTGCAATTTAGCACTGCTTTTCACCCCCAAACCGATGGTCAATCCGAGCGGATAATTCAGATACTTGAGGATATGTTGAGATGTTGCATCCTCGAGTTCAGTAGTTCATGGGAACGGTATTTACCTTTGATTGAATTCGCTTACAACAATAGTTTTCAATCAAGTATTAAGATGGCACCTTACGAGGCTTTGTACGGTCGTAAATGCCGTACACCATTGTTTTGGACCGAGCTCGGTGAAAGTAAAATTTTCGGAGTTGATTTGATTAGAGATGCTGAACAGAAGGTAAAGGTAATCCGTGAAAGTCTGAAGGTAGCCACGGATCGTCAGAAATCGTACGCAGATTTGAAACGAAAAGACATCGAGTATCAGGTGGGAGACAAAGTGTTCCTTAAGGTTTCACCTTGGAAAAAGATACTCAGGTTCGGCCGTAAGGGCAAGTTGAGCCCAAGATTCATTGGGCCGTACGAAATCTCCGAGCGAGTTGGCCCGGTTGCGTATAGATTGATTTTGCCCCCGGAGCTTGAAAAGATTCATGACGTCTTTCATGTTTCGATGCTTCGACGCTATCGATCTGATCCATCGCATATAATTAGCCCATCAGAGGTTGAAATTCAAGACGACATGAGCTATGAAGAAGAACCGATGCGTATCCTAGCTCGTGAAGTGAAGGAGTTGCGAAACAAAAGAGTTCCGCTAGTAAAGGTGTTATGGCTCAAACACGGGATCGAGGAAGCAACTTGGGAGACCGAGAGCTCGATGAAAGAACGATACCCAAACCTATTTACCGGTAAGATTTTCGGGGACGAAAATTTCTTAAGTGGGGGAGAGTTGTGACAGCCCAAAGTTGACCCTAGTCGGGAAGTGGTTTCGGGACCGCTAAACCGAGTCACCGAAATGTTTGAATGTGATACTTATTGTCTAGAATATGTAATCATGAATGTGTGAAAATTTCAAGCTTCAATTTGGTTGATTTCATGTGAATTTAGTCAATAGGACTTTTGAAGCGACTAGTACTCAGACTAATAAACTGTACTAATTGGCCCGACCAAAAATTCTAGAAAAAAATATATAGGTGGGGACATGAGTCTAGTTTCAGGTAAAAATCACAAAACTGAATTTCGAGTTGTGAAACTCAAGATATGATTTTTGAAGCGACTAGTACTCAGACTGGGCAGTGTCTGGAAAATTTTTTTCAAAGTTTGTTAACATCTCGTGTCCGACTCCGGTGTCGGTCTCGGGTTCGGGGTGTTACAGAGGCTATAAAGGTGGCGTGTGGATGCTAGGAAGAACCAAGGTTCAAGTCACAATGAAAGCATATTAAGGGAATTATTTTTATGGTTGGAAAGGGTAAGTAATGGAACTCAAGTGAAAGACTGTCAGGAGGAGTTTAAATTGCTCAGGGGATTGAGTAAGGAGGGGATATGGGAGAGGATTTAAGAGCTGATTAGGGAGAGCAATATTGGTCGAATGGTGGACTCTTGGGGAGCAAGAGTTGGCCGGCCAAGGGTTTGCTTAGGGGGCAAATTTTAGCTAGGTTAAATGCCAACTATAAATTCGGCATTTAGGGGTAAGTGTGCCATTTTTCTGACTATCTTTCCTCCTCATTCTTTCTTTTTTTTCTCTTCATCTATCTTCTCCTCTTCTTTTCTCCATAGCTGAATCCTTCTACCACTCTTCCCTACACCACTTCCTTACTATTATTTCTAAGCCTTATAGCCGAATATCACAAAAGGCGAAATCCCGAAAGTTCATATTGCCTATGTCGAATTCTCCTAGCAAAACCTACTGATCTTTCTTCATCCTTTTTGATAAATTCTTTCTTTTTCTGAACCCCAAACCTCTGTCGACAAAGCCACTACAAAACCCTCACCTTTTCTTCACTGTTGCAAAAAGCCAAAACGCATAACCTTAAGGACATAGCCGAATTCTGAGAGCTCTAAGGGCTCGACTTTTGTTATCATTTGAGGGGTTAGATATGTATCAGAATTGAGTAGGAGTTAATTGGAATCATTGACCGAAGGAACCGGTGGTAAGTTTTCGAACTTAATCTTTATTTCAGGTTTTTAGAAAAAGCCGAAACTCCCCTAAAGGTTAGGGAGGCTGTCGATTTGGGCTTGTAGCTCTAAGGGTTGTTATAATTGTTTTATTTTGGTAATAGTGTGATCTAGAACCTACTGATCAAAGGCTTGGACAAGTGAAACGACTGGATCTAAACCTAGTCGCTAATTTCAGCAAAGGTAGGATCGCTAGTGCTTAAGGTGTTTTTGGCCGAATATGGTAAGGGGGTTAATATATAGTTCATTTTAATAGTTATATTAACGTGTTAGTAATCCAATTGTAGGCAGTTCGTGTGTGGATCTCGTCAACATATCGTCCAAACAGGTGTGTAACTGACACCCTTTCATAGTCTAGATCGGCAAAAGTCGAAAAGCCGAAATGCCGAAAAATCGGTATTTTGTGGACTTGCGAGTGTGTGAATGCTCGTGAGGTAAATCAATTTATGTTTTTGGTAAACTACAATGTTTAGACTGCAAAGTGCATGATTTTTGTGCCTTAATATTTTTGGGCTTTATGGGCCAAAATTGGGATAGTGGGCCAACGGGCCCAATTCGGTAAGAACCCTCAGTAAGTGTTTCTGTTAGTACATGAAAAGTGGGAATATGCATGAAAACCCTTAAAACTGATAAAATTACTGAAATACCTTTATAGGTGGACAAATTACAGATTTACCCCTAGGAGTAAAATTACTGATATACCCCTAGGGTTAAGGTTGACCTGAATGCATGTTTGACTGTTATTATTTACTGCATGCCATGTTATTATTATCTGATGCACGGGACTGGGATACTGATGGAGGAAGTACTGGAAGTGGCTTGTCTACGTACTGGAGGCTTTGCCTCAACTTATTGATAATTGAGCAGCAATGCTGCAACTGTGGAGTGTAGGGCTGGGTGGGTTGAGCTATTCCCCACATGGAGTGTAGGGCTTGTACGGGTGGAGTTTAGCTATTGGTTATAGGCTGGGTTAGGCTTGCATACATGAATATGTCTGATCTGTTTTGGAATGGGCCTCTGGGCCATACTGTTATCTGAAAATGGGGTTAAGGTCTAGTTTATTGTATTCTGAAAAGGGCTTCGGCCCAATACCCACTATTATCTGAATGGGCTTAGGCCCAATGGGCTTGAGCTGAATTAGGCTTTGGATGGGTTTTCCTTACACACTGAGTTTTCCAAACTCACCCCTTTCTCTTCCATCCTTGCAAGTGAGCCCTAGTTGGTGGACTTGGAGCTGGGTGGGATTCAGAGTGGCCACGAAGATTAATTTCTGTTTTTTTTAAGTTTAACATTTATTATTTTAACTATTTTCATCCTGGTTTAAGTTGTAATAAGGCCGATCTTCTTATTATTTCTATTATTTTAGGTTATTAAATTGGTTAGCTCTAGGGTGCAATTTATAAAAGTTATTTATTTTCAAAATAACACGATAACCGAGCAAAGCTTCCGCAATGTAAACGTTTTCAAAAGAAATGAATATTTTAAATAGACTTAAACTTAATTAATTATTCATGGACTAGTAACAGGCTTAAAGTGTGGCAATGGATGTGTGCATGTCTAGGATTGGATCCGTGAAGAGCTTGCTACTTAAGCAGTCCAACAGACTCACCTCCTCTTTTCTGGCTTCCTACCTGGTGCACAGCTTCCATTCACTTTAACTTAAAACAAAACATTCTTCAAACCCTAAGAAAGATTTTTGGATAAAACATAACTTCTTTAGTAACATTCTCTATGTGACACGCTGAATTCGACCGTAACGTCTGGGCCGGGTTTGAGGTGTTACAAATGTACTATATGGCATGATTGTGTAATGCTTGGAATTTTGATCTATTGATGAGATGAGGAATATGAGTATATTTGTTTTAATGTCCTTTGTGAATGTGGAAACTTGCACAATTTGATATGGAAAGGTTGGTGTTTTAGGCATGTTTAATAATGGTATGAGAATGACATGTTATTGTCTTGGTTGTGATTGTTTGTTTACTTTTACATGCTTAAATTTGTGTCATGTGATGTGGCGTATATGTGTGCAAGTGAGGGTGGCAAAATGGCTTGGTAAATAGCCTTGTTTTTGTCCATACGGGTAGACACACGGGCATATGTCTAGGCTATGTGTAACACACTGTCAGCCCCATGGGCATGTGATCCTGCCGTGTGTACCCTGTACCTAAATTGTTGCAAAACAAAATGCTCAATATTGAGCACACGGGCAGAGACACGGGCGTATGTCTTGGCCGTGTGACTTCAAATTGCCTTTGGGTGACAAACAGAGAGTTACACAGGTTCGGGGCATAGGCGTGTGTGACCACACGGCCAACCCACATGGCGTGTCCCAAGCCACATGGGCGTGTGGCCCTTAAAATATGAAAAGTTTTCTAAGTGTTGTAAAGTGTTCTAAAGTTCTTGGCTGAGTCCAGAATCACTTCCAATGTATGTTTAGGGCCTCGAGGGCTCATAATAGGGACATTATGATTGAATACAAAAAGTTTTAAATTTAAACGTAAATTTATAACCCAAAAGTGTATGTTTGCTTTTGTTTAAGTCTGCTAATGTCTCGTGCCTTGTTTCGGCGTCGAACACGAGTAAGGGGTGTTACAGTTCTGATGACAGATACGGGTTAGGGGTGTTACAAAAATGATACCTCTGTGTTTTGAGACGTGCGAGGAAGTCAATATAGATATTTGTTATTGATACCTTTGCTCGAGTGTCGATAGTCAGGGTAAATGTATCAATACTATATGCCAGGTACCAGTAATTTTTGATAGAATGATTTTTGTGCGAGAAGTAGAATGCAAGTTTAGCATTGATTTTCCATTCGGTATCGATATCATGTGTCCAAATTATCGATACCTTAGGGTCAATATCGATACCTACATGATTATCTTGAAATTTTGCTAAATAATCCTAATGCATGTTCAATTATTACTATAAGTTTATTTAACGTATGTTTGGCATGTTCTAATGATGATTGATAAATGTTTGACTAAAAAATTATAAGATCACTGATAAAAAAGATGATTTCTTAATAATGTGACAATTTACTGTGAGTATGACATGAGACGGTGCTGTGGCATTTTAATATCCGGACTTGGCGACCAGGCCGGGTATAGGGTGTTACATATATTATTTAGGTAAATTTTTTGTACCATACCATACACTGTTTCTTGACATTTTTACCCTAATAATCCAAAAAACATAATAAAATACCAAAATGAATCACCCTACCAATTTGTAACAGACGACTAATTTTGGTAATTAATTTGTAAGGTTGTCCATTTTGGTATTTAATTATTTTCATATTACCTAGGTAAAAAATGTTGTACCATACACCGTTTCTTAACCTTTTTACCCTAATAATCCAAAAAACATAATAAATTACCAAAATGGAACACCCTACCAATTTGTAGCAAACAACCCATTTCGAAATTTAATATTGTAGCAAACAACATATTCTTGTAATTAATTTGTAAGCTGACCCATTTTTATATTTAATTTTTTTTAGATTATTAAGGTAAAAAATTTGTACCACACACAATTTCTCCTCTTCTAATGCAAACAAAGAAATAAATAATAATTATAAAGTAATAATGTTGAACAAATATAAAAAATGAAATGTACACTAATGTAACAACACATAACACAACTAACAAATCCATTCAGACAATAAGGATTACAATACAAATAAATAATAACATAATTACAAAAAATATTATAAATGTGATGTACCTTTAAATCTTAGTTTACTGAAGTCCCCTTTCCTTCCAAAATCACAAAATAAGACAAATTTTTAGAATTAAAAAAAACAAACAAAAAAATATATATATCCAAACTGTTATGAATATTTTCTTATTAAGCGGATGTCTATCAAAATCATGATAAGTAGAGTTCTATTTCATTTATACTTCTCATGTCTATAAATATAGACTTTAGAGAAACATTGTAAAGATTCTGTTTGATTAATAAAATACGCTCTCTTTTTTACTCTCATATTTTCTTTGTTCTCTACTTTCTATCTTATAACACAAAAAAATTAATTAAAATTATACCTTTAAAACTAAGAAGGTTGTTGCCTCCTATATACCTTAAGACACAAAATATAAACATTTATGTTAGTTTTAGTTTTAACACAAAATAAACTTAAACCCAAACAAAAAAATGATAAAAAATATCTTTCTAACACTTTTGTTGTTGTTGCCTCCTCTTTCAAACACCCCAAATCTTTCTTCAAACCCTTTTCTCTTCTCTTCTCTTTTATTTCTTTTTTTCTTTAAACAAACATGCCCTTATACGGGGAAATTTTTAAACCTCAAAAGGAGGCCCGAAAATTGGGCTAATTACCTAACCACCAATCAAGAAATTTTTTTCTTATGACTGTCCGATCACTTCCACCAGGAGTGCCACCTGTCGCAGCGATTCTGCAAGTGCCACCTAACAAAAAGGCACCATCCCTATTGGTGTTGCCTACAAACCGTCCTCCATCTAATTAAAATTTTAATAACCCCTAAACTCGTATATAACCATATTTAACTCGTATAATTTCAACACCGATGTCGCCCTAATACTACCCTCCACCATTAAAAATATACTTTTTTAAAGTTAATAGCGATCAATGATTGGTGTCAGAGACAAGGGTGGTGATGCCTATTCACCGCCCTCACCATACCATTTTCGTAAATAATGGTGGTAGAATAGCATTTTCATAGATAATTTTGTTTCTTGTATTATTTAGATAAAAAAAGCCTTATTTTTTATTTAAAACTGATTTTCTAAAAATTAATTTTAGTTTTATTTAAAACAAAAATTTGATATTATTATTATTTTAAAAAATAAACATAAGTGGGTATCTCTCATGCTAAAATTTCAAAAAATAAATTAAATTAGAAATAATTTAAAATTAATTTCAAGCAACTTAATTCAATTTTAAATCTTTAAATTGAAGACATAAGAATTCAATCTAGTCTCTATTTTAATTCCAAATTTAAAAATAAAGTTATAACAAAATGGAAACAATGATGAGGAGACCTTTGATAATTTTAAGCCCAAGTCAAGGGACAAAATTAGATTTCTACAATTATTATTATTAGATTAACGTGGAGTTGTGTGGTTATCCAAGACTCAAGGAAGAGATGGTTAGGATAAAAGAAAACCATTGTGTCTGAAAACTATTAATAATAATAGTGGAGAATTTCTAGTGGTTTTTCTTTCATGGATTCTCCCCACCATTTTCATTCTATTTTCCTTCTTTCACCTTTGAAAACCTTCTTTTTCACTGCCTTTTCTTACTTTTTATTATTCCAATGTGTTGAAAAAAGGGCTTTCTTACATTGGATCAAGGATTTAGGAAACAAAAGCTTGGAATTTTTTGAGCTTGGATCACCAGACAAGGATTTTCATGTTTTTGTATGGCTCTATATCTGGGAAAATCTTGTAGGAACAAACATAAGAAGATTTAAACCATAAAAGTTAAGGATTACAAGGGAATTGGAGAATGTCGGACACCAAGGAGACGACAAGGACGAATGATACTTCGTTCACAATTTATTCTCCATCGTCTAAACACAATGCAAGCTCTAGTGATGCCTACAAAAGCAATAAATTGTCAAAGCCCAATGATGATTCACCGCCATCAAACAAACAATCACCAAAAGTAGAGCCACCTAAAACGTCACCACCGCCACCACAAGAAGAAAAACATTCACCACCGCCACCACTAGGAGAAAAACTTTCACCACCACCACCATCACCAGCAGAAAGAACAAATTCACCACCAAAACAACCACCAAAAAGTTCACCCTCGCCATCTCCGCAATCATCATCTGGCTCACCTCCTACTCCTCCCAAGCAAGAATCACCTCCAAGTACTACACCGCAATCGCCACCACAACCACTTCCAACGCAAAAACCATCACCGTCTCATACCCCTCCTACCCAACAATTACCGCCATCTCCCAGTAGCCCTACTCATGAACCATTACAATCTTCACCTAAAAATTCTCCTCCTGAATCTCAACCCACTGAAAGTTCTTCAGATAGCAAGCCGTCACTAGCACCGTCTTCACCTGAAACCTCAAAATCACCACCGTCAACAAACTCCACATCAACATCAATAAATGGATCTGAGGAATCAATGCCTGCTTTTTCTCCTAAAACGGCAGTAGTTCCGCCTTTACCGAGCTCGCCCATTAGTCCTTCTAACCCAGTTGGAGGATCTTCCAATAACAATTCAAAAAGCACTAATAATAGACAACGCACCATTGATTTAAGACATCCTAGTTATGGAATTGTGATTGGTGTGGCAATAACGTCTATTGTTGTCATTGCATTCATTGCCTTTTCATTTATTCGAGACAGAAGAAAGGCGAAACAAAAAAGTCACTCTACTAATTTCGTGGCACCACCAGCTAACATTTCGGTGACATTAGGTAAAAATCGAGTTTTTGGTTGTTTGAAGGAAAAACATCATCTAATAAGCTTTAAACTCTTTTTTTTTAACATTTTATGTTAGATATGCAGATGTGACTAAAGGACATCCAACCCAAAACGAGAATGCCCTTAGTAATTCTCAACACAGTTGGGATAGTCGAAAAGGACAAAATCATACTTCTCCAGGTTCGAGTATTATATCTCCTTCTAAGACATCTTTTAGCTATGACGAGATGATGGAAATGACCAATGGATTTGCTCAACAAAATTTGATCGGCGAAGGTGGGTTTGGTTGTGTTTATAAAGGCCAGCTGCTGGGCGGTAAAATCATGGCAGTTAAGCAGTTGAAGATCGGTAGTGGACAACGGGAGCGAGAGTTCCGAGCTGAAGTTGAGATTATTAGTCGCGTTCATCATCAGCATTTGGTCTCTTTGGTTGGATATTGTATTGCTAACAATCATAGATTGCTAATCTATGAATTTGTTTCAAATAGCAACCTTGAACGTCATTTGCATGGTAAGTTCAGTTTTTCGGGCGAATCCAAATTTATTAGCTCTCAACCCTAATCATGTCTTCTATATTAATTAATACTAAAAATATTAATTCAAATTTATTGTCCATCAGATTCGGGACTTTCGGTGCTTGAATGGGCCAAAAGAGTCAAGATTGCTATTGGAGCTGCTAAGGGTTTGGCATATTTACATGAAGATTGTATGTATCTCTTCTTTCATTCTTATGACATTTCTATTTGAGATGAGCATATTATTCAATTTTAGTTTTTGACTACCTACAGTGAAATCGAAGGGGGATCATCAAGAATCTTTAGACATTCATATCCATTTTATTTTTGTTTAGAGAGTGACATATATTTAATTGCTATAGTAGAATAAAAGTGTTCAAACAAGATTTAAAATATTATCACTACATGCCAACTTTATACATTTCTCCTCAAATCTAATAACAATGATTGAAAATACAACTTTAGATCATTCATCGGATTATTGACTTGCAAGAATCAATAATATCAATTGCAAAAGTTATTAACTTGAATAGTTGAATCAAGAATCAAAGTTATTAAGATACTGGAATTCATAAGGTTTCGCTATCGAAATTCATCTAATACAGCGATGAAAATTTCCTTCAGGGTTGATTCATATTACAAAAGGAGGCTACATTTCTTTCTTTTAAAGTTAGGGTTTTTCCTACGATCCTACAAGATTAACTTAATAAAAATTAAGCCCAATTACAAGCTTAATTTAAAATTTTAAAATGACGACTGTGTCAAAGCAGACAACTTAGGTTGCGTTCTTCTCCCCGTTTGTAATGAGCTTTTGTTCAAAAAAACACTTTTACCTAAAAGCATTGCAGAACAAGCATCAGTGTAAAAAACTTTTAACTTTAAAAAAGCGCTTTTGCACAGATGGAGAAGCAGAAAAATTTGGCTTTTCTCAGCCAAAAGTGCTTCTTTGGCTTGTATTTCCTATTTTAACCTACTTCTTTGCCTTTACTCTTTCTTCTCTGCTTTGTTCCTATTCTCCACCGGTGGTGAGTTTTATTTTTTGCATCTCTTCTTCTCTTTCATTTTTGAAATAATTATGATGTTCACATTTTTTCACTTTTTTTTTCAGCTGGGCATCCTGTTTTTCTTCATATTCGAGCTTCTCAACATCTCTGCAACTGCTGTTTTGCTTCATATTCAAGGTTTTATCCTTTTCATCTTTGGTACTTTGGCAAGGATTATGCTTAAAAGAGTAACATTGTAACCTGCTGCTGTGTTTTTACTGCTCATAAAATAATCTGTGATGATCTAATACTGGCTTGCATTTGTGTGGTAGATATCTATGTGATACTACAACAATGAATTCACTTTAATAAAAATTTTTAAAAGCTTATGTTCACTAGCCAAAAACCAGATGGTGTTTGCTTTGTAGATGCCACAGCTAAGAAACTATCTTTCTTTTAACATAGCCAATTGGGTTCTCAAATGTCTTACAATATATCTATTCCGCCTAATACATTCAATGAGCACTTCCACTTTGATTTTCCTTTGGTTCCTCTCTATGATTCCTCATCCGATAACAATCTTCAATCTTTGATGACCCAACAAAACCCAATTGACGAATCCAATTGCCTTAAATTTCTTTCTCAAACATCCCAATGCCTTCTAAGATGATATTTTGAGTTTGGAGTTATTGCTTGTAACATCCCGAAATAGGGCCTAAACGGAACAGTGGTTACGAAACCACAAATCCAAGGTAGAAAAATTTATTTTATTATTATTTTCAGGTTCATGATATGATTGCATGATTGTGTGAAAATTTCGTGATGAAATTCTATGCATAAAGTGCTTAAGTTGAGATTAGGGACTAAATCGAATAATTCGCAAAACTTGCATTCTAGAAGTTTTTAGTATGAAATTGCTTTGGAATATTAATTAGGAGGGTTTAAATAACAATTTGACCAATTTCTAAGTTCATGGACAAAATAGGACATGGATGGAATTTTTGAAAGTTTAATAAGGAAGGGCATTTTGGTCATTTGGATATTAAATGAAATAAAAAGGGAAAAATAACACAAAATTCATCATCTTCTTCATTAGCACGAAATGTCAAGGGTTCTCCATAGCCAGGGTTTGTTTCAAGCTTTCAAGCTCCATAGTAAGTGATTCCAAGCCCCGTTTTTAATGTTCTTTACGTTTTCGGAGTCCCGGTAGCTCGATAAAGCTTATGCTAGCAATAATTTAAGTTAGGGTTCATATTTTGAAAAATACCCATAGGTGAAAAGTGTTTATTTTGATGTTTTATGATAGAATATGAGGTCTTAGATTATATTAGACAACTTGTGCTACTCGGTTTTAGGTAAAAACGAGTAAAAGGGCTTAATCGATAAAAATACCTAATAGTCCTAAGTATATGTTAGAGTGAGAATTTGATTTTGCTATAGAAGGGAAAAATGATCAGTATGTCATAAAACATAAGAAAATAGGCTGAAGTTTAATTTACGAGATTTGGGGAAAAAGTGTAACTATGTAAAAGTTTAGGGGCAAAAATGTAATTTTTCCAAAGTTTGAGTAAAGGACTATTTTGATAAATGTGAATATTAAATAAGTTAAATTTTCTATTATAGATCAAGAAGAGCGAAATTCGGGAGTAGATCGGGGAAAAGAAAAAGTAAAGGACTAAATTGTAAAGTTTAGTCACATTTTGTATCGAGGTAAGTTTACAGTAAATAAATGCAATATTCTTTTATTTTACATTATTATTTTCAATTTCTGACATTTATATACTTATTTTTTTGAGAATATTTAAAGTCAAATTAAAGGCGAAGTGACAGAGAAAAAGCATTAGGAAGCCTCGTTTGAACCTTAGGAATGTTAGGATATTGGGGTTGACAGGATAGGACAGGACAGAAATGAGCCATGTAAGTCCATATCAGATATATGGCTTTGGAGACAGGAATGAGCCATATAAGCCCATATTAGATATATATATGGCATTGGAGACAGGAATAATTCATGTAAGTCCATGTCGAGGACATGGCATTAGCAGGATATTGATGACAGGAACGACCCTAGTATCCTTAGTATTCCGAGTGGTTCAACGGGTCATTGTACATGTTAAATTACAGTGAATTATCAGCAAAAAGGGAAGGTAGATTATATTTATGAATAGTGAAAGGTCAGGTAAGAAAGAAGGTAAGTGAGTAAAGAAGAAGGTAGAAAATGAGAATGAAAAGAAAGTTTATGAGGCTAGGTGACATTATGTATATTTATTCATTATGTTGAATGTTGTAATTTATTTGCTTGTAAGCTTACTAATCCTAGTGCTTAGTCTCTTTATTTTCTTTTGCTTATAGTTTTTATCAAGCCACTCGGCGATCGAAGGAAACGTCGGAAACCGATCACACTATCGAAGAAATCACATTGGTATAGTTAGACGTTTCGTTTTGTGTATGGCATGTATAGGAACTTGGTTTCTTTTGATATGATATGATCAATGAATAATGTGTAAATACTTGCTAGTGATTAGCTAATAGAATGGATGATGATATACATGTTTAATAGTATGTATGACTAAGTAGTAACTATCACATGAAAATTATGAAAAATGTGAAAGTAACTTAAAAACAGATTCTAGTATCAGAAATAATGTGACTTTGAAAAATCACAAAAAAAATTGTAGAGACATAGTTTGATGGTGAATAATATATGAAATTAAATCTCATTGTGTCTATTTTCATATGAAATTAGCAAAACAAGTAAAGGTTTTGTATTTTATAAGATATCTGAGTTTTAGTGAAATAGGACCAGAGTGATTTCTGGATCTCCTGTTCCAACTTTGAAAATTCACCATAAATTTTAAAAAAACAATTAGGTGGTTTACTTTATATGGTTAGAATCCTTATTGAATCTAATTTTAATATAAACAAACTTTATAGTCATATGAATTTTGTACAGGGAGAAAAGGGGTTCGTAGTAAGTAGAGGTCAGTGCAGTCGAATTCTGAAACAGGGGTAACTTTAACTAATAAACTGTACTAATTGGCTAAGTCAAAAATTCTAGAAAACAATTAATAGATATATATATGAGTCTAGTTTCAGGAAAATTTTACGGATCTTAATTTTGAGTTTTGAAACTCGATAAATGAATTTTTAAGTAACCATGATGCAGAAAAATAGTTTATTCCGAAAATTAAAATAAGTGGTTTAGAGTTGTTTAAAAGGTAAGATAAGTTTAGTAACACCTCAAGCTTGACTCCGGTGACGGTTTCGGGTGTGGGGGCATTACATTTATTGGTATCAGAGCAGGTTTAGTCGGTTCTCAGAACAGTTAGTGTGAGTAAAAGTCTAGCTATACATGCCATACCTGTATTTTGATAGTGTGACGACTCCTGACGATTTTTATATATTTTGTTTTATAGTAATGGATCCCGAGCGAGCTGGTGATGATGATGTAGAAAGTAATACGCCTGCTCCCACGGAAGGGGCAGCGCCATCTGAGAATAGGCCAGTAACAGTTGATCAAGGAGGAGTGACTCGAGAAGCTCTCTTCCAAGCTTTGAATGATTGGTTTTCCGAGTTCGTTCGTACAAATCCGGCAGTTAGACCTCCACCCCCTCATGATTCTCAGGCTACCCATGTAGCTCAAGCTCCCCCAGCCACAGGTACAGTGATAAGAGAAAAGCCACCAGTTGATAGAATCAGGAAACAAGGGGCAGAAGAGTTCCGAGCAACAAAAGATGATGATGCAGAAAGAGCAGAATTTTGGTTAGAAAATACTATCAGAGTCTTTGACGAATTATCTTGTACACCCGAGGAATGTATGAAATGTGTAGTATCACTTCTTAAAGACTCAGCCTACTACTGGTGGAAGACACTTGTATCAGTTGTACCAAAGGAGAGGGTCACTTGGGATTTCTTTCAGGAGGAATTTCGTAAAAAGTACATCAGTCAGAGGTTTATTGATCAGAAGAGAAAGGAATTCTTGGAATTGAAACAAGGTAATATGACAGTGACCGATTATTTGAGCGAATTTGTCAGGCTTAGTAAATATGCTCGAGAATGTGTGTCCACAGAGGCTATTATGTGTAAAAAGTTTGAGGATAGATTAAATGATAATATCCGACTGTCAATGGGTGTCCTAGAAATAAAAAGTTTGTTATTTTAGTTGAGAGAGCCTGTAAGGTAGAGGAGCTGTTAAAAACAAAAGGCAAAGTTGAGACAGAGACACAAGATACAAAGAAGAGACAGATGAGCAGGTCATTCCAGGCTACATCCAAAAGGCCAAAGGAGTTTTCTACCAGATCTAGTTTCTCAGCCGGCTATTCTAGTCAGAATAGAGGCAGCAGATTTAAGGATTCGAAGGCTCGAACCACCTCGACTGCGAGTGTAGGTAATGTTGGACAGGGTAGATCAGGGTGTCCACTGTGTGGTAGACTTCATTATGGTCCTTGTCGGGCAGGCGAAAATGTTTGTTATAAATGTGGTACTCCAGATCATTTTGTACGAGAATGTCCAGATGTGGCTAATTGAGAGATAACACAGAGTGCTAGATCTGGAAATGCTTCTACTAGAGGCAGATCACCGAGGCAACCGGGAGTAGAAGCAAGTAACAGAGGTACCTCAAGAGATTCGGCTGTGAGACCAGATGTTAGAGCCCCTGCAAGGACTTATGCTATTCATGCACGCAAAGAGGCATCCTTCCCCGATGTGATTACGGGTACATTTTCTCTACATGATATTAATGTCATTGCTTTGATTGATCTGGGTTCAACTCATTCATATGTTTGCAAGAAATTCATGCCTAGTATAAGTATGCCTATAGAATCTACAGAATTTGTGATTAAAGTATTGAATCCATTAGGCAAGCATGTATTAGTAGATAAAGTATGTAGAAATTGTCCTTTGATGATTAGAGGCTACTGTTTTCCGGCCGATCTCATGCTATTGCCATTTGATGAGTTTGATGTGATTCTTGGTATGGATTGGTTGACTACACATGATGTGATAGTGAATTGTGGAAAGAAATTCATTGAGTTGAAGTGCGAAAATGGTGAAATTCTTCGGGTTAATTTAGAAGAGTCAGATAGTTCATTTCCCATAATTTCTGTTATGTCTACTCAGAAATGTTTGAGAAAAGGGTATGAAGCTTATCTTGCTTTTGTGTTGAACACTAAAGATCCAGAATTGAAAATTGAATCAGTGCCTGTGGTATGTGAGTTTCCCGATGTGTTTCCGGAAGAACTACCAGGTTTGCCTCCTGTTAGAGAAGTTGAGTTTGGTATTGAGTTGATTCCAGGTACCACGCCCATTTCTATTGCTCCTTATAGAATAGCTCCGTTGGAATTGAAAGAATTGAAAGCTCAGTTGCAGGAATTAACAGATAAAGGCTTTGTAAGACCCAGTAGTTCACCATGGGGTGCACCAGTGCTATTTGTGAAAAAGAAAGACGGATCGATGAGATTGTGCATAGATTATCGGCAACTTAACAAGGTAACAGTAAAGAACAAGTATCCATTGCCTAGAATTGATGATCTGTTTGATCAATTGAAGGGAGCTACTATGTTCTCCAAGATTGATTTGAGATCCGGATACTATCAGTTACGAGTTAAAGAGTCAGATGTCCTGAAGACTGCTTTCCGGACTAGGTATGGTCATTATGAGTTCCTTGTGATGCCATTTGGCTTGACTAATGCTCCTGCCATTTTCATGGACTTAATGAACCGAATTTTCAGACCGTACTTGGATAAGTTTGTAGTTGTGTTCATTGATGATATCTTGATTTATTCTCATGATGAGACTGAGCATGCAGAGCATTTGAGAACAGTTTTACAGATTCTGAGAGATAATCAGTTGTATGCCAAGTTCAGCAAAAGTGAGTTCTGGTTACGAGAAGTTGGTTTTCTTGGACATATTGTCTCAGGTGAAGGTATTAATGTTGATCTGAGCAAGATTTCAGCTATTGTTGATTGGAAGCCTCCTAGAAATGTATTAGAAGTTAGAAGTTTTCTTGGTCTTGCCAGATATTATAGATGATTTGTAGAGGGATTTTCCATGATAGCTACCCTACTGACAAGATTGCTGCGAAAGGATGTCAAGTTTGAATGGACTAAGAAGTGTCAACAGAGTTTTGACAAGTTAAAAGCATTGTTGACTAAAGCTCCTATTTTAGTACAACCAGAACCAGGTAAGGAGTTTGTGATTTACAGTGATGCGTCCATAAATGGACTTGGTTGTGTACTTATGTAGGAAAGGAAGGTAATTGCTTATGCCTCTAGACAGCTAAAGCCACATGAGAAGAACTATCCGACACATGATTTAGAGCTAGCTGCCATTATTTTTGCGTTGAAGATTTGGAGACATCATTTGTACGGTGAGAAGTGCCACATATTCACTGATCACAAAAGTTTGAAATATTTGATGACTCAAAAAGATTTGAATTTGAGGCAAAGAAGATGGTTAGAGTTGATTAAAGATTATGAGCTAGTGATCGATTATCACCCAGGTAAGGCAAACGTTGTTGCTGATGCTTTGAGTAGGAAATCTTTATTTGCATTAAGAGCTTTGAACACTAGTCTAGCCTTATCAAATGATGGTTTTATCTTAGCTGAGTTGAGAGCTAAACCAATGTTTCTTGAAGAAATTTGTGAAGCTCAAAAAAATGACAGTAAGTTGTTAGCCAAAAGAGATCAGTGTGAGTCGGATATAGAGTCAGATTTTTAGATCAGTTCTGACGGTTGTTTGATGTTCCGAGACAGGGTATGCGTACCGAAGAATGATGAACTTATTCGAAAGATCTTATAGGAAGCACATAGTAGTTCTTTGTCTATCCATCCAGGTAGTACAAAGATGTATAATGATTTGAAGAAAATGTACTGGTGGGTAGGAATGAAAAGGGACATTTCAGAGTTTGTTTCTAGATGCTTGATCTGTCAGCAGGTAAAGGCCGAACATCAGGTACCTTCAGGTTTATTGCAGCCTGTGCTAATCCCTGAGTGGAAATGGGATCGAGTTACTATGGATTTTGTGACAGGATTGTCGCTTACACCGAAAAACAAAGATGAAGTATGGGTTGTGATTGATAAGTTAACGAAGTCGGCTCATTTTATCCCAGTTCGTATGGATTATTCACTTGACAAGTTGGCTGAGTTGTATATTTCAGAGATAGTCAGACTACATGGGGTACCGTTATCGATCATTTCAGACAGAGATCCAAGATTTACTTCACGGTTTTGGAAGAAATTGCAGAAGGCTTTGGGCACAAAGTTGAGTTTTAATATAGCTTTCCATCCTCAAACCGACGGTCAGTCAGAGAGAGTTATTCAGGTCCTTGAAGATATGCTTAGATGCTGTGTACTAGAATTTCAAGGCAGTTGGGAAAAATATTTACCATTAGTAGAGTTTGCCTACAATAATAGTTATCAGTCGAGTTTGAAGATGGCACCTTATGAAGCTTTGTATGGACGTAAATGTCGCACACCTTTGTATTGGACAGAGCTTAAGGAAAATCAAATTTACGGGGTTGATCTAGTTAAGGAAATAGAATAGAAAGTAAAAATCATCAGAGATTGCTTGAAAGTAGCTTCAGACAGACAAAAGTCGTATGCATATTTGAAGAGAAAAGAGATTGAGTATTAAGTTGGTGACAAAGTTTTTTTGAAAGTATCCCCGTGGAAGAAAGTTCTCAGATTTGGCAAGAAAGGCAAACTAAGTCCACGTTTTATTGGATCGTTTGAAGTGATTGAGAGAGTCGGACCATTAGCATATCGGTTAGCTTTGCCGATTGAGTTAGAGAAGATTCATAATGTATTTCATGTGTCTATGCTACGTCGTTATCGTTCAGATCTGTCACATGTGATTTCTCAGACAGAGGTTGAGATTCAGCCAGACATGACTTACGGTGAAGAACCGGTAAAGATTCTAGCTCGAGAGGTAAAGCAATTAAGGAACAAAAGTATTGCACTTGTGAAAGTACTATGGAATAGACATGGGGTAGACGAGGCTACATGGGAACCCGAAGAGGCTATGCGAAAACAGTACCCAAATCTCTTCACAGGTAAGATTTTCGGGGACGAAAATCCCTAAAGGGGGGAGAAATGTAACATCCCGAAATAGGGCCTAAACGAAACAGTAGTTGCGAAACCACAAATCTGAGATAGAAAAATTTATTATATTATTATTTTGAGGTTCATGATATGATTGCATGATTGTGTGAAAATTTCGTGATGAAATTCTATGCATAAAGTGCTTAAGTTGAGATTAGGGACTAAATCGAATAATTTGCAAAACTTGCATTCTAGAAGTTTTTAGTATGAAATTACTTTGGAATATTAATTAGGAGGGTTTAAATAACAATTTGACCAATTTCTAAGTTCATGGACAAAATAGGACATGGATGGAATTTTTGAAAGTTTAATAAGGAAGGGCATTTTGGTCATTTGGATATTAAATGAAATAAAAAGGGAAAAATAACACAAAATTCATCATCTCCTTCATTAGCACGAAATTTCAAGGTTTATCCATAGCTAGGGTTTGTTTCAAGCTTTCAAGCTCCATAGTAAGTGATTTCAAGCCCCGTTTTTAATGTTCTTTACGTTTTCGGAGTCCTGGTAGCTGGATAAAGCTTATGCTAGCAATAATTTAAGTTAGGGTTCATATTTGGAAAAAAATCCATAGGTGAAAAGTGTTTATTTTGATGTTTTATGATAGGATATGAGGTCTTAGATTATGTTAGACAACTTGTGCTACTCGGTTTTAGGTAAAAACGAGTAAAAGGGCTTAATCGGTAAAAAGACCTAATAGCCATAAGTATCTCAAATCTATCAATTTTTGTTTGCAATTCACAACAGCATCATGCAACATTAACCAATCCATACCCAGAATTATATCAAATTTGTCATATGGTAACAATATCAAATCAGCCGAAAAGTAATTATCTCGACTTATCAATGGACAGTTCTTGCACATTTTATCAACCAACACACACTTGCCTAAGGGGTTCGATACTCTAATTACAAATTCAATAGACTCTACAGGCAAAGTCTTACTAGATACTAAATTCACACATATATACGAATGAGTTGATCCTGGATCTATCAATGCAATAACTTTAGTATCATAAAAAGTAAAAGTACCAATAATAACATCTGGAAATGACACTTCTTCCCGAGCGCGAATAGCGTAAGCTCATGCAGGTGCTCTAGCACCAGATCTCGCAATAGTATCTCATGTCACACCTCTACCACCACTTACATTTCTCGTGTTTCTAGGTGGTCTACTCGTAGCTGCATTGTTACTCAGCCTCGTATTTTGTATTGTATCTTGCTCAGCCAACTTAGGACAATCACGTATAAAATGATCCAATGATCCATATTTAAAACAAGCCCTACCATTCAATCTACAATCACCAGGATGCCGTTTACCATAATGATTACATTCAGGTCAGATAGGTCTCGTACTCCCAACACTAGTTATTGAAGTAGCTGGAGCTTTGAAGCTCGACTGTTGTCTCACTCGATCTCTGATTACATGTCCTATAGATGCATTGGAACGATTAAACAGGTCTTAGAATTTCTTCGATACAGATTGATAAGATTTACTAGTTGATCTCTTTCTCAAATCTCATGCCTCAAAATCAGCTTTTCTTTTTTCTTTGCTAAAATCCTCGGCTTTACAAGCCCTCTCAACTAAAACAACGAATTCTTTCATTTCCAGAATGCCATCTAGAAGTTTTATATTTTCATTCAACCCATCAATGAACTGTTTACACGTAATCTCTTCGGTAGGAACATATTCCTGAGCATATTTGCTCAATCGTACAAATTCTCTTTCGTACTCAGTCACAGTCATTCTGCCTTGTTTTAATTCTAAAAACGCTTTATGTTTCTGATCAAGAAATCATTGACTATACACTTCTTTCGGGATTCAGATTGGAAAAACTCCCAGGTGGCTCATTCCCTCAAAACTACAAATATCAACGTTTTCCACCAATAGTATGCATTGTCTCTGAGTAAGGATACAACACACTTGATATATTCATCTGGAGTACAGGAAAATTCATCAAATACTTTGATTGTATTCTCGAGCCAGAACTCAGCCCTTTCAGCATCATCATCTCTTGTAGCCCGAAACTCTTCGACTCCATGTTTAAGTATCTTATCCACTGGCGGCTTACTGAATCAAATCAGAGTTATCACTTGTGGCATAACTAGGACTTGTTGAGGAATAGATGGGAGTGGAGGTTGTTGAGTAGCCAGATTGGTTCGACCGAACTCCGTGAACCACTCACTCATTATTTGGAAGAAGGCTTGCTTAGCCTTTCCCTCTTGGCTACTTGAAATAGGCCTAGAATCGGCTTGCGCTGCCCCTCGAGCTGGAGCTGGCGCATTACTTTTAACATCGTCAGCTATTGCTTGCTCAGGATCCATTTGCTATATAAAAATACATTTTAACCATCAGGAATCATCACACTATCACAGTTTATATATATGGCATGTATAACTAGACTCCCAAAAATCGTGGCTCTACTACCAATTAAATGTAACACCTCTAACCCTTATTCGACACCAAAATAGAGTTACAAGGCATTACCAGATCACATAACTCATTCACATACATATATGCCATCATAATCAAAATCCATTCATATCAAACACATTGTCCCTTGTAAGGTCCTATGAGACCTTAAAACATGCTTAGAAGTGGTTCGAAGCTAAACCGATAACATTTACAAACTTTGAGAAACTTATAACATTTCTAAACTTTTAAAGGTCACACGCCCGTGTAGACAGGTCGTGTGCCTCACATGGTTACCAGACACACCCGTGTCACAGGCCATGTGAAAACAGGGCATACATACTGACTTATACCACACGGCTGAGGACACGCCCATGTGCTATGGCCGTGGGAAAACAAGGGAGGTTACTGACTTGGGTCACACGGCCGACCATACGCCCATGTGCCAGCCCGTGTGCCACACACGGCCAGTAGACACGCCCGTGTGTCTCAGCCGTGCCAAACCTGTAGGGTATACTGACTTTAATTCGAAGGGTGCCCCAGGGGACAAACGGTCGTGTAGCATGACCCTGTGTCACACAGGGCTGAGACACACACCCATGTCTCTGCCCGTATGGACAAAAATAGGCCATTTGCAAAGCCAATTTTCCACCCTTTTCTCATGCTCACCTAGCCATCAAAATGGTATCATTTTAACACATAAATAAGCAACCAAAAACATGCCATTTCATACACATATCATGCTATCTATCCATAACCATTAATAGTACTCAATTTCATATTCAAAACATACCAAATCATTATGCCAAAATCATCAAACTCAAATAACTTATAAATCCATGTATAATACATTTCCATCAACTACATCACGCTTCTCAAACATATCAACTCATCATCATCAAATCATATCAAAATATACCAAATTCCAAGCAATAATACCACAATATTTAACTATCCAAAAGAGCATCCATACAACCGTTCCAAACAAGCCAACACTTAGGACATTATATACATCACATATATCATTTATCAAACATATAATTCAAGCCAACTTAAATGGCCATAGTCCATCATTTACAAGCCAAATCTCATGGCTATAATCATAACTCAAAACATACCAAGATAAACATGCCATATACCATATATACAAAGCTTCAAAAGTACCAACGAGATGATCGATAGTGTGATGATGTTTCCCGATGATCCCCGAGTCCAAGCTAGCTTCGATAATTTATAAAACATGGGAAGAACACACAAGTAAGCTTTAAAAGATTAGTAAGCCATATAGAAATGAAGTCATCACACGAATATTTTCATATCAATTTAATATGTTAAACATAGCTAATCACATTCAAATCTTCAAACCTTCTCGTTGAGTATAAATTCAATGTCTTAATCAAGTTCATCAAATACTTTTCCTTTTCAATTCTTGTATGAATTTCATATGTACCTGAGTCACTTAGCTCTTTCACATATTCTTTCTCGACTTGACTTTGCTCGTTGAACCTTCAGAATTGTTAAGGATACTCAGAAATCACATAAAGCTCGTACAATGTCATATCCCAGATATGATCTTACATGTTATCACATATCGATGCCACTGTCCCAGACATGGTCTTACATGAAATCAAATACGATGGCAATGTTCCAGACATGGTCTTACACGTAATCATAATACAATGCCAATGTCCCAGACATGGTCTTACATGTAATCACATTTCAGAAACCTAATGTCATGATTAACTCTTTTACTCCTCAATTCATTAAATTTCATCCAAAACAAGCAATTTGGGACATTTACACATTAACCCTATAATTTCACATTTTATCAATTTAGTCCTTATTTTATAAAAACACAATTTAAAACAATTTCAACTAAACCCAAGCTAGCCGAATATCTATAGGCTCCATAACAGCCCATATTTATCAATATTTCACACATTTAACTGCACATTTTACACTTTTCACAAAGTAGTCCCTTTTATGCAATTTCACTAAAAAACACTTTACAAAACATGATAATCTATCAAAAAATAATCAATTTCCATCATCAAACATTCAAGAACACATTAATTCATCAATGGAAACTTTCAAAATCATCAACACTTTCAAAACGTGAGGCATGAGCTAGCTAGTATTGAAAGCAACGATCACAAAAACGTAAAAATCATCAAAAACGAAACAAATTTCATACCTCAATCAAGATGAGCAATGGTCGAATGTTGAAAGCTCAAAACCCTATTTCTTTTGCTTATTTTTAGTTGAATATGGTGATAATGAAGCCAAATTTTGGTTTTCTTTTATTAATAATAACATTAGTAACTAAAGTACCAATTTAACCATAGTTAAAACCATTTTAAAACATCAAATATAAGACCATTTATGTCCATTCCCACTATCAATGGTATATTTACAACATAACGACTTTATATTTAATAAGCCATAGCAAATAGACTCCTTTATCAAATAGAATGTAACTTTTGTATTTTATGTGATTAATTTATTTTTCTCAAATTGAGCTATTTAAAATTAGCTCACAAAATTTTCACATATATAAATTCACATGCTATAAACACCAAAAATAATGTTAAAATAATTTTATGACCTCAGATTTGTGGTTCTGAAACCACTATTCTGATTTCGCTAAAATCGGGCTACTGCATATGTGATTTGAAGGAAGATCTGTTAAGTGTAATTGATGGTAAAAAGAGGCAAAGATTGGAAATTTTCTCTTATAAAGTTTTTTAGGCTTCAAATTCTGAAGAAAAAGGAGCTGAGTGTTTTTTAGCTCACCAAATAGATTTATCAGCGACCACCAAGGGGTAGGTTAGGTGGCAACAATAAAGATCATGTATTGGAATGTTTGTGGGTTGGGAACCCTACGAGCATTAAGGAGGTCACAAAAAATGTTGAAGCTTCATAATCCCCACATTGTCTTCTTCATGTAGAAAAAATTGGACTTATTAGGATGGAGAGAGTACGTAGAAGGGGTTGTTTTGTACATAGTATTAATGTATCAGCAGAGGGTACAAGAGGAGACTTAGCTTGGGATGGAAGCCTGATATCGATGTGTAATTAAAAAGTTTTTCTAGTAGCCATGTTGATGTCCAAATAAAAGGACCTGAAGATGATACTAAATGGCGAATGACGGAGTTTTATGGTTCGCTTGGTATGAGAAATCGAAATGAGTCTTGGCGTTTGCTTCGAAACCTTGGGACAAATCAAAGCTTGTCGTGGTTTGTCTATGGGAATTTCAATGATATCCTTTATTGTTTTGAGAAGAAAGGAGGAGTTAGACGTGATGATATGTCGAGCCCCAAACCTAGGCAAGACGGTCTGACCCAAATTTTGAATGTCACATTAACCACAGAAGTGACTCTCCATTTAAAACACTACAAAACACACCAACCGACCAATCACACCACATAATTAGTCATGGAATATTTAATAAAAGCATAATATCATTCTTCTGTTGCGCTACTCTGATCAACAATCAACAACAAGACTAATCCACTATTTAATATTTAACAAACAATTACCTCAAAGACTTTAGTTAAACATACATGCATGCAATAAGGTATTTTTTACAAAAGCTATATTTGTAGAGACTTGAAAATTCGTTTAGTTTAAAAACATATAATTAGATTTCAAACATAATATTTAGTAATATGCTGGGAAAAACTCCATTTCACAAAGTTTAACAATAGTATTGTAGGATTAAATGTATAAGTCATATTTTGGAAATTTAATTAAAGCATCTTGCATAACCTTATAACATTATTAATTAATTAGTTACTAGATATTTAACAATTTACATGACTTGACCAAATTATGTGTTACATCTCATGCATACCAAGCACATGTTTGTATCCAATTCACACATAAAACATCTAAAGCTTACCTCGATGACCAACGACTCTTCAACCTACACTTACAAGTTAGTGGAATAGTTATTCAAACCAATTGTCAAACAATCATAATCCATCATTTAATCATCTATCTAACGCAGTTATAAAAGTTTTAAACGAAACAATTAAATGGTTAGTAGTGTCCAATTACAACCTGAAAATTATAAGTCTAATACTAAATGTCATAACTTGGTCCCACATTTCCTTCCTTGTTGGGTTTGGGAACACAATGACATAACCAGGTATAGCCTCGATTTGGATCACTTGGATGACTCACTCCCACACCTCTTCACAAGCTAAGTCATTGCAATATTATAAATGAGTGGGTGAGCTTATGAAAGCTCAGTAAGTGCCCAAACATATTGCAAATAAACACATTAGTTAGGTAAAAAGGTGACAAACAATAACAGTTCACATATTATTGCAGTCTACACAAAATAGTAACTCACACGACACAACAGTTCTCATTCAACAAGCAATGCACATATAATAAGTAATTCGCGTAAAATAGGTAGATCACATAAATTATCAATTCACATAAAATATCTGTTCGTATGAAATAACCATACATACCTATTAGCAATTCATAACACATAACAGTTCATGCAGAATAACAGTTCATACTCCATCATAACGCATATATTTCAAATAATGATAATTTGGCATTTTTGTGATTATGAAACTTATAGGGGACTCCATCACCACCTATAAGTGGACTCTATCACCACAAATTGGATAAACGGATCTCCAAAACACACCATATGACTCATAAAATCGTACGTTATCTTTATGTAAGTGTAGTAGATATGTTCACACTTTCCAAGCACACAACATTATCTACGGTGAATGGAGCTATGGTCGACATTCCCTTATCTCTCCAATGCATCTCCAGGCTACAATGCCCATTGTAATAAAAAAGGGTGAGTACTCATAATCCTATAGCATGTTAACCATATCCAATGGTTCCATAAGGTCATAATGCCAAAATATCTATTTAACACATTCACAATATTTAGTATAATAGGGCTTGCAATTAAGCAAAGCACGCAATTAAGTAGAACTCGCACATTATAACACAGTTTGTAATTCACAATTCGCAATAGAGCATGGTTCACAAATAATATCACTTCCATGCAACATATATTGCACTCATAATCACAGTTCACATATCATTCATGACATAGCTCACATTAATCATTGTTCACATATTATATTTAGCATAGGGCACGCAATAACTTAGCTTACATACAATACAACTCAAAATCTCACAATACACAGTTTGGAAAATTAATAGAATTTGCCATATTAATACATATGACCAAATTCACACAGTTCGCTATAATAATATAATTCACCGAGTTAACATGGTTCACAATATAACACAGTAAACAAATATAAATGGCTCACACTACAGTTGAGCTTGCATTTAGCATTTCATGACAATATAATTTTGCACTAATCAAAGCTCGCAATATCGTAAAACTCATAATTCACTTACAGGCTTGTGCATGCATAAATGTGCATTATCAATAAAACTCATATGTTATAAAAATCCATATTATAATATTTATTTTTATATTTGCTCGCAAGCATTACATGACCATATATGAATATATATTACAAATACATACATACCTATTTATGGCCTTTGTCTCATCAAATTTTAGCATATATTAAAAGTCCCATATACATTTATATATATTAGATAATACAAAACCTATAAACACATATATATTATATATAATAAAACCCACACATATATATTATATAAAAACACCAAAACTCATATATATTATATATATAACAAAACTTCTATACGTATCTATTATATATACACATACCTTTTAGTACTTTAACTCACCTTTAATTTTTAGCTCACACACAAACGCAATAATTAGCTGCACAATTCACACACATTTATCACGTCAACTGCATGGTTTACAACAATGGCCTACCTATTTTATTCTTATAACTACATGCACATTTTAAATTCATAATTTGGCTCATTAAAATAGCACAGTATGCATACCCAACACACAACAAAATTGCAATGGGTTGCACTAGGAGAAATCAAGGTTCGCATACTAATTACACAGGGGATTCCTATATGTTACCTTAGCCTGTGTACTGGAGTTTAAATGTAGTATATCAAACCACTCACCTTAGCAATTATTGTTTCAACTATCATGCTCAAGTAAGCTTCTATTTGCCTTTGTCCATGGTTGTAGAGGCTCCCAAATGAAATTGACACATTTCATACACATCAAACACATTACAAAGGCATTACTAACATCAACAAATATCATTAAATCATTCCAAAATCCTATATCAAAGCCTATTAACCTCTATACCAAAAATTTAACTAGTTTTACCAAAATAGTTGTTTAAACACTCAAATCTCACTTCTAAGCTTGATTTCAACTTCATACATCCTAAATATAATCTAATTACAAATCTAAACCATTTTATCCAATTTCACCAATTTAATTTTTTTTTGAAAAATCAAGCTTATGTGATCTTTTAAAAGAGGGAAACATTCAATTTGCTTAAATTCATTAAGAATTTGTTAAATTAAGATCAAATACCTTTTAGTTAGATAAAAAAGAGTTAGAAATCACTTTAAAACCAAAGCTTAGCCAAGAAATAAGAGATCTACCATTTTCAAGCCAAAAATTAACATAAAATCAAGTGATAAATTGAGATCTTGATTAAATCATTTAAATTTAGAATTGAAGTAACAACTCATTTAGAATTAAATCATTTAAAGTTAGAATATTACCTCAATTTTGCAAAATCGACGAACTATGGAGCTAATTCAAGCTAAAATGTGTAAAGATCTCTTGAGAATTTTAAGGATGAAAACATGAGTGTTCTTCAAAATTGAACAGAGATTTTTTGCTTATAGAGCTTAGGAATAAAAAAGGATGAACTAATTTCGAGAGAAAAGCTTTGATTTGGTTTTTGGCAAACTTTTGAAGAAGATGAAGAATAGCAGGGAAAGAGACGTGTGGGTTGTTAAATAGGCAACCCATTTTTAAAAATTGGGCCATTTCCCATTTAACGACCCCTAGTTTCTTCATTTTTTCAAATAGGTCCTTAATTTTCAATTAAAACTAATTTCAAAATTATTTTCAAATTAAACCTTATTTTAAAAATCTATTTTAACCAAATTAGTTCTCAAACACCTTATTTTAATATCCTAATATTTTAATTAGTTAATCCTAATTATTTAATTATATAGTCTAATTATGATTTCTAGTTCACTAATCCCCAATTTGCTTACCCAATTCTCCTAACCTGATTTTCGAGATGTGACATGATAAGGGTGCTTTGGAATTATCATTTAGAGGATTTAGGTTATAAAGGCCTTTAGTTCATGTGAGGGTGGGGAAATTTTATGAATAATAATATCAGGGAAAGGTTGGATAGAGTTGTTGCAAACTCGGCATGGTAGGAGAAATTTCCTTATTTTATTGTGCGACATCTGCCTCATTCTGTTTTAAATCATTGTCCTTTTTTAATATCAATAGATAAGGGTGAATGACATTATCAATAGAAAATACGCATGGTCGAGAAAGTGATGATGATGACGACGACGATGATGATGGTGATGATGACAGTGAATCAAGCAATTCAAGTGGTTTTAAAATGGAATTAACAAGAGATGCTATAGCTTCTAGTTTAATGAATTCACTTTAAATTGTAAATGCTATTGTAAAATTTTTAGTATTTATATTTGGTAGATAAATATTATCCCTTTTTGAAACTTTAATCCAAATATATGTAATATTTTAATTTGTTAGGTTTATGTTTTCTATGTTATGTTAATATCTAATATGAGTTTTACAAATGTGTTAAAAGCATTAATTAAAAATATACAATAATTTTTAAAATAATACAATTGTGTCAATATCTAATTACAAATATTTAATTATTATATTTAAATATTTCAATATAGTTTATATATTCTAATTAAATTTAATAATTAATTAATATTAATTACTTAGAAATATTTAAAATTAATATTATATATTAAAATATTAATAATATATTAAAATATTAATAATAAGTTATAATAAATTATTTTTATATTTTGCTAAAATATCATAATATTAACTAATTTAAACATTATTTAAATACATATTTATTACTTTATAATATCATGTCTAAAATAGACATTTTACTTCTTAAAAGCACTTTTTGACAGCAATACTAAACACTTAAATTTTTCAAAAGTACTTTTCAAAAGCACTTCTCAAAAGCACTTCTCAAAAGTACTTTTATACAGCACTTTTCAAAAGCATTGCCAAACTGGCCCTTATTCTGGTGGAGCATGTGCATATAACTACAAGGATTCTATTGGAATGAGAAAATTGGTTTAATAGAGCATACCTTACGAAGAATCTAATTCAGTATTCTTCTATTGGAGCCACTAAAACTTGTACGTTGAAGCAAGTGGCCAAGTTTGTGAATAAAATGTTTGTCACAATCTTCATCCTTAAATCTACAACATGATGACCACCTTGGTTCCATAATCCAATTCATCAACTCACTTATCTCCAACAATCATCCTACAACAACTTATAAGCATGTTCATATCTTTGTCATTATAACTAACTTTTCCTAAGTTCTGACTTTTCCTAAGTTCTGAAGCACAAGGTTCACTAGTGAGATCAAACCTTTTAATCCAAAATCAAATAATGCAATTGACACAAAAATAAAATATAAAAAAATAAATAAGAATAGATTAACTTGATTCAAAAATAATAATAATAAAAATTATGATATCAAATGATGCGAATGTTACACGGTTGCCATAAAACCCTATCATAATAATTAAAAATATAACATTTAGATTATCGAGTATAAATTTAAAATAAATCAGATTATTTATAGCAAAGCAAGAACCAATAATTTCATTATATATACATTTTTTATATTTAAACCAGAGTTAGGTGATGACAGATATTTTCAATTAATTATTGTTGGATTTCAAGGCAAGTGCATGAAGCTTCTATAAACTAACAATATATATATATAACAATAATAATAAAGTGATAGATATGACATGTTTTGTTGATAAAAAAAATAATATATAAATTAAATTAATTAACTTATTTTAGTGTTAATTTCTTACGAACTATGTGGTATATTTTTCAGGTTATCCAAAAATTATTCACAGAGACGGTAAGTCAGCAAACATTTTGTTGGATAAATATTTTGAAGCACAGGCAAGTTAAATCTTATTTCATATGTCAAGTTCCTTTCATTTACTTATGCATACACTTAACAGCTGGATATATATCTATATATATTATTAAAATTTTAATTGAGTTGATGTTATAAATTATTCAAGCATCAATTTAATTAAAAAGACATAAAATAATTTTTTTTAAAAATGGAAAATATTATTATAATATACCAAAAAATAAATATTATTATGATGATATTTTCATCTTTTAATATAAAAATTATATATAAAAAACTTTCTAAACCCAAAATAAATCTAAAAAATAAAGATGGTGAAATTTAAACACAAGATAACAAGATTCCAAAGCCTAACTTTACCATTTCTTACCACAATGTCAATAGTTTTTTTTTTACCTTAAATTGTTTATAAATATATTTATGAGTGTAAAATAATTTAATATATACACACTCACACTATATATAATACATTTGATTAAGTTTTGTAACACTTAGGGGACGTCTGTCAAATATAAAATTACGGTCCGGAATCTCATAGAGATTATGACATTTAGATTTCAATATTCCAACCATTCATAATCTCACCTTTCATCTCATAATATAGTGTACAATCTCATTACGATCTCTTTTTTAGATAATCTAATATTATGGGCATAATCTAAATTTTAAAACAAAATTAACTTCTATTTTTATTATATTTATCAATATAATCTTTTTTATTATATTTTAAGACAAAAATCAATTTTTTTCTTCTTTTTTTTTCTTCTCGTAAGTTTGAAAACCAAAATCCCTAACCTTCTGCTTCCAATTTTAACTCCACACTATTCTAGACATTCACCCTCATCTCCAATTAGGTAAAGTTTAATATTTTCAATTTCTAGTTGTGCCTTCATATTGCTTTTGTGGCTTCTTGCATTGAAAGATTTTTTTTTTTAAATTCCATTTGTTTTCAATATCTATAGTAGGATTCATGCTTGTTGATTGTTGTAGATTTTTTTCAATTTATATTTGTTGAGTTCTTACGTTGTTAATTGTTACATGTTCTCATGTTTATTTTTTTTAATAAGGTCCTCTCGATTGTTATGAAACATTATTAATTAACTAAGAAAAGTATATAAAGAGATAAGTAGAAAGAGGAGACCTTGTACAATGGCCACCATCACCGTCCCTTAATTCAATAACACTATTTGATTGAAAAATTAGTTAAAAATCATATTATAAATTCATACAATATATTTATAAAGTTGATTTAATAATTAAACATTTTTTCAAAAGGATAAACAACCTTCCTTATTAGCTCACTATGCTTCTTTTTACTCTTTAAAAACTACGGTAAAATAAAAAAATATATTAAAATTATATATGAATTTTGATACAATTTGTAATATTATACATCAATTTTAATTAGGTACGAATGTATATTTTAAACTTTAATTTTAGTTCAATTTTCACATTTCACTAACCTTATAATCTATATGGCACAATTTTTCATTAACTCGTATTTAAATTGTTGATCTCATATTTTATTAGGTTAAAAACAAACAAACAAATTTAAAATATTTTCACATAGATTAAAAAATAAACACACTTGAGAAAAATAATTCTTACATCCTCAAGATTTTTTTTTAAATCGAAGTGGAAATAATTTAAATTTATCTGTTCACATGACTTAATAAAAAACTGTCACATAAGTAATAGGGTTAACAAAATGTAAAAATTAGATCAAAATTAAAGTTTGATTATACAAATAGACTAAATTAAAATTAATGTATAACATTGCAAATTATATCAAAATTTATTTATAATTTTAATATTTATATCTAAAAACATTATCAAACCAACTTAATTGTAAAATAATTAAAAAGAATTTTTATCTTGAGAATGTTGTTGTCTTTCTATCTTTAAAAAGAAGCAATTTAAACTTAAAATAAAGATTTACCTAATTGGGTTCAAAGTTGTCAAAATAAATTCAAAAATTCATTTATTGAACATATTTTTTAATATAATTTTCTTCACCCCGTGTATAATATAATCTAGTTATTTATATTTTTCTTTTGTTATCTTTCAGCGTGAAGGGTAGCATTAGAATGTAAGCACTAACTTGTTGAGTACAGGTTGCAGATTTTGGACTTGTGAGACTTATCGACACAAGTCAAACCCATGTTTCAACTCGAGTTATGGGTACATTCGGGTAGGTCATGGTTTCAACAGCTGATGGGCTCTTTGTTGGGGTTCGGATTCTCTCACAACCTTTTCTGTCGTCCCTGTAACCTGTTGACTTTAGAACCTGTTATATGCTGATAATCGAGTTTAAAGGTTTTATGCTTTCTATCGGTATTCTTCATTTCGGCATTTCATCAGATACCTGGCACCAGAGTATGCATCGAGTGGAAAGTTGACGGATAGATCAGACGTTTACTCATTTGGGGTTATGCTTTTAGAACTTATAACTAGGCGTAAACCCGTTGATCCAACTCTGCCTTTGGGGGATGAGAGCTTGGTCGAATGGGTATGGATCATCCAATTAACTTTTTATCTAAAAGTTGATGTATTTATAATTATAAATTGAGGTGTCCCTATGATATTGGCAGGCACGACCACTCCTGATTCAAGCCCTTGAAACAGGCAATTTTGGTGAATTAATTGATCCACAACTTGACAAGCGTTAGGTAGAGATCGAATTGTTCAGGATGATTGAGGCAGCTGCTGCATGCGTTCGGCATTCTGCTGCAAAGCGGCCCCGCATGGCGCTCGTAATTTTCTCAATCTCCACCTATTTCCCTTCTCCCACTGTTGTTTTGGTTTTCCACACTTCCATGCTTTTTTTTCTTTTTTTTTATTCTATTGTGTTTATTAATCAATCTTGGTGAATGTCGGCAATGAATATAGTTGTTGAACATATTATAGGTGGTAAGAGTATTGGATTTCGAGGGAGATCCCGATCTTTCTAATGGCATAAAATTCGGACAGAGCGCTGCATATGATTCCAGCCAGTACAGTGAAGAAATTACCAAGTTCAGGAGGATGGAATTCGGCGGTGGCAACAGTTCGGATTATGATATGTATGGTGATGATCACATTTCTGGGGAATCATCAGGTGCAAAGCCGAGTTCCTGGAAGTCCTGGTATAGTTCCGGTGAATCCCAAGCTCAAGCATCTAAACCATCATCAAGTGGTAGCTATA
Organism: Gossypium hirsutum; assembly: GCF_007990345.1. Classification (NCBI taxonomy): domain Eukaryota; kingdom Viridiplantae; phylum Streptophyta; class Magnoliopsida; order Malvales; family Malvaceae; genus Gossypium; species Gossypium hirsutum. Next base: position 54,597,407 of record NC_053428.1, on the reverse strand, counting down.
GTGATGGCTCAAGGAACTATGGCAGTGGTCGCTTCAGATAAATGTCTATTGCCTGAGTTGTTCACACTCCCTTTGGTTCCGACCACCAGCTCGAGAAAGCTTGTAAAAAGGGTAAGTTCTAACATAGGTAACTAAGGTGTATCAGGTGAACAATCTCGTGAAAGTTCTCAGTACATTTTAAAATCCACATATTAATCAAAATTCTTACTATTTGCTGTATTTGACCTTTGTGTCAGAAGGCATATCCAAACACGGGAATAGTATGATCCTTCAAGGAACTTCAAGTACATAAAACATTGAGAAAAAATGAGCATACTGGTGTCGATATTGTTGGATACACAACCATGTCTAACATTAACACCCGAATCCAAGTAACATACCCTAATTCAACTTTTTAATTCAAATCCCTATCTAGTTAACCCACTGAGGATATTGCGTGCCTAAGGTCTCTTGAACATGTAATCTCTAGCAATCTGTCAGCAACATGCATCCGGGATAATACTTAGCTGTTTGCATCACATGATATTGTTGAATGATTCTGACATGCTGCTGATTGATTATGCTATTTATGGATGTGAAGCACAAATATCAGATATAAACTAGAAAGAAAAGAAGTTGATATGTAGGAAAAAGAAGCCAAAATGAAACAAAAACCTCAACTATCTTCACAGAATTAGCAATTTGTATGTAGAATTTAGTAAAAACTACATGTGTAAGAACAAGGAGAGGAAAACCCACAAATTTTACAGTCAAAAGTTTCTAATCATGATTGTTGGAGCTGCTTGAAGTAAAGTTCCATCAAGGGAATAGTTTCTTTATCTCTCGGCTGAAAACTGTTCATTTTTACTATACATTGCTTCATTCTCAAGTCTGAATCTACATTTTCTGTATGGTATATTGAAACCATGAATATGATTTATCTACTTCATTAGGTTTGTCAACAAGTCCCTCAGTTTCCTGGATTGAAAATCCCTGTTTGCCTTGCATAAGTTGAAAATACAGTGTTAGCAGAAAAACATAAGTTTGTTTGACAGAATTTCAGGAAGTAAACAAGAATTGTAATGATTTCCGTTTTTGCAATCTTTGCAGTTGTGGTGTTTATGATAACACTGTTAGACTTTGCCCTTAGTGCTTTGCAAAGCTAAAAGTACTAACTGAATCAATATTGTTCTTAAGAAACAATGTTGTTTTGACTCTTCATTTTTTTTCTTTTTGAAGTATTTGTGCCTAACACCCATGTCTGACACAGTTTTAGACGTATGGGGATATGGTTCTCTAAGAACCCTCCAAATACATGGAAAAAAAATTATCATACCCATGTCCAGATACTCACTGCTATGTATCTACCATCCAGTGAGTCTTACCTCAACTTTGAACATGCTGAGAACCTTTCCATTAAATGTTGTGACATTAGCATCAACCACTTGAAGTCCCAAAGAATCTATGCCCTCCATCAACTTTGCAAAGCTTCCTCTCTTGTGCTCATAATAGAGCTTGATCAAGAACTCCCGTTTAGTTAGCTGGTTCACTTCTACATGTACCTGAGAAAAAATTCAAGAACACTAAGTTTAGTTGAAAGTTTCATTGATAGAAACCGTGACAGAGGTAGCAACAAACCAGTGAACTGTGACAGAGGTAGCAACAAACCAGTGTTTAATTTCAATAATTTCAGTTACCTCCATTTTTGCCATTTCGGCAAGGCTGGACGAAACTTGGTTTGGCTTAACGGCAGATACGTTGTCCTTAGGTGACTTGTCTAACAATGTAGACTTCAGTTCTAAGTTGCTCTTTTCACAGTTTTCTTCATCGATTTTCATGAGCTCATTTTCAAGTTTCTTCTTCTCCTCCAGCAAATCTCCGATATATTCAATCGCATCCGTAAGAATGGCAGTTCTATCCATCTACACAACAAAACCATTAGAGATATCAGATAAGGATGCAAAAGAGTAAATGTGACCATCATATTTATATATGCTTTGGTAGTTAAGGCCAACCTTGGATATCTTAGGGACTAAAGCTCGTAGCTTGAAGAGCTGGTCGTTTATCTTCTTCCTTCGATTCCTCTCCATGACAAGATTCTTAGAATGAAATTTCTCTTTTGCAGGCTGCTTGGTAGTTCTCATTTTGTCTTTTATGGACTCGTTACCATCTGGAGGAAACCTTGCTTGTTGCTCGGGCACATTTTTGCTGCATCTTAATCTATTCGTTCCATAATATGTGCCAATTAGCTTCTTGAACTGCTCATCTTGAGAAATATAGGCAGAATCTGAAGCAAATGGTGGATGTTCAATTGAAGGACTGGAACCACTGTGTGATCCATCCAAGCTATGATGGGAGTTTGAATCTGATATTGGTGGAATCAATTCGATTCTCGGAACAAAAGTCGACAAGCTGATGGAAAATGGCAAGTTATACCATTTGTCAAGATTTGCTTTTGTATAGTTTTCTCCAGTTGTGATTTCTTGTTTTAAAACTGCATTGCATTGAGATGTTACCAACTCTATGAGGTTCTGATCTTTCGGCATCTGAATCAAAAGGACAAATTACATGTTTATCAGTGGGAGAAGACTAATGGTTTCATATGACTATCTCAATTCCATTGCGAAGTAATGGTAAGTTAAGCAGGTCAAAGAATCTTGCATGTTTCGAAGCGAAGAGCTCGATAAGACCACTGAAAACTGGTATCAGAACTCGGGTTCCTGTCATTTCCTGCAGAAAACTCATTGATCATATCAAAATATGGACACCGTAAAAGCAACATCTTCAGACAAATTATTGTCATATATAAGGTAAAAACTACAGTTCAAGTAGTCAATGCATGTAAGTGGTTTTTAAACATTCTTAAAGCAGGCATGACAGCCCACATTTGACTCTTCATTTTTCTTGAAATAAATACTCGAATCTAGCACAAATATAAGAATGGATATAGAGATATCATCCTCCATATATATGGAAAACTTAAAGAAACTAAACATGTATATTTTGGGTATATTTTCACATGTTTTTTACTTCCACTTGAATCCGACTACCATATTTTCCCATTTCTATCTGTTTTGCATTGGAAACTGGCCAAAAGAAGGTGAAAAGAGTGACAACTACCACATTTGAAGACTGTGAACCAGAGGGATTGCCATGGTTAACCCAACTTGGCTGATTTGACATAGCTACCTCTCCATGAATCCTGGGGTTTTTTTCAGTGTCACAAAATCAGAATATTTGTCTCTATATCTTAAATTTCCCAAACTGAACCAAACAATTTTGTAAGTTGAGAACACTGTACCCAGCATAGAGAGAAATGGCAGAAGGAAAATGTGAAAGAGCTTCACAAGCCTTTGATTTTATGGAATGTTGGGAATGACCATCCCTGCAAAATGGCTTCTGCGACTCATCTTTTTTCACCTTGACATTAAAACAAGCACTACAACAACAATCTTTCCATTCAATAAACCTTCAAGAAAAAGGGGAAAAAAAGCTTCATTTGAGTCAAATGACTCCCTCAAAAAGAACAAAGAATGAAGATAATACTGGTTATGGTGATCAATGGTGATGAAACAAGTAGCTTGAGAAGTACCTCGATGGATCGTCACCCAATTTCCAAACAACACAAAAATCCCAACCTTTACTATCAACAAATGGTCTAAGCCATTCCACTGCTCTATCAAAACCTCTCATTGTCTTTGTAACCACTGAAAAACAACCAAGAAATTACTGAAAATCATAGACTGTCTCACTATAAGTAAACCAATCACAAGATTCTAGAAAAAAAATGGTAAAAATATAAAAAGAAAGGAATAATTTTTAAAGCTAAAAGGCACTGTTTTATGTTAAGTACAAGACAAAGGGTAACCAACTAATATTTGGGTACTCAAAAAAAGGGATCATCATAAAATTGGGTACAAAATCTGTGACAGAGAGGCATCTGATGCCGGCAGTAAAAGTGGCAGAGGCAGTTTTTTACTTTTTAAAAATCATCAGTCTTTGTAAACAACCGTTCAAAAGCTCCTTGTGACAGCTACCTCTAACTGCAAAAACCCATCATTATCCGGGTGAGTACCAGGATATTATACGATCAGACGATATGAATTTGATATAAAATAATATCAATAACAGTTGTACCAATAGATTTCATACCATTTCGGTTTCAGACTAGTAACAAATCATTTAAGTTTAATTCCACTCAAATTTTCAGTATATTTATATATATAAACTTTTACGAACTAGTATAAGATTTTTATATTTTAAATCAATTTTAAAACCTTTGTTTCTTAACCTTTTCTTTCATAGTTACATGAAATATATATACCCATTATATTATATTCTTTATTTTTGAAAGAAAGGATACATACATTATGGAAGTGACTTATGCGATAGGTAGGCATTGATATCATTCACAAGGGAGGTTCAAGCAAAATAGAGAAAACACATCATACACATCAATCAAAAGCACAAATCAATGCCCCCCAAAACATGACATATATGGATACTTATGTTTCATATGCTCACTTTATTGTGGCAATATGTGCCATGTTCTAATTAGATATATGCCTAATATTTTTGTAGTTAAATGTGATCACTTATGATAAAGGTAAGTGTTGTAAGTTTCATTTGAATTTATTAAGCAATAAATGTTTATCTATCATTGTTTTCCTTACGTGTAGATTCCTAGATTGCAGAACTCTCAAAGTCAGATCAGTGCGGATATCACACTATCATTAAGTCAGGAAAGTATGTTCATTTTGATACCTATCTGTTAGGATCGTCCCGATTAAGCAACGAACAAGTAAAAATAGTAGAAGAAATTGAGAAGATGAACACACAAATTTAACGTGGAAAAACCCCTCAAAAGAGGATAAAAAACCACGGGCAAAGATAATTTTACTATAATGGCAAAAGAATGAAGAGTACAAAAGATGGAGATAAAAACTAAACCCCGAAAACCCGAAAAATAAAGAACCCTCAAACGTAAACACAAAATTCTCTGAATGTGTTATGAGTTCTAATCTAATGGGTGTCTCTTCATTCTAAGATTGTAAAGGAGCCTATTTATAGGCTAAATTAGTAAGTCAAATAAACTATACTAATAAATGCTAAATATATTATACTAATAAATACTAAATCTTCTAGAAAGAAAATATATTTTTGTTTAACTTGACTTGCAAGCAATCTCTTAGAATTTGGGTCACACAATTCTAACAATCTCCACCTTGACACGAATTCTTTCAATGCCATCTTTGCCAAAACCTGCCACGGGCCTATCTTGAACTATGCAGGGAATTAACTGAGTCGAATCTATGCTTAGAAGCTGGAAGACTTCTAGCCTTCGACTTGTGCACTGCCAAATCAAAACTAACCCGGGTCTGATTTTCACGAATACAGTGCCCTAACTTTTCAAAACCTGCATCCAAAAGAGAACCTCTCTTCAACGAAACGGTCATACCTTTTTCCCTCCTATGACCAAGTTGCCTCCGCTTCAAATGAGTAGACTTTGACTCCGTAACGGACGAGGGACGTCCGATTTCACCGGTCACTGTAGAACCTTCCAGAATATAAAGACTGCCGGTTCTTTTACCTTTTAACAAAACGAGAGCTCCACGAGATACTTTAATGTTGCTCGACTCGATGTTGATTCTGCATCCTTTCAAGTCTAAAATACTCAAGGAGATGAGATTCTTTCGTAAATCAGGTACATACCTGACATCTGAGAGTGTCCTAATCGTCCCATCGTGTATCCTAATTTTAACAGTACCAATACCGATTATTTTACTAGATGAATCGTTTCCCATGTGCACAACTCCACCTTCAACTGAACTGTATGTGGAGAACCATTCTCTATTGGGACACATGTGGAAAGAACATCCTGAATCTAGGATCCACTCAGACGTAAGCTTGGAGTTATCGCTCGTTGACACTAACAAGAAATCATCACCGCCTTCATCGACCAAATTAGCACCAGCTACATCTTCCTCGTTACTCTCAGCAGCTCTTTTATTTCGCAGTTTATAACAATCTGCTTTGACGTGACCTAACTTTTTGCAATAGCGACACCTTTTGTCTCGTTTCTTTGATGCTACCAAAACGGAAGCTTGTCTATCTGCTTTGCTATTCAAATCAAACTCATTGTCGAGTTTGTCTCTACTCAACAAATGACCCTTCACATCTTCGAACGAGAGTTTGTCTCTGCCATAAATCAGGGTCTCCCTGAAAGACTTGTATGAAGAGGGTAAAGAGCACAATAATAGCATAGCTTGATCTTCATCGTCAATATGAACCTCAACGTTCTTTAAATCATTTAAAAGAGTAATGAATTGACTGATGTGATCTTTAAGAAGCTCACCTTCGTTCATGCGAAACGTAAATAGACGTTGTTTCAACACTAAACGGTTAGCCAGAGACTTAGTCGCATAAAGAGTTTCTAACCTTTTCCACAAGGCGAATGACGTCTTCTCCATCAATACCTCCTGCAATACTGTATTCGCGAGGCACAACTGAATTGCAGACAAGGCCTTTTCATCAAGCTCTTCCCATTCTGTTTGATTTAGATTCTCAGACTTTTTCCCTGTAACAACCTTTTTCAAGCCATTTTGAACTAGAATTGCCATCATCCGAACTTGCCACAGATTGAAATTTGTCTCACCATCGAACTTCTCAATTTCAAACCTTGTTGCTGCCATCTCTGACCGGGCTGATCTATGAAAGTTAAACTAGCTCTGATACCACTTGTTAGGATCGTCCCGATTAAGCAACGAACAAGTAAAAATAGTAGAAGAAATTGATAAGATGAACACACAAATTTAACGTGGAAAAACCCCTCAAAAGAGGATAAAAAACCACGGGCAAAGATAATTTTACTATAATGGCAAAAGAATGAAGAGTACAAAAGATGGAGATAAAAACTAAACCCCGAAAACCCAAAAAACTAAGAACCCTCAAACGTAAACACAAAATTCTCTGAATGTGTTATGAGTTCTAATCTAATGGGTGTCTCTTCATTCTAAGATTGTAAAGGAGCCTATTTATAGGCTAAATTAGTAAGTCAAATAAACTATACTAATAAATGCTAAATATATTATACTAATAAATACTAAATCTTCTAGAAAGAAAATATATTTTTGTTTAACTTGACTTGCAAGCAATCTCTTAGAATTTGGGTCACACAATTCTAACGCTATCATTGTGGCACGTATATAGGGTCCTTTGTTATGTAAATGGTCATCATTAATGTAAATGTTAATGGTTGGATTTGTGTATTAAGGTTGGTAAATGGCCTAGTTATGCCTAGTTTTTTTTATCATGAGTTTTGTATCATTTGAACACTTGATTTCAAAAATTTCATAAGCTTTATTTGCAATAGGTTGGCATGATATGATGTCTTGATGAATGTGGAATGAGCATATATATGTTAAATTTTTTTGATGGGAAGCATTGAATATGTTTCAAAGTGATTTTTGCTAAAACAGCGGGTAAAGTCGTGACGAAAAGCTCCCAACATTGTGAATTAAGTTGACAGTGAGTGATGTCGTGACCTCAAGTTTCTAAAGTCGCGACGACACTCACTGATTGACGAGGATGTGACGAGATAGCCATAATGTCGCGACATCATCCAATGAGTTTTGAAAACTTTTCCATTAAGTCATTAATTGAACTTGGGTTAGCAAAAGAGTTTTGGTAAGCTCGTATAAGACTCAGAAATGATTATAAAACATATCGAGAATATGTTTTATACTTTTAAGCATGCTGGAATGGTTAAAACATATTGAAGTTAGTTGTAGTTGCTCTAGCAACGAATGTGGCATCTTGTAGCTTGGACCCTATGTTTTGGTCGGGCAAAGGGTGTTACACACCAACACACATAACTATTTTAGTGATCTATTTCAATAATTATCAAACCTCATAATCATATTATAAAAGGAAAGATAACAAATCCAAGGGTACTTACCTCTTGAATAAGCCAAAAATCAAAATAAAACTTCTCCAGTACTTTGTAATGTAATCCAACTTGATTCAGTTTTTCTATTTCTTAAAATAAACTTTAATATTAATATATAAAATAATTTTCTCATTCCTATTTTACCCCCAACAAAATTTTGATGATTTTACCCTTGGTAAAATTTTAACCATTTTGCACCTGGTAAAATTTCGAAAAAAAATGTTTAATATTTCACAACTCAACATGTTCACTATGATTGAATGGTTTATTTTCATTTTTGGCCTTCAAAATAGTCCAAAAACATAAACTCATTTGTCCAATCATTTTTTAAGTAATTCTATAGGATTGCGAATGCATCATTTTCATTTCTATTTTCATTTTCATTTCTATTTCCATTTTTAGAAACTTACATTCATTTTCAAATGATTTCATTTCTCCATTTTGAAGAAAACCATAATCATTCTTAAATGTTTTTCATTTCTCTTTTCCTATTCATTTCGTTCATTTCTATTCAAACACGTAATTCATTTATGGCTTCAACGAGCTAGCGGAGGGATCAATTGGGCATATGTAGTTGAGGCTCAAATGATTTATAATTAAGTATCGACTTTTTGCCTATTAATTATAAACTCATTTAGTCACGAAGTCATTCCACTATAGTATTATGGCTGAGCTCTCCCCAATAATATACCATTACGAAAGTAACAACTTAGTGCTCGTTCAATGACCTTGTCATAAGTGTGTTACCCTCATAGGATACCCTTGATCTCTTTGGGATAATATTCGTTCTTCCAATATGATCATATTTTATCTCATGGTAATCATTACATCTTTCTTCATGAAAAGTCAATGTAATAGCTCATTTTTTAGTGGTGTTGGAAATAGTGGTTTCCCCGATGAGTGATTTCATATAATTAGTATTTAAATTATACAAGTTAATAATAATTTTTATTGAATTCTGATTTGAGGAATTTTAACCAATTGAATTAAAAGCTAGTATGAATAGTTTGGTTCAAATGTCCAGTAGTTATTGAAAACGAAGTATTAGGACCTCATTTTCGTAATTTAAGGCCATAAATATTTTTATTAAATATTTACGGAGTCGTATTATATGTGAATTGAAGTTTGGTTAGGTAATTTTGATGATTTATTGCTTAATTACGGTAAAAATGATTAAATTATAAAAGAGGTAAAAGTCAATTGTTATAGATTTAAAATAGTAAAATGATCAAAATGATAATTAAACCATGGTCAAAAAGTCCAAGCTGTGGTAGCATGATTAAATCCACTAACCTTAGGGCTGTTTGCTTATTTAGTCCTAATTAGTTTAAGATTAAATTGGAATTAAGCTTGTTTAGTCAAAATTTAAAAATAATTGAAGGACCAATTGTGAAATTAAACCTTCATTGGTTGGTAATTATACTATATACTTATATTATGGATTTTTTGGACATGATTTAATATTTTTACAAGTTATATTAATAGGGTAATTTAGTAAAAAGTTAAAATTGAAGAAACCAAAAGATATTATTCATCACTTTTTCTTTCTTCTTCATGGGGGAGAATCGAATACACCATGGGAGGACCTTGCATGTTCCGGCCAAGCTAGGGTTCCTTATTTAGTAGGTAAATACTGCCCGTTTTTAGTAATTTTTATGTTTTTGAGCTCGTATTAGCTTAATCTAGCTAACCCGATGACTAATTCGTAAAACTGTCAAACGTTATAAAATGTGCCATTGATGAATTTGAGTTGTTCTTGAAGTTTTATAATAGATTATTAAGCTTGGTTGTTAAATAGGAATATTTTGTAAAGTAGTTTTTGTTTATTTTAATGTTCAAAGACTAAAATGTGAAAATAGTAAAAGTAAGACTTGATGCAAAATAAAAGCAAGTATGGGCTGTAATGAGGGGATTAATTGATCGGCTAAGCTTGGATCTAATAGAAAATGGTTAAATTGCATGATTTGGATCTAGGGACTAAATTGCATAAAAATAAAATGTTGGGGGTAATTTTGTAAAAAATGTAAAAATGGAGTTAATTGCATAAAATGAGTTAATTTACTGTTAGGTAATTGAATGAAAATATTATTTTTAGATAAAAAACGTATGGAAAATCGAGGAAAAGAAAAAATTACCAAATAGTCCCCGTACATTTGCCATTGCTGTAATTTAGTCAAGTAAGTTCGTTCGGTTTAATTTTAGTACATTTATAAATGTATTATATGAACCTAATACCATAATGTTGGATTATATTGATGTGTGTAATTGAAAATGGAAATAATGATTTGAAATAACGTCGATAACTAATTTAGATACTCTGAGCCATTACTGCAAATCAATCCTGTAAGTTCGTACGTTTATTTATACTTCTAATGATTTTTATATTCTTTGTTAATATAATTTTCTTAAATTTTATATTGTATAATAGTATGATCTTGAAAAAGAAAAATGGAATACTGAATATACTGAACGTGCTCATAAAAGCAATATTTACTGATTATACTGAAAGTTGCTCAAACGAGCAATATCCACTAATTATATTGAATGGGCTCAAACGAGCAATATCTATTGAATATACTGAACATGCTCAAAAGAGAAATGTCTACTGATTATACTGAAAGTTACTCAAACGAGCAATGTCCATTGATTATACTGAATGGGCTCAAATGAGCGATATCTACTGATTATAAGGAATGCACGCTCAAACGAGCATTATCCATTGATACGTGAAATAAGGTCTCACTATACTGATGATTCAAAAATAAATACCAAAATAATATTTTGATCACTATTCGTCTATTGAAAGTTGTGATTGACAGGAACTCTATTCACTAATATTTATTTAAATTATTATTTATTTTGATTTGATAAGCTTCATTGTTCAAGCGACAGACTTACTAAGCTTTATGAAAGTTTACTCGTATCAATTGTCTTATTTCTTGTAGATACTTTTTGTGGATCGGGAGATTGGATCAACACAAAGAAGTCACACTATCCGGGAATCATTTGGTAACTTTTGAATACATCTTGGGTTATATGGCATGTAATAGAAACAATTGGTCATGATTGTAATGGTTCATAAGTATTTTGTAATGAGTATGTAATATACTTTGATGTTGTGGTATGAGTAACTAATGTGGTATGCATGTCAGTCTCAAGTTAAAGTAAATGGATGAACATGAAATGGTAAGTTAATATGAATTAGATATGGTAGGTGAAATTGAATGCAAAATATTTTGGGTGTATAATGATGCATGATTGCTTATGCTGTATAACTTGATATGCTTATGTCCTTGATGTATTTATAACTACTTGATGCATGAATGTATGGTACTAACTTAGGAGCAAGTGATATGGTTGTGTGATATAATAGGGGAAATGGAATATTAAGTAAGTTTGTGTAAAAGGTCATGGAGTAGAAGTCGCATGTTAAGTTGGTATGGTTTATAAATAGTTTCTTTGGTAATGAATAGTATGAACATTATAATGTGATTGGTATGTGATAGTTTAGTGTGTTTTCATGAATAAAAATCACATATTTTAGTTGTCATAAAGTGTATTTATAGACTTGTGAACATGTGAGATAAATTGGGTTAGATACTTGTTCATTTGGGTGAGATACAAGAATGAATTTGGACATACTTGTGCCTAGGATATGGGCTGACACACGGCTGTGTATGGCTCACTGTAAAGCACATGGATGTGTGCTCTGAATGTGTTTAGGTGTAGTTTTCACATAGGTTGACACATGGCCTTTGACAGAGCGGTGTGAGGGTATTTCGAATGTTACATGGGCTAGCACACGGTCGTGTGGAATTGTTTTGAAAGGTACACGTTCTGCCACATGGTCAGCCACACAGGCGTACCCACACATCACACGGCCTGGGCTGAGTCACATGGCCTAGCCACACGATCGTGTGAACCATGTCTTTTTAAAATTTTTCAGTTTTTTCTTGGACTTTCTAATTTGCTTCGAAGTGGTCCCTGATTGTTCTTAAATTATTTTTAAGGCCACGTAGGCTCGATTTAGGGCCCATAAGTGAATGTTTACTTTGATATGAATTATTTAAAAAATATTGTTAATTATTCTAGTGAACTTGATGCTACTATTATTGAATGTTCTGAAACGTGTAGATATACTCCATAACCTTAATCTTACGATGGAATCGGTTATGGGTGTTACAGTTAGTGGTATTAGAGTTACGATTTAGTCAATTCTTGGGGCTGAACAAAACATGTCTAAGTTTTTGAAATTACGTCCATATTAACCTGAGATAGTGTGATATTGATTGATCCAATTTAACCCATGTTCCCTTGTAGATTTTAATGATGTCATCTGAATCTTAACGTGATTAAACTAATGAAGATAAAAATAACAGTCCGACTACTGACTCTAGTGAAAGTTATGGTATATCAATTCTACAACTGTCTGAAAATGAGGGTAAGAATATTTTCTTATAGATTTAATGAATGTTAATAAAAACTGATTGTATTGACTTTGATGAGGCAAAAATAAAGCTAATATTCTGACTTTTAAACAGTATGTAAGTTATAGTTTATCGGTTTTGTAAATGTCGGATAGTGAAGACAATATGTCTTTTTGATTTAATGAGTCAGTGATTTACAGAATTAATGCAAGTTAATTTAGTGGTCCTACAACCTCTACCCCAAATATGTTCCTTATGGTATCCTTGGATCCTCAACATACTAAAATAGTTTGACGGCTTACGATTAATTAATTAGAAGGTACGATACTGAGGAATTCAGAGGTAAAACAAGTGATGATCCGACTAGGATTGGGTATTGGCTTGGAAATATCCAGGGAATTTTAAAGATATGGCTTGCTTCCTTGATGATTATCTCAAATGTGCCCGTATTTGATAAATGGATAGGTTTTATATTTGGTAGTGAACATTAATAGCAGTGTTATTGAGAGGCAAGATTAACTGGGATTTCTTCAGATTTGCATTCAGAAAGAGAAATGTATCAAACGTCATCTAGACAGATAATCGTATAGGTCAATTAATATAATCAAGAAATTGTGTCTGTGAATAGTGTGAAGCAGTTGTCTACGTCTCAGAAAGGCAAATGCCTAGTCAGAGCTATAATACTAGAGCTAAATGTAGTGGGGCTGAAAACACAGTTGTTAGATATGAAGCTTCCATATCTGATATTATTTATGGTACGTTCTTGGAACGACATAAATGTGCAAGTGTACACAATCACAACAAGTAATAAAGTGATAAGTAAATGTCGAGTTATCATACCTACAGGGACTGTGAAAAGAATTATTTATTAGTGCAATTAAAAGCACTTTGGTGAAGAAAAATATTTTGATTTGATGAGGTGATTGAAAACTAAGATTTTAACTAAGTGAAATTAATAAAAATAAAATAAAAAGTTCCAATGCACGATTTCAAAAGATGATTTTAATCAAGATGACATAATTGTGCTAGATTAATTACATTTCTTAACTTAGAATTATTAAACTCATGTTTATGTTGTTACGAATAAATTCAAGGCAACTCGGTAATTTTCTAACTTATGAACATACTTAGTTATCAAAATCCATTTATCTCTTGACTATATCTCTGTGTCAATTCAACTGATTAAACAAATTTTAATAAGCAAATGTGTTAATGCACATACTTACTTATTAAATTAAAATAATCTCTTGTACATATCTCTATGCCAATTCAAGGCTAATGTATCATTAGATACTTTTGCTAATTTAACTCTTAGCTACCTTAGATGATTAACATGCACTGATTTAGTATCGTGTCAATTAATTAAAATTTCTATAACACCCTTAACCCGAAACTGTCACCAGAATAGGATTACGAAGCATTACCAGAACTTACAGATTAAATAAACAGATATTCTACACCATACATTATTCATGTTAGAAATCAATCATAAAGTCCCTCATATAAACCCTCGAGGTCCAAAACATGCATTAGAAACGAGTTAAGACTAAACCGGGTACTCAGAGAATTTTTTGCAAAATCTCAAAATTTTTCTTAGGTGCAGGGGTCACACGCTCGTGTCTCAAGCTGTGTAACTCTCTGACTTGGGTCACACGATCAGGTCACATACCCATGTGCTAGGCCATGTGTAAATACCTAGGTATTCTGTTTTGAAATTTGAAAGATGCAAGGGACATATAGCCAGATTACATGCCCATGGGGAAAAAAATAGGCTATTTTCCAAGCCACATTTCTCACCCAATTTATCTTCCTCCTACACCAATAGTTAAACATATTCATAATCCATTTTAAAATAATTAATTCAAGTCAAAACCAAGTCTCATGCATGACATACAATCACATACAACTAATGTGCTCTTAAACACCTCAAATGACACTTTATTATCATGTAATTGAATATACAAACTTACTTAACTTACCGAATTCACCTATATGCATATTTTACCAAATATGTTAGAGTTAGTTTTCAATATGCCTACATGATTTCTATTAATCAATCATTTAAGCACACACCTAACATGTTATAGCCTCATTTATACATATCAAAACATGTTCATTACAAACCATTCCAATGGCTAATTATAACCCAAACATTTGCATGCCAACATTGGCTAATTAACCTATCCATGCCATTATCGTAAAGCCCAAATTTTCTTAAATTTCAGCTTTTGTAAATAAGTATTACAAAATATTTGTATATGTTTTTGGTAAATTATTGTAACACCCCATACCCGAGTCCGTCGCCGGAGTCGGACACGAGGGGTTTGCAGACTTAAATCACTTCTTTGCACAATCCATTTTAAATTTTCCAGGCAAGCTGGCTAACTGCGTCACTGTCACCTTAAAAATCATATCTTGAGTTTCACAACTCGAAAATCAGCTTCGTGATTTTTCCCTGAAACTAGACTCATATATACATCTACAAATTTTTTTATATAATTTTTGGTCGGGCCAATTAGTACAGTTTATTAGTCAAAGTCTCCCATGTTACAGGGATCGACTACACTGACCTTTGCGCATTACGACTTGGATATCTCCCTGTACAGGGCTTCAATGCTGATGCCGTTTGTTTCTATAGAAACTAGACGCAAAGAGGAATCTATAAATATATGGCATGACTCCTAATTATCTCTGTTTAATTTATAATGAATTTCCAAAGTCGGAACAGGGAATCCAGAAACCGTTCTGGCCCTGTCTCACGAGAACCTGAATATCTCTTAACATACTGTCCATATGATCGTTTCGTTACTTTCCTATGAAAATAGATTCATACAAGGTTCGTTTACATAATTTATTCACTATTTAATTCCATTCCTACTATTTTTAGTGATTTTTCACATCCACATCACTGCTGCTGCCAGCATCTGTTTTTTTAAGGTAAACTTTAACTATTTCATGATCCTCCATGGATCAACTAGAGTTTGTCATACATATTCCAAAAGTGATCAAGAATAACCCTTCCCATGGCTAACCGTTACCAACATTTCCATACCTCTCGACGGACAACATACAAAACGATTATAATGCTATGATCAAAGTATATTTAAGCCATTTTCGCATGGCTATCCAAATTTACACAAAACCGAAGGGTACATGACCAACAACAAAAGGGTAGTCCTATACATGCCATTTTCAGAGTTCAACCAAAAGTGTACCAAAAGGGCTTTGATAGTGTGGGCGACTTCGACTTCAATAATCCCGAGTCCGATAGCTGACGAACCAAAATCTATAAAACAGAGATTCAAAGAACGGAGTAAGCATTTAATGCTTAGTAAGTTTTAAGCAAGACAAAGTGTTCTCAATCACTATTATTGGTCATTCATTTCAACTGTTCGATGAAGTTAATCTAGAGCTTCATCTCGATCTATAATATCATTAAACGCAACACTTGGCTGCCACATATATACTTTCGAATAATAATGACCTAGATGGTCAAATATTTCCAAAGCACATTCTTCATCGATTTTCAACTTTCAATAATCCTTTCCACTTGTTCATAATCACATCCATACTTTTAAGTATTTCAACATGACAAGTACTAAATTACCATAGGCACATAAAGAACCAACATATTCCTTATCACATATATGTAAGCTTACAAATCATAATCCTTACCTTGTACTGGCACATCTGGCTCAACCCAACCCATACTCAGATCATAAGGCTTTTGGGCAGAATATGCACTAATACATAAGAATATTTCATCGCATACTTTATTATACAAACATACCATTACCAATTAGATCATTCTCACATTTGGAGTTATAATATTAATCACATTTACCTACCTCTTTGATACTGATAATTCACCTCGAAATCACTCCACCGATGAGTAAGTAATACGTACCTGAACATCTTGAATACATAATACTTATTTGATGGTAACTTAATGCAGATACTCAATATCAAAGTCTTACTTGAATCCTAGCATTTAGCCGTCGGGTCTTTAAAGCTCGGATATAGTACGAGCACGAAGCCTACGGACATTAATCAGGATAATATTCTCGCATAAAGCCTGCAGGTTTTAACCCGGATATAGTACTGACACAAATGCCCTTCGGGACTCATCACATTTATACACTTTCACATCCATCACGTTGGCCACTCGGCCCTGTCACATATATACACTTTCACATTCATCACATCGGCCATTAGGCCTTATCACATATATACACTTTCACATTCATCACATCGGCCATTAGGCCTTATCACATATATACACTTTCACATTCATCACATCGGCCATTAGGCCTTATCACATATATACACTTTCACATTCATCACATCGGCCATTAGGCCTTATCACATATATACACTTTCACATTCATCACATCGGCTATTAGGCCTTATCACATATATACACTTTCACATTCATCACATCGGCCATTAGGCCTTATCACATATATACACTTTCACATTCATCACATCGGCCATTAGGCCTTATCACATATATATACACTTTCACATTCATCACGTCGGCCATTAGGCCTTATCACATATATACACTTTCACATTTATTCAAATATACTTCACATACCACATATACTATCATGTACAGACTTGGTCTTGGCCGAATCTACATCCATCACTTTCCAATGAATAATTCAATTTTACGCCATACTATCATTTCATATTCGAATACTCATAAGCTTACAATATCACGATTTAGAATTCAAGTATGGGTTTAATCAATAGCTTATGAGCAACTAAAACAAGTTTTATCCATGTTTACAACAAAATCACATATTCACTACGAGCTGTTTTCCTGAGCAATGGTCACTAAATTATTTATAACCGGAGCTAAAAAACTCCAAATCACTTGCCGTTAATTTTTCCTGAATATAGACTCGTATATATTCCATCCATAAAATTTCCAGAATTTTAGGTTTGGCCAATCAATACCAGATTTTTCTTAAAATTTTCCCTGTTTTACTGTTTGACTAATCTGACCACTCTTCACTAAGAATCAAATTTCTCATTTTACAGAATTCAAAATGTGTTGAATTTGATTTCATTTGAAACTAGACTCATTAAGGAGTCTAAGCATATAAATTTTATCTTATAACCATTTTTGTACAATTTATAATGATTTTCTAAACACAGAACAGGGGATTTTGGAGTCATTCTGACACCGTCTCACACAACTTTAAATATCTCTTTATAGGAAATTTCTTTTCTCACAAGGTCTCTTTTATAAGAAACTAGACTAGCTAAGCTTTGATTACATATTTTATTCAGCCTATAATTCTATGCCAACAATTTATAGTGATTTTCTAAAATCACGTTACTGGTGCTGTCCAAAGCAAATTATTACAATTTGCTCTTAAATTTCCCAGTCCAAACACTTATGAACTTACCTTTTGAGTTTAAGACATATCATGGCCACATCATATCTTATTAACTCAACTCATTATGTCCTATTTTGATTGAATTTACTCAACGTTTGATCACTTAAAACTTACCTCGGAAGTGGTCAACGATTAGGTATCCACGGCTATTCGTTTACATTCTCTTTTTCCCCTATTCGACTTTGATCCTCTTTGCTCTTAAGCTAAAGCCGCAGAGCACTTTCGAACACCATCACTCAGCTTGGATTGAAGCATCGGATACAAAAACTTTAACCTTTATGTACAATTAATTTCGGCATTCAATCCCCTTAAATTTCAGCTTGTAAAACAATTAATAGCAGTTTTAGACATCATAGTCTTCACCCATTTAGACAACATTCTTTAACATCTAAATAGCTCATTTATATATCATTTGTTCATTAACAACACAATATTCAAACAGCATCAATACCACAATCAGATAGCATAAGCAGGGCAGCAATGAATAATACCAACAAGGTAAAATTCGGACAATGATTTAACATTTTCAACAATTGTCAAACACAAGAGAATAAAAGTTCAAGGAAAGCTCACTAAGGTTCCCAACACCGATTCTACCTATTCAATTTGCTCTTTCCCTTTTCTACTACAACCTTCTCCTACCTTGTTAGCTAAATACAATCAACCCCAAAGTTACAAAAATGGATTATAACAACACAAGCATTCACTAAATTCTTTTAACACAAGTGAGAAACTCTTCATCTACTAGACATGCAACATTTGCAACTAGAAAAGAAAATCTTCTCTACTCCCACATATTCGTCAAGCTCAAATCAACAATGCAACCAGAATTTGTCAACGAAAAGCTATGGGCAAGGGAGAGTTTAGAAGAGTTACCCTTCTACTTGAAAATTTTAACTTCTAAGCAACAAATTTCATAGTTTTCCACTACATGCAGCTGCCCTCTCCTTTCTAGCTTCATTCCTTTCTTCCTCTTTTCATTTTGGCCAAGAAGAACATATTTCTTCTTTTCTTTCCTTCTCAAGTCACGGCAATGGGGGGGGGGAACATGGATGAGACAACTTTGTTCTCATCACCCCTCCCTTTTCATTTCTTTATTACTAACCCTTTATTATATTCTTTCTCCCATAACACACTAACACAACATGTTTCCAACATGTTTCATCCCATAAAATTTTGTCCACTCTCATGCTCATGGCCGGCCACTACTAATTAGGGGGAAATTGACATGCAAGTCCACCCTTTTTATTTCATGCACTAATAGATCCTTATGTTTTGACCTATCACATTTCAAAAGTGTCACACATAAGTCCTATTGACTAAATTCACATGCAATTTACTAAATCAAAGCTTAAAACTTTCACACATTCGTATTCACATATAATAGTCATAAAATATGACGGCTAATTATTTTTATGACTCGATTTTGTGGTCCCGAAACCACTTTTCGACTAGGGTCAAATTAGGGGTGTCACAATTATGGCACATAAATATGTATCTGCTTCAATGGTTAAGTGTTCTGGGTGTGTGTGAGAGGTCCCAAGTTCAAGCCTTGTCTTGGGAAAATTTTTGTACTTTTCTGAATAAAGCCCTATCTCTAGTCAGTAGGCTTTTATTTAATTGATGGTAAGTTTATAATACAATGGGCCTGTTGGTCTAGTGGATAAGTGGAGTGTTGGTGTGAAGGAGATCTTGTGTTCGAGTCTCTACTTAGGCAAGGGATTTATTTTGCTGCCAGTAGGTGATAGGAATTTGAATTAATCGGGTTTCTGAGTAGTTTGGTGATAGTGGGATTAGTGGAGTGATTTGGGGGATTGGGCAGTATCTAGATATTTTCTTTTTGGCAAAACTTGATTTTTCTCTCTTCCCCAAATTCTCTGACGCCATTCCTTCCTCTTTTCTGCATTCTCCACTTTCTTTTCCCCATTGCTGCTGAAATCCTTATTATTTCTACCTTAATCCATCCTTTTCTCGTGAATCTACATCTTTGTTGGCACTCGTGCGAGTTCAGTAAGCTTTCTCTTTTCTTTTCTATCGCGGAGTTCATAATAATTAATTAGTAATCTGGTTCTTTTGTTAATAATGGTGTAGGAGGAGGCCTTGATTAGTGATTTTCGCATCCTTTGTGTTAGCGAATCTAACGAAAGATTTTTGTCGGTGGTAAGTTGAGTCTCCGTTAGTCCCTAATTATTGAATTCGTATATTAATCCGCTAAATCAATGTTGGATTCACTGATTATAGGTACTGGAGTGCTCAGGAGTGTTTAGGCATAAAAAATGATACAGGCGTGGATCTGAAAACACAGAAAATGAGAATTGGCGAAAGCCGAAAAATGAAACTATCAATGCCACACAGGTGTGTGGTTGCCCGTGTGGTAGGCCGTGTGGCAGTACATGGTTGTGTGATCGATGAGCCAGGCCGTGCGGGTAGGACACGGCTATGTGACGACCAGGTAGGCCGTGTGCAAGCTACACTGATTTGGGTTGCGTAGGCCATACGGGCGTGTAGGATTCTGGGCCAGGCCGTGTGATCCACATGGCCAAGGCCAATTTGGGCCATGTGGGCCACACAGGCATGTGGGCCCACACAGTCAAGCCACATGGGCGTTTGAGTCCATTTTTCTGAAATATTCTGTAAGGTTTCACGGATCGCCCTAGTTGACAATGGACCTATTGTGAGGTTGGTAAGCTTTACTTAGACCTCTAATTATATGATTTGTTTGGATGAAATCTTAACTGAGCACGTATGCTTATCTGAATGTATAGACTGTAACTGCTTAATAGCATGACATCTTTGTATGTTGCATTGCATCAGGGTAGGTTGCTGTTATTTTGGAAAAAGTATCTGAAAGGCTATCAAGCTTGTTATCTGGCAGCTCTGCTGCAAATATCTGTTTATGTGCCGCATTTTGGTACAGCATGGTGTGTAGGGATGGGTGGGTTGATTTAATCCCCACATGGTATGTAGGGTTGGACAGAGATAGTGTATAGAGGCTAGTGGGTAGGATTCTGATATTATGTTCTGATTTGCATATCATGTCTGAGATGGGCTAAGGCCCTAGTTTATATCTAATTCTGTATCTGAAAGGGCTAAGGCCCACACTAATTCTGTAATGGGCTTAGGCCTAAACTGTATATACATGATTGATTTATGGTATTATGCTATGTGCATGTTTTCTGAGGGGATTTCACACTGAGTTTGTGAAAACTCACCCTTTTTGTTTAATCTATACAGGTAATCCCCAGACTTGATGGTTCGGTGCAGCGGAGGACTCAACGGGGCCACACATATTTGGACTGTTTTGTACTTAGTTTCGGTACTTATTTCTTAAATTGGGACTTTATGGGCTGTTGGACTTTATTTGGATTTTTTTAAACTGCTTATGGGATTTTAGTCTAAACTCGATTTTTAATCCAAATGACAGTTTTTTTAAATATGAACGGTTTTCCAAAGATGAACTTTATCAAAGCTTCCACTAAAAAAACAAGATTTTTGACATAACAAAGGACATGCCTTTTACTCCTAATTAAGACAAAGAATAATTAACTAGAACGGTTTTAACTCAACAGTTTTGTTTCTGAAATCCATTCCATGTGACATTATCAGATTCAACCATAACGTCTAGGCCGGGTTTGGGGTGTTACAATTATAACCATAATTAATTTACCATATATACCAAGATGGGTCGATGGATAGTGTGAGTGATCTCCACTGATGCTTCCAATCCAACGAGCTTCTGAATTACTATAGAACAAGGGAAAAAAACAGAGTAAGCATGAAATGCTTAGTAAGTTCGTATAACATGGTAAATAACTTACCATATATTTATTTTCAAAATAAACATGCAAGACACTATCAACCAATTTTATCACAAGCCCTAAACACATATCTTCATCATGTTAGCCAAGTAATCACATATAATAGTCCTTAATTTTGGATGAACAAAGTCATCAAGTGTGATAACCAATTCATGCATCATGATATCAAGTAATGTCATTTCCATGTACTTCATGTACATACGGTAATAGATCGTTTCTAAGTCATACTATCTTATATAAACATCAAGAAACATGTATGGGCTAAAAAATAACCAACTTCTCATATACATTTACTTTCCACATCGTGCATTCAAATAACATATAAAAATCATACCCATGTATTTCAAGTACATTTTTTTATAATATTTCGTCTCAAGTTCAGATTATTTCATGTTAGGATTATGCTTATTAAATCAATTAAAATATCAATGGAAACACAGGAAAATACACTCAAAGTGTAGAAATCTATAATATTAGATGAACATATTCATTAAACAAGTTCCATGCTCATATATCACCATTTCATACTTCTATATATCATGTATCATCATTTTCATGTATTTTAGGCAATATATGTAATAATTCATTTCGTGTTCATATTTCCTCATGTCAGGATTTTGCTTGTTGATTTTATTTGAAATATCGATGAATACACATGTAGTACACTCGAAGTATACAAATAAGAAATCCGTCAATTCATATTCAGGGGTATCCATAAGGGCACATAATCAAGAAGCACTATCTCAAGCCATATAATAGGATGCTTATCCGGGCTAAATAGGAAACTCATAAGAGTTTAGAATAGGAAGATCATTGAGCTTAACAGTTAACTCCAAAGAGTTATTAACAGGGAGCTCCGGATAGCATAATAGGGAGTTCAAGCGAGTCATGTCAGGAAGCTTATAAAAGCTTATATCGAGACGCTCACGAAGAGCTGCGTTTGTGTCCGCAATAAATGTTGGATCACAACTGATCGAATCGTGTAACAAGATGCTCACAAAGAGTAGTGGTAGTATGCAACACATGCAGGATCACTACCGATTAGGATGCTCGTAGGAACTATATAACAGGACGCTTGAGAGGGCTTATAACAGGATTGTTCGTTTGAGCTATAGGGTGTTCGCAACATATGTTGGACCACAATCAATACAGGAAATCATGTATCCATCGATTTTCATTATTCAAATGGGATTTAATTTTTATCGAGCTTTATCAGAGATATATTTTCAATTTCATATGCATAACAACTACATAATTCTTATACACAACATTCAATTCAAGCATATAAATATACACAATTTAGTTACACGAACTTACCTCGACAAGTGTTCGTGTACGTAAAATTTACTAATCCGACATTTTCTTTTTTCCTCATTCTAACTCTGAATTTGGTCTATCCGGATCCAGTTAAGCCAAAATAGCTTGCTTGAGATCACTTTCTCTTAGCTAGGGTTTCCATGTTTTATTTGGGAAAGATGATGATAAATTGGTGATATGTTCATTTTTTTTATCAATTATCATCTTTATTTTTTTCACTTTCCAATTTCATCCTTTTTTTTATTTTATTTTCCATGGATGAATCATCATCCTTAACTACTAAGCATTTTAAATGGTTTATTTTCCTTATAAGGACCTCCACTCTAAAGTTCAATAGCTATTTAATCCCTTTAGCTATTAGAACTCAACTTTTGCACTTTGTACAATTTGGTCCTTTATCAAATTAGACATGTAACCGGTAAAATTTCTTTACGAAATTTCCATATGACATTTCCATCATACTATGACCATCAAATATTTCCCTTCCAGAATCGGATTTGTGGTCCCAAAATCACTATTTCGATTTTATCAAAAATGGGTTGCTACAATTTCAATCTGTTTAAATAATTAATTTATTAGTTACCATACAATTGTAATGCAAGAATAACCTAGTCATGGTTTTACTTAATCAAACATCGTACCAAGGTCTATAACAACACAAACACAATTTTAATAAATTAAGTGGACAAAATGCAATCAACCTAACACGAATTAAATTTAAGCCATATTAATTAAATTAAACATATCAACCTCACAAACATTCATATGCATGTTCATAACAACAACAACAAAATTAAAAAGGATAAGGAACAAGAATCAAATCTGGTATTTCTCTGAGGCTTGACTAGTTTGCTCCGCTTCTTCTTCTCTGTTTATTCTTGTTGAACTGAGGCTTCCACAAACACTTGAATGATACTCCAAATGGTGGTTGAATGGATCTTTTTGAAGAGGTGAAATGGGCAAGGTAATGGGGAAGAAAAGGAAGAACAATGGAAGGGAATAAAGACAGAAAAGTGAGAGAGAAGTGAAGAAATGAATGAGTTTGAGATGTGCCTGAAGTGAGCAGCCAAAGGGGTATTTATAGG
Source organism: Gossypium hirsutum (assembly GCF_007990345.1). Classification (NCBI taxonomy): domain Eukaryota; kingdom Viridiplantae; phylum Streptophyta; class Magnoliopsida; order Malvales; family Malvaceae; genus Gossypium; species Gossypium hirsutum. The sequence continues at coordinate 54,573,425 of NC_053428.1, read as the reverse complement.
TTGAGAAGGCTGCTAAAAATAGCCAAAATCAGCAGTCAAAGACTCCCCCCATGGCCGGCCACACATGTGGCATGTTTGAAGATTTAAAACATGCTATTTTTAGGTAGGGGCAAATCTTGGAAGGCATAAATAGTGGAGGAGTTTGAATGCAAATTGAAGGATTCTTCAAGGGCCATTTTGCATGCCAAATAATCTACCAAACAAGCTGATTGGGTTAGCATGTGGACTGATTTTGGGCTGCCCAGTGCTAGGTTGGATGGCTCTCTCAGTTCAGCTCAACTGGGCCCCTTTTTATAATTAATTAATAATAATTTATTTAACCCAAATTAAAATGGATTAGAATTAAAATTAATTATAATATGAATTAATACACATAATTTGGATCATCTTATGCTGAAAAATTATTTCACCTTGATGCTTCAAAATTGCTTCTCGGTTTTGTGCTTCTAACAATGTCTGCCGAGCCGTTTTTCGCCCTTTGTGCAATTTTGTCGAAAATAATCAAAATTAATCAAAATTTGATATAAAATTAATTAAAATTCAACATGTTCATAATTTGAGTGCAATTTAATTATTTTATAATTATTATATATTTTTCGACAAGAATTTTATTGAAATTGCATGAATTTGAGTTAAAAAGGCTATGAAAACGTGTGTATATTTTCGTGTTTCCACACCGCTGAACTTAATTCATTGCTCGTCCCGAGTAATGCACAAATTTGAAAATAATTTCTCGGAAACACCTTTGAAAACTGCCTTCAGAACAATATTCTTCCCAAAATTATGATTTTGGTATACTTATGCTCAAGAACAAGAAATTTGATATTTACGCTACTTATGTATACATATAATTCAAATAACACTACTTATGTATACATATCATTCAAATTAATCTCAATTATTCTTATGATAGCAAAAATAGACTAAATGATTCCTAATAAAGACATGTTAAATCCCTACCAATTTGATTTTATTCCCTTATTCAAGATTAAGATGCAATTGTTAAGTTTAACTTATGCCTTCATATGTTGAACATAGCAATTTCTCTCCACTAATGTAGGTAGCATAGAAACTTGAATCAATAGGTTTTTAAAAAGGTTGTAATATGGCTAGGCTTGGGGTAGGTAAAAGATAGATAAATTTATGAAAAAAACCCTAGACTCAACTTGAATTGGACGTTCAGAATAATTACCTTCAATACACCAACTTACTTTGCTTCCACATGCTCTTTTGCACATCTATTTTCTTTCAAGTACATATGCTCTTCTTCTTTTTTTATTCTTTTTTTTTCATGAGCATTTTTCAGTATGTACTACAATTTTTTTTGAGCATTTGATACTTCTTTTCAACTTCCTCAAACTTATTTTCAAAGAACATTCTGAATAGTATTGAGTCTAGTGTTTGAGACAATTTAAAGATAAGTAAGAGAAAAGTGATGGCTAAATATTGCAAGGGTTCAAATAAAATAAGGCCATAAAGTCTCAAAGTTGGGTTTCAAAGGATAAAAAATCATCAAGGTTGGCTTGAAAGGCTCAAACGGTCCAAACAAAAGTTGTCTAAATCATTTCCAACATTCCATGCTTTTTAGGATTTCGCCTCAAGAAACTACTAAGTCAATTCTAGAGACTTAAACTTTCATACATGGCTAACTTTCCTAAGGAACTAAAAATTTTATGGTATGATTTGCATGCTTTATTAAAAATACATTTATGTCATAATTTAGCTAACATAACAATTATTGAAATAATCAAACTTTATTTATACGAACTTTAGCATTCTTAACAAAATTTCAAATTTCTGAACAAAATATAACCTAATTATAACTAAAAGAAAATTTTATTCTGAGAGGGAATAATTTCAATTTTTCGGTCCCCTCTACTTAAGATGAACAATGTCCTTATTGTTAAAAGTGAATAGATACTATACACCAGGTATGATTCTAGAAAAGAGGAGGTGAGTCAATTTGACTGCTTAAATACCAAGCTCTTTCTAGATCCAATCCTAGACATGTATATATCTATTGCCACACTTTGTACTTTTCAACTTGTTCATTTTTATGATTTCCACCTCTTGTTTTATTGTGTGGAAATAAAAATTCCTAAGAAAACCTAATCCTAAAATATTAAATAACCTAAGAACGAAAATAAAATAAAGTCAAGATCCCCCATTTTATTTATTTGCAAATCCCTCCGAATTCGACTCATCTTTTGCTCTATCGTCTTTTTCTCCCTCTTCGATAATGGACTCCATGGTTCAAATATGAAATCTAGAAACCCAAGCACAAAAATAAATTGGTCATTGAATATTTTTGTAAGAGTGCTTCTCATTGAGTCATCTCGTATTTGAATATCTCCAGTAAGCTTGTTGTTGCCACTACATATGTTGCATTATATCCATCAACTTTGACAACTCATCTCGAAGATTTGGGTGAGGTGGTTGAGTCCTGAACATTGAAGTTGCGACATCAGGTTTGGTTATTGGTTTCATTGGTTCTGCCTTATCAGGGATTTCAGTTGACTGCATTGGTTCGATCTCTTTGGGATCTTCTTCTTCTTATTCTTTGGGATCCTTGCTCTCTTCAACTTGTTGCTGAAGAACAAAATCTCTAGCTATTCAGTAGAGGTCCCAATCTATGATTGTGCCCTACTATAACCTATCTTATTTACGTTTGCAAGAATTTTAGCTTTCAAGCGTAAAATTGTTATCATAAAGGAAAAGTAAGCTGGGCCAGAACGTCTAGCAGCACAATTTCACATTTCTCTCTGGATGATTTTTCCCACATCAATGGTCTTTCCAGTTAAAATTGAGTATAATAAGACCATTCGCTTTAATGAATATGTAGTCCCAGGTGAAATAGGCATAAGGCTAAATCGAATGAAATAGAACCATACCTTTACTAGTGGTGTCAAATATTCTCTGCGACAAGTGTGAATTCCTTGCTTTGACACAATCCACTTAGAACTTAGAACTGTAAGTTCTTCAAGAATTTCTTTTAGATTTTTAAACACAATATTTTTCATCAAGGAAGAATATTCGTCATCTTCGAAATCAAGTAATTCAAAGAATTCATTAATAGCATTTGAGGTTATTGGCACCTTGATTCCTCAAATAGAAACTTTTGTCAATTCACTTGAGATCAAATTCGCATAAAATTTAGGACCTAACTCTTCATCTGCATTAGGTCTTTTTGTAACGCCCTGAATTTTGGGCCTAGAAGTATTAGGTGTTGAGCATAGGAACAGTTAGGAGGCTGCACATAAATGTTTAGTTTTTCAAGAAAGTGACACAAATACATGTCTGATTCAGTGGTTAAGTGTCCTGGGAAGAGTCTGAGAAGTCTTGGGTTCAAGCCTTGGCTTGTGCAAAAGTTTTGTTTTTTAAAGAATAAACCCTATCTCTAGTCAGTATGGATTTTAACTTAAATTTGGGTTTTTTTATTTTCTTGGGTATATAACTGCTAGCAGTAGGAAAAGACGCGTGTTTTCAAAAAGATAACTGTTTTTTTAAAACACCACGAATCTATTGGTTTTAAGAGCTTTTGCAAGAAATATTGTTTTAAAATACAAATATACTAATGACGTTTTAATGTGATTAACTTTTTGACAAAAAATCACGTTTTGAATTAAATGAACGTCTTTAAGATCACACAAGTGATTAATTAGAAAAGGGGTTTTTCAACGATGTTTCACTTTACGAAAAGCACTACTATGTGACATCGTCAGATTCGACCATAATGTCTAGGCTGGGTCTGGGGTGTTACATTTAGTGGTATCAGAACCTAGTTGCAAAACTCGGCTATGGATTTGGGCTCCTTTTAAACTTAAATTTCAAAAAAGAACTGTTTCAAATGATTTGAAAGATTTGGAAATGTTTTACAAAATATGGGTACACCGAGTCTCCGATGCCGATCCTGTAAGTTCTCTTAAACTACTACTTGTTTAAATTGAAATACTGAGACTACTATAGGTAGTAGACTGTACTGAAATACTCTGTTTAGGGTAAACTAAAAACTATAGTAAGACTGCAATCTGTGAAAACGAACTCTGAAATACTAATACTATTTTCCATAAAATATCTGTTAATAAACACTGGAACTATAAACTGATGCATAAAACTGTTAATAAAGATAGAATGAAATTTGATAATGAGCATCAGTGGTACTCGCGAAAGGGGTACAAGAGGCCGTAGAGGTGCTCGAGCTGGGTCTTCATTATCTGGCCACATGCCTAATGTTAAAGCTAGGGAGGCGCCGACTTCACCTGTGACTGAGACTGGTTTTCATGATAGTGCGACTGGGGACGACGCACTGACCCAGTCTATCTATAGACCATACTGAAAACACCCAAGTTAAAGGTAGTAGTGTTTTGGAACTAAAGTACGCAGCAGGAGCATAGTGGTGTAGTCTGTGTTATGCGACTGATCTGATAGTTGGAAATTTCAGGGACAAAATTTCTTTAAGGAGGGGTGAATTGTAATGTCCTGAATTTTGGGCCTAGAAGTATTAGGTGTTGCGCACGGGAACAGTTAGAAGGCTGCACATAAAAGTTTATTTGTGCAAGAAAGTGACACAAATATATGTCAGCTTTAGTAGTTAAGTGTCCTAGGAAGAGTTTGAGAAGTCTTGGGTTCAAGCCTTGGCTTATGCAAATCTTTTGTTTTTTAAAGAATAAACCCTGTCTCTAGTCAGTAGGCTTTTAAAATAAATTTGGGTAAAGCATGACAGAATAGGCCTGCTGGTCCAAGGGATAGGTGGTGTGTTGATATTGCTTGGGGACTGAGGTTTGAGTCCTGCTTTGAGCAGTGGAGCATTTTATTTTGTTGCTGTGCCGTGGGAGTGTTGTGGGTTGGCTAAAACACGAAAGTGGTTGAGGGGAATTCAAATTCAGTGGTTGTGGGGAGGTATGATCAGTTGGAGGAATTTGAGGAGGGATTTTAGGAGATAATTAAGGGATTTTGAAGTGTGGGGATTTAATGGCCGAATTTTAGGAGAGAATAATGGAAGAGTTATTTAATTTTTTGTGAGCATAATCAAATTCGGTTTCTCTCATATTTTCCCCCAATTTTGTTTTTGATGATTTTCTTTTCTCTCTCCACCTCTCTAGTTGTCGTCCTTCTTTTTGCTTCCCCCTTTTTGGCTGAAATATCAGTGGTCTGTGTTTCGGCTAGAACATTGTTCTTTTGGCTTTACCCCTTTTCTACAGCTAACGTTTCTTCCTCCTTTAATATTGAATACCTGTTTGGTTTCTTCTGCTCTTTCGGTGTAGTGAGAAAACATTCTCCACTTTGTTTTCCCTTAGCCAAATCTTTCCCTATTTTCATCATTTCCTTTCTTTTCTTTGACGTTGAACTTTCTCTTTCTCTTAGAGCCGGAGGTGGTTCCTTCTTTGTTTCTTGCTGAGCATCCTCTTCTTGGGTCAAGTTTTGCACCTCGTAATTGGTTCACTTCTCGCATTGTTGGTAAGTGTAATAGTATAGTGAAATCTATTTTTTGATGAGTGAATGCTCACCTATTTTGGTTGGTTCTTAGGGACTATTCAAAGGGTGGAAGATTTTTAGCTAGCATTAGGGTGGACGAAACTCCCCTCTTTTCGTGATCAAAGGTAATGTGGTGTGTATTTAGTATTCCGGTTTGGTTGTGCATTTTATTTAATTGACTAAGTGGCATTGCTGGCTAAGGAAGGTTCTTGGTTGATCATAGTTCTTGGCTTAACGGCGTTAGCAAAGGGTCGTTTTGGAGGTAGGACAAGTTAATACTAGTAAAGATTGTTGAGATTGTGAGTTAATATTCTAATTGGTTTTGAATGACCTTTGATAGGTATTCGAGCGTAGGGAGTTTCGACATCGAAATCGGTTCAAGTGTGTAAACACTGCTTAATTGCAAATCGAGAAAAGCCGAAAAATGTGACTATTATTGTTACACAGGCATATGCTCGCTCGTGTGATAAATCAAATGCGTAAACATGGGCGTTGGATCATAGAGGCCACCATGAGCAATTTCATAGGCTTAGGCCATTTTGGGCCATGTTGGGTCGAAATGGGCCATTGGCTCACACAGGTAAACTAGATGGTCGTGTGAAGAATATTGGGCCAGGCTGTGTAGTCCACACAACTAAGGTTAAATTTAGGCTTGTGGGTCATACGGGCGTGTGGGCCCACATGGGCCAGCATTATGTGCCTTGGGCCCATTTTCATTGTTTGACTGCTAAGGTTGCACGGGTCACCCGAGACGACTGTGGACCTACTGTTGGGTCGGTAAGCATACCTCGACCCCAAAATTGATAAATGTCTGTTCTGCCCCTATGAGGTAAATTTGCTATCATGGCCTTATGTGGTAAAATGACTATTTTACCCTTATGTGGTAAAATGACTATTTTGCCCTTATGTGGTAGGATGACTGTTTTGCCCTCATATGGTAAGATGATTGTTTTGCCCTATGTGATGTATTTATATATGTGCATATATGACCCTATTTTAGCATGTTGTTTAAACTATAATGGATACACGTATGATTCTATGATATGACATGACATGTGGCATGATGCATTGCATGGGGGTGGGTTTTTATATGATTGGAGGAAGTATATTGTACTGCTAGCTCTACTGTAAATCACTGATGGCTTTAAGCCTATTATACTGGCAGCTCTACTGCAAATACTGTTTAGTGCTAATTAGAGTGTAGGGATGGGTGGGTTGATCTTATCCCCACATGGAGTGTAAGTTGGACGGAGAGCGGGTGTAGAGGCTGGATGGGTAAGACTTGCATACTGTTTACTGTTACTACATTGTTTACTGTTACTGCAATGGGCCAAGGCCCGAACACATGACTGTTTTTGTATTGAGATGGGCTAAAGCCCAAACTGATATTGTCACTGTTGCCAAAAAGGGCTTAGGCCCGGATTGTGCTTGTTTTCTGATTGTTTGCTTATATGGGATTACACACTGAGTTTTCATACACTCACCCATCTGTTTAAACTATACAGGTAATCCCCAGACTTAGGCAGATCAGTACTTTGTGGTTTTGATTTAATTTTTGGGGTATTTTACTGTAATAAGGCCTCTAAGGATTTTTTTTAACTTTAATTTGGGTCTATTTATTTTCTTTCCTTTATAACTGCTAGAGATAGGAAAACATGAGTTTTCAAAAGAAACAATATTTCTACAAAGTAAATGCAAGTACGCAACTGTTTAAAAAAGCTTCCGCTATAAAATGATATTTTTGGAAATAAATATCGGTTTTTAAAGTAAATACTTTTTGGATATTGGCGCAAGTTTTGAAATGAATGACATGACTCAGAAACACATAAAGGAATAAAGAACGAGTTTTTCAACGAGATCATACTTTGCGAAAAACACTTTAATGTGACATTGCCAGATTCGACCATAACATCCAGGCCGGGTTTGGGGTGTTACACTTTTCTCACAAAATAATTTCCAATTGAGAGCTTCAACAATTTGTCAAATGCGTGCCATGAAATCAATATAGTTGCTTTGTTTCAACTAAAGCCTTTTTTTGGGTGCATCTGTTGATTCTTGAAAACACTTTTGTATCTCAGTTTCACTTCTTCACAGTAAAATTCATTTTGTGATTCATCAATTTAGGCAGAGGCACGAGTTCTTTTGTGAGGCATGACTAACCTGATCATAAGATAGAACAAATATTTTCTCAAAAATTTAATTAGTATAAAATATTAATAATTTAATAAATTGAAAAATTAAATAATTAAATAAATTTAGGAGAAAAATTTGTCTTACCACCTTTGTATAAAAATTAAGAACTCAAAGAAAATAAATATAAATCAAAAGGGGTCGATTTAAGGACGGTTGGAGGGTTATTGGATAAATGTGGGGTGGAAGTGTTGTCCAAGGGTGCGCACGACACAAGGAAGGTATGGTAGCAACGCGCCTTGGCGTGAGTAGTAGGCAAGCAGCACTGTCCAGTGAGTAGCAAGACTGGTGCGCATGGGCTGGAGCTGGGGATGGCACAATGTGCACGGTGCAGGGCGTGCAAGGCAGCAGCAATGTGCGGGTGAGTTGTTGGCCAAGTGCGCCAAGTGTGTGGGCTACTGCCGAATAGGGCTGCTGGGTGGTGCTATTGCTTGTGGTTTTGGATGCTAGGATTAATGGTGGAATGGGTGAATGAAGGTTGGTTTGATGAATGATGAATGATGGAGAAGGTTGATGGAATTTATAGGAAAAAGGGTAGGTGTTTAATTAGAATTCTTAGAACAATTTAATAGGTAAAATATTCTAAGTTCTAATTCTACACAAAGTTATCAACAATTAATAATTAATATAATGCATATTAAATTATTTTTTGCTATTAATTTATTGAAATAAAAGCTATTAATTAAAATATGATCAAATTTAAACTATTCTTAATTCTATATAAAGTTGATAATAATTACTATATATTATAATAAATATAATTCTATACTAGTTACTATCATCTTATTTATTAAATTAAATTAAAAACATTTATTCTAGATGCCTTTTGAAAATATTTACAAATCAGACATCTAATTTTTAATATTTACAAAAAGAGAAACCAAATTTTGAAAATAATTCAATTACGTATCTAGACTTAAATAAAATTTGAAATTGAGTTGCAATTAAAACTTAGATCAAAATTGACCCTTTTTTATTTGAAAAACTAATTTTTTTATTTAAGGAATAATTTCTCTGAAGATTATGTTAAAATTAATTCCCAGGGAAGATTGGAGGGGTCGCAAGTGGTCCCGCTTAAGTTCCAATCTCCTAGACAGAATTTATTTAAACATACTAATCCTAAAAATATACCCTAAATCATTTATTTAAAAAGAAAAACAATAAAAATTAAATATTTGATAAAATGAACGAGATTTGATCCCATTCAATTTTATCCCCTAGTAATGTTTTAAGCGCTGAGCATTGACTCGAAAATTACCTCCCTTACTTTAAAGTTCAACAACTCCGTATGGATAAACTTGGTGAATCGAAAATAGACCAGACCAACGTGAATTTAACTTATTTGGAGAGAACCTTAATCAGGAATTGAATAACAAGACTTATGACCTGCTTCAAATTCTCAAACTTGAATGTGTTTGTCATGCCATCTCTTAAGTCTTTCCTTGAGTAATTTGCCATTCTCATATGAGATGTAACACCCCTCACCCGTATTCAATGCCAGAATAGGGTTACAGAGCATTACTGGACTTATTATTCAATTAAACACACATTTTACATACATTTTCAATTTTCATATAATCATCATTCAACACCATTCACAAACATTCATATTGTCCCTATTATGAGCCTACGAGACCCAAAACATGCATTTGGGAAGGTTCAGGACTAAACATATAACTCAGGAAATTTTTTACGAAACTTTGAAAATTTTTGCAAAATATAGGGGACACACGCTCGTGTGGCCCGGCTATGTGTCTCACATAGCCAAAGACACGCTCGTGCCATAGGCCATGTGGACATTCAAAATGGGATCACATGGCTGTGTCCTAGCCTGTGTTCGACCCCTTGTAACTCTTTGACTTAGGTCACACGGCCAACACACATACTCGTGTGACTAGATTGTGTGCCCTAGAAATGGCCACACACACCTGTGTGCCAGGCCCTGCCAAACCTGTAGGGTATACTGACTTATACATTACGGCCAAGTTACACTCCCATGTGCTAAGCCGTGTGGAGCAAATTGACTTGATTTTTAATTCAACACCAAAAGACACATGGCTGTGCAACATAACCATGTCACACATGGCTAAGACACACGCCCGTGTCTCTGCCCGTGTGGACAAAAATAGGCTATTTACCAAGCCATTTTTCCATCCAATTTGCATATACCTATACCAAACCAAATGGCACAATTCATAGCATAAAAATAGGCATTCTAATAACCTCAATCAAACATAATTCAACCTATTTCAATACCAATCAATTCAAAACACACCAGTATGACAATATACCATTCAATTCCATACCAAAATTCCTAATCTCAGATCATCAATATGAACACTTCCAACTTACATCATTCAGCCTAATCTCATAAACATGCCAAGTTCATTTCTCAACCATTTCGTACCCCTAATCACCAATTATCAACCAACATCACATATCCGTATTCAAGCACATAAAAAAAGCCATATGCACAAACATATATAGAACCAAACCAACCAAGTTAAGCCAACTTTCATGGCTATATACAAAACCAAACTCTCAATATTTACAAGCCATTTCAAATGACTAAATTCATTAACAACACATATACCAAAATAACCAAACTCCTATACATGCCATATACTCAAAATACTAAAGTTCAAAAGTATCAAAGTGATAATAGGATTGTGTTATGAAGTCTCCGATGATTCCTGAATCTGATCTAGCTCTGAAATCACTATAAAACACAGAAAACCCAATCTATCAAGTGAATTATTTGTACGTACCAAAATGAAATATGCTGATTTTATCAGTCGATCAACGACAACCCAAATAATATCTTTCTTTTTAGGAGATAGGGGCAAACCCGATACGAAATCCATCGTAACTCTATCCCATTTCTATTCCGGTATCATCATTGGTTGTAGAAATCCCAAAGGCACATGTTGTTAAGCTTTAATTTGCTGACAAACCAAACATCTTGACACAAATTTTGAAATGTCTCGTTTCATGCTCGACCACCAATACAACTGTTTCAAGCCATTGTACATTTTTATACTTCCCAGATGAGCAGACAAACAACCATTGTGTGCTTCATGTAGAATTTTCTGAATAAGCTCGCAAATTCTATTTTGGAACATTAAACAATCATCGAATCTGAACTGATAGTCTGAATCACTATTCAACTCGCATTGCACTCTTTTAGCTTGCAACTCATTGTCACACTTTTGAGATTCACAAATCTGTTGAAGATATACTGGTTTAGCTTTTAACTTTGCTAAAATCGAACCATCATTAGACAAGCCTAACTGAGTATTCATCGCTCTCAAAACAAATAATGATTTTATGCTCAAAGCATCCACGACTACATCCGCTTTCTTCGGACGGTAATCAATCACTAACTCATAGTCTTTCAGCAACTCGAGCCATCTTCATTGTCGCAAATTCAAATATTTCTGAGTCATTATATACTTCAAGCTCTTGTGATCGGTAAAGATGTGGCACTTTTCTCCATATAAATGATGTCGCCAAATTTTCAATGTAAATACAATATCAACCAATTCTAAATCGTGTGTTGAATAACTCTTTTCATGCGGCTTCAACTGTCTAGAGGCATAAGATATCATTTTACCCTCTTGCATCAAAACACAACCCAAACCATTCAATGACGCGTCACTGAAAATTACAAACTTTTTATCGACTCAGGTTGAACCAAAACTGGTGCCTTAGTTAGTAACGCTTTTAACTGATCAAAACTCTGTTGACATTTTTTAGATCACTCGAATTTCACATCTTTCTGTAGCAATCTAGTCATCGGTGTAGCAATCATCGAGAATCCCTTAACAAAATATCGATAATAATCAGCTAATCCCAGAAAGCTTCTAACTTCAGATACATTTCTTGATGGTTTCCAATCAACAATTACAGAAATCTTGCTAGGGTCAACTCATATACCTTCCGCTGAAACAATATGTCCCAAAAATTTGGCTTCTCGAAGCCAAAACTCACATTTGCTGAATTTAGCGAATAGTTGCTTATCTCTCAAGGTTTGTAGCATAATCCTCAAATGCTCGGCATGTTTAGACTCATCTCATGAATAGATCAGAATGTCGTCAATGAATACAACTACAAATCTGTCTAAATACGGTCTAAAAATTTTATTCATTAGATACATAAAAACTGCAAGAGCATTAGTTAATTTGAAAGGCATAATAAGAAATTCATAATGCCCGTACCTTGTTCTGAATGCAGTTTTTGGCACATCTGAATCCTTAACTCACAACTGATAGTAGCCCGATCTCAAATAAATCTTCAAGAACACTGTTGCACCTTTCAACTGATCAAACAAATCATTGATTCTTTGTAAAGGATACTTATTATTTATTGTAACCTTGTTGAGCTGACAATAGTCAATACAAAGTCTCATTGATCCATCTTTCTTCTTTATGAATAACACTGGCGTGCCCCAAGGCAAAAAACTAGGTTGTGCAAATCCTTTCTCAGTTAACTCTTGCAACTGAGCTTTCAACTCTGTTGGAGCCATTCTATATGGAGCTATAGATATAGATGATGTTCCCGGCACCAATTCAATAGCAAACTCAACCTCTTTAATTGGTGGCAACCCCGGTAACTCTTCTGGAAACACATCTGGATACTCACAGACTCTTGGCACAGATTCAATCTTTAATTCCGATACCTTTATATCCAGTACATAAGCAAGATAAGCTTCGCTACAGTTCCTCTTATATCTCTGAGTTGACATAGATGAAATTACAACAGCCATTTCACTCGACTCATCTGATTCAATTTAAAGAATTTCACTGTTATAGCATTTCAATTCAATAGTCTTTCATCTACAATTCACAAGGGCATCATGTAGCACCAACTAATCCATACCCAGAATTACATCGAGCTCATCAAATGGTAAAAGCATCAGTTTTGCAGGAAAATAGTAACCCCAAATCATCAAAGGACAGCTCTTGCAAACTTTATCATCTAGAACATGTCTGCCTAAGGGGTTCAATACTTTAAACACAAACTTTGTAGACTCAACAGGCAAACTCTTACTAGACACTAAATTCATATAGATATATGAATGAGTCGATCCAAGATCAATCAAAGCAATTACGCTAGTGTCATAAAGAGAAAATGCATTGGAGATTATATCAGGTGACAACGCATCTTCGCGAGCGCGAATAGCATAGGCTCTAGCAGGGCTTTCCTTTTTCCAAAAACATTGTAATTTGAATTTTTTTTAAAAGAACCAAGTAATAAGGCCCACTTCACAGCTAGAGTTTTGCAACCTGGGCTCCGATACCACTAAATGTAACACCCTAAACCCGGCCCAGACGCTATGGCCGAATCTGGTGTGTCACATTGAAGTGCTTTAGCGAAAACCGTGTTTTCATTGAAAACCCTTCTTAAATAAAAGAAACCTTAATTAACTTAAAAATAAACACACCTTTCAGTTTCGAAAGCCTTGTTTAAAACATTTGATTTAAGGAAACTTATCCTTTAAAATTTAAGTTGCGGAAACGTAGAAAACATACTATAATTTAGGAAATCCATGTTCAACTTCTCGTAATTACAATGAAAATAATAATAATTCAAGTAATAATAACATAATGAAAACCTTGTTACAATCTGGTCTGAACACACTTAAAAAGAAATAAAAACTTAAATGCTTAAAAAAATACCAAGTCCAAATTATCTTGCTAGCCAGCCACCTAGAGTCCCTCTAAACGTCAAACCTTCTACTGAGCATCACCTGAAAATAAAATAAAAGAGGGGGTGAGTTTTCACAAACTCAGTGTGTACAACCCTCGATGAAAAACAATCATTCAAAGAGAAAACATGCAATACAATCCTATCCAAATTATCCATCCGCTACACACTAGCTCCGTCCCCCGTCACACCATGTGGGGATATACATATCGACCCACCCAGCCCATACACCAATGGTAGCCCGGTTGCAGAACTACCTTCATTTACATATTTGGCTTTAAAAGTCGTCGGTGGATCCACGATTGTCAATATGCGATCCTCATATACTTCCTCCGTTCCATAATTCTCAACCCATATACAACCTAAGTAGAATATCATATGTATGCATGTCACATCCATAAAACTTACATTTAACACCCAGGAGTATTTTGGTCATTTTCGCCCTTAAGGGCATTTCTGTAATTTTCCCTCTATTACGGTTTTCACTTACCTTGGCCCGTTAAAAAATCTCGTGAGCTAAGATGAACGAATACTATGCACCAGGTAGGATTCCAGAGAAGAGGAGGTGAGTCATTAAGACCGCTGAAGTACCAAGCTCTCTCTAGATCCAATCCTAGACATGCATATACCCGTTGCCACACCTTAACCCTATGACTTGTCCACGGTCGCAATATATTAATAAAGTTTTAAGTAGTTATCATATACTAGACCCAAAATCCATACATACATACATATGGCCCACTTGACCCATCTCATTCATATGGCCCATCGGGCCCAATTCACATTTATATGGCCCATCAGACCCAATTCACATTCACATGGCCTATTAGACCCAAATCACCTTTATATGGCCAGTTACACCCAAATCACCTTATATTCATGCTCACACACAAATTTTCTATCACATAGCATCAATTATCAAATTTTGCCTATTATGGGCCCAACAGTCCATCGGGCCAATTAAGCCTATTCTGGCCCGGTTGGCTAGATCACAATCCAAGCCTATGGAATCGCCCATGGCCTCAGACAACCTATTGGTTTCCACCTCACGAGTGTTCGCGCACTCACAAGACTACCGCAGCCAAACTTTTGGCTTTTCGGCGTTTTGGCTTTTCGGTATTTTGGCTTTTCAGCTTTTGCCGATCTACTTGTGTGTGTAGTGTATGTACACACCTGGTAAGCAAGCATGCTGCGATTCCCTTAGTCACCAACCTACAAACGATATCATCCTACAATTAATCGCATGATTAATACATATTTTTACTAAAACCGAAACATCACATTTCACCTTACCTTCCGCGACAAGTATAACAACCCCTTCTTTAATCACTAACCACGATCAACTCCTAGATCTGCATCAATCTTAACTATTAAAACTAGAATAATAGGTGACTCGTATCCAACACAAGTCCCCTTACCTTAACTATGACCATTCGGCCAACTAAGATTAAGAGTACTTACCAACGTCTCTCACCTGAAGAGAAAATTGGCAAGCATCCAAAAATTGAAATTCGATACCTATTCCTACCCAAAAACCAATTAGAAGAAGTAAGGAACAATAATCGATACCTTAGAAAAAATTGACTGGAAGAGCAACACTTACACTAGATTCAGTCAAAGAGTATTCGGCCCTTGGAAGATTCGGCTTCCAAACTTAGTATGGTGAATAAGGTATATTTGACACAGATTAAAGAAGAAGAATAGAATAAGAAATCGGGAGAAAGAAAGAAAAACAAAAGGGTTTTCGGCTTTTTGGATCTTGAAGCGAAAAGGGTTTCCGATAGCAAGGTGAAAAAGATTTCGGCATTAGCTTGATACCCTTGCATTCGGCATCTATTTATAACCTTTATGGCGAAATTCCTCAAGCCCAAGTTCCCATTTCGGCTCCACTTGCTCCTCACTTCTCATCTCCTCGTTTTTCTCCCTGATAACCCCTTGATCCTTTCCTCAAATTTCTCTTCTGATCACTCCCCTTAGAGTCCATCTTCACGCCACATCCATCCTTCTAGAAGGCCAAAATTAAACTTCTAAAAATACTAAACTAGGATTCGAACCTTGTATCTCCTTGCTAGCCACTAACGCCATCCCTACACTCTAAGTGGCGTCACTTAGCCACTTTTCCACAAGGCTTTTTGATGCCATTTTCCCTATCTTTATTTAAAAGCCCAACTACTTGCCAACAAGGTCCTTTTAATAATTAAACTATAATTTCATTTACCCCTAGGTTTGAACTCAAACCTTAATTAAGACCTACTATAATTATCACATGGCTAGGAACAAAAACATAATTTTTATCAAAATTGAAAACAAAGAAAGTTTAGGATTTCAATATTTTTGGGTTTCGAGATTTTTGGGGCGTTATAGAGCTGGTGTGCAAGAAAGTTCATCAAACACCTGAATTGTATTTTCAAGCCAAAACTCGACTCTCTTAGGATTGTCGTCAACATTAGCTCTAAACTCTTCAGCTCCGTGTTTTCGAATCTTATAAACTGGCGGCTTATTCAGGCGTAGAAGTTCCACACCTTAAGGAGCTACGAGAACTAATTCGAGATTAGGTGGGGGTGGAGGTTGGTGAGTAGCCAGGTTTGTTCCAAAAAACTCCGTAAACCACTCATTCATCATCTGGAAGATGGCTTCTTTAGCCTCTCCTCCCTGGTTACTCGATAGGGTCTCAACTCGGATTGCGCTACCCCGTAAACAGAGGTTGGTGCATTACTTTCAACATCATCAGCTACAGCTTGATTGGGATTCATTTACTATATGAAAACGCAATTTAAAACTGTCAGGAGATATCACACTATCACAGGTTATATATGCCATGTATAGCTAGACTCTCACATACGCTACATTAGTTTGAGAATCGACCAAACCGTAGCTCTGATATCAATAAATGCAACACCCTTCACTCATATTGAACATCAGAATAGGATTACGAAGCATTACTGGACTTACTATACAATTAAACACACATTTCACATACATTTTCAATTTTCATATAATCACCATTCAACATCATTCGCAAACATTCATATTGTCCCTATTATGAGCCTACAAGGTCCAAAACATGCATTCAGGAAGGTTTAGGACTAAAACGATAACTCAGGAAATTTTTACGAAACTTAGAAAATTTTTGCAAAATATAGGAGACACACGCCGGTGTGGCCTGGCCTGTGCCTCACATGGCCAAAGACGCGCCCATGTCACATGCCGTGTGGACATTCAAAATGGGATCACATGGCAATGTTTGACCCCATGTAACTCTCTGACTTTGGTCACACGGCCAACACACACACCCATGTGGCTAGATCATGTGCCCTAAAAATGGCCACACACACCCGTGTGCCAAGCCGTGTGCTAGGCCATGCCAAACCTGTAGGGTATACTGACTTAACCCACATGGCCAAGTCACACACCCATGTGCTAAGCCATGTGGAGCATACCAACTTGATTTTGATTCAACACTAGAGGACACACTGCCGTGCAACATAATCATGTGTCACACACGGCTGAGACACACGCCCGTGTCTCTACCTGTGTGGACAAAAATAGGCTATTTACCGAGCCATTTTGCCACCTAATTTGGATATACCTATATCAAACCAAATGGTACAATTCATAGCATAAAACTAGTCATTCTAATAACCTCAATCAAACATAATTCAACTTATTTCAATACCAATCAATTCAATTACAACAATATACCATTCAATTTCATACCAAAATTATAATATCAAATCATCAATATGAACACTGTCAACTTTGCATCATTTAGCCTAATCTCATAAACATACCAAGTTCATTTCTCAACCATTTAGTACCCCTAATTACCAATTATCAACTAACATCACATATCCGTATTCAAGCACATAAAAAGAGCCATATGCAAAAATATATACACAACCAAACCAACCAAGTTAAGCCAACTTTCAAGGATATATTATAACAGTCCAGTTTAGACCCTAGTCAAAATAGTGGTTTCGAGACCACAAATCTGAGTCAAAAAAATATTTAAATAATATTTTGTGTTTATAATACGTGAATTAGTATGTGTGAAAATTTAATATGAAAATTTAATTGTTTGTGTGTTTAATTTGATAAAAGGACCTAATCACGTAAAATGTAAAATTTGCTTGCCATATGTTAAGTGTGTCTATTTGTTATGCCTTTGTAAATGAGAGGTCCTTAGGTTGTGAATGGACCATTTTAATAATGGATGGACATTAATGCCTATGGTTAATGAAATTTTATATGTTATTAATAAACGGTAAAATGGTAAATGATGGATTAATGGTTATTAATTAAATAAAACATGGTATTTGTTTCATTCTTTCATCATATGGCCGAATATATCAAAGAAAATAAGAGATAAAAAACAAGTTAGGGTTTCAGCACTTTGATTGGTGATTAAGGTATGGATTTTATTCGGTTTTTGATAATTTATACATTTTTGTAATCGTTGCTTTGAATACTATCAAGCCCATGTCTTAATTTCTGATTTTGGTGATGATTTTGAAATATTCCATTGATGAGGTTTTGATCTTTATGGAGTTATATGATAGAAATTGAAAGCTATGTGTTGGGTTAGCATATTTTGTCTTTGAAATTTTGATGAATTTGAGTAAAATGGGCTAAATTGTGAAATTTGTAAACTGAGGGACTAAAAGTGAAATAAATGAAATATGTGGACTTGTATGAGTGTTATGAATATTCAACTACGCATAAGTATATGCAAATTATGTGTATTTTGTGATTTTGTAAAATAGGGACTAAATTGTCAAAATGTGAAAATACTAGGGTTAATTTGTAAAATGCCCTGAACGTATGTTTGTGGATTGATTTGAATGATTTGGTGAATAAAAGAGTTAAATTTGAATTTATATAGAATAAGAACCAAAGAAAATAGAATTAGATCGGGGAAAGTCGAAAGTCGTCGAGTAATCAACTCCGTTCGTCTGAATCCGTATGAGGGAAGTCTATATACAAATAAATGTATTTGAAATGGTTTAATTATGTTTATATGCTATTGAACTACGAGGAATGGCTTTATTCCTTGAATATGATATATTCGAGAAAGTATCGACAAAGTTCTGACGTCTGAAAAGTCCCGTACGAACCATAGGAATAGTTAGGAGACATATGTCATGACATAGGATCCGATATGAGTTATCACGTAAGACCACATTTAGAATGTTGGCATCGACTTATGATTTACGTGTAAGACCACCTCTGGTATGTTGGCATCGTTTTTGATTTCGTGTAAGACCCTGTCTGGGACAGTAGCATCGATATTTGATTACATGTAAGACCAAGTTTGGGACGTTGGCATTGTATAAGCTTTTTGATGCTATCCGCGTATCCTTATGATTTCGAACGGTTCAACGGGCATTCTGAGAAAATGAAAGGTTATGCGAACATGTATCCGATTCAGGTATGTTTGAAATGTATATCATATTTGATATTGAAAGGTAAGTATATGTACCTTAGTGAACAAGTGATGATATGTGACAAATGAATGAGAAAATATGCAATAGATGCAAACAAATTGGAAATATGTGACATAAATATATGAATCAAATGGTTGATGATAGTATTTAGTTATGGATTATATGAAAATTGATGATGTTTATATGATTAAGATGATAAATTTATTTGTATATGGCTTACTAAGATTTTGAAAGCTTACTCTGTGTGTTTTTCAATTGTTTTATAGATATCGAAGCTACTGATAGCTTGAGAATCGTCAAGGATCATCACCACACTATCAAACTTTATTTTGGTATATTTTGAAAGTACAAATATTGGAGTATGGCATGTATAGGCTAGAGGTAGTTGAATATGTTTTGTGATGTGTATATTTAGCCATTTGATATGGCTTAATTATGGTGGAACTTATGGTTTGATTTTGGTGTATGTTATGTGATGCAAATTATGCTTATGTGATGTGTTTATGAATGACAAATGAAATGGTCAATTTTGGTAAGTTTTGATATGTGCAAATTTGTGGAATTGGTAAATTTATAGCATTTGATTGAATGAAATAAATAAGGTAATGAATCAAAGATTTAGATATGATTTTGTCTTATGTTTTGGCATAATTTGGCATGACTACTAAGCATGGAATTGATTGATAATGTAATGGTATGAATGGTGTATGATTTGATTGTGAAATGGTTGAGAATTTGGTTTAAAATGTTGTGGTTTTGATGTTTGTAGGGAGGACCCTTAATGGGTGGCAAATTGGCCTTGTATATGGCCTATTTTTGCCCACACGGGCAGGGACACGGGCATTTGTCTCAACCCTGCTACTCGAGGGCCATTTCAAAATGAGCCTAGGCATTCCACATGGTTGCACACAAGGGAGTGTGCTAGGCTGTGTGGCCAAGTTAATTTTGCCCACGAGCTAGATACACGGGCATGTGACTGGCCGTGTGACCTAAGTCAATAGTCTCTTTAATTTTCACACGGCCTAGCACACGAGCGTGTTGTGTGGCCGTGTGGACAAGTCAGTATGTATGCTCTGTTTTGACACGGCCTAGACACACAGGCGTGTCTAATGCTTATGAGGCACACGGCCTATTCACACGGGTGTGTGACCTGTACAACTTTGAAAAATGTTTAAGTTTCAAAATTTTTTGTATGAGCTTGGTCTAGTCCCAATCCCTTTCTAAAGCATGATTAAGGTCTTGATGACCTATATAAGGGACCCTATAATGATGTTTGACTATGTTTGTGGATGAAGTTATTGAATTGTTCGTAAAATGTTTTGATTATTCCAGTAACGCCTTTAAACCTAGTCCGACAACGGATACGGGTTAGGGGTGTTACATTTGGTTGGTATCAGAGATACGATTTAGTCGATTCTAGGACTAACGTAGCGTATGTGAGTCTAGCTATACATGCCATATTTATGAACTGGGATAGTGTGATGAATCCTGACAATGAAAATGTGTTTTTATATAGCAAATGGATCCCGAAAGAGCCGTAGCTGACAATGTCGAGAGCAATGCGCCTGCTATTGCTCAAGGGACAGCGCTATCTGACTCTAGACCAGTTACGAGTATGAAGAGGCTAGACAAGCCTTTTATCAGATGATGAATGATTGGTTTAGTCAGTACATTAGAACTAATCCGGCTGGTCAACACCCCTAACCCTGGTTAATCCTCCGTAGTTCCTGCTAAGTCACAAGCTAATCCAAATCAGTTGATTAAGCCTCCGGTGATAATATTAGAAAATATAGAGTTGAAGAATTCTGTGCTACAACAAATGATGATGCTGAAAGAGCCGAGTTTTGGTTAGAAAATATAGTATGAGTGTTTGATAAATTGTCTTTGACTCCGGATGAATGGATAAAATATGCCGTTTCACTTCTAAGAGATACGACGTATCACTGGTGGAAGAACTTGATATGCATGGTTTCAGGAGAGTGAGTCACTTGGGATTTCTTTCAAACTGAATTTCGAAAGAAATATATCAGTCAGAGATTTATTGACCAGAAACGTAAAGAGTTTCTTGAGCTTAAACAAGGCCGTATGTCTGTTACAGAATACGAACAAGAATTTGTAAGATTGAGTCAATATGCTCGAGAATGTGTTTTGACTAAAGCTATAATGTGCAAGAGATTTGAATATGGTCTGAATGAAGATATTCGTTTGTTAGTCGGGATTGTTGAGTTAAAAAAGTTTGTAATGCTTGTTGAATGAGCATGTAAAGCTGAAGAACTTGAAAAAGAGAAAAAAAAGTTGATTCAAAAGCTAGAGAAGTGCGAAGACATCATCGAGCAAGCCATTTCAGTTTATGTCAAAGGAATTCCGAGATGATTATAGCCGTTCAAAGGCTAATGTGGGACTTTCAAGTAGAGATCATGCTAGATCGCATTCGAGTTTCAGAGCTCCAGCTACTTCTGTTTCAAGTGTTGGAAATGTCTAATTCGATGTCCCGAGTGTAGACATTGTAGAAAAAGACATCCGGAAAGTTGTAGATTGAACGACTGAGCTTGTTTTAAATGTGGATCTTTAGAGCATTTTATCCGTGATTGCCCCAAGTCTATCGAGCAAGAAATTGTACAAAATCTGAGGCCAAGTGTCAATGCATATTTTGTTAGACCTCTTAGAAATATGGGTAATGTGAGTGGCAGTCAGAGGGGAACAAAAGACACAACTGTTAGATCTGAGGCTCATGCACCT
Organism: Gossypium hirsutum; assembly: GCF_007990345.1. Classification (NCBI taxonomy): domain Eukaryota; kingdom Viridiplantae; phylum Streptophyta; class Magnoliopsida; order Malvales; family Malvaceae; genus Gossypium; species Gossypium hirsutum. The sequence continues at coordinate 54,551,871 of NC_053428.1, read as the reverse complement.
ACTAGAGCCTACGCCATCTGGGCTCGTGAAGAAGCTTTATATCCAGATGTTATAACTGGTACTTTCACACTTTATGATACTTCTGTGATTGCTTTTATAGATCCTGGACCAACGTATTCATATATATATGCATGAATTTAGTATCTAGTAAGACTTTTCCTGTAGAGTCTACTGAATCTGTGATTAGAGAATCGAACCCTCTAGGCAGATGTGTTTTGGTTGACAAAGTCTGCATGAATTGTCCATTAATGTTTTGATACATTTGTTTTTCGGCCGATCTGATGTTATTACCTTTTGATGAGTTTGATATAATTCTAGGTTTGGATTGGCTAATTTTGTACGATGCTATTGTGAATTGCAAATGGAAAAATGTTGATTTGAGATGCAAGAATGATGAAATAGTTTGAATTGAATCCAGTAATTTAAATGGATTACTGGTTCTGATTTCGTCAATGAAAGCTCTAAGTATTGTGAGAAAAGGTTGTGAAGCCTACTTTGCCTATGTGATTGATTCGAAAGTGTCAGAAAAGAGAGTTGAATCAGTGCTTGTTGTCTGTGGATTCCCTAATGTGTTACCTAAAGAACTTCCAAGATTACCTTCGATACAAGAAGTGGAATTTGGCATTGAATTAGTACCGAGAACTACTCGATTTCGATAACTCTGTATAGAATGGCTCCGACCGAACTAAAAGAATTAAAGTCTCAGTTGCAAGAGTTGACCGATAGAGGATTTTCAAGACCAAGTTTCTCACCTTGGGGTGCACCTGTTCTGTTTGTGAAAAAGAAAGACGGTACGATAAGAATGTGCATTGATTATAGTCAATTGAACAAAGTGACTATTAAGAATAAATACCCTGTGCCTCGAATTGATGATTTGTTTAATTAACTGAAAGGAGCTACTGTGTTTTCAAAGATAGATCTAAGATCGGTTTATTATCAGTTGTGAGTAAAAGATTTAGACATTCTGAAAACTGCACTTAGAACGAGGTATGGCCACTATGAGTTCTTAGTTATGCCTTTCAGATTAACTAATGCACTTGCTATCTTTATGGATTTGATGAACATGATTTTTAGACCGTATTTAGATCAATTTGTTGTCGTATTCATTGATGACATATTGATTTATTCGCGTGATGAATCCGAGCATGCTAAAATCTGAGAATAGTGCTACAGACTCTGCGAGATAAGCAATTGTATGCAAAGTTCAGTAAATATGAGTTCTGGTTATGAGAAGTTGGTTTTCTGGGCCATATTGTGTCAGCATCAGGTATCCGAGTTGATCCAAGCAAAGTTTCAGCTATTCTGGATTGGAAACCTCCGACAAATGTTTCTAAAGTCTGTAGTTTTTTAGGATTTGCTGGTTATTATAGACGGTTCGTAAAAGGCTTTTCTATGATTGCAACTCCATTAACGAAATTGCTTTAGAAAGATGTGAGGTTTGAATGGTCCAAAAAGTGTCAGAAAAGCTTTGATCAATTGAAAGCCCTATTGACTGAAGCTCCAGTGTTAGTACAACTCAAATCGGGTAAAGAATTTGTGATCTATAGTGATGCTTCGTTGAATGGTCTGGGATGTGTTTTGATGCAGGATGGCAAAGTCATGGCTTATGCTTTGAGACAGTTAAAGCCACATGAAAAGAATTATCCGATGTACGATCCGAAATTAGCTGCGATTGTGTTTGCTTTGAAGATTTGGCGCCACTATTTGTTTGGTGAGAAATGTCACATATATTCTGATCATAAGAGTTTGAAATATCTGATGACTTAGAAAGATTTGAATCTGCGATAGAGAAGATGACTAGAACTGTTAAAAGACTACGAGCTTGTCATTGACTATCATCCGGGAAAAACAAATGTTGCTGCTGATGCTTTAAGTTGAAAATCACTGTTTGCATTGCGTGTGATGAATGCTCATTTGGTTCAGTCCAATGATGGTTTGGTATTAGCTGAATTGAAAGCGAGACTATTGTTTTTACAACAGATTATTGATGCTCAAAAGGTTGATAATGAGATAATTGCAGAACGAGCTCAGTGTCATTTGAATTCTGAGATAATAATGATTGTTTGAGATTCTGAGATCAAATTTGCATTCCGAGAAATCCAGAATTGATTCAGATAATTTTGAATAAAGCTCACAATAGTCATTTATCTGTTCATCTAGGTAGTACGAAAATGTATAAGGATCTGAAGCAGCTTTATTGGTGGCCTGGGATGAAGCATGATATCTCTGACTTTGTTTCTAAATGTTTAATCTGTCAGCAAGTTAATGTAACGCTCCAAATTTCCGGGAATTCTGTAAAGGTTGTAAAATTTAAAATTCTGTGTTCTGCTTGTTATGTGTAGGATTAATCATGTTGGTGGGCCTCTAGAAGGCCCAAGCTTAGGATAACCCGATAGTTTTAATTAATTTTAGTTCCATAAGAGAAAGGGGTTCTGGTAAATTAGGCTTTGAGGAATTAATTGTGTAAAATAGATCACAAGGAAGCAAGTGGTGAAGTGGCATGTGACGCCACAGGGAAGGCTATAAGTGGCGTGTGGAAGCTAGGGAGGACCCAGGTTCAAGTCACATTGATAGCAAAACAAGGGATTAATTTTTATGAACAGAAAAGGTAGGTAATGGAAATGAAGTGAAAGACTGATAACAAGAGTTTGAGTTGCTCAGGAGATGGAGCAAGGAGGGGATAATGGAGAGAAATTAGGAGCTGATTAGGGAGAGATGTGTTGGCTGAATGTTGGTCTCTTAAAGAGCAAGAGGTGGTCGGCCAGGGGATTCTTTAAGGGGGCAAAATTCGGCTAGGTTAAGGAGCTAGTATAAATTCGACACTTAGGGTAGTTGGTGCCGTTTCCTGACTTTTCTCCTCATCTTTTCTTTTCTCCTCTCCTCATCAACCTTTCTCTTCATCTACTTTCCTCCATTTCCGAACCTTCCTACCATCTTGTTCATCTCCATTTTTCCCTTCAACCGTTTTAAAACCTTCATAGCCTCTGGCCATAAAAAGCCGAAATCCCGAAAAGCTTGATTCTTTTTGTGCCGATTTCTTATAACCAAAACCACATCTCTTCTCTTCATCATTTGTGGCCGATTCACCAGCCCTCTAAAACCTCAAGTTTTGACGACAAGACCATAGCAAAACCCTCTCGTTTTACCTTTCTAAACACAAGTTGCAAAAAGCCGAAAACCTCACGTTAAAAGGGACTTGGCCGAATACTAAAGTCACTGAAAGATCGACTTTTGTTATCATCTGAGGGCTTAGATCTACATCGGGATCGAGTGGGAAACTCATTGGAATCATTCACTAAGGAATCGGTGGTAAGCCTTCTCCAAAACTTAGTCTTCTTACAAATTTTAGGAAAAGCCAAAATCCCTAAAAGTTAGGGAGGTTGTCGATTTGGACTTGTAACCCTGAGGGGTCGTAATAACTATTTTGTTTTGGTAATAGCGTGATCTAGAGGCGGTTGATCAAGGGCTTGGACAGGTAGAACGATCGGATCTTTGGAGTTAACCATCTTTCGGCAGTAAGGTAAGAGCAATAAGGGTTTTAGGCATGTTTGGCCGAATGTCGTAAGGGACTATCTACTCAATCTTATTTTGATATTTGGAGTAATATTAAGTGATTCAATTGTAGGCAGTTCATGTGTAGATCTCGTCGAGGAAATCCAAAAACAGGTGTGTAACTGACACCCTCTCATAGGCTAGATCGGCAAAAGTCGAAAAGCCAAAATGCCGAAAAGCCGGTATTTTGGGCACTTGCGAGTGTACGAATGCTCGTAAGACTTATGGGTAATTATTACTGGTAATCGAAAGTGATAAAACTGCAGTACGCGCGATTTCGTGCATTTTGATATTTTGGGCTTAATGGGCCAAAACTGGGTCAATGGGCCAACGAGCCCAATTCGGTAGGAACACTCGGTAAGAGTTTCTGGCTAAACGTAATGGCTACGATATGCATGAAAACCTTAGAAATAGTTAGATGTACTAGAATACCCCTATGTATGCAAAATTACCATTATACCCCTATGTATGCAAAATGGCCTTTATAACCCTAGGGTTAATTTTGTCTGAAAAGCATGATGAATTAAATCTGTATGATGTATGCCATGAATGTACATCTGTTGCATGGGGACATGGGTTATATTATGGAGGAAGCGTCCTGGTGGCTATGCCACAAATTATCTGTTCTGGTGGCCCTGCCACATATATCTGTTCTGGTGGCACTGCCACAAAATATCTGTATCTGGTGACTCTGTCACATTTTCTGTATCTGGCACCCTTGCTGCATATTTCTATGGCGTGTAGCGGTTGGGTGGGTCGAGTAGTCTCCCCACATGGTGAAAGGATGGTATGGCGGTGTATGTGGTTGGATATGGTTGGGTTTCTGCATAAGCATGAGTTATCTGTTCTGATTTGTTCTGGGCCTATGGGCTTTATTCTGAAATCTGTTCTGGGCTAAGGCCAACTTATTCTGTCTCTGTGGTTTGAACTGATTTAGGCTATGGTTGGGTTGAATTACACATTGAGTTTCCCAAAACTCACCCCTTATTTTCATCCTCGCAGGTAATCTTCAACCATAGTGGGATTGGAGCTGTGAGGGATTCGGACTGGCCACATGTTTCTACGAACCTGGTTTCTTTCTGGTGAACTGGACGTCCTTTTAATTTTATTTATGGTTTTGGGTTTTAAGTGTAATAAGGCCGCTTACTTATTTTTATGGTTTTGTTTTACTTTTATTATTTTATTTTATTATGATGAAAAAAAACTATGATAACTAAGGAAAATGGGTTAGCTTTAGGACGCGTTTTCAAAAATATTAAGGGATTTCAAAATAACACGATTACAAATAAGACTTCCGCTAAGCAAACGTTTTCAAACTTAATCATTTTCTTAAGATAGACATAACCAGACGGTTTTCTCAAAATTATACGAGTCGTTAAGGTGTGGCAATGGTGGTGTGCATGTCTAGGATTGGATCCGAAGGGAGCTTGGTACTTAAGCAGTCTGACGGACTCACCTCCTCTTTTCCTGGTTTCCTACCTGGTGCACAGCTTCTATTCACTTTAACCTACTTTTAAAAGTATCTTTTACAACACCAACTAAGTTTTCCAACCTAAGTAATACGGAACGTTTTGAACGCATCGATGTGGCGCACCGGATCCGGTCATAACGTCTAGGCCGGGTTTGGGGTGTTACATTTAGTGGTATCAGAGCCAGGTTGCAACAACTCGGCTGTGGAATGGGTTTTCAAAAATGAAGATTTTCAAAAAAAAAAATTCAGTTTTTAAAAATCTGGACTTCTGAAGGTGGCATTCCGAATCTCCAGCCCAAGCCTGTAAGTATTCTGAATTTTTCTGAATATATTCTGAATTATCTGTCTGTACTGAAACTTTACTAGAATACTCTAGATAGGATGCTACTGAAACCCTAGAAAAGCTTGCTAAAAGACTGAAACTGTAGCTAGACGTCGATTCTACGAAAACCATATCTGAATTACTGTTTGAATCATAAAACATTTGTAATAATCACTGGAATGCTAAAATTAATGCAAAAAATTCGTAATCAGATGATACGATATGAGTACGCGAGCAGCTCGAGGTAGAGGCCGTGGACGAGGCCGAGGAAGACCCCGAGCGGGATCTTCATCTTCGGGGCATATGCCAGCGGCAGAAGCACCGGTACCATCAGCAACGGAAGTAGAATCACATGATCGTAGTGCTGGGGATGATGCCCTGTCGCAGGCAATGCTTCGAGTTCTGGAAAGGGTTGCCAGGGCAAGCTCGGGCAACGAAATTCGAGAATTGATTTCTGAACGACTCCAGGCTAATGGAGCGAATATCTTTAGGGGTGTATCTGGTGTAGCCCCGAATGTGGCAGAATATTGATTGGAGGCCACGGAACGAATTATGGATGACTTGGACTGCTCTGTGGAGCAAAAGCTGAAGGGGGCCGTATCGTTGCTGCGAGATGAGGCTTATCAGTGGTGGCTCACTGTGAGGGATGGAACCCCAGCTGATAGGGTTACTTGGGAGCTGTTTAAGACAGCCTTTAAAGGAAAGTACGTCGGGGCAAGTTATGTGGACGCCAGTAGGAAAGAATTCCTGAATCTGGTCCAAGGAGGCAAAACTGTTGCCGAGTACGAGGCTGAATTTCTGAGGCTGAATAGGTATGCTGCGGGAATAGTTGCTATAGAGTATGAACGTAGCGTTCGCTTTGAGGATGGACTCAGAGATGACCTTAAGATGCTGATTGCTCCGCAGAGGGAGCGTGACTTCGCGGTTCTGGTGGAAAAAGCTAAGATCGCTGAGGAGGTAAAGCGTACTGAGAGGCAGAACCGTGAGAAAGATCGAAACCGTTTTCGAAGGGATTCTGAACCTTCGGGTGGAGCAAACAAGAATGTCAAAAGGGCGAGAGTGGAGGAGCCAGTTCGAGCCGTTCCGATGAATGTGGTTAGACCGCCAATCTGCGGGGACTGTGGTAAGGTACACCTGGGTGAGTGTAGGAAACGTTCTGGTGCTTGTTTCCGATGCGGATCTATGGAGCACAGAGCTAAGGACTATCCATAGAGAGTTGATCAGGCTCAGGTTGCTGTACAGAGGGTTGTTCAACCCATGAGTGGTGGACCACAACCACCGAGAGGACGTGGACAAGGTAGGGGCGAAAATGGAAATGGTCGAGGTCGAGGAGCGCCTGGCAGGGGAGCCAGAAATGCTGAGGCTCGACAGCCAGCGTTGGTGTATGCAGCTCATTGTCGAGAGGAGGGCGATGCACCTGATGTCATAACTGGTACGTTCTTAGTTTCTAATATGTCGTATACTGCCTTGGTGGATATTGGATCTACTCATTCTTATGTTGCATGTGCCATATCTAGGTCTTTGGGAGTGCATTCTGAGGAGATAGTGAGTGAGGTATCTGTGTTAAGTCCTTTGGGTCACTCAGTTAGGGTAGACAAGCGGTATAAGGATGTACCCTTAGAAACTCAAGGTAGGATCTTTCCTGGCGATCTAATGGAGTTGCCGTTTGGAGAGTTTGATCTCATTCTGGGAATGGACTGGCTTGTTAAGCATAAGGCGACTCTGGATTGTACTGCTAAGCGAATGGTGCTAAGGACCACGGAAGGGGATGAGGTTATGGTGATAGGTGAGCGAAAGGACTATTTGTCTAATGTGATATCGGCATTGAGGGCTGAAAAGTGGATTCGAAAAGGTTGTGAGGCCTATTTGGCATTTGTAAGTCAAATAGATGTAGAGGGGCTAACAGTGGATAAGGTTAGAAGTGTAAAAGAGTTCCAAGATGTCTTTCTGGAGGAGCTTCCGGGATTGCCTCCAAACCGAGAAGTTGAATTTGGAATCGACCTGTTGCCTGGGATAGCACCAGTGTCCGTTGCACCATATAGGATGGCACCGAAGGAGTTAGTGGAGTTAAAGGCACAAATTCAGGAATTGTTGGATAAGGGATTTATTAGGCCAAGTGTGTCTCCATGGGGAGCACTGGTGCTATTCGTGAAGAAGAAGGATGGGACGATGTGCATGTGCATTGACTATCGCCAGTTGAACAAACTGACGATTAAGAATAAGTACCCTCTGCCGAGGATTGACGATCTGTTCGATCAGCTTAAAGGAGCTACTGTATTTTCCAAGATCGATCTTCAATCTGGATATCATCAGTTAAGGGTCAAGGAGGCAGATATTCATAAGACAGCATTCAGGACTCGTTATGGTCATTATGAGTTTCTGGTTATGCCATTTGGACTAACAAACGCTCCTGCAGCGTTTATGGATCTGATGAGTCGTGTGTTCCAACCATTTCTGGATCGGTTCGTAGTCGTCTTTATTGACGTATTCTAGTATATTCTGAGACCAAAGTAAAACATGATGAGCATCTCCGCACTGTGTTACAAGTGTTAAGGGAGAAGGAACTTTATGCGAAGTTCAGCAAGTGTGAGTTTTGGTTGAGGGAGGTAACCTTTTTGGGGCATGTGGTCTCTGCAGAGGGGATTAGAGTGGATCCTCGAAAGATTGAAGCAATTTTGGAATGGAAGCCACCTAGGTCGGTTTCAGAAATTCAAAGTTTCCTAGGGTTGGCAGGATACTACAGAAGGTTTGTGGAAGGTTTTTCTGTGATGGCAGCACCTCTCACAAAACTCATAAGGAAAGGAGTACCGTTTATATGGACGGAGAAGCAGCAAGAAGCTTTTGAGAGGTTGAAGAAAGTTCTGACTGAAGCGCTTGTGTTAATCCAACCAAAGTCTGGGAAAGATTTTACTGTGTACAGTGATGCATCACACGTAGGTTTGGGTTGTGTGTTAATGCAAGAGGGTAAGGTGGTTGCTTATGCGTCTCGACAACTTAAGCCTCACGAAGGGAACTATCCTACTCATGATTTGGAGTTAGCAGCAGTGATCTTTGCGCTTAAAATCTAGAGACACTACTTGTATGGGGAAAGGTGTATTATATACACAGATCATAAGAGTCTCAAGTATTTGCTGACTCAGAAGGAACTGAACCTTAGGCAAAGGAGATGGATCGAGTTGCTTAAGGATTATGATTGTTCAATCGAATATCACCCAGGCAAGGCTAATCTGGTAGCCGATGCTCTAAGTCGTAGAGCTGTATCTGATCTGAGAGCAATGTTTGCTCATCTAAGTCTGTTTGACGATGGAAGTCTGTTGGCTGAATTACAAGTAAGGCCAACCTGGGTGGATCAGATTAAAGAGAAGCAGTTGAAAGATGAGTCTTTGGTCCCTCGTTTTCAACAAGTTAAAGAAGGGGAAACTTCTGAGTTTGGGTTAAATGATGATGGGGTTCTGTGTTTTCGAGGAAGAATTTGTGTTCCGAAGGACTCTGACTTGAGACAGTCAATTTTGAAGGAAGCTCATGGGGGACTTTGTGCCATGCATCCTTGAGGGAATAAGTTGTACCATGACTTGCGAGAACTGTATTAGTGGCCTGGACTTAAGCGAGAGGTAACAAAATTTGTGGAGAAATTTCTGACATGCCAGCAAGTGGAAGCTGAGCATCAGTTACCTTCTGGATTATTCCAGCCAGTAAAAATACCACTTTGGAAATGGGAGAGGGTAACCATGGACTTTGTGAGTGGACTACCCTTGTCACCATCGAAGAAAGACTCGATATGGGTGATTGTGGATAGGTTGACCAAGTCGGCTCATTTTATACCTGTCCGCACAGACTTTTCTCTTCAGAAGTTAGCCAAGTTGTATGTGGCGGAGATTGTGCGACTGCATGGAGTTCCGGTTTCGATTATCTCTGATCGGGATCCTAGATTCACATCTCGATTTTGGCAAAAGTTGCATGAGGCGTTGGGAACGCGATTGAATTTTAGTACGGCTTTCCATCCCCAAACTGATGGTCAGCCGGAAAGAGTTATTCAGATTCTGGAAGACATGTTGAGGGGATGTGTTACTGATTTCTGAGGTAGTTGGGAGGATTACTTGCCTTTGGCAGAGTTTGCATACAACAATAGTTATCAGTCGAGTATTCGAATGGCACCTTATGAAGCACTGTATGGGCGAAGGTGTCGAACACCTAGTTGTTGGACTGAACTGGGGGAGCGACAAGTTCTTGGACCTGAGTTGGTGGCAGATACTGAGGATAAGGTCAGGTTAATTAGAGATTGGTTAAAGGAAGCATCTGATAGGCAAAAGTCGTATGCAGATCTGAAGCGTAAGGAGATTGAATACTCAGTGGGCGATATGGTCTTCTTGAAGGTTTCACCTTGGAAGAAGATACTAAGGTTTGGCAAGAAGGGCAAGTTGAGTCCGCGGTTCATTGGGCCTTATCGGGTTTTGAAGCGAGTAGGCCCAGTGGCTTATCAGTTGGAATTGCCTTCAGAGTTAGACAGGATTCACGATGTTTTTCACGTCTCCATGTTAAGGCGCTATCGTTCTGACCCTACTCATGTCGTGCCGGTTGCAGAAATTGAGGTGCGAACTGATTTCACCTTTGAGGAGGAGCCTGTACAAATATTGGATCGAGACGTTAAGGTTCTGAGGAGGAAATCGGTACCCTTAGTGAAAGTGCTTTTGCTTAACCATGGAAGAGAAGAAGCTACTTGGGAGCCAGAGGAGGCAATGCAGCAACAATACCCTCATCTGTTCGGATCAGGTAAATTTCGAGGAAGAAATTTCTTTAAGGAGGGTAGAGTTGTAACGCCCCAAATTTTCGGGAATTCTGTAAAGGTTGTAAAATTTAAAATTCTGTGTTCTGCTTGTTATGTGTAGGATTAATCATGTTGGTGGGCCTCTAGAAGGCCCAAGCTTAGGATAACCCGATAGTTTTAATTAATTTTAGTTCCATAAGAGAAAGGGGTTCTGGTAAATTGGGCTTTGAGGAATTAATTGTGTAAAATAGATCACAAGGAAGCAAGTGGTGAAGTGGCATGTGACGCCACAGGGAAGGCTATAAGTGGCGTGTGGAAGCTAGGGAGGACCCAGGTTCAAGTCACATTGATAGCAAAACAAGGGATTAATTTTTATGAACAGAAAAGGTAGGTAATGGAAATGAAGTGAAAGACTGATAACAAGAGTTTGAGTTGCTCAGGAGATGGAGCAAGGAGGGGATAAAGGAGAAAAATTAGGAGCTGATTAGGGAGAGATGTGTTGGCTGAATGTTGGACTCTTAAAGAGCAAGAGGTGGCCAGCCAGGGGATTCTTTAAGGGGGCAAAATTCGGCTAGGTTAAGGAGCTAGTATAAATTCAGCACTTAGGATAGTTGGTGCCGTTTCCTGACTTTTCTCCTCATCTTTTATTTTCTCCTCTCCTCATCAACCTTTTTCTTCATCTCCTTTCCTCCATTGCCGAACCTTCCTACCATCTTGTTCATCTCCATTTTTCCCTTCAACCGTTTTAAAACCTTCATAGCCTTTGGCCATAAAAAGCCGAAATCCCGAAAAGCTTTATTCTTTTTGTGCCGATTTCTTATAACCAAAACCACATCTCTTCTCTTCATCATTTGTGGCCGATTCACCAGCCCTCTAAAACCTCAAGTTTTGACGACAAGACCATAGCAAAACCCTCTCGTTTTACCTTTCTAAACACAAGTTGCAAAAAGCCGAAAACCCCACGTTAAAAGGGACTTGGCCGAATACTGAAGTCACTGAAAGATCGACTTTTGTTATCATCTGAGGGCTTAGATCTACATCGGGATCGAGTGGGAAACTCATTGGAATCATTCACTAAGGAATTGGTGGTAAGTCTTCTCCAAAACTTAGTCTTCTTACATATTTTAGTAAAAGCCGAAATCCCTAAAACTTAGGGAAGTTGTCGATTTGGACTTGTAACCCTGAGGGGTCGTAATAACTATTTTGTTTTGGTAATAGTGTGATTTAGAGGCGGTTGATCAAGGGCTTGGACAGGTGGAACGATCGGATCTTTGGAGTTAACCATCTTTCGGCAGTAAGGTAAGAGCAATAAGGGTTTTAGGCATGTTTGGCCGAATGTGGTAGGGGACTATCTACTCAATCTTATTTCGATATTTGGAGTAATATTAAGTGATTCAATTGTAGGCAGTTCATGTGTAGATCTCGTCGAGGAAATCCCAAAACAGGTGTGTAACTGACACCCTCTCATAGGCTAGATCGGCAAAAGCCGAAAAGCCGAAATGTCGAAAAGCCGGTATTTTGGGCATTTGTGAGTGTGCGAATGCTCGTAAGACGTATGGATAATTATTACTGGTAATCGAAAGTGATAAAACTGCAGTACGCGCGTTTTCGTGCGTTTTGATATTTTGGGCTTAATGGGCCAAAATTGGGTCAATGGGCCAACGGGCCCAATTTGGTAAGAACATTCGGTAAGAGTTTCTGGCTAAACGTAATGGCTACGATATGCATGAAAACCTTAGAAATAGTTAGATGTACTAGAATACCCCTATGTATGCAAAATTACCATTATACCCCTATGTATGCAAAATGGCCTTTATACCCCTAGGGTTAATTTTGTCTGAAAAGCATTATGAATTAAATCTGTATGATGTATGCCATGAATGTATATCTGTTGCATGGGGGCATGGGTTATATTATGGAGGAAGCGTCCTGGTGGCTATGCCACAAATTATCTGTTCTGGTGGCCCTGCCACATATATCTGTTCTGGTGGCACTGCCACAAAATATCTGTATCTGGTGACTCTGTGACATTTTCTGTATCTGGCACCCATGCTGCATATTTCTGTGGCGTGTAGCGGTTGGGTAGGTCGAGTAGTCTCCCACATGGTGAAAGGATGGTATGGGGGTGTATGTGGTTGGATATGGTTGGGTTTCTGCATAAGCATGATTTATCTGTTCTGATCTGTTCTGGGCCTATGGGCTTTATTCTGAAATCTGTTCTGGGCTAAGGCCAACTTATTCTGTCTCTGTGGTTTGAACTGATTTAGGCTATGGTTGGGTTGAATTACACATTGAGTTTCCCAAAACTCAACCCTTATTTTCATCCTCGCAGGTAATCCTCAACCATAGTGGGCTTGGAGCTATGAGGGATTCGGACTGGCCACATGTTTCTATGAACCTAGTTTCTTTCTGGTGAACTGGACGTCCTTTTAATTTCATTTATGGTTTTGGGTTTTAAGTGTAATAAGGTAGCTTACTTATTTTTATGGTTTTGTTTTACTTTTATTATTTTGTTTTATTATGATGAAAAAAACTTTGATAACTAAGGAAAATGGGTTAGCTTTAAGACGCGTTTTCAAAAACATTAAGGGATTTCAAAATAACACGATTACAAATAAGACTTCCGCTAAGTAAACGTTTTCAAACTTAATCATTTTCTTAAGATAGACATAACCAGACGGTTTTCTCAAAATTATACGAGTCGTTAAGGTGTGGCAATGGTGGTGTGCATGTCTAGGATTGGATCCGAAGGGAGCTTGGTACTTAAGCAGTCCGACGGACTCACCTCCTCTTTTCCTGGTTTCCTACCTGGTGCACAGCTTCTATTCACTTTAACCTACTTTTAAAAGTATCTTTTACAACACCAACTAAGTTTTCCAACCTAAGTAATACGGAACGTTTTGAACGCATCGATGTGGCACACCGGATCCTGTCATAACGTCTAGGCCGGGTTTGGGGTGTTACATTTAGTGGTATCAGAGCCAAGTTGCAATAACTCGGCTGTGGAATGGGTTTTCAAAAATGAAGATTTTCAAAAAAAAATCAGTTTTTAAAAATCTGAACTTCTGAAGGTGGCATTCCGAATCTCCAGCCCAAGCCTGTAAGTATTCTGAATTTTTCTGAATATATTCTGAATTATCTGTCTGTACTGAAGCTTTACTAGAATACTCTAGATAGGATGCTACTGAAACCCTAGAAAAGCTTGCTAAAAGACTGAAACTGTAGCTAGACGTTGATTCTACGAAAACCATCTCTGAATTACTATTTGAATCATAAAACATTTGTAATAATCACTGGAATGCTAAAATTAATGCATAAAATTCGTAATCAAATAATACGATATGAGTACGCAAGCAGCTCGAGGTAGAGGCCGTGGACGAGGCCGAGGAAGAGCCCGAGCGCGATCTTCATCTTCGGGACATATGCCAGTGGCAGAAGCACCGGTACCATCAGCAACGGAAGTAGAATCACATGATCGTAGTACCGGGGATGATGCCCTGTCGCAGGCAATGCTTCGAGTTCTGGAAAGGGTTGCCGGGGCAAGTTCGGGCAACGAAATTCGAGGATCGATTTCTGAACGACTCCGGGCTAATAGAGCGGAGATCTGTAGGGGTGTATCTGGTGTAGCCCTGAATGTGGCAGAATATTGGTTGGAGGCCACGGAACGAATTATGGATGACTTGGACTGTTCTGTGGAGCAGAAGCTGAAGGGGGCCGTATCGTTGCTGCGAGATGAGGCTTATCAGTGGTGGCTCACTGTGAGGGATGGAACCCCAGCTGATAGGGTTACTTGGGAGCTGTTTAAGATAGCCTTTAAAGGAAAGTACATCGGGGCAAGTTATGTGGACGCCCGTAGGAAAGAATTCCTGAATCTGGTCCAAGGAGGCAAAAACTGTTGCTGAGTACGAGGCTGAATTTCTGAGGCTGAATAGGTTTGCTGTGGGAATAGTTACTACAGAGTATGAGCGTAGCGTTCGCTTTGAGGATGGACTCAGAGATGACCTTAAGGTGCTGATTGCTCCGCAGAGGGAGCGTGACTTCGCGGTTCTGGTGGAAAAAGCTAAGATCGCTGAGGAGGTAAAGCGTACTCAGAGGCAGAACCGTGAGAAAGATCGAAACCGTTTCCGGAGGGATTCTGGACCTTCGGGTGGAGAAAACAAGAATGTCAAAAGGGCGAGAGTGGAGGAGCCAGTTCGAGCCGTTCCGATGAATGTGGTTAGACCGCCAATCTGTAGGGAATGTGGTAAGGTACACCTGGGTGAGTGTAAGAAACGTTCTGGTGCTTATTTCCGATGCGGATCTATGGAGCACAGAGAGTTAAGGACTGTCCACAAAGAGCTGATCAGGCTCAGGTTGCTGTACAGAGGGTTGTTCAACCCATGAGTGGTGGACCACAACCACCGAGAGGACGTGGACAAGGTAGGGGCGGAAATGGAAATGGTCGAGGTCGAGGAGTGTGACAGTCTAAATTAGACCCTAGTTGGAATGTAGTTTCGGGGCCATAAGACCGAGTCCCAAGAATTTATTTAAAATTTAGTTGAATGTCCTCTATGTGTATTAGTGCATGTGTAAAAATTTGATGATTTAATTTAGACTTATGAATGTGAATTTCGTGTGATTGACTTAGTTGAGAACTTAAGAAAATATGATAGGGGAATGTGTAAGGACCAAATAATAACAAAGTGAGGGATCTTGGGTTTGCATGTCAAATTGCCAAAAAAACCCAAGTAGTGGCCGGCCATGCCATGATGCCCATCCCTTAGGTTGAATTTCAATGCAATTATTTATTAGTTAACAATTAAAATAAATAAAAGAAAGGAATTAAAAAGGAAAAGATGAACAAAATGAGGAGGGAAGAAGGAGTGTTCATGTTTTCTTTCTTTTGCAATTGCCGTAACTAGAGGAAGAGGAAGAAGAAAGATTCGGCCAAGGTGGTCCTCTAGATTAAGGTATGTTCAAGGTTATTTTTGGAAGTATATACAACCTTTGGGTGATGAGTCTAAATTCTATCTATCTCATGGTTGGATTTGGGGTTGTTGGAGAGTTAGGATTCGGCTAAGGGGCTTAAAAATTTTAGTTGATACCTTGATGCTATTAGCATGCTAGTTATATGGATGTGTTAAGTTGCTTGTTATGTTAGCATGAAAGTTGAAATTGTTAAGCTATTTTGTTGGAGGTGCCGAATTTAGGACTAAGAAGAGAATGAGTATTCGGCTAACATAGTGGAAAGGTGGGTGTTGCCGATTGTTAGATTTAGACTATGGGAGTGGCTATAATGGGCATTAAGATGTGGAACTTAAGAAATGTAGTTATATGTGGATTTACATGATGTTACAAATAGATGTGAAAATATGCTAGATTAGGAAAATTCGATCAAGTGTTCATAAGATGAAATTAGGTGTTTAAATGATGTTATAGTTGACATTGTACATATATACATACATTCGGCCATCTAATTGAGTATGAAGGTGGTGTTAAATCTAATTGTGATGCCCATTCGGAAGTATATATACATATATATATACATAAGTATGCCCATTCGTGATGTTACCTTTAATTATGTGTATAATCGACTAAATGGGTAATTAGTGAGGATGGTTGCCGAATATACAAACATACATATGCATGTGTAATTGAATTATGAATGTTTAGCAAGATGGTTAAACTAGTTGATTTATTGATTAAGCTCAAGGAGTTAAAGGAGGAGAATCAAGCAAAGGCAAAGAAAAGATCATCGAGTAGCTGAGTTGGAACCGTCTTACCCAACACAAGGTAAGTCATTAAGCATATATTTGGTATTGATTTAAATAGTCATAATGTCTATGTAATTATGTCGAATGAAATGATAAATATATATATACACGTATGCATGGGGTGATGAAAGTATTGAATGAAAAAGAAAAGAGGTGAGGTGTATTGAGATGTAGATTTCGGCACTAAGTGTGCGGGTATAAACAATTATGATCATGAGATTGGCACTAAGTGTGCGGGTTTAAATTGCATAGCACTAAGTGTGCAAGTTTGATTATATAGCACTAAGTGTGCGAGTTTGATTATGTAAGCACTAAGTGTGCGAGTTTGATTATATAACACTAAGTGTGCGGACTTACTATATGTTTTTGAAGCACTATTGACACTAAGTGTGTGACCTTATTGAGTTGGTCACAGACAGCGGACGAGTAAGTGTCTTGAGTTCGTGGCTAATAGACGTTATGTTTATATTTGGAATTCTTGCTTGATAAGTTTTGAACCTATGTGATAATTATACTTGAAGTGACGTACATGAGATTCATCGTGGAATAGAGGGAATGTTATTTAGTTGCATGAATGTAACGAGAATGAAAGCATCCATGGAAAATGCCTCAAATACCATGTTGAGTAGCATATGAAAAATTGATGTAGTACTTTGTATGATATTGAGCCGAAAGGTCTAAGGAACCATGGCATAGTTGGTATGGGTGGAGAGAATTAACCCCTTTTCACTTGTTTTCTCATGTGATAATTTATTAATGGATGATTATGTAATGCTTATGACTTACTGAGTTACATACTCACTCGGTGTTTGCTTCTCACCTACTTTAGGTTTCTTGGACTCGTCTTTTTGCGTGCTTGGGACTGTCATCGAAGTCATCACACCAGCTAGCAAGTTTTGGTACTTTCTTCTTAGTCGGTCTAGGAGAACATTTCGACATGTATAGGCTATTATGTTGTGTTTGAACTTTGGTATGTAAACTTTCAGCCATGCGAAAATGGCATAAATGTTAATTTGGACTTTGGGTCCTATGATATTTAGTTATAAATCTTAGTAAATGGGTTTTATAATGTGGTCATGACTGATATTGGGCCAATTCGGTTTTGGTTGAATAATAGTTGAGGCCTATTCGATTTTTATGCCATATGTCATGGTTGATTATTTTTTGTGCTAAAATTCATGATATGGCAATAGTGTAGTAGGGAGATGTTTGACAATGATTAGCCTTTGGCATGGCTAGTCATGATCATAATTGGTGATAGGTATGATGAATCACTCGTTAGACCAAGGAAAATCACGAAATAGGCATAGTCTGCTTTAGTAACAGATGCTGACAGCAGCAGTGTTGTGAGATTGAAAAATCACTAAAAATAGTAGAAATGGAATTAAATAATGAATAAATTAGGTAATCGAAGCTTGATGAGTCTATTTTCATATGGAAGAAACGAAATGACCATATGAACCTTATGTTAGGTGATAATTAAATTCTTGTGAAACAGTGCCAGAGCGATTTCTGGATCCCCTGTTATGACTTATAAAATTCACTGTAAATTTTATCGAGATAATTAGAGGTCTTGCCTTATATGTACAGATTCTTTATCGAGTCTAGTTTCATTAGAGACAAACGGAATAAGTATTGAAGCTCTGTAAAGGGAGATATCTAAGTCGTAATGCACAAAGGTCAGAGCAGTCGAACCCAGGAACAGGGACGAATTTAACTAATAAAATGTACCAATTGGCCCAACCAAAAATTCTACAAAAATTCTACCATATAGATATATGAGTCTAGTTCTGGGGAAAATTTACGGAACTGGATTTCGAGTTTCAGAACTTAAGATATGATTTTTAAAGTGACTAGTACACAGATTGGCAGCTTGTTTGGGAAATTTTTAATAAGTGGTTTGAAGTCTGTTAACACCTCGTGTTCAACTCCGACGACGGTCTCGGGTTCGGGGTGTTACAAGGAGCGCCTGGCATGGGATCCAGAAATGTTGAGGCTCGACAGCCAGCGTTGGTGTATGCAGCTCGTCTTCGAGAGGAGGGCGACGCACCTGATGTCATAACTGGTACGTTCTTAGTTTCTAATATGCCGTATACTGCCTTGGTGGATATTGGATCTACTCATTCTTATGTTGCGTGTGCCATATCTGGGTCTTTGGGAGTGCATTCTGAGGAGATAGTGAGTGAGGTATCTGTGTTAAGTCATTTGGGTCACTCGGTTAGGGTAGACAAGCGGTATAAGGATGTACCCTTAGAAACTCAAGGTAGGATCTTTCCTGGCGATCTAATGGAGTTGCCGTTTGGAGATTTTGATCTCATTCTGGGAATGGACTGGCTTGTTAAGCATAAGGCGACTCTGGATTGTGCTGCTAAGCGAATGGTGCTAAGGACCACGGAAGGGGATGAGGTTATGGTGATAGGTGAGCGAAGGGACTATTTGTCTAATGTGATATCGGCATTGAGGGCTGAAAAGTGGATTCGAAAAGGTTGTGAGGCCTATTTGGCATTTGTAAGTCAAACAGATGTAGAGGGGCTGACAGTGGATAAGATTAGAACTGTAAAAGAGTTCCAAGATGTCTTTCTGGAGGAGCTTCCGGGATTGCCTCCAAACCGAGAAGTTGAATTTGGAATCGACCTGTTGCCTGGGACAGCACCAGTGTCCGTTGCACCATATAGGATGGCACCAAAGGAGTTAGTGGAGTTAAAGGCACAAATTCAGGAATTGTTGGATAGGGGCTTTATTAGGCCAAGTGTGTCTCCATGGGGAGCACCGGTGCTATTCGTGAAGAAGAAGGATGGGACGATGTGCATGTGCATTGACTATCGCCAGTTGAACAAACTGACGATTAAGAATAAGTACCCTCTGCCGAGGATTAACGATCTGTTCGATCAGCTTAAAGGAGCTACTGTATTTTCCAAGATTGATCTTCAATCTGGATATCATCAGTTAAGGGTCAAGGAGGCAGATATTCATAAGACAGCATTCAGGACTCGTTATGGTCATTATGAGTTTCTGGTTATGCCATTTGGACTAACAAACGCTCCTGCAGCGTTTATGGATCTGATGAATCGTGTGTTCCAACCATTTCTGGATCGGTTCGTGGTCGTCTTTATTGATGATATTCTGGTATATTCTGAGACCGAAGCAAAACATGATGAGCATCTCCGCACTGTGTTACAAGTGTTAAGGGAGAAGGAACTTTATGCGAAGTTCAGCAAGTGTGAGTTCTGGTTGAGGGAGGTAACCTTTTTGGGGCATGTGGTCTCTGCAGAGGGGATTAGAGGGGATCCTAGAAAGATTGAAGCAATTTTGGAATGGAAGCCACCTAGGTCGGTTTCAGAAATTCGAAGTTTCCTAGGGTTGGCAGGATACTACAGAAGGTTTGTAGAAGGTTTTTCTGTGATGGCAGCACCTCTCACAAAACTCATAAGGAAAGGAGTATCGTTTGTATGGATGGAGAAGCAGCAAGAAGCTTTTGAGAGGTTGAAGAAAGTTCCGACTGAAGCGCCTGTGTTAATCCAACCAGAGTCTGGGAAAGATTTTACTGTGTACAGTGATGCATCACACGTAGGTTTGGGTTGTGTGTTGATGCAAGAGGGTAAGGTGGTTGCTTATGCGTCTCGACAACTTAAGCCTCACGAAGGGAACTATCCTACTCATGATTTGGAGTTAGCAGCAGTGATCTTTGCGCTTAAAATCTAGAGACACTACTTGTATGGGGAAAGGTGTATTATATACACAGATCATAAGAGTCTCAAGTATTTGCTGACTCAGAAGGAACTGAACCTTAGGCAAAGGAGATGGATCGAGTTGCTTAAGGATTATGATTGTTCGATCGAATATCACCCAGGCAAGGCTAATCTGGTAGCCGATGCTCTAAGTCGTAAAGCTGTATCTGATCTGAGAGCAATGTTTGCTCATCTAAGTCTGTTTGACGATGGAAGTCTGTTGGCTGAATTGCAAGTAAGGCCAACCTGGGTGGATCAGATTAAAGAGAAGCAGTTGAAAGATGAGTCTTTGGTCCCTCGTTTTCAACAAGTTAAAGAAGGGGAAACTTCTGAGTTTGGGTTAAATGATGATGGGGTTCTGTGTTTTCGAGGAAGAATTTGTGTTCCGAAGGACTCTGACTTGAGACAGTCAATTTTGAAGGAAGCTCATGGGGGACTTTGTGCCATGCATCTTGGAGGGAATAAGTTGTACCATGACTTGCGAGAACTGTATTGGTGGCCTGGACTTAAGCGAGAGGTAACGAAATTTGTAGGGAAATGTCTGACATGCCAGCAAGTGGAAGCTGAGCATCAGTTACCTTCTGGATTATTCCAGCCAGTAAAAATACCACTTTGGAAATGGGAGAGGATAACCATGGACTTTGGCAATGGGAGAGGGATCCTAGATTCACATCTCGATTTTGGCAAAAGTTGCATGAGGCGTTGGGAACGCGATTGAATTTTAGTACGGCTTTCCATCCCCAAACTGATGGTCAGTCGGAAAGAGTTATTCAGATTCTGGAAGACATGTTGAGGGGATGTGTTATTGATTTCTGAGGTAGTTGGGAGGATTACTTGCCTTTGGTAGAGTTTGCATACAACAATAGTTATCAGTCGAGTATTCGAATGGCACCTTATGAAGCACTGTATGGGCGAAGGTGTCGAACACCTAGTTGTTGCACTGAACTGGGGGAGTGACAAGTTCTTGGACCTGAGTTGGTGGCAGATACTGAGGATAAGGTCAGGTTAATTAGAGATCGGTTAAGGGAAGCGTCTGATAGGCAAAAGTCGTATGCAGATCTGAAGCGTAAGGAGATTGAATACTCAGTGGGCGATATGGTCTTCTTGAAGGTTTCACCTTGGAAGAAGATACTAAGGTTTGGCAAGAAGGGCAAGTTGAGTCCGCGGTTCATTGGGCCTTATCGGGTTTTGAAGCGAGTAGGCCCAGTGGCTTATCAGTTGGAATTGCCTTCAGAGTTAGACAGGATTCACGATGTTTTTCACGTCTCCATGTTAAGGCGCTATCGTTCTGACCCTACTCATGTCGTGCCGGTTGCAGAAATTGAGGTGCGAACTGATTTGACCTTTGAAGAGGAGCCTGTACAAATATTGGATCGAGACATTAAGGTTCTGAGGAGGAAATCGGTACCCTTAGTGAAAGTGCTTTGGCTTAACCATGGAAGAGAAGAAGCTACTTGGGAGCCAGAGGAGGCAATGCAGCAACAATACCCTCATCTGTTCGGATCAGGTAAATTTCAAGGAGGAAATTTCTTTAAGGAGGGTAGAGTTGTAACGCCCCAAATTTCTGGGAATTCTGTAAAGGTTGTAAAATTTAAAATTCTGTGTTCTGCTTGTTATGTGTAGGATTAATCATGTTGGTGGGCCTCTAGAAGGCCCAAGCTTAGGATAACCCGATAGTTTTAATTAATTTTAGTTCCATAAGAGAAAGGGGTTCTGGTAAATTGGGCTTTGAGGAATTAATTGTGTAAAATAGATCACAAGGAAGCAAGTGGTGAAGAGGCATGTGACGCCACAGGGAAGGCTATAACTGGCGTGTGGAAGCTAGGGAGGACCCAGGTTCAAGTCACATTGATAGCAAAACAAGGGATTAATTTTTATGAACAGAAAAGGTAGGTAATGGAAATGAAGTGAAAGACTGATAACAAGAGTTTGAGTTGCTCAGGAGATGGAGCAAGGAGGGGATAAAGGAGAAAAATTAGGAGCTGATTAGAGAGAGATGTGTTGGCTGAATGTTGGACTCTTAAAGAGCAAGAGGTGGTATAAATTCAGCACTTAGGATAGTTGGTGTCGTTTCCTGACTTTTCTCCTCATCTTTTATTTTCTCCTCTCCTCATCAACCTTTTTCTTCATCTCCTTTCCTCCATTGCCGAACCTTCCTACCATCTTGTTCATCTCCATTTTTCCCTTCAACCGTTTTAAAACCTTCATAGCCTTTGGCCATAAAAAGTCGAAATCCCGAAAAGCTTTATTCTTTTTGTACCGATTTCTTATAACCAAAACCACATCTCTTCTCTTCATCATTTGTGGCCGATTCACCAGCCCTCTAAAACCTCAAGTTTTGACGACAAGACCATAGCAAAACCCTCTCATTTTACCTTTCTAAACACAAGTTGCAAAAAGCCGAAAACCCCACGTTAAAAGGGACTTGGCCGAATACTGAAGTCACTGAAAGATCGACTTTTGTTATCATCTGAGAGGTTAGATCTACATCGGGATCGAGTGGGAAACTCATTGGAATCATTCACTAAGGAATCGGTGGTAAGTCTTCTCCAAAACTTAGTCTTCTTACAAATTTTAGTAAAAGCCGAAATCCCTAAAAGTTAGCGAGGTTGTCGATTTGGACTTGTAACCCTGAGGGGTCGTAATAACTATTTTTTTTGGTAATAGCGTGATTTAGAGGCGGTTGATCAAGGGCTTGGACAGGTGGAACGATCAGATCTTTGGAGTTAACCATCTTTCGGCAGTAAGGTAAGAGCAATAAGGGTTTTAGGCATGTTTGGCCGAATGTGGTAGGGGACTATCTACTCAATCTTATTTCGATATTTGGAGTAATATTAAGTGATTCAATTGTAGGCAGTTCGTGTGTAGATCTCGTCGAGGAAATCCCAAAATAGGTGTGTAACTGACACCCTCTCATAGGCTAGATCGGCAAAAGCCGAAAAGCCGAAATGCCGAAAAGCTGGTATTTTGGGCACTTGTGAGTGTGCGAATGCTCGTAAGACGTATGGGTAATTATTACTGGTAATCGAAAGTGATAAAACTGCAGTACGCCCGATTTCGTGCGTTTTGATATTTTGGGCTTAATGGGCCAAAACTGGTTCAATGGGCCAATGGGCCCAATTCGGTAAGAACACTCGGTAAGAGTTTCTGGCTAAACGTAATGGCTACGATATGCATGAAAACCTTAGAAATAGTTAGATGTACAAGAATACCCCTATGTATTCAAAATTACCATTATACCCTATGTATGCAAAATGACCTTTATACCCCTAGGGTTAATTTTGTCTGAAAAGCATGATGAATTAAATCTGTATGATGTATGCCATGAATGTATATCTGTTGCATGGGGACATGGGTTATATTATGAAGGAAGCATCCTGGTGGCTATGCCACAAATTATCTGTTCTGGTGGCCCTGCCACATATATCTGTTCTGGTGGCACTGCCACAAAATATCTGTATCTGGTGACTCTGTCACATTTTCTGTATCTGGCACCCATGCTGCATATTTCTGTGGCGTGTAGCGGTTGGGTGGGTCGAGTAGTCTCCCCACATGGTGAAAGGATGGTATGGGGGTGTATGTGGTTGGATATGGTTGGGTTTCTGCATAAGCATGATTTATCTGTTCTGATCTGTTCTGGGCCTATGGGCTTTATTCTGAAATCTGTTCTGGGCTAAGGCCAACTTATTCTGTCTCTGTGGTTTGAACTGATTTAGGCTATGGTTGGGTTGAATTACACATTGAGTTTCCCAAAACTCACCCCTTATTTTCATCCTCGCAGGTAATCCTCAACCATAGTGGGCTTGGAGCTGTGAGGGATTCGGACTGGCCACATGTTTCTACGAACCTGGTTTCTTTCTGGTGAACTGGACGTCCTTTTAATTTCATTTATGGTTTTGGATTTTAAGTGTAATAAGGCCGCTTACTTATTTTTATGGTTTTGTTTTACTTTTATTATTTTGTTTTATTATGATGAAAAAAAACTATGATAACTAAGGAAAATGGGTTAGCTTTAGGATGCGTTTTCAAAAACATTAAGGGATTTCAAAATAACACGATTACAAATAAGACTTCCGCTAAGCAAACATTTTCAAACTTAATCATTTTCTTAAGATAGACATAACCAGACGGTTTTCTCAAAATTATACGAGTCGTTAAGGTGTGGCAATGGTGGTGTGCGTGTCTAGGATTGGATCCGAAGGGAGCTTGGTACTTAAGCAGTCCGACGGACTCACCTCCTCTTTTCCTGGTTTTCTACCTGGTGCACAGCTTCTATTCACTTTAACCTACTTTTAAAAGTATCTTTTACAACACCAACTAAGTTTTCCAACCTAAGTAATACGAAACGTTTTGAATGCATCGATGTGGCTCACCGGATCTGGTCATAACGTCTAGGCCGGGTTTGGGGTGTTACAGTTAAAGCTGAGCATAAGTGTCCTCTGGTTTGTTACAACCAATTATGATTCCGGAATGGAAATGGGATAGAGTGACAATGGATTTTGTTTCTGGTTTACCGCTATCTCCGAGAAAAAAGATTCAATTTTGGTTTTAGTTGATCGATTGGCAAAATCAGCCTATTTTATTCCGGTACAATCCGATTACTCACTTGATAAGTTAGCTGAGTTATACATTTTTGATATTGTAAGATTGCATGGTGTGCCATTATCTATTATGTTAGACAAAGATCCGAGATTCACATCACGATTTTGGAAGAAATTGCAAGATGCTTTGGGTATGAAATTTCACTTCAGTACTGCTTTTCACCCACAAACGGATGGTTAATCCAAGTGGATTATTCAGATTCTCGAGAATATGTTGAGATGTTGCATTCTTGAGTTTGAAGATATGTAGGAACAGTATTTACCTTTGATTGAATTCGCTTATAATAATAGCTTTCAATCAAGTATTAAAATGGCTCCTTACGAAGCTTTATATGGTCAGAAATTTCTAACACCTTTGTACTGGACTGAGCCCTGTGAGAATAAGATACACAAGGTCGATTTGATAAAAGAGACTGAACAGAAAGTAAAAGTAATCCGAGATCATCTGACAATAGCTTTTAATCGTCAAAAATCATATGCAGATTTGAAATGAAAAGACATTGAATTTGACATCAGTGACAGTGTGTTTTTGAAAGTATCCCCGTGGAAAAAAGTACTTCGGTTTAGTAGAAAAGGCAAATTGAGTCCGAGGATTATCGGGTCG
Source organism: Gossypium hirsutum (assembly GCF_007990345.1). Lineage (NCBI taxonomy): Eukaryota > Viridiplantae > Streptophyta > Magnoliopsida > Malvales > Malvaceae > Gossypium > Gossypium hirsutum. The sequence continues at coordinate 54,527,075 of NC_053428.1, read as the reverse complement.
TATGAGATTATCGAACGTATCGGACCGGTTGCATATAGATTGTTGTTGCCACCTGAGCTCGAAAAGATTCACAATGTATTTTGTGTATCAATGCTTCGACAATATAGATCCGACCCTTCGCATGTAATTCCTCCATCTGAGATTGAGATTCAATCTGATATGACCTACGACAAAGAATCGATTCGTATCTTAGTTCATGAGATTAAAGAACTACGAAATAAGAAAATTCTATTAGTAAAAGTGATATGGCATCGACACGGTATTGAAGAGGCTACGTGGGAGCCCGAAGATACTATAAGACAACAATATCCAAATCTGTTCAATGATAAGATTTTTGGGGCGAAAATCCCTAAGGGGGGAGAATTGTAACAGTCCAGTTTAGACCCTAGTCAGAATAGTGGTTTCGAGACCACAAATCTGTGTCAGAAAAATATTTAAATAATATTTTCTGTGTTTATAATATGTGAATTAGTATGTGTGAAAATTTTGTATAAAAATTTAATCATTTGTGTGTTTAATTTGATAAAAAGACCTAATCGCGTAAAATGTAAAAGTTGTTTGCCATATGTCAAGTGTGTCTATTTGTTATGTCTTTGTAAATGAGAGGTCCTTATGTTGTGAATAGACGTTTGAATAATGGATGGACATAAATGCCTTTGGTTAATGAAATTTTATATGTTATTAATGAAGGGTAAAATGGTAAATGACGAAATAATGGTTATTAATTAAATAAAACATGATATTTGTTTCATTCTTTCATCATATGGTGGAATATATCAAAGAAAATAAGAGAGAAAACACAAGTTAGGGTTTCGGCACTTTGATTGGTGATTAAGGTATGGATTTTGTTCAATTTTTGATAATTTTTACGTTTTTGTAATCGTTGCTTTGAATACTATCAAGCCCATGTCTTAATTTCTAATTTTGGTGATGATAAAATATGCCATTGATGAAATTGTGAGCTTTATGGAGTTGGATGATAGAAATTGAAAGATATGTGTTGGGTTAGCATATTTTGTCTTTGAAATTTTGATGAATTTGAGTAAAATGGGCTAAATTGTGAAATTTATAAATTTAGGGACTAAAATGTGAAATAAATGAAATATGTGGACTTGTATGAGTGTTATGAATATTCGTCTATGCGTAAGTATATGCAACTTATGTGTATTTTGTGATTTTGTGAAATAGGGACTAAATTGTCAAAATGTGAAAATATGAGGGTGAATTTGTAAAATGCCCTAAATGTGTGTTTGTGGATTGATTTGAATGATTTGGTGAATAAAAGAGTTAAATTTGAATTTATATAGAAAAAGAACCAAAGAAAATGAAATTACATTGGGGAAAGTCGAAAGTCGTCGAGTAATCGACTCCGTTCGTCCGAATCCGTACGAGGGAAGTCTATATACAAATAAATGTATTTGAAATGGTTTAATTATGTTTATATGCTATTGAACTGTAACACCCCTATCCCGTAACCGTCGCCAGAATAGGTAAGGGGCATTTACCGGACTTGTAACTCACGTCAGAATAGTAAAATTTTGAACTTTTTCTTGAATTAAAGATCGTTCATTTAAATAAGTACTAAGCACAGCCAGAGGTAAAATTTAAACTTCACTAAGTAAACATTCAAAAGATGCCATTTTCGCATGGCTTATATACATTAACCAAAACTATTCTTCCGCCACTAGTCTATTCTATACATGCCATAAAATAGTTCTAAACATAGCAGTAACAAGCGGTGGATAGTGATAGTGTGACTAGTTGCTGACGATCCCCGAGCCTGTAGCTTCGCAATGAGACCTATAAGACAGAGGAAACAGAGTAAACGGAGTAAGCATTACAATGCTTAGTAAGTTTTAAGCAGTGTCAACAGATAACAATCAAATTATAACATAGTTGTTCGTATTTTTATTTCACTCTTCCTTCGGGCATACCATCCCTTTACCGAATATGCACATCTCATCATATACAATAGGCAGATAAACTCTCACATAAAAGTGAGCTCATGTGACATAGATATATCGTATGATTTCACATAACCTCTCACACTAATCCGATGTCACATAATCACAGGAATAGTCCCATAGATTGCTCTCGTATGCATCACATAACTACCTTATGATTTAGTTCAAATCAAACTCACATATAAACTTGGAGTACATACCTGTTTAACCTTTCGCATTGAATATATTTATAAGCAATTCTTATTACGAAGTCTTATAGCTTTAACCTCTACTCGGATTGTCGACGAGACCTTTAGCTCAGACGAAATCTCCACACGAAGTTATCGGGTCTTACCCGGACATACTCTCCACACGTAGTCATCGGGTCTTACCCGGACATAATCTCCACACGTAGTCATCGGGTCTCACTCGGAATATATTTCCAAGTTTCATGTACATTTAATCGCATGTTACAACATTCACATTAGCCATTCGGCTTTACCACATATTCTTATCTCATACATATTTCACATTCGCCATTCGGCTTTACCACATATACATATCACACATATATTTCACATTATCCATTCGGCTTTACCACATATACATATCTCATATATATTTCACATTAGTCATTCGGTTTTACCACATATACATATCTCATACATATTTCACATTCGCCATTCGGCTTTACCACATATACATATCACACATATATTTCACATTAGCCATTCGGCTTTACCACATATACATATCTCATATATATTTCACATTAGCCATTCGGCTTTACCACATATACATATCTCATACATATTTCACATTCGCCATTCGGCTTTACCACATATACATATCACACATATATTTCACATTAGCCATTCGGCTTTACCACATATACATATCACACATATATTTCACATTAGCCATTCGGCTTTACCACATATACATATCACACATATATATATTTATCTTGTACATCAATTTCAGCCATAGCTTATAAGCAACTCAAATAGTTTCATCAATGTTTACAACAAATTCACAAAGTCACCACAAGCTGTTTTCCTGAGCAATAGTCACTAAATTACTTATAACTGGAGCTACAAAACTCAAAATCAATTGCCGTTAATTTTCCCTGAACATAGACTCATATATCTTCCATCCATAAAATTTTCAGAATTTTAGGTTTGGCCAATCAATACCAGATTTTTCTTAAAGTTTCCCCTGTTTCACTGTTTGACTAATCTGACCACTCTTCACTACGAATCAAATTTTTCATTGTACAGAATTCATAATGTGTTCTATTTGATTTAATTTGAAACTAGACTCATTAAGGAGTCTAAGCATATAAATATTATCTTATAACCATTTTTGTACAAATTATGATGATTTTCCAAAAACAGAACAGGGGATTTCAGAGTCATTCTGACACTGTCCCACACAACTTTAAATATCTCTTTATAGGAAATTTCTTTGCTTCCACGGTCTCTTTTATAAGAAACTAGACCAACTAAGCTTTGATTAAATATTTTATTCAGCCTATAATTCCACACCAACAATTTATAGTGATTTTCTAAAATCACATTACTACTGCTGTCCAAGCAAATTATTACAATTTGCTCTTAAATTTCCAAGTCCAAACACTTATGAACTTACCATTTGAGTTTAAGACATATCATGGCCACATCATATTTTATTAAATCAACTCATTATGTCCTATTATGATTGAATTTACTCAATGTTTAATCGCTTAAAACTTACCTCGGAAGCGGTCGACGACTAGATATCCACGGCTATTCGTTTACTTTCTCTTTTCCCCTATCCGACTTTGATCCTCTTTGCTCTTGGGCTTAATATAAACAAATGAATTTGTTTAATCATTTCGAACATTAAAAGCTCTTTTAAAGCACTTAACCCTTATACTCAATAATGAACCAAACCATATAGCTAATTATTTTATCACATCACCTTAAGCACACATATTAACTATTCTACACCCATTTCACATGCCAAGTTAAAATAAAAAAAATGCATACACACCAATAATTTAATTACTCATTTCAACCTTATAGGGTAACTTCAATGCATTATGTATATACCATTTGCCATACACGTACCACATTTTTAACAAGCCGAAATTACTCCTACATATTATCCATTATAATTATTTCATAGATATAAAACATAGCTGAAAAATCTTTAGCCTAAATGCGTATAATAACACCCAAATCATCAACTATTTTAACGAACATGACACAAAAAAGATTAACTAAAACTCCATTCAATTTTAAGGTATTAACCCTACTAAACTCATACCATGACCATATCTAATCGAATTCAAGTAGAGGATTAATTACAACCATGTACACCAATATATAATTATAACATGTTTTAATATCTTATATATGCCATTCGGCCCTAACCACACAACTTAGCTTTTATAATAAACCTTATCTTAACCGAATGTACATATATATACATACTCAAAATATCATTCGATTTCAAAGGCATATTAACACCATATAACCGAATGTTCCTAGACTAATATACATATACTCATAACTCCAACTTTAAAAACTCATACTTATACATAGCATATAACCGAAAATACTTCATGAATCCACCTACATTTACATTATTATCATATATAGAATTTGCATTTAATATCAAATAACAACTTAACTTACTTTCAATTAGGTAATCAAATACCTCATACCCAATCATTTAACAACTAAAATAATAAACCACAACATTCAAATTCATCTTATTCTTCTCCCTTTTGACTGAATGAACATTTATCAAATGAAAATTCAACTAAACAACAACATTTTTCTATCTAAAATGTATATACACTCATACGACAACCTTCAATTTATACTTTTCAACCATGAATTCTACTCATTCAAACATCATTTAAGCTACTTAACAAATAATTAACATCTTTCAAAAAAACTTATCAAAATGACACCAATTTAGCACTTGCCGAATGGACCTTTGTCTATTGATGCATGAAATTAAACCATGGGTTAAATAAGTTATGCACTTATCAATCTAATCTCATAGTCAATTAAAAAGAAAATCACAATGCATACCTTAAACTAGGATAGCCATGGCCGAATACCTTGGTTTTTCCTCTTCAATATTCCTTTTCCCAAATTCGGCAACCAAGAAGAAAGATGAGCATGTAATTTTTTTCTTTTGTTATCTTTCTTCCATTCACGGCAATGGAGGGGGGGCAACCACACACACATTTTTTTTGTCATCATTTACCTTCCCATTATTATTTTATCCTTTCTCACATAAACCATTAGCACAACATGTTTTATGACATGTTTTGCCCATCACCCTTTGTCATGGCCGGCCACTTGTAATTAAATGGGGGAAATTGACATGCAAGTCCACCCCTTTGATTACATGCACTAATAGATCCTTATAGATTAACCTATCACATTTCAAAAGTGTCACACATAAGTCCTATTGACTAAATTCACATGCAATTTACTAAATCGAAGCTTAAAACTTTCACACATTCATAATCACATATTTTAGACAATAAATATCATATTCAAATAATTTGGTGACTAGGTTTAGCGGTCCCGAAACCGCTTTTCGACTAGGGTCACTTTAGGGCTGTCACATGAACTATGATGAATGGCTTTATGCCTTTAATATGATATATCCGAGAAAGTATCGACAAAGTTTCAACGTCAGAAAAGTCCCGTACGAGCCAGAGGAATAGTTAGGATACATATGTCATGACATAGGATCCAATATGAGTTATCGTGTAAGACCACGTCTGGGACATTGGTATCGTATTTGATTTCATGTAAGACCTTGTCTGGGATAGTGGCATCGATATTTGATTACATGTAAGACCATGTCTGGGACGTTGGCATTGTACGAGCTTTTCGATGCTATCCGCGTATCCTTATGATTCCAAACGGTTCAACGGGCATTCCGAGAAAATGAAAGGTTATGTGAACATGTATCTGATTCAGGTATGTTTGAAGTGTATATCATATTTGATGTTGAAAGGTAAGTATATGTACCTTAGTGAACAAGTGATGATATATGACAAATGAATGAGAATATATGCAATATATACAAATGAATTGGAAATATGTGACATATATATATATGAATCATATGGTTGATGATAGTATTTAATTTTGGATTATATGCAAATTGATGATGCTTATATGATTAAGATGATAAGTTTATTTGTATATGGCTTACTAAGCGTTTGAAAGCTTACTCTGTGTGTTTTTCAATTATTTTATAGATATCGAAGCTACTGAGAGCTCGGGGATCGTCGAAGATCATCACCACACTATCAAACTTTATTTTGGTACATTTTGAAAGTATAAATATTGGAGTATGGCATGTATAGGCTAGAGGTAGTTGAATATGTTTTGTGATGTGTATATTTAGCCATGTGATATAGCTTAATTATGGTGGAACTTATGGTTTGATTTTGGTATATGTTATGCGATGCAAATTATGCTTATGTGATGTGTTTATGAATGACCAAATGAAATGGTCAATTTTGGTAAGCTTTGATATGTGCAAATTTATGGAATTGGTAAATTTATAGCATTTGATTGAATAAAATAAATGAGGTTATGAAACAAAGATTTAGATATGATTTTGTCTTATGTTTTGACATAACTTGGCATGACTACTAAGCATAGAATTGGATGATAATGTAATGGTATGAATGGTGTATGATTTGATTGTGAAATGGTTGAGAATTTGGTTTAAAATGTTGTGGTTTTGATGTTTTAGGGAAGACCCTTAATGGGTGGTAAATTGGCCTTGTATATGGCCTGTTTTTGCCCTCACGGGTAGGGACACGGACGTGTGTCTCAGCCGTGTTGCTTAAGGGCCATTTCAAAATGAGCCTGGGAAAACCACACGGTCGCACACACGGGCATGTGCTAGGTCTTATGGCCAAGTCAATTTCGACCATGGGCTAGATACACGGGGCGTGTGGCTGGCCGTGTGACCCAAGTTAATAGTCTTCCTAATTTTCACACGGCCTGGCACACGGGTGTGTTATGTGGCCGTGTGGACAAGTCAGTATGTATGCTCTATTTTGACACGGCCTAGACACACGGACGTGTCTAATGCCATGTGAGGCACACGGGCGTGTGACCTGTACAACTTTGAAAAATGTTTAAGTTTCGAAAAAAAAATTATGAGCTTGGTCTAGTCCCAATCCCTTTCTAAAGCACGATTAAGGTCTTGATAACCTATATAAGGGACTCTATAATGATGTTTGACTATGTTTGTAGATAAAGTTATTGAATTGTTTGTAAAATGTTTCGATTTGTTTGGTAACGCCTTTAACCCTAGTCCAGTCACAGATACGGATAAGGGTGTTACATATATACAAAACCAAACTCTCAATATTTATAAACCATTTCAAATTACTAAATTCATTAATAGTACATATACCAAAATGACCAAACTCCTATACATGCCATATACTCAAAATACTTAAGTTCAAAAGTACCAAAGTGATAATAGGATAGTGTGATGAAGTCTCTGACGATTCCCGAATCCAAGCTAGCTTTGAAATCACTATAAAACACAAAAAAATAAACAAAGTAAGCTATAAAGCTTAGTAAGCTGGTATGAAGGTAATAAGCAAAACTCACCATTTAATTTATCATTCAAAATATGTATATAACATGCCACAAAATAATTAACTACAATGTTAATATATATTTAATCATCTATATAACCATGAGCTCAAATCTTTCATATGTACGATGCATATATAGTTTTCGTACATACCTGTACTGATATGTATCTATTCTCACCATTTCATATCTTCGATATACCCGTTGAACCATTTGGAATAATACAGGATACTTGGGAATCTCACACCCTAAGTGCCAATATATATAGCCGAAGCTATCTCAATAAATCTTGCACTGAAGTGCCAATACATAGCCGAAGTTATCTCAAAATCATATCTCAATAATGCTCACTCTCGAGCTATCAACACGTCTGCTCACACAAGCTGACGGTCATGACGTAGATACACCGTGCTACTCATACAAGCTAACGAGAATCCGCAATACATGTGGATAAATCAGCCACTGGTAGGACGTACGGACCAGCACCCAAAACAATAATAACCCCTAATGACATGTCATTTGTATCATAATCTATTCCTAAGGTTCAACCGGGATTTCTCACTCATCAAATCATTGTTGAATATGTCTGTAGTGTCGTATTCACAATTTATGTAATATCAAAGCATTAAAACACAAGTATAATAATGTTTAACACATACGAACTTCCCTCAAATGTAAAAATGGTAAACTAAGTCAATTAATCTGAAACCTTATTCTTTCCCCGATCTAAATTTGTAGTTCGCCTTTCTTGATCTAAATATAATCAAATTTAATTTATTTAATAATCTCTCTTGTAATAGCCCGATTTTGGGCCTAGTCAGAACATTGATTCAGAAACCACTATTTCAGGGCCGAATAAATTATTTTTAATATTATTTTGTGTGTTATAGCATGATTATATGAGTGCATGAAAATTTTGGTGAATTAATTTTAGCGTTTGTGAGCTTAATTTCGAAAAAGGACTAAATCGCATAAAGGGAAAAAGTTGTGATTTGCTAGCTAAATATGTTAAATTGCTAGAGAACCATAATTGGGGGTGTTTAAAGTGCAAATAGACCCCTTTCACAAGCTTGGCTGGCCATAGAGACAAATAGGAGTTGAAAAGTCAAAGTTAGGTGACTTTTTTGGTAATAAATAAAACAAAAAGAAAAAGTTGTCATCCTTTCATCTTTTTTTCTTCTTCCACTGAAAATGGTAGCAAGGATTGGGCTTGGAATGCTCAAAATATCAGCCACTTATATTCTTTGCAAGTAGATGCTTATTTTTTATAATTTTTGTACTTTTGGAACCCTTGTAGCATGAACTAGCTAATGGGGAGACTATTTTGTGAAATGGTTGATAGTCTAGGGATTTGCCATGAAAGTATTTATGTTTTTTTCTGAATTTTTATGGAAGAAAATGAGTCTTGGTTGTGTAATAAACAACTTTTGTGAAATGATTTTCATGGAAAACACCTAAAAGGGTCATTTTGTAAAAGTTATAAAATAGGTTATAATTGTGTGAAATAGTGGAAATTTGGGGTTGTCATAAGAGTAATAATTGGTCGATTGGGCTTGGCTAATAAGGAAATTTGATAAAAATCGATTTCTAGGCCTAAGGGTAAAATGGTCATTTTGTGAAAGTCAAGGGGCAAAATGGTCATTTTGCCAAAAATGTGAATTTTGATTGTCCAAATTTCTTTAGTGATTAAATGAGTGAATTTTATCATGTTAGATCAATAAAATCGAGATTTGGGCTTAAATCGAAAAAGTGCGTAGTTAAAGACAAAAAGAGAATAATTAGCCGAAATTGCATTTGAGGTAAGTCCGTGAGATTAAATGAGCATTATATTTATGCCATTGTTATTATACTTGAAAATCTATCTTGCCATGATTGTATTAAAGTTTAGGTTGATGATATTGTATATAAGAAAGTGGTGTCAAATGTAAATAACATTTATGTGTTGATTGAATGCTTGGAGATTTGATGGAATATGATATTCCATTGAAACGAGTAAGTTGTATGTAAATAATACAACTACATTGTTATTATATATGTTTAAATTGATATAGCATGAATTGTTTGGTTGTGGAAATGATTATGTTTGATGAATATTGAGATAGTAGAATTCCCGTTTGAACCTTAAGAAACAATTCGGATATTCATGCCATGACATTCGGGTTATTTGAGAGCCAGTGTAAGACCATATTTAGGACATGGCATCGACATTAAGATAAGAGCTAGTGTAAGACATGTCTGGCACATGCATCGGCCTCGAGATATGCAAGCCAGTTTAAGACATGTCTGGGACATGGCGTCGGCCTCGGTTTTAATAGTCAGTGTAAGACCATGTCTGGGACATGGCATCAAATTGATGGATGAGTCAGTGTAAGACCATGCTTGGGACATGGCATCGGCATTATACTCTATGTCTGAGGCTTAGTGAATATCTGATAGCTTCTCGAATGGTTCAACGGTGAGTGTTACGATTTAAGCTAAATAAGAAAGGTTATGACTGTATTGTGAGCGGTACAGGTACTTACATGAAATTTATGAGATGTGAATTCAATTCATGTTATATGATTAGTAAAGAATGAATATGAGCATGTTGAGTAACACAGGTATGTATGCCAAGCTCATGAGAAATGATTTCAGTTTATGATGCACATTTGGTGAAGATGTAAATAGGTAATTCATGCCTATGAGAATGATTTTGTGATGACCTTGTGATTATAGGTCTATAATTATGATTATGTATATGTAACCTCACCAATGTGGTGAAAATGAATTAATATGGTGTGATAAACTTAGTATCGTTAATTTACACTAAAACAGTTTTGGACAACAGCCATAAGCTGACTTTGAAAATCTACAAACAAATTATGGAAATTGAGTTAGAGGATGAATAAAATATGAAATTAAATCCTAATAATTCTAGTTTCACATAGAAGAAACGGTGTAAGTAAAAGAGTGTCATATTATGAAATATTTAAATTGTTGTGAGATGGAGTCAAAATGACATCGAAATCCCTTATTCTTATTTAAGAAAATCATTGAAAATTGTAAAAAAATAGTTATGGGTTATAATTTGTATTTTTAGAATTATTAATGAGTCTATTTTCAATAGAAATAGACAGGAACATATCTGAGTCCCGTATCATGAGATAATTAATTTTTAGTGAAGAGGGGTCAGAACTGTCAGACAGCAAAAAAGGGTAAATTTAAGGAATAAACTGTACTAATTGGCTAAACCAAAAATTCTAAAAATTTTATGGTAAGAAGATATGTGAGTCTAGTTTCAGGGAAAATTAGTGAAACTTAATTTGGGTTTCGTAGCTCCAGATAGAAATTATCTAGTGACTCTGACTCGAGAAAACAACTTGACTGGAACATGAGTAAAAATGCAAATAGGGTTGTATTACCATGAGAAACAAGTTGATAAATTGCTTATTATTTTCATACGGTCTTACTAAGCTATAAAGCTTACTCCCTTCCCTTTCTTTCCTTTCCTTTAGTGTTTTCAGGTTAGCTCGAGGTTGGAGATCGTCGGAGGCAGCATCACACTATCAAGTCGCTACCTTTGGAATAATGAAGCATATTCTCTTTGGAGTGTTGGCTTATACTGAGTTATATGTATATGGCCATGAGATGTGGCTCATATTGATTTTGGCTTGTAAGCCTAGTTATTCATGTCATTCCTAATGTTTCTAAGGTGATTATGTTTGTTTGCCATGCATGGTTAGTAATATGACATGTGTATTGGATGTATGCTCTATGACCAATTGAGGTGGTCATAGCCATGTAGTAATTGCACGTTATAGACACAACATGATAATGATTGAACATGAGTGCTTGATGAATAATTTGGTAACCATAGTATAATGGTAAAAGTGGTCATCAAAATGACAAGTCTTATGAATGTGAAATCAGGAGTCTAGACTTGGTATTGTATGAATAGATGCATTACTTGTAAGAGGACATGTTAATGTTAAGGATATATCTTAATAAAGAGTGTTTAATCACTAAAATGATGCCATGATTTGCGATTTTGATGTGCATAAGGTTGTAAGAGATTATTTGTAACATGAAGGCTTGGAAAAAAGCCTAAGTGTTAGCCACATAAGCTGAGACACATAAGCTGAGACACGGCTGTGTGTCTCAACCGTGTGAGGGACACGGCCTGGAGACACAGGCGCGTGGCCCGACCATGTAGTTCGATGTGCATGCTGACGTTATAAACAGAGAGTTACACGGTCTGAGGACATGGGCGTGCCAAAGGCACACGGGCGAGTCCTTATGTCCACACGGGTGTGTGACCTTGTTTCATGGGAAATTTTCCTAAATTTTCCTGAAACTTTTCAAAGTTCTCGGTTTAGTCCCGAATCAATTCCGATGAATGTTTTGGGCTTCGTAGACCCAAATAAGGGACGAAATGCATGTGTTTCAAAGGTTTTGAATTAAAAGAGATTTTATGGCCCGATTTTTGCATGAATATATGTGTTTAAGTCTGGTAATGTCTCATACCCTGTTCCGGTGTCGGACATGGGTAAGGGGTGTTACATCTCTATTCAATTTAATCCAAAAACACACATTAAGGAATTTTTACATTTTTTCCCTTAACATTTCAACATTTTTACAATTTAGTCCTCATTTCATAAAATCACAAATTCATGCAATTCAACCAAAACCCATGCTAGATAAATTTCAATTAGGTCCCTAGCAGTCCATATTTTTCATTTATTTCACAATTTAACCACCAAATTTTAACATTTCACAATTTAATCCCTATTTGAATATTATACTTAAAATCACTTAACAAATGTTGTTTATCTAACAAAAAACATGCATTTTCTATCATCAAACATCAAAACACACATAGATTCATCAATGGAAAAACCCTAAACCTTTAACAATTTCACAAAATAATCCCTGGGCTAGCTAGACTAAGCTGTAACGATCTCAAAAACGTAAAAATCATTAAAACGGGACAAAATACACTCACCAATGAGCTAGGAAGCTTGGCCGATTGTAAAACCCTAACAATTCCTTCTCTTCTTTTTTAATTCGGCTAGGAAAGATGAATGAACCAAATTTTGTGTTTTTGTTTTATTAAATTATCTATTTACCAAATTAACCTTAAAAATTAATTCAAATTACAATATTACTAAGCCATTATCATCCACTATCTCATAAATGGACTAATTACCACATAAGGACCTCCACTTTAAAGTTCCATGCAATTAGACACCTTTAGTTAATAGAACACAAGTTTTACACTTTAGCGATTTAATCCTTTTTATCAAATTAAGCATTCAAACAATAAAATTTCTCAACAAAAATTTCACAAAATCATATTATCATGCTGTAGACATTAAAATAATAATAAAATTATTATTTTTACCTTAAATTTGTGGTCCCAAAACTACTGTTCTGATTTGACTAAAAACGAGTTGTTACATGAGAACATTCAGAACTTTTCTAACTCGCTTAGTTGGAGCATCTGTTTCTCTTTAGCAAGCTTAAGATCCAAGTTAAGTTGTTGGAGAGCCTAGTAAGCTTTGTAATCTAACTCCAAGGGCAGATGATAGGCTTTCCCAAAGACCAACCTACAGGGTGATATCCCTAAAGGTGCCTTATATGCTGTCTTGTAGGCCCATAAAGCATCGTCTAATCTTTTGGACCAATCTCGTCGGTTCAGGAAAACTACCTTCTTGAGTATGCATTTGATCTCTTTGTTTGCTAATTCAACTTGCCCATTTGTTTGCAAATGGTAAGCTGTGGCAACCTTGTGCTTTACTTCATGTTTGTCGAGTAACCATTTCAACCATTTGTTCACAAAATGGGACCTTTCATCACTGATGATAGCTCTCAGGGTTCCAAACCTTGTGAAAACATACTTCCGCAAAAAAATTCATCACAAACTTAGCATCGTTCATTGGATATGCCTCGGCCTCAACCTACTTAGACACGTAGTCTACTGCTACCAATATGTACTTGTGACCAAAAGATGCAGGGAAAGGACCCAAAAAGTCAATACCGAAAACATCAAATAATTCTACTTTAATGATGTTTGTTCGAGGTATCTCATTTCTATTGGTGGCATTTCCAACCTTTGACATCGATCACAACTCTTTACATAAGCATATAGGTCTTTGAATAGTGTTGGCCAAAAGAACTTGGCTTGCAATACCTTGGCCATAGTATGTGTACCTCTGAAGTGTCCCCTATTCGGAGATGAGTGGCAATGATATAGAATCTTATGTACTTCATCTTCTGCCACACATCTCTGATCATTTGATCTGCACACTTTTTAAACAAGTATGGTTCTTCTCAGAAGAAGTACTTCACATCGTGAAGAAACTTTTTCTTTTGATGATACGTCTTATCAATTGGCATCAAACCGCAAGCTAAATAGTTAGCAATATCAACAAACCAAGGGGTATTATAGACATGATTTACCTTCAATATGTGTTCATCTGGGAATGTCTCCTAAATGCGTATAAGTGGAGAATTTCCTTCTTATGGCTCCAATTTGGACAAGTGGTCTACTACTTGGTTTTCTACCCCTTTTCAATCTTGAATTTCTAGATCAAACTTTTGAAGTGGAAGTACCCACCGGATTAGTCTCGGCTTAGCGTCTTTCTTGGAAAGAAAATACTTAATTACCAAATGGTTCGTATAGACAGTCGAAACTTGTCAAAAGCAAACACAATAACAAGTAACTCTTTCTCTATTATCGTATAATTCAGTTAAGCTCTTATCAAAGTTTGACTTGCGTAGTAGATGGGATGAAAAACTTTGTTCCTTCATTGGCCCATGACAGCTCCTATCACGAAGTCACTTGCGTGTCACATAAATTCAAATGGCAAATCCCAGTCTAGTGTGACGATTATGGGTGTCGAAACTAACTGACTCTTCAAAGCTTTGAAAGCTTTTAAGCACTCCTCATCAAATTTGAATGTCGTGTCCTTCTCTAATAATTTGCATAAGGGTTTAGCAATTTTGGAGAAGTCTTTGATAAATCTTCGATAGAAGCCGATGTGGCCCAAAAAGCTCCTAACACTCTTTATAGATGTTAGAGGTGGGACTTTCTCAATAACGTCTACCTTTGTTTTATCTACCTTGATTCCATATCTCATTATCCGATGCCCTAGAACAATACCTTCTCATACCATGAAATGGAACTTTCCTAGTTAAGTACGAGGTTTGTTTCTTCACATCGCCTTAGCACATTTGCTAGATTGGCTAAGAAACCATCATATGTATCTCCAAACACTGAAAAATCATCCATAAACACTTCCAAATATTTCTCAACCATGTCAATAAAAATAGACATCATACATATTTGAAATGTAGTAGGTGCATTACATAAACCAAATGACATGCGTCTTAATGAAAATATACCGTACGAGTAGGTGAATGTTGTCTTGTGTTGATCCTCTAGTGCTACTATAATCTAGTTAAACCTTGAGTATCCATGGAGAAAACAATAATAGTCTCGCCCTGCGAGTCTATCCAACATCTGGTCCAAGAGTAACAAAGGAAAGTGATCTTTCCTAATCGCCTTGTTCAGCTTCCACTAATCTATGCAAATTCTCCATCTCGTAACAATTCTAGTCTCTATCAACTTGTTATTTTCATTTTCTAAGACAGTAATACGTCCTTTCTTTAGCACACACTGGACTGGACTTACCTATGAACTGTCTGAGATGGGGTAAATTATACCCGTATCTAACCACTTGATAATTTCTTTCCTTACCACGTCCTTCATACTGAGGTTCAGTCTTTGTTGTCCATCTATCATCCCTTTCTCGCCATCCTCCAGGATGATCTTGTGCATACATACAGATGGACTAATGTCATGAATATTGACTATGGTCTATCCAATAGCCTTATTGAATTGTTTTAATACTACGATGAGTTTTTATTCTGCTCCACGATTAATTCCACTGAAATATCACAGGAAAAGTAGAAGCGTTACCTAAAAAAGCATATTTTAAATGCAAGGGAAGTAGCTTCAGTTCTAATTTAGGTGGCTTCTCGATTGATGCTTTTGGTTGGGTATAATCCCTATTCTCTAACTCCAAAGATTCAAAGCAGGATTGCAGATTAAATCCCCTTTAATTAGCTTCTAGCAAAGCTAAGCAATCATCCTCCTCTTTACCATTTGGAGGGTCTGATGTCAAAATTTGCTCCAAGTCCTCAACATAGTTGAATTCCTTTTCCATGATTAGTTCCTCTAAATCAGACACTGCAAAACAATCATCAATTGTATTAAGAAATCATATAGACTTAAAAACATTAAATGTTACCTGGTCGTCCTGAACATTCATAGTAGGCTCACCCTTCTGCACATCAATAAGGGTTCTTCTAGTTGCTAGAAAGGTCTTCCTAGATTAATTAGCACTTCTTTGTCAGCTTTAAAGTCTAGAATAACAAAGTCAGTAGGAAAAATAATTTTTTCTACATATACCAATATGTCTTTAATTTTCCTTCTACATGTGCTAAGGATCGATCTGCTAATTGAAGTGTAACCATAGTAGGTCTAATTTCACCTATCCCCAACTTTCTAAATATTGACATGGACATCAAGTTGATATTTGCACCCAAATCACATAGTGCCTTACCACAATATGTTGCTCCAATGTTGCAAGGTATGGTAAAATATCCAAGATCTTTCAACTTTGGGGGTATTTTTTCTTAAAGATATGCACTGCATTCCTTTGTCAGGGCTACCGTCTTAAATTCTCCAAGTCTTTATTTTTTTGATAGGATATCCTTCATGAATTTGACATAGTTCAGCATTTGTTCTTCAACAAACGGAATGTTGATATGAAGTTACTTGAGTATGCCTAGGAACTTCTTGAATTAAACCTGCTGCTTCTTCTTCTAAAGTCATTAAGGGTAGGGTGGTGGAGGCTTCTTTATTAGAACCGGTTGATTCGTCTTCTGTGACAATTCTGCATCTAACTAAGTTGTTAGTTTATCAAAATTAGTTGGTTTAGAAGTTACCTTTTCAGATTTTATAGATTCAGGTTCCAGTGAAACTAGAATCTCAACACTCGATTGAACTTCCTCTGAGTCTTGAGCATCAGTTGGCTCCTCTTCAACTTCGACGGTGTTGGGCTTTAATGTCTTTCCACTCCTTAATGTCAATGCTTTACAATGCTCCTTCCCAAGATTCCTCAGATTCTCCGTATCACTAGGCATAAAACCTTGTGGTCGGTTTATGAGTTCAGTTGCAAATTGGCCCGTTTATTTTTCCAAATTTTTCAATGTAGCTACTTGGCTTTGGATTAAGGCATCATTCTTGACTATGTATGCCTTCAAAAAGTTTTCTAAGCCATTGGATGGTTCAACTTGAGGTTGTTTCTGAACTTGTTGGGTAATAATACGTGGCTAGGTTGGCCTAGGTTGGGCGTATATGTTACTGCGTCTAGCCCTTTGGTTACTCCAGGAGAAACTAGGATGGTTTTGCCATGATGGGTTATAGGAATTGGATTATAGTCCTTACCTTCCATAATTTTGGTTCCGGTTACCCATGTAATACATGGATTCGGTGGCTGTGTTACAAAACCATTAAACCCACTAGTGGTAAAAATTTTAAGCATTGAGGAAATCAAGGATGCCAGAGATGCGAGTGAAGTGAGAGCGTTTACTTCATGTATTCCAGCGACTCGTCTTCTTGACGCTGCTCGATTGGTTAGCCATTGATATTTTTTTTGGCAATCCTCTCAATAATTTCATAAGTCTCATTCTAAGACTTAGAAAGGAGAGCACCATTAGCAGAAGCGTCCACTACCATCCTCGTGTGAGCATTAAGACCATTATAAAACGTCTCAAGTTGGATGCAATGTGGAATTCCGTGATGAGGGCATTTCTGTAATAATTCTTTGTACCTTTTCCCTACCTCATACAAGGACTCATCATCCATTTGTTGGAAAGCAATGATCTCATTCCTAAACTTAGCATTCTTGCTAGGTGGGAAATACTTCATGAGGACTCTTTCTGCTAACTCTTACCATGTGGAAATCGAATTTGGTGGCAATGAGTTCAACCAGGCTCGATCTCTGTCCCTTAGCGAATATGGGAACAACTTCAGTCATAATGCATCTTTGGGTAGTTCGGCTAACTTGAAATAATTTATCACCTCCATGAATAGTCTTAAATGTAGGTGAGGATCATCGGTAGGCATTCCACTGAATTAGTCCACTGTCTGAAACATCTGGAACGTGATTGGATTTAGCTTGAACTATTGTGCCTCGATTTTGGGTCACCTAGTACTCAAATTGAGCTCCTTGAATAGAGGAATTTCATATTATTGAATGACACAATTTCTGTCATCGGCAACAATGATCGGATTGTGAGTATTATATGTGAATGTTCCTCCTAGATTTTGGTTTGGATTTTCGAAATTCATATCTTTGGTCTTTCTTTGGTTCACTTGTCTTCTTCTTTGTTAGAAAGTCCTTTCAATTTCAGGGTCTACGGGGTGTAAGTCAATAATTTGATCAATACTCATAAACACCTAAAACAAACACAAAAAAAAATTGGAATTAAAATTTAACAGAAAAAATAGACCAAAATGAAAAATTAACAATTTCACAAATATGTCTTTTAAAACAGTCCCCAGCAATGGCACCAAAAACTTGGAACGATGAAAATATGCAAGTGTACACAATCGTAACAAGTAATAAAGTGAAAAGTAAATGTCGAGTTATCGTACCCACTAGGACTGTGAAAAGAATTATTTATAAATGCAATTAAAAACACTTTGGTGAAGAAAAATATTTTGATTTGAGGAGGTAATTAAAAACTAAGACTTTAACTAAGTGAAATAAATAAAAATAAAATAAAAATTCTAATGCACGATTTCAAAAGATGATTTTAATCAAGATAACATAATTGTGCTAGATTAATTACATTTCTTAACTTAGAATTATTAAACTCATGTTTATGTTGTTACGAATAAATTCATGGCAACTTGGTAATTTGCTAACTTATGAACATACTTACCTTCCAAAATTCATTTATCTCTTGATTATATCTTTATGTCAATTCAACGGATTAAACAAATTTTAATAAGCAAATGTGTTAATGCACATACATACTTATGAAATTAAAATAATCTTTTGTACATATCTTTATGCCAATTCAAACAATTAATTCAATCTCATAAGCACATAAAAGATTATGCAAGGTAATAATGTATTTCTACCTTGAAACAATTTAATCACAATAATCTTGCAAGTTATGCAAGGCTAATGTATCGTTAGATACCATTGCTAATTTAACCTCAGCTACCTTAGATGATTAAACATGCATTGATTAAATATCATGTCAAATAATTACAATGTCAATCCATTTAAATAATTAATTCATTAGTTACCTTAAAATTATGATGTAAGAATAACCTAGTCATGGTTTTACTTAATCAAACATCTTACCGAGGCCTATAACAACACAAACACAATTTTAATAAATTAAGTAGACAAAATGCAATCAACCTAACACAAATTAATTTAATCCATATTAGTTAAATTAAACATATAAATATCACAAATATTCATAGGCATTTTCATAACAACAACAATAAAATTAAAAAGGATAAGGAACAAGAATCAAATCTGGTGTTTCTCCGAGGTTTGACTAGTTTGCTCCGCTCCTCATTCTCTGTTTGTTCTTGTTGAACTGAGGCTTCGACAAAAACTTGAATGCTGCTCCAAATGGTGGTTGAATGAATCTTTTTTAAGAGGGGAAATTGGAAAGGGAATGGGGAAGAAAATGAAGAACAATGGAAGGGAATAAAGAGAGAAAAGTGAGAGAGAAGTGAAGAAATGAATATGTTTGAGATGTGTTTGAAGTGAGCAGCCAAGGGAGGTATTTATAGGTTGAGAAGGCTGCTAAAAATAGCCAAAATCAGAAGCCAAAGACTACCCCCACAGCCGGCCACACATGTGGCATGTTTGAAGATTTTAAACATGCTATTTTTAGGTTAGGGGCAAATCTTGAAAGGCATGAATAGTGGAAGGATTTGAATGCAAATTGAAGGAGTCTTCAAGGGCCATTTTGCAAGCCAAATAATCAGCCAAACAAGCTGATTGGGTCAGCATGTGGGACGATTTTGGGCTGCCTAATGCTCAGTTGGATCGGCTTTCTCAGTTCAGCTCGACTGGGCCCCTTTTCATAATTAATTAACAATAGTTTATTTAACCCAAATTAAACTTGATTAAAATTAAAATTAATTATATTATGAATTAATACACATAATTTGGACCATCTTAGGCTGAAAAATTATTTTGTCTTGATACTTCAAAATTGCTTCTGGATTTTGTGCTTCTAGCAGCGTCTATTGAGCCGTTTTTCACCTTTTGTGCAAATCTGTCGAAAATAATCAAAATTTGATATAAAATTAATTAAAATTAAACATGTTCATAATTTGAGTGCAATTTAATTATTTTATAATTATTATAAATATTTCGACAAGAATTTTATCGAAACTGCATGAATTTGAGTTAAAATGGGCATGAAAAAGTGTGTATATTTTCGTGTTTCCAGTTCTATCCTTTTTATATTACTTATTACATATGAACTGGGTGGTACTGAATCAAATTACCCCTATATTTGCACTACATTAGTAATAAATAAAGATCTATTTCTTGAATCAACTGAGTTTGATATTCGAGTCATAATCCAATAGACTAGAGTGTAATGGTTATTTTGATATGTTGAAACTATCTACTAAAAATATATGACTGTGACTTTCCTATTATCTGATGTTACTACCATTTCATGAACTTGGCATTATTCTGGGAATAGATTGGATAAAGTTATATGGTACTGTAGAAGATTGTAGACTGATGTAATGCCTCAATTTTCGGGAATTTTTAAAATGTTGGAAAATTTTGAAAATTTTGTGTCCTGTTTGTTTGTCGTAGGATTAAGTACGTTATTGGGCCTCTATAAGGCCCAAGCTTAAGGTGAAACCCGGTAGTTTTAATTAATTTTAATTCCATAAGAAAAAGGGGTTCTAGTTAATTGGGCTTTTAGATATTAATTGTGTAAAATAAATCACAAGGAAGCATGTGGTAAAGTGGCTAAGTGACGCCACTGGGAATGCTACAAGTGGCGTGTGGATGATTGGGAGGACCCAGGTTCAAGTCACAATGACAGCAAATAAGGGATTAATTTTTATGAATGGAAAAGGTAAGCAGTGGAACTGAAGTGAAAGTCTGTCAGGAGAGGATTTAGGAGTTGATAAAGGATAGGATTTAGGAGTTGATAAGGGATACGATTTAGGAGCAGATAAGGGAGGAAATCTAGGAGCTGATCAAGGAACAAGAGGTGGTCGGCCAAGGGACTTTAGCATGGGAATTTCGGCTAGGGTTAGTGCCAGTATAAATTCGGCATTAGTGGTAAGTGGTGCCGTTTCCTGGCCATTCTCTTCTTCTTTGCTTTTTCTCTTCTCTCCATCCACTTATTCTTTTCTTCTTCTTTTCCCTATAGCCAAATCCTTCAGCTACCCTACTCTATACCACCTTCCTTTCATTATTTTTAAGACTATAGCCGATTGCCTCAAATCCCGAAATCCCAAAAACTTGACTCCTTTTGTACCGATTTTTCCCTAGCCAAATCTCTTATTTTTCTCATCATCTTTGGCTGATTCTCTCAACCTCTAAACCCCAGGTTTCTGTCGACAATACCACAAGTAAAAACCCTCATATTTTATCTTTCTCTACACTTTTGCAAAAAGCCGAAACTCCCACACTATCCTAGGGACATAGCCGAATACTGAGATCACTGAGGGCTCGACTTTTGTTATCGTTTGAGGGCTTAAAACTGCATCAGAATCAAGTAGGAACTAAGGGGGAACGTTGACTGGAAGAATCGGTGGTAAGTCTTTCCAACTCAGTTTATCTTACATATTTTAAGAAAAGCCAGAATCCCTAAAAGGTTAGGGAGGTTGTCATTTTTTTGGACTTGTAGCCCTAAGGGGTTGTGATAATAGTATTATTTTGGTAATAGTGTGATTAAGAGGCTGTTGATCAAGGGCTTGGACAAGTGGAACGAATTGATCTGGATGGAGACACTATTTTCGGCAAAGGTAGGAACGCTAAGGCTTAAGGTGTTGTTGGCCGAATATGGTAAGAAGTTAATATGTAGTTTGTTTCGGTAGTAAGATTAACGTGGTAGTATTATAATTGTAGGCAGTTCGTGCGTGGATCTTGTGACAGCCCTAATGTGACCCTAGTCGAGAAGTGGTTTCGGGACCACAAAACCGAGTCATAAAAATAATTAATTGTCATATTTGATGCTTATTATATGTATATATGCATGTGTGAAAATTTCATATTTGAATTTTGTTAATTGTAGGTGAATTTTAGTAAATAGAACTTATGTGAGAAAATTTAGAAATGTGCTAGGCAAATGTAAAGTGGCCTATTAATGCATGTTATAGAAATGATGGGTTTGCATGTCAAATTGCCCAAAATTTGAGCTAGTGGCCGGCCATGCTATGGGTCATAGCATATTTTAAGCATGGTGTGTTAATGTTTCATGTTGGAAAGAATAAAATAAAAGAGTTAGTAATAAAATAAGGGGATGAAGGGTGATGAAAAGAAAAGAAAAGAAAAAAAATGTGTTCATCTTTTAACATCTTTGGCCGAAAATTCTAAGGAGAAAGGAAGAAGAAAGGTTGAAGAAGTTCGGCCATGCATGTAACTAGGCTAAGGTATGTTTGATGTTGCTCCATGAGATACATGTATATTTTTAGTTGTTAGCTTGAGTTCTACCTAGCCCATGGTTTAAATCTTTGCTATGTGAGGGAGATGATACTCGGCCATGGGGGTTGTCTTCTTGATTGGTGTTTGATGTTGTGTTGATGAGGTATGAATATGATAGAGTTTGAGTGCTCAACAAAAAGGATTGGATGTGAGTGTGTGTGAGAATTTGAAAAAGGTAGGTCTTAGCAACTTCATGAAGCATTCAGCCATGGTAGGAAGTAGAAGAGAAATATAGTTGTTGTTCATGTTAGATGAAGTAGAGAAGTTGTGTGCTAAGGCCGAATGTGAGTTTGAATACTATTGAGTAATGTATGTGTTTTGAATTGATGGAATGGAGAGGATGCTTTAATTTTGTTATGAATAATTATAGGTTAAATTAAGGGTTGCTAAGTTAGCTATTAAGGTGAAGTGCAAATGTTAGTATTTGATTTCTAGTGTATATATGTGTTTTAGCCGAGCTTTGAACTTGAAACAAAATGGTAATTAGTCAATACAAGTGACCATAATTGTAGAATGTATTAAGTATACAATCGGCCTCACCATAGACATGCATATTCAGCCACATGAATGAATACATAGATTGATGTTGTACATTCGGCTATAGGTAAGCATATTGATGGCTTTATCTTGACTTAGAAAAATCGGCTAAAGGAGAATATTGGCTAGTAGGTTGAATTTGATTCATGATTTCATACATATATGACTCTAATGCCTAATATACATGAGCTAAGTACCTTGAATTTCTCCTTGATGTTCAAAATGATTAAATCAATTTATTTGTTAAATTAAGCTCAAGAGCAAAGGGGAACTAAATCCGACAAAGGAAAGGAAAAGGTGATCGAATAGACGTTGAAATCGTTCGACAACATTTGAGGTAAGTTTTCGAGTAATGGAACTTAGATTATGATTCGATTAAGTCATGACATATAGGTATGACAAATAAACGGTGATATAATGATTCTACTTGAATTATATATTGAGGTGAATAGTTTATACCTATGACGGGTAGCCGAATGTGTATAGAGATCATGTTATAAAGCCAATCAAAATCGTGCTCTTTGTATGTGGCTATTGAGCCGAAATTAGTAAGTGTGATAAGTGTCTTGTGTTTGAGCTTTGGTAATGAAAATGAAATATGGATGTGTCATGATTTATTGATATATGTGCATGGTTATTCGAATGATATCCGGGCTAAGTCCCGAAGGCTTTTATGCTAGTGACTATATCCGGACTAAGATCCGAAGGCATTTGTGCGAGTTGCTATATCCGGGCTAAGACCCGAAGGCATTTGTGCTAGCGACTATATCCGGGCTAAGTCCCGAAGGCATTTATGCTAGTGACCATATCCGGGCTAAGACCCGAAGACCTTGTGCGAGTGGTTATATCCGGCTAAATCCCGAAGATACTTGGGTTTGGGAACAAGCGATCTTGCTGTAATAATTTCAATTAATACGCTCGTAAAATCCCAACGATGAGGTATGTTTCGTATGTGCATTGAAATAATTGATTCCTTCTAAATAGTATTCGCTCAATCGATTAACAAGCTTTCGGCTTTTAGTCAAGTTGATTCCTTATGTATGAATATAAGGGTTGGAAATGTGAAGTAGGTATGATTGTGAGAATATGTGTATATGAAATTATCCGTTTAGTTATATGAATGCTATACTTCAGTTGTGCCTAATTTCATTGCTCAAAACTTACTAAGCATTAAATGCTTACTACGTTCTTTGAATCTCTATTTTATAGATTTTGGTTCGTCAGCTATCGGACTCGGGATTGTCAAAGTCGAAGTCATCCACACTATCAAAGCCCTTGTGGTACTCTTTTAGTTGAACTCTGCTAATGGCATGTATAGGACTACCCTTTTGTTGTTAGTCAAGTACTTTGGTGTTGTATATATTTGGATAGCCATGCGAAAATGGCTTATATATTTTGAGCATAGTGTTATAATCATTTTGTATGTATATGGTTATTGAGAGGTGTGGATATGCTTGGCAATGATTGGCCATTGGAATGGTTAATCATGATCATATTTTGTACTATATATGCTAAAGGGCTAGTTGAATCATGGAAACTATGAAATAGGTAAAGTCTACCTTAAAGGCAGATGCTGACAGCAGCAGTGATGTAAATTTAAAAAATCACTAAAAATAGTAGGAATGAAATTAAATAGTTAATAAATTATGTAATCGAACCTTGATGAATCTACTTTCATATGGAAGAAACGAAATGATCATATGAGTCGTATTTTAATAGATATTTAAGTTTTCATGGAACAGGGCCAGAGCAATTTCTGGATCCCCTGATCTGACTTTGGAAATTCACTATAAATTAACCAGAGATAATTAGAAGTCATGCCATATGTCTATGGATTCATTTTTGAGTCTAGCTTCCTTAGAAATAGACGACAGAAGTATTGAAGCCCTGTACAGGGAGATATATAAGTCGTAATGCATGAAGGTCAGAGCAGTCAAACCCTGAAACAGGGGAGACTTTAACTAATAAACTGTACTAATTGGCCCGACCAAAAATTCTAGAAAAAAAATTTTAGATGGACTTATGGGTCTAGTTTCAGAAAAAATTTACGGAACTGGTTTTCGAGTTTTGGAACTCGAGATATGATTTTTAAGGTGACAGTGACACAGTTAGCCAGCTTGTCTGGAAAAATTTAAATGAAGTGTGTTTTACAATGAAATAAGTCTGTTAACACCTCGTGTTCGACTCCGGCAACGGTCTCGGGTACGGGGCATTACAGATCTCGTCAACGAATCGTCATAAAACAGGTGTGTAGCTGACACCCTCTCATAGACTAGATCGGCAAAAGCCGAAAAGCCGAAATGCCGGAAAGTTGGTATTTTGGGAATTTGTGAGTGTGCGAATGCTCGTAAGATAGTTGGGTTTGTATGTTTGGTATTCTGAAGGTAATAAACTGTAGTACGTGCGATTTCATACATTTTGATAATGTGGGCTTAATGGGCCAAAAATCGGGTTCATGGGCCAACGGGCTCAATTTGGTAAGTATGCGCGGTAAGTATTCTGATAGTACGTAAATGGATAGGATATGCATGAAAACCCTAGAAGTAGCTAAATCACTACAATACCCTTATGTATGTAAAATTACCATGATACCCCTAGGTGTAAATGACCAATATGCCCCTAGGGTTAATTTTGTCTGAAAAGCATGTTGATTTAAATCTGTATGATGTATACCATGAATGAATATTTGTTGCATGGGGACATGGGTTATATTTTGGAGGAAGCATCCTGGTGGCTATGCCACAATTATCTAATCTGGTGGCTCTGCCACATATTTCTGTTCTGGTGGCTCTGCCACGATTATCTGTATCTGGTGACTCTGTCACATTATCTGTTCTGGCAGCCATGCTGCATAATTCTGTAGCGTGTAGCGGTTTGGTGGGTCGAGTAGTCTCCCCACATGGTGAAAGGTTGGCAAGGGGGTGTATGTGGTTGGTTATGTGTTGGGTTTTGCACATACATGAAATATCTGATCTGATCTGTTATGGGCCTATGGGCTTAATTCTGTATTCTGTTCTGGGCTAAGGCCA
The DNA here is from genome assembly GCF_007990345.1 of Gossypium hirsutum. Taxonomy (NCBI): domain Eukaryota; kingdom Viridiplantae; phylum Streptophyta; class Magnoliopsida; order Malvales; family Malvaceae; genus Gossypium; species Gossypium hirsutum. The sequence continues at coordinate 54,501,165 of NC_053428.1, read as the reverse complement.
ATTTATTCTGTTTCTGTGGTATGAACCAATATGTGCTATGGTTGGGTTAATTTTACACACTGAGTTTCCCCAAACTCATCCCTTATTTTCATCCATGAAGGTAATCCCCAACCATAGTGGGCTTGGAGCTACGAGGGATTCGGAGTGGCCACTCGTTCTGTAATATGGATTTCTTCTGGTGATTTGGACTTCAATTTTCTTTACTTTGATGATTTAGGTTTTGTTATGTAATAAGGCCGCTTATGATTATTTTTAATTGGGTTTCGATTTATAACTTATCATGATGACCTTAAAGTATATTAACTATCAAAATGGGCTAGATCTAGGGTTCGTTTTCCAAAAACATAAACTGATTTCGAAGTCACGATTACAAACAAGGCTTTTGCTATGATAACGTTTTATAAACTTAAATACATTTTATTCTAAAATCGACATAATTTCAATGGTAACCTAAAAATATACGGATGTTAGAGTGTGGCAATGGCGGTGTGCATATCTAGGATTGGATCCGAAAGAGCTTGGTACTTAAGCAATCCGATGGACTCACCTCCTTTTTCCGGTTTCCTACTTGGTGCACAGCTTCCATTCACTTTAACCCTTAATGAATTAATCCTTTGAACATCAAGTACGATTTTCTGAACTTAGAACGAAAAAATGTTTTTAACGTTTTTGATGTGGCATGTCGAATCCGGTCATAACGTCTAGGCCGGGTTTGGGGTGTTACAACTGAAATGAATTGATTTGAAATGTTAGACTGGTGAAATGATCATAGTGAGTCTGGTAAATCAGATAGTACAACCAGAGTTATTTCAGTTATTTCTATATAGAAAATGATTTGGACGATTGTAAAATATTTCTGGTATACTATATATCTATCTACTTGATACTCAAGAAATAGGATCAAAGATTTATCATGTACTGATTGTCGGGAGGTTTCTTAATCTATTTCTTAAAGAAAATATGGGATTTTTGTCTGAATGTGAAAATTGAATAAATTCAGGACAAAGAATAAACAAATTTTATCTCATATAGTTGACCTGTTTGATTAGTTTAAAAGGTGTAACAGTGTTCTCAAGGATAAATATAGATTCGATTATTATAAGTTGCAAGTTAAAGATTGTGATATACTGAAAACTGCTTTCGAACTTGATGTGACCATTATGAGTTTTGGTAATATTGTCAGGATTAATTAATGTCTCATTAATTTATAAATTTGATGAATTGGTTTTCTAGTTTCATTCAGATAGTTAGTGGTAGTGCTTATTGATGATATCTTGATTTAAATTAAGATGGAATTCATGTATGCTCAACATTTGAGAATTGTAAAACAATCTTTTTATGAAAAATTGTTATGTGAAAGTTAGTAAATATGAGTTTGACTTAGTGAGGTTGGTTTTCTTTAGTATGTAAATTCGGTAAATGGAATTCATATAGATCCGAGTAAATTTTCTTTTATTGTTATTTAGAAACTTTGTAAATGTCTCTAAAAGTTATGGCCAGTAGATAGTCTTACTAAATGGAAGTTTTATACTGATTCAGAAGATGAGAAAGAATATGTTGATTATAGTAATGATTATGTTTTAACTAAATTGAAATTATATAATTGTTCTACAATGAATTCGACAGATTATAATATGATGATCTGGAAGTTGATAGCTAAACGAAAGCAAATCTAGAGTGTGTCGTCTACGAGTTTATAGTGGATACCGATAGTATGATGTAGTATCGTAATAGATTGCGTATTCTAAATAATCTGGAGTTAAACAAGACATTCTATCTAAGACTTTTAGTAGCACATGTCCTATTCTTTTGAATAAACACTGAACATCAAGTACAGTTGGAATTATTACAATCTATGTAACATCCTGATTTTTGGGGTTTTTCGTAATTTTCGAGAATTTGGTTAAGTTTTTTAAAATTTGGTATTTGGTAGTGAAAAGTCATAGTTGGAATATGTAAATGGGCTTATGGAAGGCCCATGTGATGATCAAAACCCGGAAGAATTTTTGAACTTTGGACTTAGGGAGTTAGGGCTTTGGGTAGGTGGCTTTATTAAGTTATGGGTAAAATGTAACACAAAGGAGCTCCTGGCTAAGTGGCTAAGTGACGCCACTAGAGAGCTAAAAAGGTGGCGTGTAAGTGGCTGGGGAGAGCCAAGGTTCGATTCTCTATGATGGCAAATGTGATGTTATTTTTATGCCTTGAGCATGCAGAAGTTTGAAGCCGAATGGAACTCTGTTGGAGAGAGTTTGAATCAGTCAAACGCATGGATTAAGGAGTGATAAGGGGAGAGATTTTAGGGATTTGAAAGAGGGATTAGAGTTGGCCGAATAGGGGGGATTAGGGAGGAGAAATCGGCTAGGGGGATTTTGAGGGTTGTATTTCGGCATTAGGCTATAGTTGTGCCGATTTTCCGCTGTTTGAGCACCATAGAACCATTCTTTTCTTTTTATTTTCTTCTCTAACCAAAACTGTCACCCTTCCCATTCATCTTTCTTTCTTTTCTTTTGCCGAAACCAGTCCACTATTCCCTTTCGCTTCATCTACTACTCCCTTTCTTATCTTCACTCTTACCGAAAAGCCACAAAAGCTGAAACCTGTGAAGCTTGGTTGTGCCGAATCCATTGTAGCTAGAAACCTTCTTTTCCCTTCACTTTTTGGTGGCCAATTCCTTCATCTGCTAAGCTTTAATCGGTTTAAAAAGGAAGACGGTGGTAAGTATTCATACTTCAATCAATTCAGTAGTATAATAGTTGACAAAAGCCGAAACCCCTATAGTTTAGGGAGGTTGTCGATTTGAGATATAGGCCTTACTGGGCTTCTTCATTTGATTTTTATGGTTTGTATAGTGGAATAGATAACGTTGGAGGAGCAACAAGGCTTGGAGTATCAGTGCTGGATAAGCTTGAATCATATCGTCAGACCCTGTGAAGGTTTCTGTGGGAGACTTCGTTGGTGAACGTTGCAAAATAGGTGTGTAACGAACCCTCTTTCGTAGCTTAAATCGATATATGTCAAAAAGACGAAATGCCAAAATTTCGGCATTTCGAGGACTCGTGAGCATGCGAACGCTCATAAGTTAGTTAGATTTGCTAAGTCTGATGATCGGGATCGTTGGAACAGGTAAGGGCACAATTTTCTGCATCACGGTAAGTTGGGCCTCGAGGGGCTAAAATCGGGCCCAATGGGCTTTCGGGTCCATTTGGGTAAGTTTGGTAGAAAATGAAATCCAGATAAATTGCACCTTAAGACAGTTAATACCGTTATGGTTTTTGGCTAAATGGGTAGGTTATGCTAGAATGGGCTAGAATCGCTGTTTAAACACTTGAAATTGTTGATAATTAATAATGAGCATGGAAAACCCTAATAATTGATAAAATAATGAAGTAACCCCTATAATGTGAAAATGACCATTTTGCCTTTAGGTAAAAATGACCATTATACCCCTAAGGATATATTATAATTAAGATGCATTTGATACTGTTTTATACATGATATGCAATGATATGCACATGATATGCCATGATATATTCATATATGCATGGGTTGGGTTTTATATGAATAGAGGAAGTGCAAAAGGGCTTTGCCCCAGTTATTAAAAGAGGCTAGGCCTCCAGTTATATGATAAAGCAGCTATGCTGCCAATGGAGAGTTTGGTTGGGTGGGTTGAGTTATTCCCCACATGGAGAGCTTGGTTGGTACGGGTGGAGAGTAGCGGATGGTGGGTTGAGTAGTCTCCCCAAATGGGCTTGCATATGTTCATTGATATTGCATGTGTTATTGAAATGGGCCTATGGGCCATACCGTTTACAGTAAAGGCTTCGGCCCAGTGATATGAATTATGAAAAGACTTCGGCCCAGTAACCGTTTAACTAAAGGCTTCGGCCCAGTATATGCTGAGACTGAATTTGGGCTTAGGCCCAGTATGCTGATATTGGTTTGGGCTCTGAAAGGGGCTTGTTGCACACTGAGTTTCCAAACTCACCCCCTTCCTTAACCTTGCAGGTGAGCCTTGATGTGGGGACTTGGAGCCGGAGGGGATTCAGAGTGGCCACGGTGATCGCTTTTGGACTTTAAATAAGTAACCGGTTTTCTCTAATTTATCTTAAATACTATTTATTATTGGGTTGTAATAAGGCCATTTTAACTATTTTTCTGGGATTATTTTATTTTTAATAACTTAAATATTTCTGATAATAATTCAAATGGGCTAGACTTAGGGCGCGTTTTCAAAATGATACTCATTTTCAAAATAACGCAACGACACGATTAATCAGTTTTTCAAAGATGTCTACTCAAATAAATTTCAACTCGCTATATCAAAGTGTGGCAATGGTTGTGGGCATGTCTAGGATTGGATCCAATCGAAGAGCTTGGTACTTAAGCAGCCTTCATGGCTCACCTCCTCTGTTTTTGGATACCTACCTAGTGCACAGCTTCCATTCACTTGGTTAAGCTTAACAAAAGACGGTTTATTAGAACACTAAAACGAAACGTGGGTTTTTAACTTCAATGTGGCACGTCGGATTCAGCCATAATGTCTGTGTCGGGTTTGGGGTGTTACAATCTATTATGATTTCTAAGTGAAAATGGGAACAAGTCACGATGGATGTTGTACCTGGATTTCCTGTACCATCGAAGAAGGAATATTTGATCTAAGTTAAAAATTTCGAGGACAAAATTCCTTAAGGGGGAGAGTTGAGCTCATTTTCAATGGTGCTGAAAATAGTGGTTTCAGGACTATAAATCCGACAAGTGAGCTCGTATAATTAGTATTTAAATTATACGAGTTAACAATAATTTATTGAATTTTGATTTGAGGAATGTTAACCATTGAATTAAAAGTTGGTATGAGTGGTTTGGTTCAAACGTCAAGTGGTTATTGAAAACGAAGTATTAGGACATTGTTTTCATAATTTAAGGCTATAAACATTTTTATTAAATATTTATATATACGTAATTTAGGGCCCATAAGTGTTTGTTTACTTTGGTATTAATTATTTAAAAAATATTGTTAATTATTCTAGTGAACTTGATACTATTGTTACTGAATGTTCTGAAATATGCAGTGATACTCTATAACCCTAATCCGGTGACAGAAGTGGTTATGAGTGTTATAGTCAATCACTATCAAATAATGATCAACTCATCCATCACAAAGATGAATGACACGTGGCTTCGTTTACTTTTCATCAACCATGTAATGCCAATAAGAGGATATCATTTACCAATGTTTTGGGCTATGAATTCCATTGTTGTCAATGACGTTACATACCACAGAGGTCGTACACCAAATGCACCAACTTTCGGTTCCTTAACTTTTTGAACTCAGGCTTTTACTTACATCAAAGTGTAAGAGTCACTTATACATAGTCCACCATCCACTTAGGATTTAGGTATGCCACACTATGAATGTCACAAGTGGATAAATCCATAAACAGATTTAGGATCTATTCTGCTTTGGCCCTGCCTGATGTATTGTCAGTCTAGTTAGTCACATCTAAGTCTCTATCTTCTGAGAGTCGTAGCACTCAGTTTGTGCAAGTGTACACAACCGTTATCAAGTAATAAGTAAAAAATTTATCATCTCTATAGGGACTGTGTATGTTAATCAATTTATTGTAAAATTAGAGTTAACAATCTGGTGATAAAAACACAATATTTTGAGTGATGATGATTAAGCTATCTAAATGCAAGATGATCCCTAATACAATTTAATCTAAATGTCAAGTATGAAATGATATGTATGAATTCAGCAGCAAATTCAACAATCAATAACATGAATAGCTACGGTAATTACATCTTTCAACTTAGTTCATTTTTCTCATGTTTAACAATGTTTGGAAAATATTCCATGGCAACTTGATCTTTCTTGTGTAACAGCACAATTTAGACCCTATTCGAAATGGTGGTTTCAGGACCACGAATCTGAGTTAGAAAAATATTTAAAAATTATTTTCTGTGTTTATTATGTGTGACTTTATATCTATGAAATTTTCATGTTTTAATTTTATTTTTTGAGTGCTCGATTTAATAAAATGGCTTAATCACGTAAAATGAAAAATTGATGTTTTAATATGTAGGGGTCGGATTGAACTTGTCTTATTAATATAAAGCATTTATAATGCAATTAAACCATAATATATAGTGATGGACAGTTGTGGAAAACCATTATAAGGATTATATATTAAATTATAAAGGTTATTTAAGTAAAATGATTAAAATGTTATTAAATATGTATTAATAAAACATAAAATAAAACCAAGTGTTCATATAATCTTTGCATGAACGAAATTGAAGAAAAGAAAAATAAAATAAAGGGTTTAAAGGTTCGGCCATTAGGAAGCTTGATTCAAGGTGAGTTTTAGTTCGGTTTTTGATAATTTTTACGTTTTTGATATCGTTGCTATGTTATCTATAAAGCCCATGCTTGAATTTCTGATTTTGATGAATATTTGAGTTATGCCATTGAGGAATATTTGAGTTTCGTGATGTCAGTTGATGAAATATGAAAGATTGGTTTTGGATTGATATGTTTTGCATTGAAATTTTTGATGATTTTGAGTAATTAGGACTAAATTGCAAAAATAATAAATTGAGGGACTAAAATGTGAAATAAATGAAATGTATGGACTTGTATGAACATAAGGAAGATTCGGCCTAAGCATGATATATTGAAATTTTGCATGTTTTATATTTTGTGCAATTTGGACTAAATTGTAAAAAGTGTAAAATGTTAGGGTAAAATAGTAATTTGCCCATTTATGTGTTTTTGGACTAAATTGAGTGAAAATATATTTGAATAAGTTTAATTTGAATATGTTTAGATCAAGAACCAAAGAAATCAGATTTGGATCTGGGGAAATCTAAAGTTGTCGATTGGTCGTCCCGTTCCGATTTCATCGTCCGAGGTAAGTTTATAAGCAAATAGATATTGTTAACTTTAAATAAATATGAGTTTTATATGCTGAAATGAATTATTTGGAAATAAATATATGTTAGCCGAATGTAAATAAGCTTGGGAGCTATGTCAACGAAGTTGTTTCGACTGAATTATGATGTCCAGAAGCCCCGTACGAACCATAGGATTTCGATATGTGTTTTCGAGTAAGACCACGTCTGGTACGTTGGCGTCGATATATTTGGATACGTGTAAAACCACGTCTGGGATGTTGGCATTGATATATCTGGTTACGTGTAAGTCCATGTCTGGGACATCGGCATCGTATTTGATTTGTGTAAGACTCTGTCTGGGACAGTGGCATCGCTATGAGATAGCATGTAAGACCACGTCTGGGACATTGGCATTGTTTAATATATGTGATTATCTAAGTATCCTATTCGATTCCTAATGGTTCAACGGGAAATGATAAGTTATGAACGAAGGTGTAAAACGAGCATAAAACGATCAGGTATGAGTTAATTGATTACCTATTTGAAAATAAGGTAAGTTGGCCATTTGATATGTGATGCAAATTATATAAGTTATTAATGTGAACATATGTACACTTGCAAAGTATATTCGACTATAGGTTATGTATATGTATGTGATGTTGTATTTTGGTTCATAAATACATGTATAGATGTGTAAACACATTCGATTATATAATGATGTTATGTCTTTTGAAATTTAATAATACTTTGAATGTGTATATATAAACAATCGGTTAAGGTAAGATTATTTATGAAAGCATATGTTAAATATGAATTGTTGAGTTTGATATTATATGTAACTACAATAGTATTACTTGGTTTGGTTAAAATAAGTTGATAATGTTATTGTGTTGTTATTTGCTTATGACTTATTAAGCTTAAATAGCTTAATATGTGTTATGTTTACCTCTGTTTCATAGATTTTGAGATCTAATTACGAGCTCAGGGATCATTAGCAAAGTCTATCACATTATCGACTGTCTTTAGTATTTTATAAGCTGAATTTTCGAAACTATGGCATGTATAAGCTGGATTATATTTTGAAATGTTTGATTTTGGTTAATGTAATCATGAGCCATACGAAAATGGCTTATTACTTTGTTATGTTCGGATTTAATGCTTCGTTTTGATGATGGTCATGTTTTATTTTGATGTTCGGCTATTGCTTATATGTATTTATATATATATGTGTGTGTGTGTGAATCTTGGTTGATATGCTTTAATAAGGTTTTGTTATTTGACTTAATATTAATGTTTTCATACATTCGGTTTGGCATAAGAATGTTAACAGGGTATATTATGGCAGGTATGTTTTATGATATATTTGAAATGTAAATTAGGTATGATATGAAATTATGTGGATAGATCTTATTGTCAAATAAATATGTATGTTATATATATATATGAAGAACTTGGTTTTGGAAATTCGGTATTGGTACTTATGGATGTATATATGAATGATTTGGCGATGGTTTACGCATAGATGAAATATATATGTCAGATTAGTTGTTATGTTCGGTTAAGGTATTATACATGATTTAGTATTAAAGGACATGGGTTATAATCAACTTGGTGATTCGGCACTTGCACATGATATATTGGTATGATATATATATTCTCAAGGTATATATATATATGTGTGTGTGTGTTATGGTTGGTTATGTGTTTTGGTTGGAGTAGTTGATGGATGCGTATTGAATTATAATATGTAATGCATTAGTTAGAAAAATGCGTGTCATTTATATGTGGCTTATTGGCATATGTTTATGGTTTAAATAATGATATGTATGGCTATATAAATTTGTTAGTTATTTGAAAATTTATGAATATGTACACTCCCCTTGGAGTCCATCTTCACGCCACTTCCATCCTTCTAGAAGGCCAAAATTAAACTTCTAAAAACACTAAGCTAGGATTCGAACCTTGGATCTTCTTGCTAGATACTAACGCCACTTCCTTACTCCCTAAGTGGCGTCACTTAGCCACTCCTCCACAAGGCTTTTTGATGCTATTTTTCCCCTACTTTTATTTAAAAGCCCAACTACTTGCCAACCCTGATTCTTTTAATAATTAAACTATAATTTCATTTATTCCTAAGTTCGAACTCAAACCTTAATTAAGACCTACTATAATTATCACATGGCTAGGAACATAAAACACAATTTTTATCAAAACCGTAAACAAAGAAAGTTCGGGATTTCGAGATTTTTGGGGCGTTACAGCTTGTGCTGAATTTGGGCTTGACTCCCCCTTGTTGGACAGTTTTATGACCCACTAAGCTGGTCAAACTTATCCATCATGTATCATCTTTTTTTTAATGGTTCAATGTAACACCTTGATGACCCATTTAGCATGGTTTTGTTGTCCAACATAGGAAATAAATAGCTTATGGTCATGCAATTTTATAATAAGCTCCATATTATATCATCTCCATTATTCCCTACAGAATAAAATATAACACATTAAGAATTAACATGAAATAATTTAAATTTTGCACAAAATTAATACTTAAAGCTTATATTTGCATTTTTTTTATAAATTCATGCCCATCATTAACAAATGCTTGGGATTAGTATTATTATTAAGTAAAAAATGGTAAAAATGACTATAAAAACCCTATATAATTTAGAGTTTACAGGAGTCATCCTCTTCGATGCCCAAGACAAGGCATCTCCCCAATTTGACTTAATAGGCGACATATTAGTCTTTTAATCGATTCGCTCATTTCTAATTAGATTAAAGGTATGTTTAGGTTCGTCTACTAATACAAGTTGTCTTTCCATACAACTATAACAACCTATTTTTTAGTGGTGTTGGAAATAATGGTTTCGAGACCACAACTCTAATGAGTAAGTCCGTAATTATTATTTAACTTATACGAGTCAAATATAGAATTATATTAAATTTGATTTGATAATTTTTGTTATTTGAATGAATAGTTATGTTCAAGTGGTTTGTCCTTAAGTGGTTCTGAGAAAAGAGGTATCAGGACCTTATTTCTATAAACTGAGCCCATAAATATTTTATTAAATATTTACGAAGTGATTATATTGGTGTATTAAATATTTTATTAAATTTTGATGGCTAAGGGAGATAGGATGCTATGCATGGTTTTGTCGTGCAACATAGGAAATAAATAGCTCATATTCATGCAAATTTATAATAAGCTCCATATTATATCATCTCCATGGTTCCCTGCATGATAAAATATAACACATTAATAATTAACATGAAATAATTTAAACTATACACAAAATTAATACATTAAAGCTTATATTTGAATTTTTTATAAATTCATGCCCATCATCAAAATATAAACAAAATCCACTTAATTAATTAAAAATACTCGGGATTAGTATTATTATTAAGTAAAAAGGTGGTAAAAATGACCAAAAACCCTATATAATTTAGAGTTTACAAGAGACATCCTCTCTGATGCCCAAGACAAGGCATCTGCCCAGTTGGACTTAATAGACGACATATTAGTCTTTGAATCGGTTTGCTCATTTCTAATTAGACTAAAGATATGTTTAGGTTCGTCTACTAATACAAGTTATCTTTCTGTACAACTGCAACAACTCATTTTTCAGTGGTGTAGGAAACATTGGTTTCGAGACCACAACTTTAACGAGTAAGTTTGTAATTATTATTTAACTCATAAGAGTCAAATATAGAATTATATTAAATTTAATTTCATAATATTTGTTATTTGAATGAATAGTTATGTTCAAGTGGTTTTTCCCTAAAGCCAAGTGGTTTTGGAAAACAAGGTATTGGGACCTCGTTTCTATAAACCAAGCTCGTAAATATTTGATTAAATATTTACGGAGTGATTATATAGGTGTATTACATATTTTATTAAATTTTGATGGCTAAGGGAGATAGGATGCTATGAGTGGGGATGAAGAGAGGAAATGAGAGAATAGTTGAATAAGGGATGTAGGGATGATTAAGGAATGAAGGGATGAGGGATCATTGAAATGGCGAATGAGTAGGGGTATTTATACTTGAAGTAGATGGTAGAGCTTACTAAAAATAAGGACTGGGATCCTTCCATTTTCTCCATTGCTTGGCCAGCCAAATAAAGTGAATGTAGGTGGATGGTGGTTGCTTGATTTAAGCATAGAATCATGCTAACTTTAGGTATAGGTTGGAAAATTTCAAGGATAATTTTTGTATGCTGATTTCCAATGATTCTCCAAATGTAGGGACCTCCAAATAATTGTCCCAAAAGATATCTTTGGGTAGCCAACATGCTTGTGTCGAATTTGGGCTTGACTCCCCCTTGTTGGAAGGTTTCATGACCCACTAAGCTTGTCAAACTTGTCCATCATGTATCATCTTTTTTTACTGGTTCAAAGTAACACCTTGATGACCCATTTAGCATGGTTTTGTCATCCAGCATAGGAAATAAATAGCTCATGTTCAAGCAATTTCATCATAAGCTCCATATTATATCATCTTCATGGTTCCCTGCATAATAAAATATAACACATTAATAATTAACATGAAATAATTTAAATTATGCACAAAATTAATACATTAAAGCTTATATTTGCATATTTTATAAAGTCATGCCCATCATCGAAATATTAACAAAATCCACTTAATTAAAAAAAATACTCGGGATTAGTATTATTATTAAGTAAAAAGTTGGTAAAATGACTATAAAAACCCTATATAATTTAGATTTTACGGGAGTTATCCTCTTCGATGCCCAAGACAAGGCATATCCCCAATTGGACTTGATAGACAACATATTAGTCTTTTAATCAGTTTTCTCATTTCTAATTAGGCTAAGGATATGTATACAACTGCAACAACTCATTTTTTTAGTGGTGTAGGAAACATTAGTTTTGAGACCACAACTCTAACGAGTAAGTCCGTAATTATTATTATTTAACTCATACGAGTCAAATATAGAATTATATTAAATTTGATTTGATAATTTTGTATGGATATGGGATAGAGTTTGAATCTCATACGAACATAACACGATGAAAAATAAAATTGATATACCATAAACTACCAAGGATCTCATGCAATACGTACAAATCGAAAAGGGAATAACGAAAATTACCTTGTTTCGTTAAACTTCCAGATACTAACGTTTGATTTGAACCGGATTTCCAAGGTTGCTTCCTTGTTGGAAGATAACCATAGACGAACGAAACAAACGGTCGAATGGAATGCTAGTTCCAACTTCATTTTCTCAAAACATTTTTTGTTTATTCTCTCAAACGATAGATAGCCAAAAACTTGTTTTATTGGAGAAATGTACATATATCACATATATATTAGGGTTGGGTAAAATTGGATTTTAGGTTGTATATATATTTAAAACTCTGTTAAATAATTTAAAATCTCTTTCCTTATCTGATAACGAACATTAAATTTTATCTTGACTTTTAAATACTTTTTTCAATAATATTTTAAATAATTTAATTATCTTTTATTTAAAACTCTTTTAAATAATAATAATTAAATTTTTTAATTATTATTTATTTAAAACTCTTTTAAAAATAATTAAATTCTATTTCCTTATCTGTTAAGGAATATATCATATCCTTTTGATTTTGAATTTTAATTATTATTTATATAAAACTCTTTTAAATAATAATTAAATTTTATTTCCTTATTTGATAAGGAATATATCAAATCCCCTTTTTATCTCGTTTATTAATATTTTCGAATTTAACAGGAAATAGTAACAAAATTACTATTTGTTATCATTTTGACTACGAATTTAAATTTCCAAAATTAAATTCGAATCAAAATAATAAATGATTGTTACTCATAATTTAAAATAATCTTATCATTTTAAATTAATTAAAGAAAGCGATAAACTTAACCATTCATATTCATTCTTAATGTGCGACCCTATAGGTTTAATTAACATTGGCAATAGGCCCAAATCATATTTGGTTGTACAAGTCATATGTAACACCCCAAACCCGGCCTAGACGTTATGGCCGAATCTAGCGTGTCATGTTGAGGTGTCTTTCGAAAATTGGACTTGTTGGTAGAAATTCGTTTCTGAGTTGAAACCTCTTTGTTAAAATCTCAAAACTTCTTAGCCATTTAGTAACCATTTAAAATGTCTTTACTTTAAAAACATTGTTTGTTAAGGAAGCAATATCCAAAAATGTTGCAAAAACACTGTGTTTTGAAAACAGTTAATCTTTTTGAAAACCAGCGTTCTATCACTATCAGTTAAATATCAAATAAATAAAGCCAAAATAAAATAACTTATGTTTAAGAGGCTTTATTACAGAATCAAAACCCAAAGCGAAATTTTAAATATAACTAAAGTTAAGCATAAAAAAATTACGGTCGTGTGGCCACCTCCGAGTCCCTCGCGGCTCCAAATCGTCTAAGGTTGGGGATTACCTACACAGTCAAAAAACGGGGTGAGTTTATGAAAGCTCACTGTGTAATCCCCTAAAATAAAAACAGTCAGTAAGATAACAAAATGCAGAAGCAGTCTAGGCCAGAGCCCTTTTTAATAACGGAACAGTATGGGCCTTAGCCCAGTATAGTAACAGTGTGGGCCTAAGCCCAATACCGTATCAGAATCAGAAATAGAATACATGTGGGCCTGAGCCCCATACAGTGACAGTATTAGTAATAAAAATGCAACAGTGCAATAATGCAATCCATCCAATCCAGCCAACACACCACCTGTACCAACCAACACACCATGCAGGGATAAAATCGACCCACCCAGCCAGCACACCAATATCGCAGCATAGCTACCAGAAATAATAATGCAGCAAAGCTACCAGATATATATATACTGCTTACAGCCATCAATAGCGATAATTTGATCAGCACAAAGCCATCAATAGCTGTAATATGATCGGTACACAGCTTTGGGTAAATATGTCGACAAAAGTCATCAATAAATATGATAGGCACATAGCCACAGGTAAATACGATTAGCACAAAGCCATAAAGAAGATGGCACAAAGCTATATTTAGGTTGGCACAGAGCCATAATCAGATTAAGCGGCATTAAGCTGTTCGTCGGTCCACAGTCGTCTCGTGCGACCCGTACGACCCGTGCGACCTTAACAGATTAGTACTTCCTCTATATCAATGTCCCAACCCCTTGTAATATGTCGTGTATGTCATGCTCAATCATCACACGTATATGCAGAATGGCCATGCTTAGTAACAGTCATTTAAACATCTATTAAAAGCATATATATTTTACAACCACAGTCAAGTCAGTTAAAACACAGTCATACAATCACAGTCAAATCAGTCAAATTTATAGTCTAAGTCAGTCATTTACCCACAAGGGCAAAACTATCTTTTACCCTACAGAGGTATTTCGGTAATTTTACACTACAAGGTTATTTCAATAATTTTACAAATCGGGGGTATTTCGATAATTTTACAATCTGGGGGTATGTGAACATCACAGTCCAAAACAAACACTTACCACATCATATACAATTATCCGTGTGAGCCCACGAGCCTATTGGGTCCACACGACCGATTTAGCCCAACGAGGCCCAGAACAGCCCAAGACCATAGGAGCGCTCATGGTGGCCTCTACAATCTAACGCCCATGTCCGTGAGCTCGGATCACCATATGTACGATCGTAAGGCCATGTGGCATCATACGCCATATTTCTAGCTTTTCGGCATTTCACCGATCTACAGTCATAACAGTGTAAACAACACATACTTTCGGCTTTCAAACGATTATCTAATACTGCATACAAATACACACACTTTCAACTTGTCAACCGGTCATCAAACATAGCATACGATTACACACCTGATCACGTAGAGTACTAAGAATTCCCGAGCATCGGAACCTATTCAAACATAACAACAGTTAATCACTTATCAACAGAGTTAAAAGAACATTAACCAAACCCCTAGCCGAAGAATCAACTACCACTTGCCTTGACTCGAACGGTCAACTATGATTTGCCTACTTAATCCAAAGGTTGGTGCAGTCACCCTTCCACAACCAGGTGGAAAGTCCCGAACCGCTCACACCCTACGTCACTTAAACTTGAGGGCAGAGGCTACGCGTCCACTCCCAGTCGGCACCACTGTCATCACTTTATTGCTAGAACCCTCTTTGCTCATTGAGAGTTCCTGCATCAACAATAGAAGCGATCACCTCTTCAGTTCACAAGCAATGTACCAATCACCCTTTAGCCACAACCAGACTGCAGAACCAAATACTGATGAAAGGAGTAGCGTACACGAGTCGAGAATCAGTTTAATCTATAAGTATTCAGCCAATGAAGCAATTAGAGGTGAAGGTAGAGAAGTGCAGAGAGACAATATGGTAGATGTTCAGTCGATTGTCAGAATCAATTGCAAAAGCCGAAAGTAAGAGAGGGAAAAAAATAGTCGTTTGACAAAAACTGAAGGAAATAACAAAAAGGAAGAAGAAAAAGTTATCTGGCAAGAACTCAAAAGAAAAGATCATACAACTAGAGGGCTAATCGATAGGGAAAGTATGGGTAAACAAAAACCGAAGTAAAAAATAGAAAAAGAAGCAGAATAGAATTAATCGTAGTATTCAAAAGAATGGATGAAGGAGTTAAGAAAATAGGTCAAAATGTATTCGGCCACTTAAGGAAAGTATACAGCTAAGATGTTGCAGAAGAAAAAAAATAACCAAAAGAAAAAACAATGATCACCAAAAGCCGAAAATGAAAGGCACCCTGCCCAGCCGAATTTCTGAGTACTTCCCCAGCAAATTCGGCACAGTCTTACCTCACTTCAAACTCCCCTTTTTCCTCCTAAAATCCCTCCATGATTTCCTCCCCAATATTCTCCTTGATTTTCTCCATAATTCATTCCTTGACTAGTTCAAATTCCAACCACCCTTGTAGCGTTTTATTCAAAACTCCACCACTCACACAGCAAAGGAGTAAAATAAAAACTCCTTTGTGCATAGAGTGACTCATACTCAAGCTCCCTTACCACCTTAATGACACCACAACCACTGGACTACAAGCTCATCTTGTGTCACATTTTAATCTTAATTATTTAAAGGCTTACCTCCAAGTACCAAGGGTTTTATTCACTTAACTCAAAAATTTAGCTAAAGCCCAGGTTTGAACCCAGGACTGTCCAACACTCCCAAATATGCCCAAATACTTAGCCACTAAAGCCAACATGCAATTTGTGATATTTCTTGCACACATAAACTTTTATGTGTTCCCACGCTCAAGGCCCATTCCTTCTAGGCCCAAATTCGAGGCGTTACATCATAAGTGGCCTTTCGCAAGACATTACGGCTACCTAAGTTAAATGAAGGCTCATGATCCAAGATAACCTAAATATAACTCATAACATAATCTTTTTGTCTCATGATATCTAGATAGAGCATAAGGCATGGATAAAGTCAACCTTATATTGTTCTATCTTTAATTTTTCAATACCCAATTAGACTGACAAAACAAATGAAATTGATCTTCATCAATTGATTCGAGCACGGCCATACATTTTTTAATCTCAATTGTCAAGGGGCCCAAAGATATCTCTCTTATAATAAGAGGGACAAATTCCATCTTAATCACTCACATCTCACTACATGATTCTAGTTATGTTCAGGCATAACTTTTATAGTTGTCCGGTTAAAGGCAGCGTTTGACTATTTCAAAACATAAAATTTTTCATGTTGAGAACTACAGTGATTTCAGGTCTAAGGATTTAATGACACAACTATTTAAAGATTTAATTTATGACTTTGATCCAATTATTAATCTCAAAGTGAGTTGGTCTAATATTCATTCTCAACAAATACATATGAATATGATTTGTTTCTCAAACACATATTCATCATATGAATATCTATCATATTCCATACTAATCTTAATTCATTGTTATTCCCACAATAACGACCGATTAGGGACATTAAGAATAAAATTATTCAAGGATATTATTATATATTAAACATGAAAATTATAATAATAATAATAATAAATTCATTTAATCAAAATAAAACGTCCGTAAAATTGGCCTAGGGCAATATTACTAACAATCTCCCACTTGCACTAAGCCCAATTATTAATGTATCTCATACCTATGAACCTAGCATGACGATCATGTTTTGCTTGTGGCAATGGCTTAGTCAATGGATCAGCAACATTGTCATCTGTTGGAACTTTGCATATCTAAACATCACCTCTCTCAATGATTTCTCGAATGAGGTGATAATGCCTTAGAATGTGTTTAGATCGCTGACGTGATCTAGTTTCCTTAGCTTGTGCAATAGCACCATTATCGTCACAATCAACATCAAAAGGATTTGTGATGCTATGAACCACTCCAAGGTCACAATAACCATATCTACTAAAGTCATCAGTAAATGTAATGAAGTACTTGTAACCTCCTCTAGCTATTGAACTTAATGGTCCACATACATATGTATGTATTAGGCCCAATAATTCATTGGGCCTTTCGTTGTGTCCAGTAAAAGGATTCTTTATCATCTTACCTAATAAACAAGATTCAAAAGTATCATATGATTCAAAATCAGATGAATTCAAAATTCCATCTTGATAGAGTTATGCAATATGTTTCTCATTTATATGGCCAAGGCGACAATGCCAAAAATAGGTTGGATTTAAATTGTTAAACTTAAATCTCTTAGTATTTATGTTATGGATTGAAGAATTGTTGGATTTTTGAAGATTCAAAACATAATGACCATATTGTCAATCAGCATTTGCATATAATATGACTTTATAATAAATGGAGCAATTATTATTCTTAATAATAAAAGAAAAACCATCATTATCCAAACAAGAAAACGAAATGATATTCCTACTTAAACTAAGAACATAAAAGTAATTGTTCAAATCTAACAAAAGCCTACTGGACAAAGTAAGTTCATAACTGTAACACCCCGAACCCGAGACCGTCACCGGAGTCGAACACGAGGTGTTAACAGACTTTTAAAAAAATTTTCCAGACACTGCCAATCTGCGTAATAGTCGCTTTAAAAATCATATCTTGAGTTCAGAAACTCGGAATCCAGTTCCGTAAATTTTCCCTGAAACTAGACTCATATGCCCATCTACATATTTTTTTCTAGAATTTTTGGTCGGGCCAATTAGTACAGTTTATTAGTCAAAGTCTACCATGTTACAGGGATCGACTACCCTGACCTTTGCGCATTACGACTTGGATATCTCCCTGTACAGGGCTTCAATACTGATGCCGTTTGTTTCTATAGAAACTATACTCAGAGAGGAATCTATACATATATGGATTGACTCCTAATTGACTCTGGTTAATTTATAATGAATTTCCAAAGTCGGAACAGGAAATCTAGAAACCGTTCTGGCCCTGTCTCACAAGAACCTGAATATCTCTTAACATACTGTCCGTATGATTGTTTCGTTACTTTCCTATGAAAATAGATTCATCAAGGTTTGTTTAAATAATTTATTCACTATTTAATTCCATTTCTACTATTTTTAGTGATTTTCCAAATCTACATCACTGCTGCTGTCAGCATCTGCCTTTAAGGTAGACTTTACCTATTTCATGGTTTCCATGATTCAACTAGCCCTTTTTGCATAAATAGCACAATTTATGAAAGTGATTAACCATTCCCATGGCCAATCCTTGTCAAGCATATCCACACCAAATGATTATAACATTATACTCAAACACATATAAGCCATTTTCGCATGGCTATCCAAAATTTATACAAGTCCAAAGGGTCCACGACCCACAACAAACGGGTAGTCCTATACATGCCATTTCGAAGTTCAACCAAAATTGTACCAAAAGGGGGCTTTGATAGTGTGGGCGAATTTGACCTCAAGATCCCGAGTCCGATAGCTGGAGAACCAAATCTATAAAACAGAGGAGCAATGAAACAGAGTAAGCAATTTATGCTTAGTAAGTTTTGAGCAAGGAATTCCAGCACAACAAAAGTATAGCATTCAAATAGCTAAACGGATAATTTCATATGCACAAATTTTCGATATCATACTTGCTTCACATTATCAACCCTTATGTACATACACAAAAGATCAACTTAGCCAAAGGCCGGTAGCTCGTTTATCAACTGAACGAATACTTATTTGTAAGGGCTCAACTAAATTCAAGCACATACGAAACATACCTCAATGTTGGGATGTTTCTAGAGTATTAACTGAAATTTTTACAGCAAGATCATTCATTCCCAAATCACGTACCTTCGGAATTTAACCGGATATAGCTCCTCGTTCAAATGCCTTCGGGACATAGCCCGGTTATAGTAACTAGCACAAATGCCTTCGGGACTTAACCCGGATTTAGTAACTCGCACAAATGCCTTCGGGACTTAACCCGGATTTAGTATCTCGCACAAATGCCTTCGGATCTTAGTCCGGATATGGTCACTTAGCACAAAGCCTTTGGGACTTAGCCCGGACATCATTCAAATAACCATGCACATTTAACAATAAATCATGGCACATTCGTATTTCATTTTCGTTAGCAAAACTCGAACACAAGACACTTATCATTCTTGTAATTTCAGCTCAATAGCCACACACAAAGAGCATGATTTTGATTTGCTTAAAACATGATCTAATCAAATCTTAATTTAAGCTCTCTTACTCAAGAACTTACCTCGGGTGTTGTCGAACGATTCCGATAGCTATTCGACCACTTTTTCCTTCCCTTTATCGGATTTAGTTCCCCTTTGCTCTTGAGCTTAATTAAACAAATAAATTGATTTAATCATTTGAGCATCGAAAAGAGGAACACAAGGCACTTAGCCCATATTTATACATTAGACATTAAGGTCACATATGTACGGAATCATGAATCAAACTCAACATTTTTGCTAATTTTTCCCCCTTGGCCGAATATGCATGTCTATTTTGGGGCCGATTTCAACACTTAATACATTCTACAAGTATGGTCACTTGTATTGACTAAACACCCTTTTGTTTCAAGTTCAAAACTTGGCTAATACACACATATATACACTAGTAAAGCATCCTCTCCCTTTCCATCAATTTAGCACATGCATTACTCATTAACCTACAAAAATTATATTCGGCCTTAGCACACAACTTGCTAGCCGATTCTTCCCCATCTAGCAACCAATGCACATATGTGCTCACTCAAAAATGCTAAAAGGGAGATTCAAGAATCATCAATCCACCATCACATGCATCATTAACAAGCTTCATATTTAGCATGCAATGGCATTAACACAAAATCCACCTAGGCCGAATCTTAACTCATCTTCATGCCTCATCACCACAACATCAAACATCAACCAAGAATGATGCATCCATGGCCGAGTGTCATTTCCATCACATAGCAAGATTTAGACCACGGGCTAGGTAGAACTCAAGCTAACAACTAAAATATGCATGCATCTCATGGAACATCACCAAACATACCTTAGCCTAGTCACATGCATGGCCGAACCTCTTCAACCTTTCTTCTTCCTTCCTCCTTAAAATTTTTGGCCAAGGATGAACCAAAGGATGAGCATTTTTTTCTTTGTTTTTCTTTATAGTTTCGGCAAAATGGGGGGACAACCACACACCCTTTTTTTTTGTTTTCATCACATTTCCTTTCATTATTATGCCAATGCTCCTTATTTTATTTTTTTTCCACCCATGATGCACCAACAAGACATGTCTATGACATGTCTTGCCCATCACACTTGGTCTACCATGCTTGTCATGGCCGGCCACTACTAGTAGGGGGGAATTTGACATGCAAGTCCCCCTTTTTCCACATGCTCTAATAGGTCCTTACGCATTGACCTATCACATTTTAAAATTTTCTCACATAAGTCCTATTCGATGAAATTCACTTACAATTAACAAAATTCAAACACGAAATTTTCACACATGCACATGTACATATATTGAGCATCAATTATGACGGTTAATAATTTTTACGACTCGGTTTAGCGGTCCCGAAACCACTTCCCGACTAGGGTCAATTTTGGGCTGTTTCGTCCCCGAAAAGCTTACCGGTAAATAGGTTTGGGTATCGTTCTTTCATCGAGCTCTCGGTTTCCCAAGTAGCTTTCTCGATCCCGTGTTTGAGCCATAACACCTTCACTAACGGAACCCTTTTGTTTCGCAACTCCTTCACTTCACGAGCTAGGACACGCATCGGTTCTTCTTCATAACTCATATCGGCTTGAATTTCAACCTCTGATGGGCTAATTATGTGAGATGGATCAGATCGATAGCGTCGAAGCATCGAAACATGAAAGACGTCGTGAATCTTTTCAAGCTCAGGGGGCAAAATCAATCTATACGCAACCGGACCAACTCGTTCGGAGATTTCGTACGGCCCAATGAATCTCGGGCTCAACTTGCCCTTACGGCCAAACCTGAGTACCTTTTTCCAAGGCGAAACTTTAAGGAACACTTTATCTCCCACCTGATATTCAATGTCCTTTCGTTTCAAATCCGCATACGATTTTTGACGATCTGTGGCTGCTTTCAGACTTTCACGGATTACCTTTACTTTCTGTTCGGCATCTTTAATCAAATCAACTCCGAAAATTTTACTTTCACCGAGCTCGGTCCAAAACAATGGTGTACGGCATTTACGACCGTACAAAGCCTCGTAAGGTGCCATCTTAATACTTGATTGAAAACTATTGTTGTAAGCGAATTCAATCAAAGGTAAATACCGTTCCCATGAACCACTGAACTCGAGGATGCAACATCTCAACATATCCTCAAGTATCTGAATTAACCGCTCGGATTGACCATCGGTTTGGGGGTGAAAAGCAGTGCTAAAATGCAGCTTGGTACCCAAAGCTTCTTGCAATTTCTTCCAAAATCGTGAGGTGAATCTCGGATCTCTATCCGCCACGATAGAAATAGGTACCCCGTGTAATCTCACAATTTGAGAAACATACAATTCGGCTAGTTTATCCAATGAAAAATCCGTACGCACGGGGATAAAGTGAGCCGACTTAGTCAGTCTATCAACAACAACCCAAATCGCATCCTTCTTACTTGTTGACAATGGTAGTCCGGACATAAAGTCCATTGTGACTCGATCCCATTTCCACTCGGGTATCATGATCGGCTGAAGTAATCCTGAAGGCACTTGATGTTCCGCTTTCACTTGTTGACATATTAAACATCTCGAAACAAAGTCGGAGATGTCTCGTTTCATACCATGCCACCAAAACCAACGTTTCAAATCATTATACATTTTCGTACTCCCCGGGTGACTTCACATTCGGCTACAATGGGCTTCGTTCAGAATCATCGAAATGAGTTCCGAACTCCTTGGAATACACAAACGACTTCTGAACCTCAAACAATCATCATCATCAATTTGAAACTCCGGTTCCTTGTTCGGAGCACACTCAGCCCGTTTTGCAACCAATTCATCATCAACTTTCTGGGCTTCACGAATTTGATGAATCAATAATGGTTTGGCTTTTAATTCAGCTATTAACACATTGTCGGGTAGAACAGACAAGTGCACATTCATCGCTCGTAAAGCAAACAATGATTTCCGGCTTAAGGCGTCCGCAACCACATTAGCCTTTCCCGGGTGGTAATCAATGACAAGCTCGTAATCTTTCAACAACTCAAGCCAACGTCTTTGTCGCAGATTTAAGTCTCTTTGAGTCATCAAATATTTGAGACTTTTGTGATCCGAAAATACATGGCACTTTTCACCAAATAAGTAATGTCGCCATATTTTTAAAGCAAATACGATGGCAGCTAGTTCAAGATCATGGGTCGGATAATTTTTCTCATGTGGCTTTAATTGTCTCGACGCATAGGCCACCACTCGACCTTCTTGCATCAATACGCAACCCAACCCAAGTAGGGATGCGTCACTATAAATGACAAACTCTTTTCCTGATTCAGGTTGCACTAAAATTGGAGCTTCAGTCAAATAAGTTTTTAGTTGATCAAAACTTTTCTGACATTTCTCCGTCCATTCGAACTTAACATCCTTTTGAAGTAGCTTCGTCATTGGTGTGGCTATCATCGAGAAACCTTTGACAAATCGTCGGTAATAACCGGCGAGTCCCAGGAAGCTCCGAACTTCGGTAATATTTCTTGGAGGCTTCCAGTTAAGTATGGCTGAAATTTTGTTCGGGTCAACTCGAATACCCGATGCGGATACCACATGACCCAAGAAGCTAACCTCTCTTAACCAGAACTCACACTTACTGAACTTAGCATATAACTGCTTATCCCGCAAAATTTGCAACACCAGTCTCAGGTGCTCAGCATGTTCGGTCTCATCTCTTGAATAGACCAAGATGTCATCAATGAACACAACTACGAACTGATCCAAATATAGTCTGAAGATCCGATTCATCAAATCCATAAATACCGCAGGGGCATTAGTGAGCCCAAACGGCATCACTAAGAACTCGTAGTGACCATATCTCGTTCTGAAGGCAGTTTTGGGTATGTCCGAATATCGAATTCGCAACTGATAATAGCCCGATCTCAAATCTATTTTTGAGAACACTAAGGCTCCCTTCAGTTGGTCGAAAAAATCATCGATACGTGGTAACGGATATTTGTTCTTTATCGTCACTTTATTCAGTTGACGATAGTCAATGCACAACCTCATGGTTCCGTCCTTCTTTTTCACGAACAATACTGGTGCACCCCAAGGTGAGAAACTTGGTCGAGCAAAACCTCTATCCGTCAATTCTTGCAACTGAGCTTTCAACTCTTTTAACTCGGTTGGTGCCATACGATACGGAGCTATCGAAATCGGCGTAGTCCCAGGTACAAGCTCAATACCAAACTCTACCTCCCGAACAGGTGGTAAACCCAGTAATTCTTCAGGAAAAACATCCGGGTATTCACAAACCACCGGTACAGATTCGGGTTTCTTTTCTAATTCTTTGTCATCAAGTACATACGCAAGGTATGCTTCGCACCCTTTTCTTACATATTTCTGGGCCAACATTGCTGATATTACAGTTGGCATCCCCTCCAAGTCCGTAGACTCAACTCGGATTACTTCGTTATTTGCGCACCTCAAATCAATAGTCTTGCTTTTGCAATTCACAACCGCATCATGCGCGGTCAACCAATCCAAACCAAGAATAACATCAAATTCATCAAACGGCAAAAGCATCAAGTCCGCCGGAAAACAGGAACCTCGAATTTCTAGGGGACATTTCTTACACACTTTGTCGACAAGCACGTAACGACCCAAGGGATTTGACACCCGAATTACGAACTCAGTAGACTCAATAGGTAAAGTCTTACTGGATGCTAAGGTTTCACATATGTAAGAATGAGTAGAACCGGGGTCAATCAAAGCAATTACATTACTATCAAAGAGAGTAAAAGTACCGGTAATAACATCAGGCGAAGAAGCATCCTCGCGGGCACGTATAGCATAAGCTCTAGCAGGCGCACGAGCCTCGGATCTGGTCGTAGCATCTCTAGATCCTCTCTGACCACCACTAGCATTGCCCGTATTTCCAGATGGTCTACCTCGAGCAGTGGTAGCACCCGGTTTCCCACTCTGATTTACATTCTGTTCAGACAACCTCGGGCAATCTTTAATGAAGTGGTCAACTGACCCGCACTTGTAACAGGAGCGGTCAGGGAATCTACAACTCCCCGAATGCCATTTACCGCAATATCGACATTTCGTTCTGTCTCGACGTTCATTCCCAACACTGGCGACCGAAGTGCCTCGTGTACCCACAGGGGGTCAATCACGATCTCGTCTAAAAAGGCTCGAAATGCCTCTCGACTAGCCCACATCATCTCGAAATTTCTTCGATGCCTGTTGAAGAGACTTTCCCGAAGATCTTTTACGAAACTCTCCAGTTCCCTCATCAACTTTTTGTTTTTCTTTTCTAAGCTCTTCGGCTTTACAAGCTCGCTCGACAAGTACTACAAACTCTCGTATTTCAAGAACGCCAACGAACATTTTTATATCTTCATTCAGCCCATCCTCGAAGCGTTTACACATGATAGCCTCGGACGAAACACATTCCCGAGCGTATTTGCTAAGTCTAACAAATCTTCGCTCGTAATCAGTAACCGACATGGAACCTTGCTTAAGCTCAAGAAATTCCTTCCGTTTTTTATCAACAAATCTCTGACTGATATACTTTTTCCGAAACTCAGTTTGGAAAAACTCCCAAGTTACTTGCTCTCGGGGCACAACAGAAGTCACAGTACTCCACCAATAGTAGGCAGAATCGCGTAGCAAGGAGATAGTACACTTTAGGCATTCATCGGGTGTACAAGATAGCTCATCGAGTACCCGGATAATGTTGTCCAACCAAAATTCAGCTTGCTCGGCATCGTCGCTATCCGTAGCCTTAAATTCAGTAGCCCCATGTTTTCGGATTCTGTCAACTGGGGGCTTATTTGACCTTATTTGGTCAGTTACCGGAGGTATTGTAGGTGCGGGGGTGGTATTAGTCGGGAATGGAGGTTGTGGAACAGCCGTATTAGTTTGAATGTATTGGTTGAACCAATCATTCATCACGCTATAGAAAGCTTGTCTAGCTTCATCATTCGGGTTACTAGCATTAGGTTGAGAGTCCGCCGGCGCTGTTCCTTGTGCGGGAGCAGGCACTACACTCTCAAGATCATCAGCTACCTCTCGGTCGGGATCGGGATCCATTACTATAAATAAACACATTTGCAAATGTCAGAAATCACCACACTATCAAATAATCACATAAAATGGCATGTATAGCTAGACCCAACGCATTACGGTAGTCCTAGAATCGACTAAACCGTAGCTCTGATACCAATCAAATGTAACACCCCGAACCCGAGACCGTCACTGGAGTCGAACACGAGGTGTTAACAGACTTTTAAAAAAATTTTCCAGACACTGCCAATCTGCGTAATAGTCGCTTTAAAAATCATATCTTGAGTTCAGAAACTCGGAATCCAGTTCCGTAAATTTTCCCTGAAACTAGACTCATATGCCCATCTACATATTTTTTTCTAGAATTTTTGGTCGGGCCAATTAGTACAGTTTATTAGTCAAAGTCTCCCATGTTACAGGGATCGACTACCCTGACCTTTGCGTATTACGACTTGGATATCTCCCTGTACAGGGCTTCAATACTGATGCCGTTTGTTTCTATAGAAACTAGACTCAGAGAGGAATCTATACATATATGGATTGACTCCTAATTGTCTCTGGTTAATTTATAATTAATTTCCAAAGTCGGAACAGGAAATCCAGAAACCGTTCTGGCCCTGTCTCACAAGAACCTGAATATCTCTTAACATACTGTCCGTATGATTGTTTCGTTACTTTCCTATGAAAATAGATTCATCAAGGTTTGTTTAAATAATTTATTCACTATTTAATTCCATTTCTACTATTTTTAGTGATTTTCAAAATCTACATCACTGCTGCTGTCAGCATCTGCCTTTAAGGTAGACTTTACCTATTTCATGGTTTCCATGATTCAACTAGCCCTTTTTGCATAAATAGCACAATTTATGAAAGTGATTAACCATTCCCATGGCCAATCCTTGTCAAGCATATCCATACCAAATGATTATAACATTATACTCAAACACATATAAGCCATTTTCGCATGGCTATCCAAAATTTATACAAGTCCAAAGGGTCCACGACCCACAACAAACGGGTAGTCCTATACATGCCATTTCGAAGTTCAACCAAAATTGTACCAAAAGGGGGCTTTGATAGTGTGGGCGAATTTGACCTCAAGATCCCGAGTCCGATAGCTGGAGAACCAAATCTATAAAACAGAGGAGCAATGAAACGGAGTAAGCAATTTATGCTTAGTAAGTTTTGAGCAAGGAATTCCAGCACAACAAAAGTATAGCATTCAAATAGCTAAACGGATAATTTCATATGCACAAATTTTCGATATCATACTTGCTTCACATTATCAACCCTTATGTACATACACAAAAGATCAACTTAGCCAAAGGCCGGTAGCTCGTTTATCAACTGAACGAATACTTATTTGTAAGGGCTCAACTAAATTCAAGCACATACGAAACATACCTCAATGTTGGGATGTTTCTAGAGTATTAACTGAAATTTTTACAGCAAGATCATTCATTCCCAAATCACGTACCTTCGGAATTTAACCGGATATAGCTCCTCGTTCAAATGCCTTCGGGACATAGCCCGGTTATAGTAACTAGCACAAATGCCTTCGGGACTTAACCCGGATTTAGTAACTCGCACAAATGCCTTCGGATCTTAGTCCGGATATGGTCACTTAGCACAAAGCCTTTGGGACTTAGCCCGGACATCATTCAAATAACCATGCACATTTAACAATAAATCATGGCACATTCGTATTTCATTTTCGTTAGCAAAACTCGAACACAAGACACTTATCATTCTTGTAATTTCAGCTCAATAGCCACACACAAAGAGCATGATTTTGATTTGCTTAAAACATGATCTAATCAAATCTTAATTTAAGCTCTCTTACTCAAGAACTTACCTCGGGTGTTGTCGAACGATTCTGATAGCTATTCGACCACTTTTTCCTTCCCTTTATCGGATTTAGTTCCCCTTTGCTCTTGAGCTTAATTAAACAAATAAATTGATTTAATCATTTGAGCATCGAAAAGAGGAACACAAGGCACTTAGCCCATATTTATACATTAGACATTAAGGTCACATATGTACGGAATCATGAATCAAACTCAACATTTTTGCTAATTTTTCCCCCTTGGCCGAATATGCATGTCTATTTTGGGGCCGATTTCAACACTTAATACATTCTACAAGTATGGTCACTTGTATTGACTAAACACCCTTTTGTTTCAAGTTCAAAACTTGGCTAATACACACATATATACACTAGTAAAGCATCCTCTCCCTTTCCATCAATTTAGCACATGCATTACTCATTAACCTACAAAAATTATATTCGGCCTTAGCACACAACTTGCTAGCCGATTCTTCCCCATCTAGCAACCAATGCACATATGTGCTCACTCAAAAATGCTAAAAGGGAGATTCAAGAATCATCAATCCACCATCACATGCATCATTAACAAGCTTCATATTTAGCATGCAATGGCATTAACACAAAATCCACCTAGGCCGAATCTTAACTCATCTTCATGCCTCATCACCACAACATCAAACATCAACCAAGAATGATGCATCCATGGCCGAGTGTCATTTCCATCACATAGCAAGATTTAGACCACGGGCTAGGTAGAACTCAAGCTAACAACTAAAATATGCATGCATCTCATGGAACATCACCAAACATACCTTAGCCTAGTCACATGCATGGCCGAACCTCTTCAACCTTTCTTCTTCCTTCCTCCTTAAAATTTTTGGCCAAGGATGAACCAAAGGATGAGCATTTTTTTCTTTGTTTTTCTTTCTAGTTTCGGCAAAATGGGGGGGACAACCACACACCCTTTTTTTGTTTTCATCACATTTCCTTTCATTATTATGCCCATGCTCCTTATTTTATTTTTTTTCCACCCATGATGCACCAACAAGACATGTCTATGACATGTCTTGCCCATCACACTTGGTCTACCATGCTTGTCATGGCCGGACACTACTAGTAGGGGGGAATTTGACATGCAAGTCCCCCCTTTTTCCACATGCTCTAATAGGTCCTTACGCATTGACCTATCACATTTTAAAATTTTCTCACATAAGTCCTATTCGATGAAATTCACTTACAATTAACAAAATTCAAACACGAAATTTTCACACATGCACATGTACATATAATGAGCATCAATTATGACGGTTAATAATTTTTACGACTCGGTTTAGCGGTCCCGAAACCACTTCCCGACTAGGGTCAATTTTGGGCTGTCACAATAACTTCCTACAACTAAAGTAGCAACTCTTGCTCCATTGCCAACTCGTAGGTCAACTTCGCCTTTCTTCAGCTGTCTACCCCTTGTGAGTCCTTGCACATTTGTACAAATGTGAGATCCACATCTAGTATCTAATACCTAGGAACATGAAGGAGAGAAATTAACATGAATAACATAAATACATGAAGGTCTGATCTCACGAGTCTTGTTTTTCTTTAGATCTTCCAAATACAGTTTGCTATTTTTTTTTCCAATGACTAGGTTCATTGAAAAAGAAACAAACACCCTTGTTATAGGGTTTAGCCTTAGGTTCAAATTTGGTCTTGGGGTGAGCATTAGACTTTCCAGCCTTTCCTTTTCCCTTTCCCTTGCCAATTCTTTTTCCTCTTTTCTTAAAGCCATTTTCCCTATTAAACCACTAGAACGTGATTAGGCTTAGACTTGATATTCTGCTTAGCAATTTTAAGCATCGTATGCAGCTCAAGAATTGATTTGTCCATCTCATTCATGTTGTACTATATGAAAAACTAACCATAACTTTTAGACAGTGAATTCAGGATCAAATCCGTTGCCAACTCTTAGCTTAATAAAAATCCAAGTCTATCAAGGTGATCAATATAGCCTTTCATCTTTAGGACATGAGCGCTAACTTAAACACCCTCAGTCATCTTACATTAATGCAGTGCCTTGGTAGTGTCATATCTTTCTTGCCTTGCCTGTTGGTGGAACATTTCCTTAAGATTGTAAATGATATCAAAAGTATCCATGTGTTCAAGATCCTTCTGAAGTTTAGAACTCATGGTAGCTAGCATCAAGCATGCAACATCAATAGATTTATTTTTATGCTTCTCATAAGCATTTTTTTAGCTCTAGTAGCATTCTTAGTTGGTTCTTCAGGGTGAGGTTCATCCAAGACATAAAGCTTCCTTTCTTGTTTGAAAACAATTCTCAAATTTCGATACCAGTCAAGGAAGTTAGTCTTAGTAATTTTTTCCTTCTCAAGGTCTGATTGTAGTGACATAGTAGAATTATTATTGTTGTTCATCTATAATAAAATGAAAAGTTTAATAAGAATTTTGATAAATGAAAAGCTTCCATTAAATTAACAACCCTCAAGAACAATCATATCAATTTAGTGAGCCTAAGATCCATATTTCACTCAACTTTAATTCAACTTTTGCATGACATTAAAATTAAGCTATTTAGGTAGGTAACTCTTACCAATTACATTTCATGTAACTCTTAGAATTCTATAATATTTTTGACATCATGTTCCAGCATGTTTAAATCTCATCTTATGCCTTTAGGCCCAAAACCATTATGATAGCCTAATTAAGTTAAACCACTTTAAACACATGAGTAGCACCATTACCCATCCTGTCTCACTAATATAACCTAATGTACTCCTACTTTGGTAGAACCCACATTAAAGTGATAAAAACCTTGACAAGTATTCTAAAATAGATGACATATAAACTTAAAATTTTATGGGAGGGATCTTTGTTTATTTTAATATTTAGTATATATGTCTTAACAAAATATAAGTATCACATACTAATAGATATCATCCAAGGCATTCCATACTCATAGCATCATATATATGCATTAAAATAAACGTGACATAGTATGGCCTTAATCAAAATTGATTTTCATAATAAAATATTAAAATCAAAAGTTAACCCAAGGTAATAAGCATCTCCATGGCATAGCCTTAGACCACCAACTTGTGTATAGTCATCTAGCTCCTCCATCATCATGGTTGGATGGCATGACTCCAAAGGGGATTATAGTTTCTTCTTGTTATATTACAATAAAATTTAATTCTACTAGAGAAATAAAATGACAATTAAACAAAACGACATGCAGATCATATTTAAAAATTACAACCCCTTGTAAAATAATAAAAAAAAATATCTCATTTACATAAACCTAAAAGGTCATAGTATGCACCATGGAATAGGCAACACTACATACAACAACATCATGCGATTCAAACATAGCGCAAGCACAATAAATACGTAACGCAAGATGCTCTGATACCACTATAGGGATACGAGATAGAGTTCGAATCTCATACAAACATAATGCAGTGGAAAAAAATTGATATCCCATAAACTACCAAGGATCTCATGCAATACGTAAAAATTGAAAAGGGAATAATGAAAATTACCTTGTTTCATTAAACTTCCAAATACTAACGAGTGGATGGGGACGTGATTAATAGAGGATTTAGAGTTTCTCGAGAGGATTAGTTGGTATAGATTACGTGTTCTTATACCTTAGGCTTGACAACCTTAGGAAGTAATCATAGGGAAGATGAGATCAAGAGATAAGTCAAACCAAGTAAATCTTAGTTTATTCTGGTTGAGAAAGTGAGGTCGAGAGATAAGCGAGTATTAACCAATCAATTAATTAGTTAGAGGTTGGAAGGTAATAATTGGTTAATCGGTAGCTAATCCACCCTAAAACCTTAGTTTAAAGTTAATTACAAACCCTGAAACGAGTTAATCTTCCTAATTGATTTTATTTGTTTAGTCATTCGTTTAATTTCCTTGTTTATTTATTTTAGTCATTTAAATTCTCTTATTAATCTATTTTATGATTTTTCATAATATAGAAATTAATTATTACTATTTAGACTTATTATTGTAAAAAAAACTTTTCTATAGATTTATTACATCCTCCTTTGGGTATGATCCTCGAAATACTTCTTGTGTTCCGTTGTACATAATACTATATTATAATTTGGCTTATATACTTGCAGACTCTATCGTTCTAATTTAATATATCTTTGGTATGCTATTTTTACTATAAACGATAACACGTTTATAGGCGGTTAGCATGTTATATCGAATGACAAAGATTCTCCCATATTATATATATGTACATATAGTACGTGGAATGGAGAGGAGGAGGAGGAGGAGGAGGAAATAATAGAAGAGTTGTAATGCTAAGAAGATGTTATATGAAATTGCTAATACATAAGTGAAGTTTAAATGAAATTGCTGAGATATTAAGTGATAATTGTTATATGATGAATTAATGAAGTATTAGCTGATAAATTGAAGTATTATATAGATTTAAGTTTATTAGTACATGTGTAGGATTATGTGATATTAATCATAACACAAAAATAAAGATATTTTGACTTATTTAGCAAAAAAGGAATCAAGGTCACGACATTGGTCCTATTTCCCTCTTCCTTGTTCTTTTTTATTCGAAAGAGTCTCACACGAACCTTGAATGCAATCAAACTTTAGAGAAAGCCTAAAACTGATCTATAAAATCTTATATGATTTGAAAAGGTCTAAAAGATGAGAACTTGAATACTAAATTTGGTTCTTGAATAAAATATTTATCCTAAAATGTAGCATTCCTTGCTAACGTTTAGGTATGAGCTCGGGTAAGGGGTGTTATAATGTTTCATGCTAAACCTAAAACTATGTATTTATAGGGAAAAATTCACATAAGGGAGAAAAGATAAAACTACCCTTAATGAATTAAAGCACTTTTTCTATTAGTAGATTTGCATTGCAAACTTCTAGTCTATTTTTGGGCACATTCTTTTTTTTGTTGGCTATGAGTCACGAATTAAGTCTGATTAGATCCTCTAGTTCCCTTCAAAACTATATATTATAGACTCAAATCATAATTTTATAGTTTAAGTTATAGTCAAAATACTAAAATAGTGTCAAGTTGAAAGTCCAAATAGTGAAACTTATCAAAATTAATATTTAAGTTTATTTTTCTCCAATTCTTTCACCTAATCCATTAAAAATAAAATAGAACAATTAAGAAGTCAAATAAAACAAACAAAAAGCTATCACAAATAAATTAAAATATATGCATTTATCACTAACATACAAAATAGAAAAAATCATGATCACAAAAATGCAAGCCCACGTAATTTTATAATAATAAGATGTTAATTATCAATCATCTGATGCGCTACTTTATTAAGAATTAAAACCTTTGAATAAAAAATATTTTTAGAGGGGAGCGATGAGTGGAACGATTCCTACGATGGATTTCGCGGTGAGTGCCAATAACTCGGGTTCGACTAGTGGTATCAGAAGGGCCACGAAGAAAGTTTGCACTAGATCGAAAGTATAGTTAGATTTTGATGACCCAACTGTGGATAATAATGGCCAGAGGATTCAATCACAGATTCCGAAGGCGTCGTACAACTCAACCTCTTAGGGGCTTCCTCAGAGAAGAATAATGGTGGTTTTCTGGAAGAGGAGTTTACACTTTTGGATGGCAACGCTGTTACTGAAGTGATTGAGGGTGTTCCATCGATTACGTTCTCTAACAGAGTGCAAGAGTTTATCCAACAATAAATGGCCAATATAGTTATTGTGAAATTACTGGGGGGAAGGATTTGTTTTAATATTTTCTTGAATAAAATCAATTTACTGTGGAATCCTCAGTTTCAGATCCAACTCATGGATCTTAAGAGTGATTTTTATCTAGTTCATTTTCAAGATGAATCCGACTATAATAAGGTATTAGTAGGAGGGCTGTAGGTAAGGCTTGGTAGATACTTGGTTGTTCAACCATGGTCACCAGAGTTTTCAACAAGTCAAAGTCGTGTTGAGTCGCAGGTTGTTTGGATTAGGTTACCTGAACTGCTTGAAGGTTATTATTCAAATTACCTTCTAAGGGTGATTGGTCAGATGGTTGGTCCAGTGCTGAAGCTGGATGTTCATATGGATTGAGCTCGTAGAGGACGATTTGCGCGGCTGGCAATCTGTGTTGGTTTGAGGAAATAGTTTTAGTCAAAGGTTCAAATTAATGGTCGTCTCTAGCATGTTGACTATAAAGCCTTACCACATATTTGTTTCCAATGTGGTATGTATGGACATGCAATGGACGTTTGTCCCTGGATTGCGACAACTTCACTGGTGGAGGAGTCAGGTTCCTCTTAACCGGTCATGGAGAAGTAAGGTCTTGAAAAGAAGGTCAAGGATGAACCTTATGGTTCGTAAATGGTGGTGGAGAGACGGAGAGGGCATAGTTGGGCTTCTAGTGAGGGAAAAACTACGATTCTGGGGGTCTTGCAAGGGGATCTCACTTTGAGGCGCTAAGGGTTAGTGAGGGAGAGATTTTCACAGTGTTTAATGGCGAGATTAATAGGAGTGATGAGGTAGTGACTAAGGATAGGTGTAACGGTGAGGGGGATATGGGGTTAGGGTTTCTAAAAAATGATGTTATTAAGACGAAAGGGAAGTAGGCCAAGCTAATGGCTAAGGGGAAAAAATGGTGATGGGGAGTGGGCCAAAGTTGGCCTTGAAGGTTTAGAAGCCCAATAATGGAAGCTTGGGTATGAATTTGAATATTGGGACAGGTGTTTTTCATGATGGATCGAGATCGGCCCAGGTGGGTGCCACTGACAGAGGGAAAGCTATATGAAAAAAGTGGAAATTTCAACTAATTTAAAGAAAAAGAAACATGCAGCGGTTCGTATTCTGAAAAAAGAAAGAATGGGAGTGAATACTGACAAAGAGAATGGGATTTTTATGTTTGGTAAAACGAGCTCTCCCGTAGCGCAACAACTGCGTGCTAACACTACTCGCTATAAATAACAAGGGAAACCACCCGATGAGACTCTCAGGATTTAGGAGCAACAATTGGTTGATCTCCAATTAGCAACGGAAGGGTTGGTTTGTGATCTCTAAAGGAATCCAAACAAAGATGTTATGGTGTCGGATCCTCAAGTTGTTGAGGAAGGTATGATTGTAGATGACACTGACGGTGTTGAGGTTATTTGTCAGAATTTATTATAGTCTTATTTTGGGTTTGGCTTGTAATTTCCTTATTTTTATGGAAACCAAAATAATTTGTTGGAATTGAAAAGGAGCAGGACATCCTCGTTTTTACAGTTTTGTTAAAGAATACATGAAAGAGTTTTTGCCAGATTTGTTTTGTCTGCTTGAAACTCGAGTTATTGGAGCTAGGGCCGATGGTATTATTGTGAAAATTGGATATCCGAGTTCTTTTAGAATGGAAGCAAATGGTTTTGCTGAGGGGATTTGGTTGTGTTGGAATGAGGATGTAATGGTGGATATTTTGATTATACATTCTCAGGTGGTTCTGTAACACCCCTTACCCAACACCGAAACAGGGTACGAGGCATTACCGGACTTAAACTCAAACAACATTCAAAATCGAGACATGAATTTCCACTTAAATTTAAAACTTTTTGAAAACATTCATATCGTCCCTTAAATGAGCCTACAAGGCCCAAAACATGCATTAGGAGTGGTTCGGGACTAAACTGAAAACTTTAGAAAACTTCCCAACACTTAGAAAATTTTTCACCAGAACAGGGGTTACACGCCCGTATGACTTTGGGACACGCCCGTGTGGGTAGGTCATGTGGACACATACGCCTGTGTCCCTAACCCGTGTAACTCTCTGTTTATGACATCATCAACAATTTGAAGTCACGCGGCCAAATCACACGCCCGTGTGATAGGCCGTGTGGCAAATTTAATTTTTGAAATTTTTCATAAAATAGGTGCAGGCTTTACACACCCTGGGCGCACACCCATGTCCCTAGGCCGTGTCCGTCACACGGTTAAGACACATGGCCGTGTCTCTACCTGTGTGGACAAAATAAGGCTATTTACTAAGCCATTTTGCCATCCTTACTTACACCAATCTACACAACAACAAGCAACACCAACCCAAGCATATATATACAACCAAATCAGCCACAAATAAGATATCAATACATCATTTACACATACCAACAACTATCATGCATAAACATTACATACTTTCCTTTCCATTCATGTCAATTTCATCTTTATGATAAGCATCATATCATAAACATACCAATGGCCAATAAGAATAATATTATCCAACTTCCAATGGCCATATACAAAATGAATCATTAACCATTATAATGCCAACACACTTGGCTAAACCAATATGACACGTAACAAAATGACCAAATCCCTGTACAAGCCATACTCAAAATATTAAAACCAAGTATACCCAAAACAATCATTTGATAGTGTGAATCAAGCTCTGACATTCCTCGATCTCAGAGCTAGCTTGGTGACACTATAAGGAATGGAAGGAAAAAGGGGAGTAAGCTTTTAAAGCTTAGTAAGTTTGCATACAAATAATAAGCAACATAATCATACATTATTCATATAACTACTAAACATAAATTAGCATAATTATCATCAAGTATTTTAGGCTTAGCTTACTCATTAGCATTCTTACCTAGAGTTCATCTCATACTAAAATCCATACTCAGGAGTTTTACATACATACATGTACCGACTCATAACATATTTGCACATTTTGTCATCTTTGACATACTCTTTTGATTACCTGCTGAACACTTGGAATATTGTCAAATACACGGAAAGTCTTGCACATAAGTGCCTCATATGTAGCCAATGCTACCTCATATCTCATAATACACAGAGCTCACACTGGAGCTAATCACAGGCCTGCTCACACAAGCTGTCAATCAAGACGTAACTACGCAGGCTGCTCACACAAGCTGTCAGGTATTCGCAACACATGCCGAATTACCCAACCACTGGTAGGACGTACATGACCAGCACCCAGATTAACATAAATCACATAACTCATGGTTTCCTAGTGACATGCCACTTGTATCCTAAACTATTTTTAAGGTTCAACCAGGATTTTCTCATCGTCGAAACTTCGTTGAATATTTCCATAGAAACAATCATACAATTTATGAAATATTAATCATTAAATACATAATACAACATTTTTTTATTTACACACAAACTTACCTCGGTACAAAATGGTAAGAAATGGACCTAATCGTTAATAACCTTGTTTTTCCCCCAATCAAGGTTCGAACTTCATTTTTGTTGAACTATAATAGCAAATTTAACTTATTTAATTATCACATTACTCAATGCTATCCAAAAATCAACTTATGATAAAATTACATTTTTCCCCTAAACTTTGACATATTTACATTTTAGTCCTTAGGCTCGTAAAATGAAATGCACTCAATTTTTTTGTTACCCAAGCTTAGCCAAACCATAAACATGCTTATATCAGCCCACATTTTTCATCAAATTAGATTTTTACTACCCATTTTACAATTTTTTACAAATAGGTCCTTTTTATGCATTTTAACTAAAAATCACTTAGTAAAAGTTGTTTATCACACCTTAAACATACAATATCTTCCATCAAACATCAAAATACATGCATGTCACACATGGTTAAATTTTTAAACATGAACCCTACTTCAAAATAATGGTAGAAATAGATAAATCAGGTTACGAGGACTTCAAAAATGTAAAGAGTATTAAAGGGGCTAGGATGCACTTACTATCAAGCTTGAAAGTTGAAGAAACCCTAGCTATGGAGCCCTTATGGAATTCGACCAAGGCAAAAGAAAGATGGAAACAATTTTGGCTTTATTTTCCCTTTTTATTCTATTATTTACCAAATTACCAAAATGCCCTTAATGCATAACTTTGAAATTTTACCTATTCATGTCTATTTTTGTCCACTAACTTATCTAATGGTATAATTACCAGATAAGGACCTCTAATTTAAAGTCTCATAGCAATTGGACACCTTTAACAAGTAGAACTCAACTTTTGCACTTTTTTACAATTTAGTCCTTTTCACTAAATTAAGTGTCCAAACATCAAAATTTTCGAACGAGATTTTCAAAAAATAGTTCTATAAAACTTTAGACCATAAAAATATAATAAAAATGGATTTTTATATGTCAGATTTGTGGTCCCGAAACCACTATTTCAACTAACCCTAAAATCGGGCTGTTACAAGTTCATGTTAAATTTTGCTGTACGATGAGCTCGGATCATTTCTTTTGTTTTATTGTCTATGCGAGTCCTCATGCTACAAAGAGAAAGGAGTTGTGGCATTTTCTCAGCTCTCTGGCTATTTCGATGGAGGGACCTTGGATGCTTGCTGGTGATTTCAATTCTATTCTTGGTAGAGGTGAAAGAAAAGGTAGTGCTTCTATTTCATGTATAGGTTGCAAATGGTTTAAAGAGTTTTTATTCGATAATGCTTTGCGAGATTGGGGTGCTAATAGTGCGAAGTTTACATAGTGTATAGGGGGTTTGTCACAGAGACTTGACAGGGCTATCTGTAATTTGGAGTGGGATTCATTTTCACCAGAATGTTCAGTGAGGAACCTTCACAAACTAAAATCTGATCATAAACCAATATTAATTTCTCTTAAGCCGAGCATTAGCAAGGTTTAAAGCCTTTCCGTTGTCTTGCTAGTTGGATGTCTCATGTGGATTTTGGCAATATTGTTAATAGTAGCTGGAATAATGAGTTAACAGTTGGTGATAATCTAGAACGCTTCCAAGAATCTGTTAAGGAATGGAACAAACAGGTTTATGGAAATATCTTTGTACGCAAAAGAAAGTTGATTTCTGAGCTAGAAAAGGTTTAAAAAGTCCTGAGGTTCACTCCTCTCAATCACTTCATAGATGGGAGTACGAACTGCGATAGAAAATTGAGGAAGTTTTAGCTCATAAAGAGTTGTTATGATTTCAAAAATCCAGAGTAGAATGGTTAAAAATAGGGATAAGAATACATCCTATTTTCATAGTCGTATGTTGGTAAGACGGAAGTGGAATAAAGTCGAGGGTCTTCTGGTGGATTGTCATAACGTCACCTACATAAGAGTACGGGGGCCTAGTAAGCAAAGCTAGACACGGAGGGACTAAGTTACGTAAAGTCGCCACTAACCAATTAGGGCTTGGTTAGTTAGCCACCTATCGTCTAAAAATCTAGAATTAATACTATGGAAAAATCCTAAAAATCTAGACTCGATCTCATCACCAAATTTCCAAGTTCGGGAGTTCGATTACGTGTAGGGAAGGTTATAGCACCTCCACAACGCTTATTCGAGGATAGTACTACGGGGTCTTAAGAGCTAGATTTTTTTTATTTGAGCATATTAATGTCTTAATCTAAGCTAATATCTTATGGAAATCTTAAACAAAAACTCTAAAGGAAACAACTCTAGTTTACTTGTAGCTCGATTAAGTTGTGTTCACCAAACTTATCTAATTTGAAACTTAAATTAGAGATTTTTACTTTTAACGGGAACCATAATGGATACCTAAATAATTCTAGTAAAATACCTTCAATTCCTAAAATTAATTCTATTTTAGAATTCTAAAAAAAACCTAGAAAGTACCAATGAATTAAGAGAAATATTATAATACATCTACAACTTATTCAATCTTTTATTATAATTATTATTATTTAAAAATATTTAATTAATAATGTTGAACCTACCAATATCTTATGAAAGTATCCTATGTCGGGTTTATGATTTATCTTACTTAAAAATTTTTGATCTAAGATTTAAATTCGCCAAAATCCTAAAATAATAAATCTTAAATAATAAATATTAGCTTTCTTAAAAAAGGTTTCTAAAATAAAATGACAACAATAAAAAGAAAAATGAAATAAATAAGACATTAATGTGATCATAATAATAATAACAATAATACACCTTATTCACAATACAATAAAAGAATCAAGGTAACATAAATAAATAATATTAAAATGTATGTAAGGGGAATGTGTAAATATATATAAATAGACATGAAAGTTAATAAAATGAAATAAGAATAAATAAAAATTATACAAGTGTAACTAAATATAAAATGTTAAAATAAAGCACATAGTTAACATTAAATATATAATGTATATGTGCAAGTGAAATAGAATATATAAATGTAAATTATTTATTAAAGATGGAAACAAAATGACATAGCTTGATTTTAGGATTAAAAGATAAAAAATGTGGAAGACAGAGGACTGATGTAGCAATTAATTTATCTTTAATTTTTGAATTCTAGATTATATTGAATGTTTAAATAAATAAAAGGGTTACAGATGTAAACAGGTCAGAGAGCGAGGGTGGTGTTGCAAAAAATAGGGCATTTTTTGTAACACCCCTATCCCGTAACCGTCGCCGGAATAGGTAAAGGGCATTACCAGACAGAAAGAACATCACAGATCAATACAGAATCACGGATATCAAATAATATTAATGCATAAGCAATTCAACAATTCATCCTTTATGGAGGTCTCCAAGACCTAAGACATACTTTTAGAAAAGGTCGGGACTAAACCGAACACATTTAGAATTTTCAGAACTTAGAAAAAATTTTCAATTCTGTTGAGGTCACACGCCTGTGGGATTAAGCCGTGTGCCTTACACGGGCACCAGACACGCCCATGAGGTCCAGCCGTGCCAAAACAGACTATACATACTGACTTTTACACACAGCCAACAGACACGACCGTGTGCCATGGCCATGTGATACTTAGTTGGCTACTGACTTAAGCCCGCGGCCATATGACACGCCCATGTGTCTTAACCGTGTGATCTTAAGAGGTTACTGCTGTGCATACACGGCCACAAGGCACGCTCGTGTTCCCTGACCGTGTGGCACAATGCAGGCTTGGTTTAAGCCAACTTGCCACCCCTTTTTGGGTCATTCCAACAAATAATATTAAACAACATTTATACCAAAATTTTCAGCTCATTCCATGCTCAAAACATGCTTCATTATAACTAATCATCATCATTCAATAACCTATTCAAATCCATACCAAAACACATTAAAAATCTTATTACAACAACATGCCAAAATGCTAATTTCTTAACTCACTTATGACACCTTCTAACTCATGCTTAAACTTACCATTTCCTCAATTTGGCATATTTCAAAATAACCACCACATACAAGGCCATATAACCATTACAAGCATACACAATTTGGCATCACAATTCATTTACCAAAACTAAACACAAACATACCATTTGCTAGCCAACTCTCATGGCATTACATATATGCGTATCAAAGCTTAAATACATAGACATTCTAGCCTATACATGCCATACTTAAAAATATTTACACTTTCAAAGGTACCAAAATGAGTTCGATAGTATGGTGACAATCCTCGACTATTCCTGAGCCTTTGTAGCTACGATAACTGTAAAATAGACATAAATCATACAGAGTATGCTACAAAGAGCTTAGTAAGCCAAATATAACTAGTCTAACTATTAAAGCATATAAAATAAAAGTCAATAGCAAGAACTCATAGTCACTTCACAGAGTAATTCATGAGCCTAACCATGCTCATTTGCTTGTATACATGTCATGTTTAATCTTCAATGATTTCGTACATACTTCGCATTCATTATTTCACAGAAACAGAGTCTTTCATATTCAAAAATTTAGTATGATACAAACGTACCTGTATAGATTATACATTTCATAAATTCATTCCCATATCTCGTACTCTATCATCAGACGGTTCAGAAATGATACAGATACTCATAAACGGGTATAATGACGATGTCCCAGACGTGGTCTTACATGTAATTCAGTATCAATGTCTCTGTCCCAAACAGGATCTTACACAAAATCAAATACGATGCTAATGTCCCAAACATGGTTTTACACGAAATTAGATACGATGCCGATGTCTCAGACATGGTCTTACACGAAATCGGATACGATGCTGATGTCCCAGAAATGGTCTTACATGTAGTCAGATACGATGCCAATGTCCTATACATGGTCTTACACGAAATCAGATACGATGCCACTATCCCAGACATGGTCTTACACGTAATCAGATATGATGCCAATGTCCCAGACATGGTCTTACACGAAATCAGATACGATGTAGATGTCTCAGACATGGTCTTACACGTAAATATCAAATCGAGGCCTGTGTCCTAGACACGGTCTTACATGATATCTCAGATCGATGTCAACGTCCCTTTAGAAACATACATAGCTTTTTAGATACTAGCATATTATTAGAATTTACTCAGAATTCATTCATTAGGCTCTCACTGTAACAGCCTAATTTTCAATGGAATCGGGAATAGAGATTTGAGATCACTAAATCCGACGGGTGAGTTGAAAATTTAATAAATTAATACCTATGAGTCAAATGTGAATATAAAAGCATTTTTGAATTAGTGAATTTGGTGATTTAAAAGAATTAAT
Organism: Gossypium hirsutum; assembly: GCF_007990345.1. Taxonomy (NCBI): domain Eukaryota; kingdom Viridiplantae; phylum Streptophyta; class Magnoliopsida; order Malvales; family Malvaceae; genus Gossypium; species Gossypium hirsutum. Next base: position 54,459,398 of record NC_053428.1, on the reverse strand, counting down.
TAGGTAAATTGGGTCGAGAATGAGGTATCGGGACCTCGACTTCATAAATCGAGCCATAAATATTTTTAGAAATATTTATGGAGTGTTGGTGAGGTAGTAATAAAATTTAGTTAGAAAATTTTGACGTTTGGGTGGTTAATTAAATAAAAATGACTAAATTGAAAAGGGTGTAAAAGTTGCTAAAAGGATTAAATAGCTCAATTGTTAAATGAGGAAGGATCTAAAGTGAAAATAAGCCCAAAGGAGATATTTTGGGCGGCAATAGCTGAGAAAAATCAGGAAATAGGTAAAATAAGGGCTAAATTGGAAAATTGACAAAATTGGCTAAATAAAAATGGGACTAAATTGGAATATCTAGAATTCTCTTCATTTCTCTTCATATTCATCAGCTGAAAAACAGCCATGGAAGAGGGTTCAAGCTGGTTTTCATACTCTAGCTTCATGTAAGTTTAATTCTTGATTTCTCCTTGAATTTTTTTATGTTTTTGGACTTTTACAATTGGGTCCAACTTACTATTTCATTAGTTTTTGATTCCATGTCTAATTTTTGAAGTTGTTATGGATGATTGCTGGAAGTATATGATGATTTGGCATGGAATTAGAGCTTTAAATTGTTTATATTCTGATTTTATTGAAAGAATTGAATAGAAAGTGAATGTTTGGGACCTAATTGTAAAAGAGTTTGAAGTTAGAGTTTTATGTGGAAATTTTGAATTTCAATAGTTATTAAATAACTTATAATGTCTAGAAAAAGTATTAATTGAGAAAATTATCTTAATTGAGGGGTTAATTGAGCAAGGACTGAATTGTATGAATTGTGAAATTTGGGGTAAAATGGAAATCAACATTTTGCACTAAAACTGTTTTGGGCAGCAGCAGTAGTTTAACTTTGAAAAATCTCCAAAAATTTTAGAAATCGAATTAGAGGATGAATAAAATATGAAATTAAATCTTATTGAGTCTAGTTTCTTATAAAAGAAATTATGTAAGCAATGGAATTGTAAATCATGAGATACAATAACTTTTGTGAGACAAGGTCAGAATGATTTCGGTTCCCCTATTCTGAATTTGGAAAATCATAAAAAATTGGATAAAAATAATTAGAGGCTTAAATTTATATGTTTAGAATCCTGAATGAGTCTATTTTCAAGATAAACAAACTAGGACATCATTCGAATCTTGTACGAGAAGATAATTAATTTTTAGTTAAGAAGGGTCGGAACTGTCAAACAGCAGAACAGGGGAGACTTCAATGAATAAACTGTATTAATTTTCCCAACCAAAAATTATGAAATTTTTATGGTAAAAAGACATATGAGTATAGTTTCTGGGAAAATTTATGGATCTTAATTTTAAGTTCTGTAGCTCAATATAAAAATAATTTAGTGACTATGACACAGATGGACAGCTTGAATATTCACATAAGTAGATAGTGAAAATTATAGATAATGTTACCTACAAGTGTGTTGTTTATACTAAGGATGTGGATAGAGAGGAGGAGGAAAATATACAAAAATATATGAATGACTCGTGTATAAATTGATCACATGCCCGATTATAATCGATAAGTGTTGGATTAGAAATGATATAATGTTTTATTTGGTATATTTATTATGAAATTATGATTATCGTTATAATACAAAAATTGAACTTGTGAGTTTATATGGCTAAATTTTAGTGATTATTTGTTAATTTTATGAATTTCATGATGTGTTATTTCATATGTATTGATGATAAAATCGTGAATAATGTAAAAGCATGAAAATTGAATAAATGATCAAATTGAGCATTTCAGTTCAGTGACAAGATGAAATGAAGGAAAAGACCATGGTTGGACCATGGCAACAAGTGATAAGTGGTAGCTTCGGCTACACTTATTTGATCAAGGAAAAGTGAAAGTGATAAGTGATAGCTTCGACTACACTTATCTGATCAATGACAAATGACAAGTGAGAAGTGGTAGCTTCAGCTACCTGATTAGTGAAAAGTGGTAGTTTCTGCTACGTGATCAGTGAAAAGTGGTAGCTTCGGCTACCTGATCAGTGAAAAATGGTAGCTCCGGCTACCTGATCAGTGAATAGTGGTAGCTTCGGCTACAAGTGACAAGTGACAAGTGATTTCCGTATAAGACCATATCTGGGATATGGCATCGGTGTGATATATGCTACTGTATAAGACCATATCTAGGATATGGCATCAGTGAGATATGTGATTCGTGTAAGACCATAGCTGGGCTATGGCATCGATATATGAATATGTGTAAGACCATAGCTGGGCTATGGCATCATTATGTGAAGATGTGTAAGACCATAGTTGAACTATGGCATCAAGAAAATGAAGTACTCAATTCCGTAAGACGTTCACTAATTTGACAAAGTTTGGTAAGTGTTACATGGAATTATGTGATACAAGGAAGTACGAGTTGATAAGATACGAGTATAGAACTTGGTTGATAAATGAATTCATTTGTGATTATATAATTATTCATCTTGAATGTACTGTCCATATGTATTGATAATTCAAATGTTTTAATGAATAAAATTCCGATATGGAATAAATTGAACAACAGACAAATAATTATGAAATTGAACTCGGAATTCATGAAAATGACGGTTATTGATATATGGAGACATGAGACATTGATATATGAATATGGAAAATGTTTGATAAATGTGTTTATTCATAATTATAGAATTATATACCTCATGTGTACTATTTGCATAAAGATGATATTTCAAATACTTTGGTTATTTAAGCTTAAATATGAAATAGTCTGAAATCAAGATAAGTTGTTATGAAAATATATTTAGATTACAAAGGTATAGCTGATATATGTTGTATGATTTCATAACGTGAAATTGTGTATATATATGAGAAATTGAATGAGAATTAAGCCCATACACGTTTCTTGTTATTTATATGAAGTGTACGACTGACAAGGGTGATGAAGTTATAAACAGAGAGTTACACGGGTTGAAAACACGAGCGTGTGACTTTCCAAAGTGTGAAAATTTTCTAAGTGTTGCAAAAGTTTCATATGTTTACGGTTTGGTCCCGAACCACCCTAAATGTATGTTTTGGGCCCCGTAGGCCCATATAAGGGACGTTAAACATATGTATGAAAGTTTTTAATTTAGAAAAAAAAATTATGGCTGATTTTTTTTACATGATTGATCATATTAAATTTGGTAATGCCTCGTACCCTATTCTAGGCTTGGAATACAAGTAGGGGGTGTTACACTCACAGCCGTCCAATACAGATTATAACTAGTATATACAACATTCAATCAATTTAACACGTAATTGTATTTTGACTTACCTCGTATGAATTTCAGACGGAAACGAGTCAACTATTCAACTATTTTGGACTTCCCTCGATCTAAGTCCGATTTTCTTTGTTCTTTATCTAATACAATTCAAATTCAACCATCCAACCATTCATTTTATTCAAAATAATCCATGAACACATATTTAGGGCACTTTGCATTTTAGCCTTTACATTATCACACTTTGACAATTTAGTCCATTTTCCACAAAATCACAAATATGAAAAATTCACCAAGACTATAGCTTGGCCGAATATACATAGCTTCTATACAAGCCCAAATAACACATTTAATTCATAATTTAGTCCTTCAAAACCTCATTTTCACAAATTATCCCAAATATCTCTATTCTATCAAAAATTCAAGAACAAACATGACAATCTCACATATATCTTTCATAATCCATATAAAAACATTACAAAGCTCATATAATCATTAATGGCACATTTCATAATCTTTAACAGAAACAGAAATTCAAACATGGGTTTTTAAGAACACGAAGCAACGATCACAGAAACGTAGAAATTATCAAAAACAGATGAAAATTCATACCTTAATCAAGCTCAACAATGGCCGAAACTTTGAAAACCTTATTCTTTCTCTTTTCTTTTAACATTCGGCTATCCCAAAATTAACATGCATGGCTTTTATTCATCTTATGTTTTATACAATATAATTTAATAATTATTTTACAATAATATCCTTTATAATATAATAACTAACATATATATATCAAGGTTACAACCGTCCACCACTAACCCCAATGACATTATTGCAACATTCATTCATCATGGATGCAGAAAATAATATTAAAATATATTTCGGACTCAGATTTGTGGTCTCGAAACTACTATTCCGACTGGGGTCTAAACCGAGCTGTTACATTTTTTGTTAATTTAAAAAGTAAGGAGTGAGAATAAATTACTCATTTTTGGCACCTATAAATGAAAAAAAAAACTATTCATTCTTTCATTTTAACCTAATTGTTTTTCAAAAAAAAAACAACCTCTTCCTCTTCCTCTTCCAACTTCTATGTTGGCCATGGCTCCACCACAGGAGAGCCCAACGGCCCTCCGGCCTCTAGTGGTGGGCCGCCGCGTACGGTGGCTAAATTTTTTTTTTACAAAATCAAAATTTTATTTTAAAAAATCATTACTTTTCGTAAAAATCAAAACCTTATTTCGAAATAGTTAAACGAATCAAAACTTTTTTTTAAAAATTTAAACTTTCCTTTAAAATGACTTTAAAAAAAATGCAGATTTTTATTTTTCAAAATCTAAACTTTCTCCTTTTTTTAAAAAAAAAATTATTTTTCTTAAAGATTAAAGTTTTTATTTTGAAGTAGTTAAAAAAAATCAAAACTTTGTTTTAAAATTTTAAACTTTCCATTAAAATAACTAAAAAAATAGATTTTTATTTTTCAAAATCTAAACTTTCTCTTTTAAAAAAAACACTATTTTTCTTAAATATTAAAGCTTTTACTTTGAAATAGTTGAAAAAAATCAAAACTTTGTTTTAAAATATTAAACTTTCCTTTAAAATAATTTAAAAAAAACATATTTTTATTTTTTTCAAAATCTAAACTTTCTCCCTTTTTTAAAAAAAACACTATTTTTCCCAAAATCAAGCTTTTTTTAAAAAAGGAAACTGTTATTTTAACAAGGAGAGGGAAAAGTCGGGATTTTTGTGGGCTCCTAGGGGCGGAGGACCGACGGTCAGTGACATCCCCTTCATCGGAACCCAAAATCTGATCCCTCATGACATGCCTATGGCCAAAAATAAAGATAGAAGAAAAGAAAAAAAAAGAAATAGAATGCTTGTAATTATTGTGTTTTTTCTTTTTACCTTTTTTGTTTTAGAACAAAAATAATGAAAAGCCTCCCCTTTTGATTTCATTTCATGTTTATATATTGTTTTTTTAATCTTGCTTATTTGTAAAAAATGATAATAATAGTATATAATAATAGTAATAGTAGTGATGATAGTAATAATAATTTGGGCCTTTGACAAGCCCAAAAAGGAAAGAAGAAAAAAAAAAGAAAAGAAAAATAAAGGTCTCAAATAGACCAAAACCAGGTGGGCTTAGATCGTCCCAAGAGAGAACAAAATTTAAATGGGCCCCTAATTGGGGAAATTTTAGTTCATGAGGAGTTGTTGTGGTTTCAAAAATCCAGAGTAGAATGGTTAAAAGATGGGGATAGGAATACATCCTATTTTCATAGTCATATGTTGGTAGGACGGAAATAGAATAAAGTCGAGGGTCTTCTGGTGGATAATGAATGGTGTTTTGAGGAGTATGTGTTGAAACAACATGTGGTGCAATTCTTTAAGGAACTCTATACCATGGACTATGTGATTAGTGATGTTTTCCTTTATCGAGGTAAATTTCCTGTGTTTTCTTGTGATGAGACGAAGGCTCTTATTTCAGTGGTTTCAGATGAGGAAGTATGTAGAGCAGTGTTTAGTATGGCTCTTTTAAAGGCCCCCGATGCGGATGGATTTCAAGCTAGTTTCTTTCAGACTCAATGGGAGATTATAGGACCATCGGTATGTTCTTTTGTGAGACACAGTTTGGGTGGGCTGTAGTTGGATTTGAAATTAAACATAACGTTATTGGTTCTTATCTTGAAGACACCAAATCCGAAGAAAATTAATCAATTTTGGCCTATAAGCTTGTGTTCAATATTGTATAAGATTCTTATGAAAACGATTGTTAACAGAATGCAACTTTTGATGGTGAAATTGATAAGTCAGAACCAATCAAGCTTTATTCCAAGCAGAGATATTGTCGATAATATTATAGTGGCGCAAGAAGTGGTACACTCTTTGAGGAACTTTTCTAGGAAACAAATATGGTATGATCATGAAGATAGACCTCGAAAAGGCTTATGATAGAATCAGCTGGGATTTTCTACGAGATACTTTGTTAACGGTAGGAATTCCTGAACAGTTAATTAATGTCATATTGCATTGCGTTTCTTCTACTTCACTCTAGGTATTATGGAATGGGGCTCTTACTGACGTTTTCCAATTGTCACGTGGTATAAGGTAGAGTGACCCTTTATCGCCTATCTTTTTGTTCTTTGCATGGAGAGGCTTGGGCACCTTATTGATGAGGTGATCGTGAATGGAAGTTGAAAGCCTTTATTTCTCTCAAGAAGAGGGCCCGCTTTGTCTTATGTTTTCTTTGTTGATAACTTATATTGTTCTGTGAAGCTAGTAGGGATCAAGTTGTTGTGGTGAGTAGTATACTGGAAACTTTCTGTTACTTTTCTAGGCAGAAAGTTAACAAGTCCAAGTCGTAGGTGTTTTTCTCCTCTAATTCTCCTAGTTCGGTTATTGAGGTGATTTGCGAGAGTGTGGGATTCAGCCCAGTGGATGATCTTGGATGTTACCTTGGTATGCCATTGTTTCATAACAGGGTTACTGTGCAATTGTTTCATAGCAGAGTTACTGTGCATCCTTTCAACTTTATTGTAAGCAAGGTTAGGCAAAAACTGTCTAGATGGGATGCGAGGAAACTTTCGCTAGTAGGACGAATAACTTTGGTTCAGTCAGTTCTTCTTGCTATTCCTAACTACTTTATGTTTACTATTCGGGTGCCTCTTTCTGTATGCAATGAAATTGAAGGACTTGCTCGTAATTTCATCTGGGGAACAACTAATAATACGAGGAAAATTACGCTTCTTTCTTGGAAAGATTGTTGTCGGCTTTTGGATAGTGGTGGACTAGGTTTGCAAAAATTATGTGATCAGAACAAGATTTTCTTAATGAAGCTTGGTTACGATCTGCTTGCGAATACTAAGCCTCTATAGGTTCAGGTATTAAGGAAGAAATATAATATACAAGGGGCACTTCCAACCTCTATCTCTTGAAGCAATTGTTCATTCATATGAAAGTTATTAACACGGGTTAGGCTAGAAGTTATGGGTAATGTTTTTTGGTCAATTGGCGATGGTCGTATGATGAATTTTTTGAATGATGTATGGGTTAGGCAGATGGGTCCGTTACGAGATATTCTTAGAGGATCAAATCAACCTGATAATACATTGCACATTTGTGACTTAATGACTGAGAATGGTCTTTGGGATTAGGATTGTCTTACTAATCTCGTTCTATTCCCCATTATTCAACAGATCGCAGCGATCATACTCCCATCTGATGCTGCAGGACAAATTGCTTGGCTTGGAAATGAATGGAAAAGGATGGTTCTCATCATTTATGACTTATAAGAATCTCTTTAGTCGAGTTTCTAATGATGCTGCTATTTAGAAGATGATTTGGAGACTTACGGCGTCTCAAAGGGTACGTGGTTTCTTATGGATTTTATGGCATGATAGATTATTGATAAATAATGAGAGAAGACATAAGCATATGACAAAGGATGGTCTTTGTCCTTTGTGTACGGATAGTTTGGAGACAGGGATTCATGCTTTTCGGGATTGCATTTTTTGTAAGACTTTATGGCGAATAGTGGTTTCCCGGTAAGCCCGTAATATTTTCTTTTCTTTGCCAATGAAGGAATAGTTAGTTTGGAACTTGCAGGATAAAGGTAATCTTCACTGTGGAGAAATGGAGTGGCAAATACTGTTTGTAATCTTGTGTTGGCTACTTTGGAATAATAGAAAGAAGTGTGTGTTCTCTAATAGTCACAGGAATATTAGAGCTATTGTGGATACCAGCTACATGTGGACTAGGAGTTATCAGGATTTGGATGTGCAGATGAAATCTTTAGGGACCATGGGAGTGTTTCGAGTTGGACTCCTCTTGTAACGAGTTGGATAAAACTCAATTCAGATGGGCTGTGTCGAATTTAGAACGAAGGGTTTCTATTGGGGGTGTTCTTAGAGATTCAAATGCAAATTAGTTATAGGGATATGCGATGAGTTTTGATAACGAGTCAGTCTTTAAAGTTGAAACAAGAGTGATGTTGGAAGGATTATTCTTAGCTTGGGATAAAAGGTTTCTGAAAGTTGAAGTTGAGTGTGATACTGCTTTGTTGGTTGAATTACTTTTGTCTGGTGGAGGAGCTAGTTGTAGTTTAGTGGAACTACGGCTGTTACATCAAGTTTTGTGTTGGAAATGGGAGATTCGTATCCGACATATCCCTGAGAACTCTTAATGGTGTAGCTGATCACATGACTAAATGTGTTGATATAGGTAGTTCTTTGATACGTTCATTTAGGTCCCCACTGGCTTCAGTTATGAACTTGTCGGGAAGAGATCGCAACATATCTATTTCCTCTTAATTATGGTTTTATCTAATGTAATCGCTTAATCCTATCCTTTCCTGCTAAAAAACAAACCTTTGAATAAGAAAATTTTCTTTAATTTTATTTGGAACTAACATTATTAGATCATCAAAATTCAACAAATTTCAATAATGATTATCATACTCTAGATAATTAAGCCCCCAATTGTTTGGAATGAATAACAGACGTAGGGCCTCAGCTTGCTTAGATGTAAAACAATAAAATCATTATATGAAACCCACTTGCCCCAAATCAAAATCAGTCCACCAATTCAATACACTTCAACAAGGACAGGTGTTATCATAGCAAACTTATGGGGTTTTAAATTTCCGGATCACACAATCATTTAACTATTAAATTTTTTTTAAATAGTTATAATTTAATCACTCATATTATATAATTTGATAATTTTAATAATTTATGTTAAAGTCACAATCAATAAATTAACGTGATAGTTGAAAAACTAATATAATAATAAATTTAATATTACCTTTTACATATTATATTAATTTAATTATAATTTTAAAAAATAATCCTCAAAATAAAAATAATTTTAATTTAATCTTAATTTTAAAAAATTTAAAAACTATATATATATTATTTTAAAAATATAATAATAAATTTAAATTTTATATTAATATTAATATTAAATAAAACAAGAATCCCCATCCCTCTCCTTCTCTTCCTCCCCCACCGGACCTCCCATTTTTTAAACCATCCAAAATGCCTCTGCTGCTCTCTTTATCTCTAATTTCCCATTTTTTTTTATCTTCTTTGTTTCTTCTAAATAAACACAAAATAAAAATTAAAAAAAAATCTTCCAAAAATTTATTTCAATTTAATTTTTGGAATAAAAAGAGCAGCAACTTTTCATCCCTTGAATGGGGTGAGGGAGTGAGTACGATGGTGGGAGAGGTGGGATGGGAAAGAAAAGAAAAATTAAAATGATCCAACTGTTTAAATAGTAAAATTTTTTAGTTTAAATATAAAATAAAAAAAATTATAATTGGAAAAGTGTACCTATTTATATTTATTGAAAAGGAAAAGGGAAAGTGGACACGTGGTGAAGTCTAAAACCCCAAGATACAGAAGTAAAAGATTATCCATATAAAAATGGAACCCTATTAAAAAGGAGGGTCTCAAATTAATAAATTAAGATCACCGTCCAGAATTTAGACGTGTTTTACAGGAATCTTCCGTTTCTGGGGGTTGATTATTCTGAAGACCAAGCTCGTTGCCGCCTTTAAATTAATTGCGTGTTTCATGTGCTTCAACTGTTTTGTCGCTTAACTTCTATAATTCTGAAGCAAAAGCAAAAAGCTTTCAACTCACAATTTCCTATTGCCTAAACTACTGATTTTTTTTCACGTGGAATCTCAACTGGAATGAATATTCTTGTCGCCAGATTCACATTGTAAGTTGAACCCATTTTTCTCTCTTTTTTTCTTTAAATTAATTTTTCATTGCCAGTGTTGTTAGATTTCTACGCCTTTATCTTTTTATCAGAACATTTTAGGCTGGCCTGGGAATTTGGATTTCAGATTTTAAAATGGTGCAAATTCGATGATAAAAACTTATAATAAATATAATTTGTCGATTTTTGGAGTGGTGAATTTGAAATACATGTAGATAATTATGATCTTGAATTTCATATTTTCATAGTTTATATAACAAATGAAATTTGAATTCAAATATTCAATTTCTTGTTTCAAAACATACTATTTGATGGATTGCGGTTGTAGTTGATCTTGGATTTTGCTGAGAACCAGTTACTGCTAAGAAATTGTCGTAGTTTCATTTATGCATAAATCTTTTATGTGGCATTTTTTTAGGAGATTAGCTTTGTTTGATTAATTGTTTCAAGGGTTTGTATTTGGGGATTATTGTTGGTTGAATTTGATTGCGGGAGTCTTTCCAAGGTTTCCTTGTAAACGTATACTTTCTTTGAGACGTGTACTTTCAGTTAACCAGCTGATGAAAAGCTATATTGCCATGACTCTTATTTTTTATTAAACCATGTTTGTCACCCGAATTTGTCGCATATTTAGACACTGGTAGAGTGTATAGATCCTCATAAGATCTTCTAAATACATGAAAATCTTGGAAAACTATTGAACATATTTGTATTGGATGTATACTCACGTCCGACGGTCACACCAAATCCAAGTAATATAGATGAAATTAAAGATACTTTGTAATGTTTTTGATCCAACCTGAACACTGAATCCAAATATGATTTCTTACTTATGTTTATGTCCGAAGGTCCTAGGTTACAGATACAACACATAAATCCTAAAGAGTGTAGCGTGTGTGATTTGCTAGTTTAACTAAGGATCTGTTTTTTCTTATCTTTGGTAAATAGGATCTATTTTGCTCCGACTCTTTTAACTTTTGTTGAAATATTGATATCCGTGTCGGACATAATTTTGGTGATGAGAATGATGATATGATCCTCCAAAGACCTCCCAAATAAATGGAACAATGTAGAGAAAATGAATATCATGTGTCTAGGACACATACTTGTCCATCACTCTCACCTGAATCCGAGTAACATAGCATAGAATGACAATTTTACATTTAACCTTGATAGATAAGCTTTTGTTCTATGTATACCTTTCATCCTGTACTTAGTTGCATTCAAGAAATTGATACCTAAGTGCCTTTGTTACTCTGACTCGGATAAAGGTGCATTCAGTTTTTTCTTTATGAAGTCTTGAGGGATTGTATTTCCATACCCATATCCAAAAATGTGCCAAATATGGGTATTTTAAGAAAAATGAAGCGGCAGAGTAACAAAACTAAGTGCTATCCGCTGTTCCACCGAAAATTTCAGAATCTTTGGAAGGAGAACTTTTATTTTTTTATTTTTGAAAAAAGAACATAGTTTTTAATTGGTAATGGATTAACATTCTTATTAATGTTCAGATTTCACAGATGAGAATGGAAGGGAAAAGAATAAGCTTAGATACTCCGAGGAATGGAAAATCCAAGGTTCTTGATCCAGCATTTTCTGCTTTTTTAGTTCAACTTCCGAGCAAACTTCAAAACTGCCTTAAGGTTAGTCATATCTCTTATTTAACGGATGCCATGCTGATAGATCAGTTTTTCTTTATTAGACTTTGATTGAAAAATTCCTTTTTTTTTTGTTTCTTACAGTCACAGCTCAAGAGATTAGCCAAAGATGGTGCCAGAATAAAACCGTTGAACTCTTCTCTTGAGAAGAAGAACGGTTCATCTTCCGGATTGCAGATCAATCTAGAGAAACAATTGCAAGCTTGGAGAGAAAATCCTTCATGGGTTAATCCACCTCCAGAAATAGAGGTAGGGAGTTATTGGGAAATTTTATGGTTTCATTATGAAGAATGCTGCTAGTCTCATCCTCTGTCCATAACATGGTGTCTGGACATAGGTATTGGGATATGATCCTCCAAAGATTCTCCAATTACACAAACCTGCTCACATCCGAGTTTGAGTAACAAAGCATGATACTTTTGTAGTACCATTTCATTCGTAAAAGCGACATTGAAGTAAAACCTTTGTTTCTAATAATAAAAGATAATTATATAACCAATGTTTACACCACATTGCTGTTACTTACTTTCTTGGGCTTCATTGGATTTTTTATCCTGAGAATCGATCAGTTTGCTAAGTACTAAAATTCTAATGCTCGGCAGGTCAGTGTAGCAAAAGGTTCCCTTTGCTACCTTAAGGCAACAATCGATGTCGGGTTGCCCCCTGATGCTGTGTATAATATTGTCACTGATCCTGATAACCGGAGAGTTTTCAAAAACGTTAAGGTGAGTGTACTAGTTTCAACCACAATAATAAATCAGAAGTTTTGTATCATGTTACAATTACCCATGTTGCTTCTACTCTTTATTTTTCCCAAATCACCCATGTTTGACAAGTTTTCAGATGTGGGTACGAGGATATGATCCTCAAAAGACCCTTCAGTGCATGAAAGAATTTGAAACACACTCAAGTCCAAGTAACATAGCAACTATCCTTATGAGGGAATGACATCCCCATAGCTTCAATGTTTCGAGCAGTTTCAGAAGTTTTGGTTTTTAGATTTTTCGACCTGATCTTTGGTTTCAGGAAGTGATGTCAAGAAAGGTTTTAATCGATGAAGGTCAAAGACAGGTGGTTGAAGTGGAACAAGCAGCTTGGTGGAGATTCCTTTGGTGGTCAGGAACCATCTCAGTTCATGTTCTAGTGGATCAAAACAGAGAAGATTACTCGGTATGGATTTGTTTTTCCCAGATTATTTGCTTTTCATGTTTCTCGAAAGTACCCGTCTCCGAGGCAAAGTGTCTAAGTGACACGATTATGGAGATATGATTCTTCAAGAATTCCTTAAATACACAGAAAACCTATATCTGACTAAAGACCCGAGTCCAAATAAAACTTATCTTGGTTGGATTACTCAATGCATAAGTTTGCAAAAAGATCGCGCATGTGTTACTAGTGGTTAACTCTTAGTTCTAATGATCATGGTTAACAGATGAGGTTCAGGCAAATGAGCACCGGATTCATGAAAAAATTCGAAGGTTACTGGCGAGTCGAACCTTTTTTTGTCGATGAGAAAACCTGTTTTCCTTTCAAACCTAAAACATGGGCGGAGTATTGTTCGTGTACTGGAGGTAAAGGAAGGATTGGATCAAAGGTGAGCTTAGACCAACTAATTCAACCAGCCATTGCACCTCCTCCGCCCATTTCATGGTATCTAAGTGGAATACCTGCAAAAACCACTGAGATGCTTATAAATGATCTACTTGCCGAGGCCGACAGACTCAAGGGCGGCCGTGACTCGGAAATTTCAGAGGAGCTTCGGTTATTGAAGGACATAGGTGGACACCATCACCAACTCGAGCAGGTCCCTGACATTAAAGAAAGATGGAAGTCACATAGGAGAAACAGGAAGCTATCGCGGCATCGTAGGAAGCTGTTGACGGAGGAATCCTCGAGTTCTTAATTTGTTCGAATTCCTTAGTATTTTTTATATGAAATTTGTTCAACAATATTGTAATCATATTTCCATTTTAACTTAATCTCAGTTTTAAATTACTTATGGATAGACATGTTAATGGGCTAAGTAACTCGTCCAAGTTTAAAGACTCCTTGAGAGAGTTTGGACAATAATATTATGTTTGAAAAATAAGCATAAGTAAAAATATAGCCCTATTTAAAGTATGGGTCAGAATTTGACTTAAATATTCAAAGTTCAAGTTCGATCCATATTTTAGTTTATAATGTTTTATATTATTGTATTTTTATATATTATGTAATTTATAACTCATAAAAATTAAATCTATAATATTATTATAATATAAACATTAAAAAATATTAAGATGATCGTATATAAGATTTTAATTAATAGATATATATATAATTATTAAATATTAAATTAAAAATAATAAATATATTTTTAAAATTTATTTAAAAAATTAATATGATCGTTTTTAAAATGAATTTGAATTGGATTGCGTCAAGTCTAAATAAATATAAAATGTGTAAATATTATTTTCAGATTCAGTCTATGATCATATGTACTTATGAATAAAGAGATAGATATCTCTACTTATAATAAATTATAAAATATATAATAAAAATTATAAAAATTATTTAAGTATAAATTAATATATATGTTCGATGATTTAGATGGAGATGAAATGAATTTTTTTTTTTTACATAAGTCAATTCCAAAATCAGACATATATATAAAAGGATGATTAGGGCCAAGTAAAGGAGGTATCCATGTCCATAACTTTCCTTGGCTGCTCCTTTGACTGCCTTTATTATTTGTTTGTTGCCTTGTCTCACCATGACAGTAACAAAATCCTACATCAAAATCTGAATATCATTGAACTCTGGGGTAATCTTATAGTTCATCGTTGATTTTCCTTCGATAATATTGCTCAATTTCTTTTCCCTGTTTATTAACCTACACTGTCAAATTTCTTACTCTAAGCGTATAAATTATAATTGTACGAACAAGAACAATTCTAGCTTGAAATTGTGGTTGTGGGTAATGTAAAGAAATCTCATATTAGTTCTAGATAGGTTAATGAAAGGGTTTAAATATAGTCTTATTCCTTATCTCTGTTATATAATTGGGCTAAATGCCTAATATACTTGTGCCGTTGCCTTTGATTTGTGTTTATGTTTATTTTTGAATAAAATTTTTATATTATATTTCAAAAAATAAAGAAAAATCTGATCAACGGAAAATATCTTTTTCTTAAAACTATTTTCTGCCAATTTTACCTTTTTATCCCTACATTTTTACTATTTTGCCCTTCAACTAATAGTATAAATAGGAGGCTATCTTCCTCATATTTCACACAACAAAAACGTAACTTCTATCATTCTTCTCGTCTACCTTATTCTTTTTTCTCTAAGAGCTTTGTTATTTTACTAAAAATTACATTAGAAAAAGTTTTGTCTAGGAGTTTGGGTTTTAAGTAGGTATGACCCCTCCAAACTTTCTTGGAAATTGATTCTAGTGTGGTTTTTTCAGCCAAATTTTTCGACCACCTTTAAACTTATGTTGATCTTATTTCTCATAAATTTAAAAAAGAGCAATATCAATTAAGTTTCATCTTCCCTTATTCGAGTGTACGAATTTGGAAACATTGTGTTAACCTTAAGAGCGTGTCCATTTTCGATTACACCAATCAGGGCGAAATTGCTTCTAAGGTAGTGGTTTTTCACGGCACAATATTTATTTATTTATTTTCCCTTTATTATTTGTACCTGTCAGTGCTAATGTCTTTGTTCTGCATAGTAATTTCCAACAATTTAGAAGCGATACTTACTACTGTAGAAACAATGTCTCTCGTCGTTAACAACTACATCCCTGATCTATCCAAACTCAAACCACTAGTGCACCTAATTGAAGATCCATATGAGGTGATCGCCGCTATGGTCTCTAAGGTCAACCTGGTAGAAAATGACACAAGTGGATAGTAGACACATGTGCTTCTAAACATTTCTGCGCCAATAGAGAGGTGTTCACCAAATTTGAGAATGTAGTTGAAGGTGATCAAGTCTATATGGGTAATTCAAGCAATTCAGAAGTACTCGGTAAAGGAAAGATTTTACTTAAGCTTACTTCTGGCAAAATACTTGCTTTAAATAATGTTTTGTGTGTTCATGCTTTACGTAGAAACTTGATTAGTTGTGGACTTCTGAATAAGAAAAATATTAAACTAGTATTTGAATCTGAAAAACTTGTACTTTCTTATAATGGAAACTATATAAGAAAAGGTTTCCTAAGTGGAAGGTTGTTTGTGATTGAGACTGTATCTAATACTTCTACTTCTGCTTACACTATTGAGTCTCTCGATATGTCACATGCTAGATTAGGACACGTGAACTTTTACTCTTATAAAATGCTTACAAAGATGAAATTGCTTCCTAATCTAGATAACAACAACGTTATAAATGTGAAATCTATGTTGAATCAAAGCATACAAGACCTCACTCCAAACCTGTTGACGATGGGAAGACTGTACTTTTAGAGTTAATTCATACAGATCTAACAGACTTTAGAAACACAGAGAGTAAAGGAGAAAAATGCTACATATTACCTTTGTAGATGATTTTTCTAGATACACAAAGGTTTATCTCTTATGGTCAAAAGATGAAGCTGATAAATCCTTTCTTCTTTATAAAATAGAAGTATGGTCAAATAAGCCTCACTCACTGGTATCTGAGCAATTTTTCCTGTTGCTTTTATAGAACTCCCCTCTTGTATCATCAAACTGTCACCCATTAATACAACACCAACATTATTTGATTCCAAATTTAGGCAATGCCTATGGTACCCTCTTCAAATTCTACTAATTCACCTGCCATTACTTCATCAAGACCATGAATACGAGCAATGCCGTCTCCCACTTAAAGGACGGTACCAGTATTTACAATCTTTACTTCTCTATTATATTGCTCAATACGTTCACAAATAATATTACTAATTTCGTCGGCTCTAATAGTTACCATGAGTATTTCCTAATTATTTTTTGGAAGAAAAAAAATAATGCCTACAATCTACAATAAAGTAAAAGGTAAAAAAAATGGCTAATCAGTTATTTCTTTCATCACCCCAAACAAGCCAATATTAGCGCTAATGGTGCATAAATGTAACTCGTTGTTTAAAGAACTATTCAGAGTTCCTAGAGCTCCTTGTAAAGCTTGTTGGAAAGCCCGTTGTCGGACTTGATTAATCGCTCTTTGTTGTTCAAAATAAATGGTTTCATTTTTGTAATTTTCTAATTGTTCCAAAATCTTATAAGTTGAATTAATCAAATTCAATTTTTCTCGTTCTATCTCAGAGTATCCATTCACTCGAAACTGATCCGCCTCTATTTCTACTTTCCGTAAGCGGGCCCTGGCCTTTTCCAGCCGTTCAATAGCCCCCCGCGTAGTTTTTCTGAATTTCGAATAGTATTCAAGATCCGCTCTTTTCGATTATCTAATAAATCACTTAATGAAAGTATATTATCTTTCTATTCATTTTTTTTATTTCAAAAATTCCATGATCCCTTCCCGAACCAAACATAAACCTTTCGATTCATTTGGCTCTCACGCTCAATTATTTCTTATTTATTGGGAATTAATTCCCAATATCTTTTTTGGAGAATAAAATGAGTTAGATCTGATAGAAGAGATGAATATAGCACTAATTTCCTAAAAGAAATATGTGAGAAACATAGCATAATACATGAGACCACTGCCCCTTAAACTTCACAACAAAATGACATAGCTGAAAGAAAGAATAGAACTTTAAAAGAAATGACAAATGCCTTACTTCTAAGAACTAGCTTGCTTGACAATATGTGGGTGAGCCGTACTTTCTGCAAAACATATTCTTAATAGGGTGTCTCATAAAAAATTTGACTGCACCTCATATGAATTATGAAAATTTTATGCCTTTAATCTACAATACTTGGGGGTGCTTATCTAAAGTAGGTCTACCTGTTTTTAAAAAGAACACCATTGGGTCTAAAAATTTTGATACAGTTTTTATTAGTAATGCTTTAAACAATGTGTCATATAGATTTATGTCCTTGCGTGATCATCTTATTTGTAAATCTAGAAAAATTATTTTCTTCAAAAAAAATTCCTTTAAAAAAATATGTTATAATGTGTGAAAACTAAATTTTGCCCGGGCCCATTACAATAATAAACAAGAAATATAAAGCCCAAATTTTGTGAACCCCATCCAAAAAAACAAACTAAACCCAACCTTACAGCCAAACCCCAAACTAAAATAAGCCCAAAATGGCCCAAACCTAAACTAGTTCCACCATTTGAGAAACCCTAGCAGTAGTGTGTGCCGCTACCCATGTGCGCCGTACACTGCTCCAGCACGCACGCCGCTCGAAGTTCTCCTCCATCAACACCTGTAAATAAGCAACAGAGAGGGAACAGTGACAAGGCAACACGCAAATAGTACAAAAAGCAAGACAAAATAGTAGCAAAGGCAGTAAAAACAAAGAAATATGTATTTTTAAACAATGCAAAAATGGCTATAAAGGCCCAAGGATAGTTTGTATTCGAAAGAAGGATTTCGGAGAGGGGTTTTCTTTTTTTTTAAATACAAAAAAAAAAGATTGTAACACAGATATTAGAAATCGAAACACAAACAAGCAAATCGAAAGAAAGGTTGGAAATTAAATGGTGTTCTTGGTTCTTTTGATTTTGATTTTTTTTTCTACTGTATTTTCTTTTATTTTTTTCTTTCTCTTCGCGAATCTGTTTAAGAAAAAACTAAGAAGGAAGGAAAAATGGTCACTTGAATCCCTTCGAGCTTGCCGTCGGAGTGATTTCTCCGTCGTTGTAATCGGGTTCGACAAAGGGACAGAGAACTCCTTTTCTCCTCGTTCTTTGGTTGCTGAAGGTTTAGCCTTCAAAAGGGACTTTGAAGACAGAGCTTAAAGGCTCGTTCTCCGCAACGCCGGCCACCGGCCATGGCAGCGGTTAAGTGAGTAGGAAATGGCTTGTCGGCTGAAAAGAAAGAGAAGAGATAGGGAGTCTGAGAGTATTAGGTTTTTTTTTTAGAAAAAAATAAAACAGAAATAAAGGTTAAAATGGTTTTAAAATAAAGGTTTGATTTAAATAGTAAAAATAAAACAACGCCGTTTGGGTAAAGGCAGGGGTCTGTGTGCCTAAAATGGGTAATTTGCGTGGCTAGTCCCTTCTATTTGTGCTGCCTTTTAATTAAACCCTATTCTGTTTCTTTCGTTTTTACCCTGAAATTTGTGCGTCATCTCAATTCAGTCCGCGCTAGAATACTGTGTTTTGGTATTTGGGATAATTTTGTTTTTAATCCCCTTTGGTTGGCGTGCATCGAATTTTGGTCCTCAGTATAGTTTTAATAATTTTAGTTGTTTGTAAATTATTCCTGCGATTTTATTTTTATTTCAATGGAGTATTTTTTTATTATTTTTTATTTTTTCTTTCTCTTGTAATTCTTTTGTTTTCTTTAAAATTTATTTATTATTCATCATTATCTTGAGATTATTTTACTGATTTTGTATTGTTCTATTTTGTCATTTTATACTTTTGTTTATATATATATATATATTAAAAGAGATTGTTTTATTTTATAATTTGTCCATTTTAAAATTCTCTTTTATATGATTCTATGTTTTAAAGATTAATATGATATTTATTTTCACACATTGATATTTATATATATATATACATAATTTAATTGAATTACTTATTTAAATTCCTTTGCAAACATGTTTATATTTTTTTCCCTTTAAATCTATTTATGTATACCATTTGTTTCTCAATTTTAAATTATACTTTTTTTTATTTCAAACACTTGCCTATATTATTATTATTTTTTATACAATGTTTATATTAAGTTTTATGCTTTATGTATCTTATTAATTGTTGGTAAATAAATCTTGCTTCAAATTATTTTGTATAATCATTGATTTTATATTATATAGTATGTCATTCGTATATTCTTTTGTATATTCTTATATGGTTGCTTTATATAATTTATTTATCTTATACCTACATATGTATACATTATTTATTTCAAATATCTCTTTTACATATTATTTATCTTAAACCCTTTTATATATTATTTATTTTAAACTATTTGATTTATTTACTTTTTATATACTACCATGAAACTGTTTTATGTTGTTTATTTTTAAATTGTTTTAAATACCAATTATTCTAATGGCTTCATATATTATTTATTACCTTTTTCACCGTTATATACATTATTTTATTTTAAATTGTTTCACATACATTATTTATTTTAGATTTTTATATCTCGTTTCTTGTATATACTATTTATGTTAAATAGATCTAAATTATTTATTTTTATATACATTTGTGCATTTTAAACCCTTTTCGTATTATTTATTTTAAAATTTGCTTTTTCTCTCACACATTATTTATTTTAACTATATATATGTTGTCTACTTCGAATTGTTGTATATATTACTTTGTCTTGTTTTCTTTGATTGTTAATGTCAATTTTAAAATAGTATATTATGTGAATATTTTCATTACGTGCCCTATAAATCATTTGTTATTATATTCATATTGTTGACATTCATTAATATAACATATTATTCACATAGTATTGTTACATGTTATATGGTACATTTATATTTTATTTCGTTCAAATCACATCGTAAATTATGTTTCAACATACTCATTCATAATTAGCGGTTTTATTATACTCCAAATCAAATACACATCATTTTAAATTTCATATTTTCTATTATTTCATAAAAAGAAAATTCTCTAATAAAGGCAATATTCCGTGTTTGGAAAATTCGAGAGATCGTGCCCTAACTTACTGGATTTCGATTTTTCTCGTTTAAACTAAATAACGGCATATTCTTTTAAATCACAACATGAGTTTTAAATAAAATGCTTACTCTCTGAGATTTGAGGTGTTGTGCCCTAACTTACTGGATATGACATCTTATTACCTCTAGATAAGATTTTTTTTCAAATAAGGCGATATTTTTTGTGTTTGGAAATTTCGAGAAATCGTGCCCTACGTGTTGGGTTTCGATTTATCGTTTGACCGAATAACCGAATATCCTTTTTAAAATTTCAATGCATGAGTTTTGGAAATCATGAAATAATTTTGGCATCGAAGGTTTGAAATGTTGTGTCCTACGTGCTAGATGTGATATTTTATTTCCTTGAAACAAAAGAATCTTAATATCCACTTCGAGTTATCCAAACATTCATAAAAAGGGATCGTATTTTAAAGTTTATTTTAAAATCTTTTCAACTTTCGATATTAAGACGTTAATTAATCGATTAGGTACCAATTTTGGGCGTGACGAGAGTGCTAACCATTCCTCGCTCGTAACCGACTCCCGAACCCGTTCTCTCAAGTTTCGTAGACCAAAAATGTCGTTTTAGTAAACTAAAATGTTTTATTAAAATGACCAAACTTCTTGGTAATCCGATTACACCTAAACAAAAAAAGATTGGTGGCGACTCCTAATTTTCGTTTATCATTTTCAAAATATAAAGTCAATCCCCATTTTTTTTTAAAAATGGTTTCAAAATAATGCATGACATACAGTTAGATGAACATGCGTTTTCCTCTTCTAGCAAACATGCTAAGGATGCTTAATATGATGATTTACCTAGGAGGAGTAAAAGACAAAAAAATGCAACTAGTTTTAGTCTTGGCTTGCTTACTTCTTTTATAACCGAAATTGTTGATTTAGAATCAATAAAGTGATTCTGTTGCTCATACTTTTCTAATAGATGAGGATCCAAAAACATATGATGAAGCTGTAAAATCAATTGATGCTAGTTTTTGGAGAGATTCTATTAACGATGAGCTAGAACCTATCATGTCTAGTCTTACTTGGGGAGTTACTGGACTTGCCTAAAGGTTGTAAACCCATTACTAATAAATGGGTTTTGGGAAAGAAATTTAGACCAGACAAATCAATCCAAAGGTGTAAGGTAAGACTAGTTGTAAAAGGATTTACTCAAAAATTTGGAGTTGATTTTTTTCGATACATACTAATATCTTAATAGTTCGTGTATGAGAAATTTCACAAAACTATGTGGATGTGTATGGTCTCAAACAAGCTCCAAAACAATGGTATGAGAAATTTCACAAAACTATCCTTAGTTATGGCTTTGTTGTTAATGATGTTGATGCATGTGTGTATTAAAAATTGTTTGGTTTAGATTGTGTTATCATAAGTCTATATGTGGATGGCTTATTGATTTTTAGTACACACATAGAAGCCATTAAGGACACAAAAAATTCCTTATTAACCAAATTTGAAATGACTAACTTGGGAGAGGTAGATGTAATATTAGGGATTAAAGTTACTAAATTAAATAAGGGATTTTCTTTAAACCAGTCTCATTATATTGAGAAAGTGTTAAAAAATTTTAAAATTTTGATATAATCCCTATGAAAACTCTCTATGACCCTAGCATACAACTGAAAAAGAATAAAAGGGAAGAGTGTATTACAACCTGAGTATGCTTAAATTATTGGGAGTCTTATGTTTTTAATGAATCATACTCATCTAGATACTGCCTACACAATTAGTAGACTGAGTAGATATACCCATAACCTAAGTAGTGAATATTGGAATGCTCTTAAGTGTTTGCTTAAGTACCTTAAAGGTACGGCGACTTTGGGGTTGCAATTTATTGAATACCTGTAGTCCTAGAAGGATATTGTAATGCAAACTGGGTATTTGATAATGATGAGGTCAACTTTACCAGTGGTTATGTGTTTACTTTGGGTGGATCAGCCATTTCTTGGAAGTCTATTAAAAAGACGTATGTTGCTTGTTCCACCACAAAATTAGAGTTTATAGCTCTTGATTTAGTCGGGAAAGAGGCCGAGTGGCTTAGGAAACTACTTGCAAAGATTCTTTTATGAGGGAAACTTGCAACTCCTGTGTCTTTATTATGTGACTCACAAATCACCATTTGTGTTGCTCAAAATCAGGCTTATACGAATAAGATATGAATGTGTGAAACATTTAATAAAGAATCGAGTAATCACCGTGGAGTATGTAAGCCTGAGAGGAACCTAGCTGATCCACTAACCAAAGGGTTATGTAGGAAAATGGTTCTTAATTCATTGAGGGGGATGGGTCTTAAGCCCATTAGTTGAGGAGTTCATGGTAGATACCCAACTTACTTTTCTAAGTTCAATATGGTCAAACGAAACCATGGATAGACTCATAATATACATCTTTACCTATCTCTATGATGCATAAGGATGAGCTCCGTGTTCTTAATGAGTTCATAGCCCAGATTTGGATGGTCCTACTAAGACAGACTTGATGACTTCACCAAATTTATAGGATGAACTACTAGATGTTTTTAATAAGTTCATAGCCCAGAGTTTGGGTGGTCCTATTGAGACAAACTTGATGAACTTACCAAATTTATAGGATAAGCCACTAAATGTTCTTAATGAATTCATATCCCAGGCTTTGGGTGGTCCTAGTGAGGCAAACTTGATGCATTCACTGAATTTTTAAACTTAGAGGTTGAACTTATTAAATGCTCTTAATGATTTCATAGCCATGGTCTAGGTGGTCTATACTAAGATAGACTTGATGGAATCACCTATGTAAGTGTGAAGGATTAACCACCTTCTACGAAAAACATTCGGCTATTTTTCTAAAGCACTTACCAACATCCCAATGTATATTTTCTAAATTGTTGATCTATCGTGGAACTCAATTGGACCTGAGATTAGTCGTGTGTTATGAATTTACTTTTATTTTAACAAGTTCCAGATTCGTTCACTTGTAAGATAAAAATTGATCATTTCACTAAGTATTAGTGTCAATCTAACAGATACTAGTACTTAAGTGGCTAATTTCACTTCTGCATTTTTCCCTATTTTTTAAAACTCTTTATTTCTTTGCATTAGTGGGGGAATGTGGGTAATGCAAAGAAATCTCACATTGATTGTGTATAAGATAATGAAAGGGTTTAAAGTAGACTTACTCATTACCCTCATTGAGTAATTGGGCTAAAGGCCTAATACACTTACACTGCCACCGCCGTCTAGCTTGGTCTGTGTCCGTGTTAAGATGTGTCTAAGACACGTACTGTGCATGTTTATTTTTTGGATAAAAATCCTATATTATTTTTCAGAAAATAAATAAAATTTTGGTCAACAAAATATCTTTTTTGAACTATTTTTAGAAAACTGTATATGCCAGTTTTAACTTTTTGCCCATGCATTTTTACAATTTTGCCTTTCAACTAATAGTATAACTAGGAGGTTACCTTCCTCATATTTCGCACAACAAAAAGCATATCTTCTATCATTCTTCTTGTCTCCCTCATTTTTCTTTCTCCAAAAGTTTTGTTATTTTACTTAAAATTACATTAGAGGAAGTTCTGTCTAGGAGTTTGGATTTTCAGTGGGATCATTTGTGACCCCTCCAAACTTTCCTAAGAATTGGTCCTAGTTTAGTTTTTTTTTTTAGCAAATTTTCCAACCACCTTTAAACTTATGTGCATCTTATTTCTCATAAATTTTAAAAAGAGGAATATCAATTGAGTTCCATCTTACTCATTCGAGTGTATGAATTTGGAAGCACTGTGTTAACCTTGGAGGCGATGATCTATCGTAATTTGATATATCAATTTAGGCTCTCCATTACACTTAAGGAGCTTATTCTCAAGCAATTTAAGTGTCTTATATATATTTTTGTCAATTTTTAGTTTTGTTGTTAATAAATTGTTTTTCTTAGTTTTAAGTCATTTTTGTGACACAAATTGGCCAATCGTGTTATAGGGAACCTAAAAAGTTGATTAAGTGTTATAGGGAGTTGACGGTAGCCTGAACGTGAAGAAAACATCACTTGGAATGGGGTATCACCATATCAAAGCATGGAATTCGTGATACCCCTGACAGTGCTAAAATAAGGAGATATAGGCCATCTACAGTGGTATCGCGATACCAAACCATAGGTATTGAGATACCGATACCCCCAAGACTCCCAATCTCAAGACTGTTATGGGTATCACGATAAGCATGACAAGTGAAAAAACTGTAGGGACAATTTTGTGTCAAAACAAGCATATGTCTTCTTTTTACTTAAGGGAAAAATAGTCATTGTTAGTTTAAATAATAGTAGGCTATAAATACAAATTTATAAGCCTTTCATTTAAGATTTTATTAGTTGACAGTTTCCTCTAGTTTTCCATAGTTTTAGGGTTGGGTTTTCTTTTCATTTTTAATTTAGGCTTTCTCTTTTCTTTTTAGAGTAGATTTTATTCTTGTAATTCTCTTTCTTGTTTCTTGGAAAAAACTTTGTAAATGAAGATGGATGAAGCTTTTGGGTGTCATTGGTTCCACATTTAAATGAGTATTTCTTATCATTATCTCTATATTGTGCTTATTAACTATTTGATGAAATAATCGTATGGATATTAAGTTTTATCATGTGCTGACTTGTTAGATGGTTGGGTTGATTGGTTGTTTGTTAGCTTAAGTTAATGTTTATTCTTGATTAATTGATTGTTCGATTATATCGAAATGCTTAATACATTAGAATTGACGGCTTTAGTGAAAAACCTAGATAAACGGCACTGAGAGGAGAGTTTATCCTTATATAGTTCGATATAATTTGCTGAGTAGTAAGATCGAGAAGTAAGGGTGTGCAAATTTTGGGTAAAACTGATTTTTTTAGTTAACCGACCAAATTTAAAAAATTTGGTTGGGGTCGACTAATACTTTTTTAGAAGTTTGGTTAACAGTTAATTCAATTCGAATTGACCAATTAACCGAATTAACTAAATTAACCAAATGTAATAAATAATATATAATATATAAATATTAGGCCACTACCCACCTAGACCTAGGCCTCAACAACCACCGGTCTACCCTAATATAAACCCAATGAATCCAATATATATAAACCCAGCCCAACCCAATCCTAAAAGCTATAAATAAATTAATAAATTAATAAATAAAGGTAAAAATTCTAAAACTAAAATTAAAAATCACGATTCAAACATCACCTTATTCAATATCCCTAAGACCTTAACTTTTCAAAATCCCTAATTTGAAAGCTCCCAAAATCTCCAGTACCAGTCACGTCCAGGAACCGTTCGGCGTCCACCAGTCACACCCTTCAGCATTCACCAGATCGCTATCATCGTTCTAATTCCAACTCCTTACACTCTCTAATGTAACCCAAAAAGCTCCAAAATTTCTTCAAAGTTTACTTTTTTTCACGTTATTCTCTAATTTCCACCATTGGAATCCTCGAAGAAGTACCGTATTTCTTCACTCGATCCCTATTTTCCCTTTTTTTATTTCTTAAACAAATATTATTTTTCCATCTAAATTGACCTAGATTTGATGGCTCATGATATATCCTTTAAAATTCTGGTCTTCAAATCTTATTATTGTTGAAGTGTTAGCATGATTCTGTTTGGGTTTTAATGAATTGGGTAGATATGGTTTTTGGGTAAATCGACCCAGATTTGATGGCTCGTGATATATCCTTTAATTGTTTTTGTTAATTACAGCCAAAGAAGTGGTGAAAACAAATAATTTATGTAACGCCCTAAATTTCCTTAAATTTCAGCTTTTGTAAATTTGTAAAACAAAAATATCTGTATATGTTTCTGTATTTATTTAACACAAGAGTGTATATGTTTCAGTGGTTAGGTGTTCTGGGTATGTGTGAGAGGTCCCAAGTTCAAGCCTACCCTTGGGTAAATTTTGGCATTTTTATGAATAAAGCCCTATCCCTAGTCAATAGGTTTTTAATTAAAAGTTTGTAAAACATATCAGAATGAGCCTGCTGGTCTGGTGGTGAAGGTGTGTGTTGGTGTGCTAGAGGTCAGGAGTTCGAATCTCTGTGTGAGCAAGGGAATTATTTTTTCTTAATGCCGTGTATGTGTTTGAGTGCTATTAAAGTTCTACTATTAGAGGAGAAGTGGTAGACGGTTTTGGGGGAGGATATTTAGGGATCGTGTTGTGAGGAGTAGTTAGGATAATCTGATAGATTCCTTTTAGTTTTCTTTTTCCAAAATTTCTTTGGCTTGTGACGTGTCTTTTCTCTCCTCACTATTCTTCTTCTTTCTGAAAATTCCATCACCACTTTGACGTTTTACCTCTCTTGCATCAGCTGAATTTTTGCTAGCATCATTTCTTTCCTCTTTCAACGTTTACTGTTACTCGTTGGTAAGTGATTAATGTGATATATTCTTTTTGTTTCGTAGATGGTACATTAAGAGGGGTTGTTATGGTTCTCTTTGTTTAGGCTAAGAACAATAACTGATCGATATTGCTGCAGAGATTGAAGCGTAGGATACGGGTCGTCATTGATAAGTGCTTGGATTTGTGATTAACTTATGGGTAAATGAGTTTCGACTCTAAAATTTTACTAATGTTCTAAATTAGGTTTTGGGATTATTGATTTTAGGTTCGGGAGTACTCGTGGTGGAGTATGAAAGTTGTAAGCTATGTTCGGGGGGGAGTTATCTTCTATCGTTGGCCTCTATGGTAGAATCAGTCAGGGGCCTGAGAGGCGGTGGTTTACCCTGTGGCAGATGTCAGCGGTTCAATTCTGCTTATCTTAGTAGCAAAAATAGTATCAGGTTTGTACCCGAAAACACAGAAAAAAAGCGGCGGAAGCCAAAAAATGAAATTGTCGATGCCACACAGGCGTGAGGTCGCCTGTGTGGCAGCACACGTGCGTGTGATCTATGAACTAGGTCGTGTGCGCGTGACACGGGTGTTTAACACGGTCATGTGAAGACAGGCAAGGCTCTGTACGAGGTACGGGCTTGACCAATTGGGCCGTGTAGGCCACACAGGCGTGTGGGCCCACAAGAGTGAACCACAAGGGCGTGTGGAATTCTGGGCCAGGCTATGTGATCCACACGACCAAGGCCAATTTGGGTCGTGTCAGCCACACGGGTGTGTGGGCCCACACGGGCAAGCCACATTGGCATGTGAGTCCATTTTTTTGAAATATTCTGAAAGGTTGCTCGAGCCACCCAAGTCATCTGGGACCTACTGTAGGCTCAGTAAGAGTTACTTGACCCTTGATTCCGTGATCTGATTATGTGATATGTGGACTTTAGCATGTTACTCTTAGCATATACACTGATGCGTATGTATGATCTGTAATTTGCATATGAGCATGTCATACTTGTATGTTGCATTGCATTGGGGTTGGGATGATGTGTTATGGTGGAAGTATTCTGAAAGGCTCTTAAGCCTAATATCTGACAGCTCAGCTGCGATTATCTATTTATATGCCATATTATGGTACAGCATGGTGTGTAGATGGGTGGGTTGATTTTATCCCCACATGGTGTGTAGGGTTAGACGAAGTTGGTGTGTAGAGGCTAGTGGGTAGGACTCTGTTTAATCTGTTCTGTTCTGCATACTGTATTTGAAATGGGCCAAGGCCCTAATATATATGTCTAATTCTGCATCTGAGTGGGCCAAGGCCTACACTGATTTCTGTAAGGGGCTCCGGCCCAAACTGATTCTGATTATGATTTGATGTATGTCTGTATGCACGTGTTTCTGTAGGGGTTACACACTGAGTTGCGAAAACTCACTATTTTTCTGTTTAATCTGTATAGGTAATCCCCAAACTTGACGGGTCGGTGCAAAGGAGGACACAGTGGTGGCCACACGGTTTTTCCACTTGGACTATGTTCTATTTACTTATGATTTAATTATATTTTTAGGGAAATTTGATGTAATTAAGGCTTTTACAGATTTTTTCTTAATTTGGGATTTTGAAATGTATTACGGTTTTTACTGCTAGTAGTAGGAAACTTGGGTTTTCAAAAAAACTAAATGTTTTACAAAACTACCATACATACAAAAATGCTTTTAAAAGCTTCCGCGTAAGAGCAATGATTTAAATTAAATCTATTAGAACGCTTTTCTCCTGGACTAACTACAAGTCAATAATTGAAACAATTTTAAGGACAATGCAGTTTCAAATCACTCTCATGTGACATCGCCAGATTTAGCCATAACATCCAGGTCGGGTTTGGGGTGTTATAATTTAGCTGAAACTGTAACAGCCCCGTTTTTTGGTCAAATCAAAATAGTGGTTTCGAGACCACAAATATGAATTAGAAATGTTAATTTTATTATTGCTTTAAGGTCTACAGTATGATTGAATGATTGTGTGAAAATTTAGTCAAGAAATTTTATCGATAGAGTGTCCAATTTAACTAATAGGATTAAATTGCAATAGGTGCAAAATATGTATTCTATAAGCTAGAGGTGTCTAATTGTAATGAATTCTTAAAATAGAGGTCCTTAAATGGTAATTAAACCATCATATTTTAGTACGGATAAAAATGGACATGGTTAGATAAAATTTCAAAGTTTGGCATTTAGGGTAATTTGGTTTTGGTTAATAAAGATAAAATAAATCAAATAAAAGTCTCCATCTTCTTTAATTTAATCCCCTTAACCAAAAATTGAAGAGTCTTTATAGCTAGGGTTTTGGCCAAGCTTCCAAGCTCGATTGTGACTGTCTTTGTCCTGTTTTTAATAATTTTTATATTTTTAAAGTTGTCTCAACCAAATCTAGCTATTTCAAGGACTAATTTGAAAGAAAATCAAATTCTAAAATTTTAACGATGTTGAATATTTGTGTATTTTGATATTTAATGGTAGAAAATATATATTTGGTGTTAGATAAGCAACATTTACCAAGTGATTTTGATGAAAATGTCAAATAGGGACCTATTTGTAAAAGTTGTAAAATTTTTGTAGAGATGTGAATAAATGAAAAATATGGGCTATTATGAGCAAGGAATAGGTCCGGCAAGGCTTGGGTGTGATGAAATTGAATGAAAATCATTTTACGAGCCCAGGGACCAAAATGTAAAAAGTCAAAAAGTTAAAGGTAAAATGTAATTTTATCATAAGGTGTTTTTGGGATTAAATTGAATAATGTGATGATTTAATGAGTTAAATTTGATATTATAGATCAAGAAAGAAGAGGTTCTGACCTAAACCGGGGAAAGAACAAGGTTGTGGACTAAATCAAATTATTAGCCATTTTGTACCGAGGTAAGTTCGTATGTTAAAAATAAGCTTTAGAATAATTGAACTTAAATGCTTTAATATTGCAAGAATTGTATGTTTGATTATGTGAATGAGTATAATTCTACGAACGAGTTCGACGACGATTCGACAAGTGAGAAGTCTCATTGAACCTTAGAAACAGATCAGGATACAAGTGACATGTCACTAAGGTCATTATGTGTTATGTGATTATGTGATTCGGGTGCTAGTCTTGTACGTCCTACCGGTGGCTGAGTATACCGGCATATGTTGCGGATACTTGATAGCTTGTGTAAGCAGGCCCGTCGATAGCTCGAGAGCGAGCGATTATGTGATATGAGATTGAGGTATCATTGGTTACGTATATGGCACTTAATGTGCAAAAATCTCGAGTATCCGACATTATTATTCCAAGTGGTTCACGGGTATGTCAAAGATGAGAATATGTGTAAGTTCATTCCGAAATGGTTCAGGTATGTACGTAAAGCTCATGCTTATTAAATGCTTGAAATGATGAAAAAGAGATAAGTTTTGTGATGGAATGGATTGTAATCATGAAACTGGTAAATTTACATTTAATTATGTTCTATTATTTGAATGTTATATGCGTGGTAAGGTTGCTTATTTCTTGCATACGAGCTTACTAAGCTATATAGCTTACTCCGTTTATTTTCCATGTTTTATATAGTGTCGCCAAGCTAGCTCGGAGTCAAAGATCGTCGAAGATTCGAATCACACTATCAAACTCTCATTTTTGGGTATTGATGATCTTAGTATTTTGAAAGTATGGCATGTATAGGGACTTGGTTATTTTGTTATATGCGTCATTTGATTTGGTCAAATGTATTGGCTTGTAATTGTCAAAGGCTTGTTTTGATATTTGGCCATGTAAATTGGCTTAATTTCGCTAACATGGTTGTAAGCCTAAGTATATTCATATATGTGCCAATGTCTTTGGTGATATGGTCATGGTATGCTTGGTGAACGATGGAATGTGATTCATAGCATGAATGAGAAATGTTTGGAAATGTGATTATTGATGAGATGATAAATTTGTGCACAATTAGGTGTCTTGAAATTAGTAAATTGATGCTTAATGAATGTGAAATTTGCATGATTGATTTAGGGCATAATAAATGTTGTGAGTATGATGGATGTTACTATTGTATTGGCATGTGTTGGTCATAATTGTGGATGTTTTGGTTGCCTAAGTATGCCATGAATTGTGCTATTGAATTGGTGTAAGTGTAGGTGTAAATGAGGGTGGTAAATGACTTGGTAAATAGCCTTTATTTTGTCCACACAGGTAGACATACGGGCGTGTGTCTAGGCCGTGTGTGACACACGGTTTGCCCCATGGGCATGTGTTTTGGCCGTGTGCCCCCTGCACCTTAATTTTGAGAAACAGAATGTTCAGAATTGAGCACACGGGCAAAGACACAAGCGTGTGTCTCAACCATGTGGATGACACGGCCTCAGACACGGGATTGTGTCCTGGGTGTGTGAAGTCTACGCCTATTTTGTGAAAATTGAATTATCCACACGGCCTAGCACACAGGCGTGTGACTTAGCCGTGTGACCTCAATTTGTTCATGCATTGCAAAATAGAGAGTTACATGGGGTCAGGACATGGGCGTGTGTGACCACACATCCTGACCATACGGGCTTGTCCCATATTCATACGGGCATGTAACCCTTGTTTAGTGAAAAAAATTTCTAAGTTTCCTGAACCTCTCCCAAAGCATGTTTAGGGCCTCGTAGGCTCGTATTAGGGACTCTAAGGTTGAATGCAAATGGTTTTAATTTGGACGCAAATTTATGGCTCATAATTGTATGATTGTTTGTGTGGTACGTCCAGTAACACCTCAGACCCTATTCCAGCGTTGAATACGGGTAAGGGGTGTTACAGAAACAGTCATTGTATTGCACAAGCGAGTTGAGGTAGGCTTTTCCTCTCAGGCTTGTAGATGTTTATGCTCCTTAAATAGTTGCAAGAATATTTGAAAAAATAATAAGCACCTATAGCTCTTAATCTATAAGTTTTAGCTTTCTTGAACATAAACCAAGAGAATATTGAACTACATAAAGGGTTATTCTGAATTAAGTAAGAAAACAATTAAGCATTAAAAAGCATGATTGATAGTTCTTTTTCTGTTAATAAAATTTGAAATCTATTAAATTCAGCTACATTAATATGATTGAAATGCAGACTCTAACTATGTTGACTTTCTATGTATGCTATACCCCTACTAGGATCCTTATATATATAATACAAATTAAGCCTTGAAAACCATGATTCATGGATAGTTATGTATGTGTCAATGTACTTGGACACGTTAAATGGACAGTCGTGTTTTGTTTGCAAGAGATCATCTATAGTAAGGAATGTAAGGCCATTAGAATCATTTGAACTTGTTTGATATCTGCAGTTTAGTGATCTGTATTTTCATGTAATGCAAAGATAATGCTTTTTGTCTTTTATTATCGAATGCCAACATCAAGTAATTTTGCCAATGGTATTTGTTCATTGTTTCATGGTCTTCTATGGAAGCTGCTTAGCTCAATATTGAGTATTGACCATGCTTTGAAATATGTTAGTAATAACTTGTTTTTTGTCATTTCTTTTTCTAAGTATACGAGGAATACAAGTTAGTGACCTAAAAGTTTTGAAAGAAAAACTTGAACACGAGGTAACCTGTCAAGGATTTATGTTTTGTGATATTACTGGAATTTATAATTTACTATTTAAGCATATGTATTAGTCTTTTGTAATTTGGTTTTGTAATTCTGCAGATGAATTTTGTAAGTGATTCAGTTCAAATATTTGATTTTTTTTAATAGTTTGAATTCTAAAGTTTTTTTTGTTGGCTCTGTAATTTCGGAGATGAGTTTTGTAACTGATTTAGGTCTAGTATTTTGATATTTGATTTCTTCTTAAATGTTTGAATTATTAGAGTTTCCATTTGGCTCTGTAATTTTGCAGATGAGTTTTGCAATTGATGCCCCAATACACTCGTCTAGCAACGATGATATTGTTGTATTAATTAACTGTTTGTTGGTTTCTTAATTTAGAAGTAAAAAAGGAGTGAAATAGAGTAGCATCTCATGCTCTATGTTTTGAAGATAATCCATCATTGTAGGTCCATTTAGGATCACTTCACATGCATACTTGTGTTGGTTAATTTCATTTCCTATCAATCAGCAAACAATGTTTGTTGTAGACGATATTGGTCTTTTTATGAGTTTACCTCAACAAATAGCTAAATGTTTGAGCTTACAATCATGGTATTTTTGTCGTGTTAAATTATACAGATTTTGAGAAGTTAATATTTGATTGTTCTTAATAGTGTTTTATAAATTTTATTTTGGTCATTCAACTTTGCTTTTAATTTAATATTATAAATGTATTTTAATCTATTATATAATTTTTTCTTGCAAAATGTCCATCGAACCATCATCTATTGAGGGTAGTGGTACACCTCCTATTTCGATAGATTTTGGAAATTCGGTAGGTGAAGCTTCAAGCCAAACAAAGGGGACTACTGGAAAAGAAAAGTCACTCCTCAAAGGTCAAAAGTTTGGTCTCACTTCACTAAGATTATTAATAGTGAGGGTGCAAGTAAGGCTCAATGTAATTATTGTGAAAAGGAATTTTGTTGTGATATGAAAAAAACCGGTACATGGTCATTGAAATATCATATTGATTCATGTAAGAAAAATCCTAGTAATGTTGTTGGCACTAGCCAAGGACAAATAGTTTTACCTAGAAAGGAAGTTGAAAGGGGGTGAAAGGCATCTTTCAACTAGGATATTTGATCAAGAAGCATGTAGGGAAGGATTAGCACAAATGATTGTGATTGATGAATTACCTTTCAAGTTTGTTGAAAGTGAAGGCTTTAGGAAATTTATGTTCGTGGCATGTCCTATGTTTCATATTCCTTCACGAACTACTATGACTAGAGATGTTTTTCAATTGTATTTAGAAAAAAAAAGTCAAGATAAAACAACTTTTGAGAAGTTCTTGTTCTAGAGTTTGCTTAACTACTGACACATGGACTTCTTTGCAAATAGTTAATATCATTGCTCACTTTATTGATAACGATCGGAAATTGAATAAAAATATTTTAAAATTTTGTCTAATTTCTAGTCATAAGGATGAGTTTATTAGGATGGTGATTGAGAAATGCTTGTTGAATTGAGGATTGATAAGTTGTTTACTATTACTATTGATTATCCAAGTTCAAATGGTATTGCTATTGGTTATTTAAGAAAGAAATTTAACCCTCAGGGGGTTTGTGGTAAATATCTTCATATGAGATGCATGACACACATTGTGAATTTCATTGTTGTTGAAGACTTAAAGGAAATGAATAAATCTATTGAACGTGTTAGGGGGCTGTTAGATATGTAAGACAATATCCAGCTAGATTAAAAAAGTTTTAGGAGTGTGTTGTAGTGGAAAAGATAGAGTGCAAGAAGATGTTGTGTCTTAATATTTGTACTAGGCGGAACTCGACCTACATAATGTTAGACACTGCACAAAACTTTGAGAAAGCTTTTGAGAGATTTGAGGAGTAAGATACAAACTTTAGGGCTGAACTTGAAAGGGGAGAGGGTTGGCCTAATGTGGATGATTGGGCTAGTGTTACAAACTTGAGAGATTTCTTGGAACACTTTTATGAAGTCACTGTGCGTATATCTGGCACTTCATATGTCACGTCCAATAAATTTTTTTTAACAAGCTTTCTGAAATTGATATTCTTTTACAAGATACTCAGTTAAATATTAATATTGATTTTAGTGTTATGGCCATCAAGATGAAAGACAAATATGATAAGTATTGGGGTGATATTGTTAAGATAAATTTGCTTATAATTGTAACACCCCTATCCTGTAACCGTCGCCGGAATAGGACGAGACATTACCAGAAATTAGGAATCGGATTAAAACAGTAAAATTTTGAACCCTTTCTTAAATAAAAGATCATTTATTTATATAACTAATAGACACAAACAAAGATCAAATTTAAAACTTATAAAAGTAAACTTCCATAAGATGCCATATTCACATTTAGTCAAAATATCATTCTACTTATAGTCTATCCTATACATGCCATAAGCTAAGTCCAAATCACATGATTACTACAATAGTAGATAGTGTGACGAAGTGCTGACGATCCCCGAGCTAATAGTAAGAGTCAACGATCTACAAAAATAAACAGAGAAACATAACATTCAAAGTAAGCTTTCATAAGCTTAGTAAGTCTTAAGCAATTTAAACAGTTGAACTTAAAAACAAACCAAATGTTCGAAATCACATAACACTTTCTGAGTACAATACTATTTGGTCGATTATGCACAAACACATATCATTTTACTCCGTTTATACTCAAACTCATATAAACATAGTATTTACAAGCTTCCGGATTAACTTTAATTCTTTCAAATTTCACTAGTGTATCATTTCTTACCCACACTTACTTTCAACATTCATAGTTAAATGGCATATCGAAAACTATCTTGTAACTTTACATAATAACTGAATGCACACATATACAAATATACATATGAATTTACAACATCTTTTCATATGCTTCTCACCCGTCAGATCAATCTCACATATAATATATATATGTATCACATGCCAGAATCACTTAATGTGTAATACGAGTTCAATTTATCATCTTAGCATAGGATCTCGTAGTCATATACTTTATCAAATTCACTAACACTTGGCCTGCGAGGTATAAAACCCGAACATAACACCAGCACGAAGCCTACGGGACTTTAAACTTAGATATAATACCAGCACTAGGCCTGCGGGATTTAACCCGGATATAATACCAGCACGAAGCCTGCGGGATTTAACCCGGATATAATTCTAGCATATAGCCTGCGGGTCTTTAAGCCCGGATACACATCAAATATCATGCATATTTAATCATATATTAACACATCTCATTCAACATATCACATTAGTAGTCATTTGCTACATTCGGATATAAGCTTCATATGAACACTATCATTTACATTTCGATTCACACCAATCATCAAATTCATTTAATTCACATTTACTTAATTAGGTTGTTCGTACCTGAATAATTTACTTTACGGAACGAATCCACATATCGTATTAGCCCATAGTCTTATAGCACCACACTCTTAACAGTTTACCTCATCGAAGTTCACATTTAATCACTTTAGTGCCAAGCCATATTCGGCTACCACAAAGGACTAATAATAATAATTTTATACACATCATGGTTTCCTTTAGATATTTAATAATTACAAATCGTGATATCTCTACCAGCACATATACGGCATAGTTTATTCATTGTAACACTCATTTTGTGCATCAAATTTCCAAATCCAATTCAACTTAAGCATAATAGTCATAATCGGCTTATAGCCTTAAATCATTACATATTCGGCACATTAACCAAATAAAATTTACATTCTCCTTGCCATATTAATTTAACTCTTAGGCATATAAAAGGGAATCAAGATTAAACACTTAAGAACTTACCTTGAAGGTTGCCGAACGATTACAACGGCTATTCGATTACTTTCTCTTTTCCCTTATCCGAATTTGCCCCTCTATACTCTTGAGCTTAAATTCAAAGATTTTAAACTAGTCATTATTCAACTATTCAAGCATCACTTTCAAAATATAATATATATATACATTCGAATTTCAAATCTACTGATCGTAGTAAGCTTATAAGAAATCAATAAGCAACTCATTAACAAATTTTTTTTTGTCAATGTTTACCACATAATCATAATTCCACTGCAAGCTGTCTTCCTGAGCAATAGTCACTAAATCATTTATAACTGGAGCTAAGAAACTCCAAATCAAGTGTCGTTAATTTTCTATGAAAATAGACTCATATATATTTCATCTATAAAATTTTCAGAATTTTTAGTTTGTCCAATCAATACCAGATTTTTCTTAAAGTTTCCCTTGTTTCACTATTTGACTAATCTAACCACTCTTCACTATGAATCAAATTTCTCATTGTACAGAATTAAAAATATGTTCTCGTTTATTTCATTTGAAACTAGACTCATTAAGGAGTCTAAGCATATAAATTTCATCTTAGGACAATTTTTGTACAATTTATAATGATTTTATAAAAACAGAACAGAGGATCTAGAAGTCATTTTGACCCTGTCCCACATCACTTCAAATATCTCATTATCGGAAATTATTTTGTTTACACGGTTTCTTTTATAAGAAACTAGACTCATTAAGATTTAATTACATAATTTATTATGCTTCTAACTCATCTCCCACAATTTATGGTGATTTTCCAAAATCACGTTACTGCTGCTGTCCCAAGCAGATTTATTACCAAATCACTCTTTCACACATACCTTGCATGCATGTTATTTAAACATGCATATCACAAACCCATCATCACATACCTATAATTTCACTTAAGCATAAACTTCATTTCATCATTTTAAAGCACAAACATTACTCAATATTATCCAAGTTCACACACAACATGTTAGCCGATTTTCCCCTTAGCATCTAAGGCACATGCATGCTCATTTGCTTGGCTCAACTTCACCTATCTTCCATTATTCATCAAAAGAACATGAAACAACAACCATTTCCCTCATTTCAATTCATGACATGTTCACAACACAACCAAAAATCAAAAATATGCTTCATGAGTTAAGGTATAATCAAGAAGAACCCATGAACATCAAAATAGAAGCAAAGTACCAAGAACTTACCTTCAATTTTCCTCCTCCTAGTGACCGAATATTCAAGGGTTTCCTCCCCTATTTGCTCTCTCAATTTTCGGCTATGAAGAACCAAGAATGAACAAAACCTTCCTTTACTTCCCTTTTGTTATTCTTATTATTCTTTATTCCTAAACATTTTATGACACAAAATGACATATATTAATTTGTGCCATACCTATGCCATAACTTCAATAAAAAAATTTGCACATGTTGTTCATCATGACCATCATCCATTATAACTATTATAATGCTAAAATACATATATTATCTAATACCCATCACCTTGGCCGGCCACTACACATAAAATGGGAGGTTTGACATGCAAATCCTCCTATTTTGCACTACTATTTATTTGGCCACTACAAATTAGCCTATAGCATTTTCAGAAATTTTCACATAAGTCCTATTTCATAATTTCACTCACAAATGACAAAATCAAAGTATGAAATTTTCACACATGCACTTTCACATGTAATAATCACAGAATATAACATTTAATTATTTTTGTGACTCAATTTTGTGGTCCCGAAACCACTTCCCAACTAGGGTCAAATTAGGGCTGTCACAATAATTGTTGCTTATGTTTTAGATCCTAGACAAAAATTAAAGTATCTTGCATTTGCGCTTAGTGAAATGTCTAATTTTGAAAAAGGTTGTGAAATGATGCAAAAATTAAAGGAAGCTTTGTATGAATTATTTGATGAGTATAAACCTTCACTTCATAGTACTTGTAGCCAATCAAGTGTGCCAGCACATGTTTCTCTCGGTGTAGTACAACAAAAAATGAAAAACTGTATGCAAGTTTTGTATAAAAAGCATGAGTTGGAAAATGGTGGTGAGGATAAAACATCTGAATTGGATAAATATCTAGCTGAGGCTAATGAGGATTTTGTTGAAGATTTTGATATTTTATTGTGGTAAAAAGTGAATAGCCCTAGATTTCCTACTCTTTCAAAAATAGCCAGAGATGTGTTAGCTATATCAATATCTACAGTTGCTTCAGAGTCTGCATTTAGTATCGAGGGGCGTGTGCTTGATCAATATAGGAGTTCTTTAACTCATAAAACTGTACAAGCTCTTGCGTATGCTCAAGATTAGATTCAAAAATCATTATCACAAAAAGACACCAAAAAGATTGAATAACAAATCCAAGAGCTTGACAATATTGAAAATGGTATATTTATTATTTTATTTTAATAGTTTCAATTTTTTTACCATATCACTCCTACATTAACTTATTTAATCAATTCAATGTTTAGACTTTTCTTGGAATGCATTTGAACTTACCCTAAATTCATGAGCTTTCGTAAGTTGAAGGGTATGCTTACTTTCTTACTCTTATTAACTTACAATCTATTCATTTGTTTATATTATTTGATTTTTCAAAAAATGCATATATTTCTGTTATATGTTCATTTTTTGTACTTATTATTTGTAGGTATAATGCAAACGGAAATCTTTTGGAGAGAAGAAATAGATACAAGTGGAGAATATTAAAGACTTACATTTTAATTATGTGTTAATTTCAAGACTTATGTACTGTTTTTAATTATGTTGTGATTCAATTCTTTAATTCGGTTAATACTTTAATTCAGGTAATTTGGGTAGTTCGAGTAATTCGGTTAATTTTTTACTTGTTTTAACCATAAATAAAAAAACATATAAATTTCAATTAATCCGGTTAATCGACCAAATTAACCAAAAAAGTTCAGTTTCGTTAATTTTTTTTGAAAATTTTTTGATTCGGTTAATGGTTAAGGGTTTAAAATGGTTAATTAATTTGATTAATGGTAATTCGGGTCAGTTAACCGAATAAACACCCATACTGGGAAGTAATCTATATGCCTAGGTAAGACCAAAAGGTAACCTTAGGTGGTATATTTTAGTCAAAGATGAGACCGAGAGGAGATTCCTAACTAAAAGTGACAACCATTATAAACAGTGTAGATTTATTAGTTTAATTAGCACTCAACTAATCAATCGACCATCATTTAATCATTTACATTAGCTAAAACATTATGAAGAAATTTTAGCTTAGTTAGTTTAATTAATAGTTTAATTTTAGTTTATAAACAATTTTAAATGTGAATTCGCACTAATAATTTCCAACTCAATTAGATTAATAATTGCTCATCATATAATTGACTTAATAAACACATTAACCCATTTAATCTCTTAAGTTCAATCCTTAGAATACTCCAGTATTCCATTGTAACACTACAAATATTACAACTAACTTGTCACACTTACAATAAAGCCACAATTATTATATTTTATTTTAATTCCCATGTGTTGATTCATCTCTCTCGTTTGAAATGGAAGAATCTTATTTGTAGTCGCGAAGACCCCAAAGGAAAACAAAGTTCACTTGAAAGTGACAAAAGAGTGTGTTCGAAGTATACCATACTCAAATTCAACCTCTCAATAACCTCTATCCCTTGTTAAAATATCTATTGTTTATTCAATAAACAATGGATAAATATTAAGAAGGCTCTTAAACTTTAACATTTTATATAAATAAGCCCCCATACATCTTGTATACCTGAACTAAGTCCATAACCTTTTAACTGCATCTTAATAAGCCTTTAACCTTTAACTTATACCTAAATAAACCCTTTACCATAAACCCATCTCTTCAGGGCTGCTTCCTTAGGTACAAATCAAAAGATAACTCGAGGGCTTATTTGGGTATGGGAAAAGTACAATGACTTGTATCTAAATAAATCATAATATAGTTTAATAGCTATTTTAACATTTTAGCCATAAACATGAAACCTACCACTAATCATTACCTAACATAAGTATTTGCATCCAAATGAAATTATATTCCGAGAAATTATCTCATCCTTAATTTCTCACTGGTGGAGTTAAAAACTCTATAGGCAGCATATTAAAAACGAAGTCAATAGTTTCTAGTTCCAATGCAGCTATAAGATCCTACACTACAATGCTAATCATCAGAAGAAAAACGCATAACAACAAGAAGCCAACTGTCTCAGATGAAAAATGATGAGAAAAAGAATAATTACAGCTATATATAAAAAGGAAAAACACTTGAAACAATATTCACTCCTGCATCCAGAATTTCCCCATATTGCAATAATCCTCTTAATGGCTTTAGGCCTGCAGAAAACAGGTGAACATAAGCATATATAGAATTAACAACAACAAATATCAAACAGTTTGACCATAAAGTTTGAACTTATTGTTCAAGGATGTACGGATTAAGCAAAATGATCAGTATACGCGTGATAGTTCTCCATTATTACCTTGTTAGCTATGTTGTTGGAAAGCCAATCCAAACCCTCATAAAGCCCCTCACCAGAGGTTGCGCAGGTGCTCTGGATGTACCTGAAATTACCACCAAGGTGCGTCAGTGTTAATGAATGAGAAGATTGCAAACTATGGCAGTAAAACACAACACAAAAGCATTACCAGTGACGTTGTCGAAGGGAATGGAGGCCAAGCTTATCAGTTATTTCAGCAGCATTCATTGCATTTGGAAGATCTTGCTTGTTTGCAAATACAAGCAACACTGCATCTCGCAGCTCATCCTGCAGAACAAGAAATAGCATAATCATCAAAGTCCAGCAAAACTAAACCAACAGCAGAAGATTCAACTCGTGCTCTTGATATTATTCTCAATATTTCAATATCTAATCCATTTTCATTTGATAATTTTGGCATTGACATGAATAAGGTCAAAAAATTATTATTTGGAACATTAAACTACTTTGAAGAAAAAATATATGGAAGAAAACCAGTAGCATAGTTTATGCGACCAATTTCATTGAATTCAATCATAAGCTTCTGATATTTGTACTTTCAAGCATCATAATGTTTCTTTGAATCCAAATGGTTTTCAAATCAGCATTCAGTCAACCACACATGATTGTCATCACAGTCTTTGCAATAGAAAGATCAAGTAACATGAATCATGCCAGCTAGATTTTTCTCAAACAATTTAATCAGTCAAGATAAATAAAGAACCCCAACAACTAGCAAGGGCAGGGCAGAGGACATCCAATTCCCAAAACCCAACCATAGAAGAGCCATTAACACAAAACTGTCCTTTTGCTAGCTTACGACTGCTAAATTTGTTTTTATATGAACATATAAGATATAGCATCCAAAAGCCACTTATAACAGCAATAAAGTACATGCATAAACAATAGCGTAAAAACAAAGGTGGTTCCACTTAAATTGTCACCTATCATACCTCATTCAGCATTCTATGCAATTCATCCCTCGCCTCAACAACACGATCTCTGTCATTGCTATCAACAACAAAGATGAGACCCTGTGTATTCTGGAAGTAATGCCTCCACAATGGACGAATCTGCATGATTAATAATGAAAAGCAAGGATGTTCTTGGTTAGTCAAGACATTGATATCAGACTATGCAAAGAGCCCTAACTATTAATGTGCCAGAATACAATGTTGTTGAAATAACCAGGCTAAGTATAGCAATAAAGAGATACCTTGTCCTGACCACCAACATCCCACACGGTGAAACTGATGTTCTTATATTCAACAGTCTCCACATTAAATCCTGAAAAGAGAAAACATGTATGATGAACCATGACCAAGGATAAATACATCACAAACATGAACAAGTTACTGTACAAAACAAAATCACATTATGAAATAGTCAGGGACAGAATGGATTACATGCTTTGCTAGCAAATTTGTTCCATGGAGTACATGAAAATAGACATCATCTATGTTATCTAGACTATTTATTTCTTTTAAAGGATCCAAACCTAACACTTGTATCGTACATATTCGAACATAAATATAAAGTGCTATTTTCGAAATATATTGAACTTTTAAAAAAAATTAAAAAATGAAGGATTTGGAATAAAGGAGTATCTAAATAAAGGGCAAGCAATCGTGAGAACAGAATAAATACAATAGCTCTAATATACATTTAAAGATAAATATAATCACCAAACAAAGAGATAAACACAACGAAAAAGATTTGGAATACGAGCGCTTACCGATGGTGGGAATAGTGGTGACAATCTCTCCAAGCTTCAGCTTGTACAAGATGGTAGTTTTACCGGCTGCATCAAGACCCACCATTAAAATTCGCATCTCCTTCTTGGCAAAAAGCCGGCTAAAAAGCTTGGTGAAAGTCAGCCCCATTTCTCTTCCCTAGTTGTTGATCCCTGAATATAATGAAAATTCGCAGACATCATTTTCTTTATTTCTTTTCGAGCTAAAACACGGATATTATATTAGAAAGAATAACTCAAATATACTATTTTCCAATCAATAAACAAATTTCAAACGAATCAAATAGATCTAAACAAAAAATCAATGCCATGACGTCATTTCCATAAAGTTGCTTTGAGAATTTAAAAAATAATAATAATAATCATACATAAAATCAATGGTAAACAACATATCTAGAATATTTCATCGAATAAACCTTCAAATCATAGAAAACGCAACAAAGCTTCTCATAATTCGAAACGCAAGCCATAGAAATGAAGTACTAAACAAATCGTTTCTTAAACAAAGTGAAATGAAAAGATCCCTTTACATTTATCGGAATGCTAGATCAAAAATAAATATCAAAATAGAGAATCGAATTCCTTTACCTTTGGGCACGACCACATCAGACTTTGATTTTGAAAGAAAGGGCTTCATAGCAACGCTAAGGGTAACTTTGGATAACTGTAATAGAATAGACCTACGAAGTAGAGCTATAATAGAATAGAGCTGTAATCAGTAATTCAATTATTTAGTTGAATGGAATGAAATGGAATTGTAATAGTATTTTTATGTTTGGTTAGATGGAATTATATTGTAATAGTATAAAGAAAAAACTAAAATAATCAGAATATCCTTAGCAGAATTTTTGTACGTAGATGATTATTGTTATTGTTATTAAATTTTAATAAGATTATTATTAAAAATAATTTAATAAAAATAATAAATAATTTAACCATATTTTAAAATAATTATTATTAAATATAATTTAATAAAATTATTATTAAAAAATCATAATATATAAT
This sequence comes from Gossypium hirsutum, assembly GCF_007990345.1. Classification (NCBI taxonomy): domain Eukaryota; kingdom Viridiplantae; phylum Streptophyta; class Magnoliopsida; order Malvales; family Malvaceae; genus Gossypium; species Gossypium hirsutum. Next base: position 54,415,969 of record NC_053428.1, on the reverse strand, counting down.
AGTATAAAAATAATATATAATCTACTTTATTATATTTAAATTGCAATACATATTTAATGTGTTAAAATATCATTAATGAAACAAATAAATTAATTATTTTACAATAAAAAACAAAATATTAGAAGTAATAAATAACTTGAGAATTATATTTTACATCCAAACATAATATCCAAACACTATCAAAGAAAAATGAACAATACATATTTATCAAATTTCATTCAACAAAATCGGCTCTCTGTTCATGAGTATTTGTAGTATCTACATCCTCAACATCTATTTCTTTAATAATATCAGCGGTTGTTTGAGCATCTTTTCTAGTGGCTTTACATTCATCCTATGATATTATTTTTAAGGAGTGTAGCTAGCTCTACATTCATCCTATGATATCATATTTAGGGTGTAATTGGTTTACTCTAAACATTTTTTAACAAAATATTTCATTGATTTTAGCTAAAAAAATTAATTAAACAATTTTGATTCGGTTAGTTTAATCGGTTTTTGTAGTAATTAATTAATTTTGAGATATTGACTTGGGTTTATATAGTTAAATTTTTATTATATATTATAAATATAAAAATAATTCAAAAACTGCTAACCGATTAAATTAATTGGTTTTTTTCTTTTATAGTTAAGAGGATGTACTTCTAAACTTTGGTATAAAAGTTTGAACATCCATCCTCCTAATTTGTGAGATGAAAAAACTCAAAATATTTAATTGAAAATCTTACATCCAAATCTTATCAAATCTGTAATATTCCATCTTTCCACATTTGGTGTATCAACAGTCATACTGTGGATTAGGGTAGATGAAGCCGGATTTAAAATTCTTATTCAAAATTTGATGTGTATGAAGTATGAATCAATGTCTTAAATGAATCAAGAATAGAAATTAATAAAATTTATCACTAAAACCTTAATAATTAAGCTATCAATTACCAAAAACAGGTAGCCTTAAAATGGAGTAATCATCACTTTACAAATTTCGATATTTAATACTATAATTTATAAGGAAAATGTAAAACCTAACAAAATAAAGGAAACAGACCAATAAGAATGGCGAGCCTGCACCTAACTTTAGCCTGTTAGCTGATTGGTGTTTTGCCCCTTTACAAAGCAGAATCTGCCTTGAGCAGCCACAATGAGACTAAGAATGCTTATGCGAACATTGACACACAGAAGACAAATTTTGGAATTATTTGTTAATTTATCAACATATTATGGTGTCAAATAGTTTAAGTCAATCATCAGAACTTTAATGATAACAGGGAAAAAAAGCGAGTGAACTGAGACAAAGAAACACAAATTAGGAAAAATAAAACAGTTAACGGGTGAAAGGCTTACTAGCAGATATGAACAAAGAAGCTAATTTATCAGCTGCTTTTGGAGTTGAACCCAGTTGCTGTAATCTTGCACTAGTTGCTGAAGAAGCAAAGGAACAAGTTTATCCAGTAGAGCTTGTATCATTCTGTATTAATAACAAATCCATTTTATAATATATGCATGGAAAAATTAGCGAGTGAAAATGAAAATCCCCCCTCCTTTCCTAATAAAACGGTATTTGAGGTAGACGATTAAGTTTGTGTCAGACACTATGTAATGCGATTTAATCAACCATACTAATTATCCTTCAATATATATTAAATGAATATACTAAAGTAATGAAATAATAGTATAGTTGGAGAGGCTCCTTAAATCTTGCAAGCCCCAAAAGATAAATGTGAAAATGGATAAGGTAGGATACATAAACATAACCCTAGCATCTGTATGCTGCAATTAAACAAGATATACTTACATATTTCCCGGACCCTTGACAGCTGAAGTTGGCAGTAAAATAAAAGGTCGCATGTAAATCTGTTTACAAAATTCAACCTCATCTATAATGTTGTCAAAGTAAAATAAAAAATCATTGCTTAAACAGCTAGAAAGATGTGATAATTAAACATGTTAGCATACTAGAACAGAAATGCAATCACATTATCATGCTGACATTCTAAAAAATATGAATAGAATCAAGATTTTACAGAAGTAAACTATAAATCGAATCATATGAGCCAGAACTGTCTCTCAAAGGGGCTCCCAAGTTAACGTAACGCACTAGGAGCTTAAAAATTATGAAATTCAATAAACCTAAAAGGAACTGCAAAACTTAACAATTTCATATTATTTTGGAAGGCAAAAACATCTAAGATGGATTCTGGACAACCCAAAAGAACAATGTTTTGTCACGGGGCATAATTGACGTTAAATATCCAAGTAACTATCATGATATTTGAAGCCAATAAGATAACAACCTCAAGACATATATTCAACTTCACATCAACCTCTAAAAATGGTTCAGACATATTTGTGTCTCAAGTAATATGATTTATCATAGTAGCTGCAAAATTCAAAGCAACATTAATAGTTACAACATGGTACCAAATACTCGCTTTATATGGCACAACATGCATTCTTAAATATTCTGAAAAGAAAAATCTTCATAGGCCGTCAATCTTAATTCTGTTATCAATGATACAACTGAATGAAATCTATCCAAGCACACACAAAAAAAAGGTCGTACATAGTGCACAAGGATCTTGGCTATAAACAGGGGCAGGTCTAATGTATGCTGCCTTCGCTATTCACAGAGGTTGTTTCAAGGTTTGAACCCATAACCAAGCAGATAGAAAGTCAGGGACGACCTTCAAAATCTTGCCTATTATAACACAAAACTTGTAGCTATAGTTTGTATCCAATTGGGTGATAAGAGGATAGCAGCTAGGGACCAAATGAAAAGTTTAGCCACAGTCTTAAAAATCCAAAAGGGCATACTTTTTAAGCTTAAAATGAGTGGTTTTCAAACAATAGGTTTAGCACTATGAAACAAGCATTTTAATTTAGTCCATCTAAACAACATCTGTCACTCTAAATAAAACCAAACTTATATTAGCTCAGAGGTATACAAATGCCATAATGAGTACCTGAAAATGGTCATTTTAGCGTTCCACAACTTTTGAACCCTTGAACTGCATACAATTTTAGCAACAAGTATACACGCAATTTTCACCAGTCATCAAACAGAATATGAATAACAGTAACCATTTTCTTTGTAATACTTGACAAATCTTTCATTTTCAGGATTCAGTGAAAATAGACATTGCCATTCTCATCTAATAAGCACAATAGCAAAAATTGGCATTTTGATATTGATGTTACTTATGAATGTGTATGCTTCTGAGTTGTGACCAACTAGAAATCAACATGACAGAGCACTGATGTCTTTCCATACAGAGTAATTTTCATAGATTAATCTGTTCAAATTTTGAGCATTCTTCACTTTTGTTGTAGATCACTGGATGATGCATTTTTTGGATGACATCAAATGTTTAGTAGAACTTAGCACTGTACTTGCAAAATATAACCTTTGCTGACAGGTTCTGAAAATAAAATCAAACACGAAAAAAGGGTTATGAAATTTATGAACCTCAGGAGGGCAATCGTTTAAATAAGCAGAAGATTCTGAGAGATTGTTGAAGAGTTTGAGGTTCTGTTCCAAAAGATTCTTGAGATTGATTTTCAGATTTTAGGGTTTCCAATTCTTTTTCGTGCTTGAAAGCGTCATTATTTTCAGGAGAATCATCGTCGGGGTTGTGACGGAGGTGGCAACATTCCATGGCGGTCCAAGTGACGTTGGCGACTTCGAGAACCGTCTTGGCAACCTCCAGAGCTTCATGGCCAACCGTCTAGGAGGAATTGAAGGTGAAGGTAATATCGAGTGAAGAACAGAAAAAAAAAAGAGAGAAAGAACGAAGAAGGAGGGTAAAATTTGAAAAGGGAAAAAAAGGATCCCATTGAATGCCTATTCGGTGGTGAGTAAAGGAATGGCTATGCAGCCTTTTCCCTGAATAAGAAGGGATTCAATGCAGGCTGTAATAGACATTATAACCAACCAAACATTGGTTTAGTGATGGACCCACTGAATTGGACTGTAATCTATTCCTATTACACCCAACCAAACATATTGTAATTATGCTTTGGTTTATGTATCGGGGTTGTAAGAAGTGCCAGTTTGAACAATTTATAAAGCCCAAAAGACAATGAACAGATTTGCGGGTGCACCATACCACATCAAATCCCCTAGAAACATATTAGTCCAAAAATTTATTATTCTAAATTATTTTAAAATTAAAAAAAGTTCCTCTTTCACAATTGATAAATAAATATTTAACAATAAAATGTGTCATGCCCTTAATTGTTATTTTATAAATATCAACTTTCATTTAAGTTTTAGCTAACACTTTTAAATAAACAGTTAATAAATTGCAGTGATTAATTTAACTAACTAATTCTATTATCTATTTATTTAAAAGTGTTAGCTAAAATTTAACTGAAAGCTGATATTTATAAAATAACAAATAAGGGCATGACACATTTTATTATTAAATATTTATTTTTTTATAATTTTTTAGTCTTTATTGGGTGAAATTATTGAAATAAAACACTATTACCAAGGGAATAAAACATCTATTATGGAAATTAATTAGTGAATATTTTTGAAAATTTAAATAAACAAATTTCTTAAGTTGCAAATATTAACATTGTGCAAATTAATAAACATTAATAGTGTATCAATATAATTGTAAACTAAATTTCTAGTGATAATTATGTCATGTCCTTCGTATGTAAATTAGTGATAATTATGCCACACTTTAAATAAATTTATCAAGTAGCATATTTCAATTAATATAAAGTTGCATAAAAATCATTTTACACAATTAAATTGAAAATAAATTAAGAGTGAATAAATATTCAATAAATAGATATACGTGACAAATGGAGTAATTTTTGAGTAACCATGTGGTAAAGTGAGTAATTTTTTAGTAAGCATGGTCGGATATGTCTTTTCACATATCTCATTTTATATCAACCGTGAAAAAAAGCTATTCATCCCTGCATTTTTTGTTTTGGAGATTTTAGCTCAACAAGCTATTGCAAACCTCGATTCACCAAACACTACAATTAGAGTGTTTGATTACTCAATCATCCATTTGCACCTAAATCAACTAAAAAAGACTCAAACCTTTAACTTTTTTTATAAGTTGTTTAGAATATCTTTTAGAATTTTTAATTTTTAAAATATAAATAATGAATTTTTTATAAATATTTTAAAATTTAAAATTTATTTTGATTTTTTTAAATTTTTGTTGAGATAGAGACTAATTTGCTCATTTTCAAAATTAATAGGGGTAAAAAGGTATTTACACAAATTTGTTATTTGAGTTATTCAAATTATTTGAATTGTAAAATTTAACTCGACTCGAGCTTGAAACTCGAATTACTTATATGAGTTGACTAAAAAAATAATAAAACTCGAATAACTTGAAATTCAAGTCGAATCAAGTTTTGCTCACCCCTACGTGAAATAGCTAGGGATGCAAAAAAACCCGAACCTAGTTTCAACCTGACTGCACTCCGATGTGCATGCACCAGAGCTATGAACCAACACAATTATCTCTAAATATCTAGCGGTATACTACAAGTGTGACAGGTCAAGTTGTAATATTTATAGTGTTATAATGGAACATTCGAGTATTCCAAGGATCGAACTCAAGAGAGTTAGGGACAAAGTGATTCCTAAGCAACAAACATGCAAATAGGAAGTCTAGCTAACTACTTACTAATTACTTTATTAGGACAATTCATAATCAAGGGTAAGATACACTAGTTAGTTGTCTAACACTAAAAAGGACTAAAGTGTAAAATAATCAAAATTATGCAATTAACAATTCAATACACACAAGCGGTTGGTTGACTTTCATGTTGCTGGTTAGTATTTGGATTAAGAATTTAAAAGGCTTAAACTTCTAATTGACTCAATTTTACCTCTGGATCACCACTTTACCAAATTAGATGATTTAGTATATTTATCTCTTAACCTCACCAAACTAACTTGGGATAATCAAATTGGTGCTCAATAGGATCTCTTCTCAATCTCACCTATCAAATTGGTGCTTAGTGGTTGTCTAATGTTTAAATTAATACTAAGCGGTATTACGTGGTCAAATCGTAATACAGAAAGAAAACTTATATTAGTAGACGAACCTAAACATGTCATTAATCTAATAAAAAATGAGCAAACCTATTGAAAGACTAATATTTCGTCTATCAAGTTAAATTGGGGAGACGCATTGTTTTGGGCATTAAAGCGAATGACTCCTAAAAGATAGAAACATAAATGTTGAATGTCGTTACTTTTCAAATTAATTGGTCATAATGAATTCGTTGAATGTAGAAATATTAAATATATTTTCTCATAGATTCTTTTTACTATAAAGTTATCATGACTTTAACGGAATTAGAATTAGACTGAAAATTATTTAATTGGGAAATTAAATTAATTTAAGATTTTATTTTGAGAAATAGAAAAATAAATATTGAGTTGGATTGAATTATAAAGTACTGGGTTGAAAGTCCATGAAGTTCTTGTAATTGGACCCGATATGGGAAAGGCCCAAAAGTCCCTTATGTTTAATGCTAGGGACGACAAACCATAGTTTGTTTAACTAGGGTTGCCACCGCACCTAATCCTACTTAAACTAAGATTTCATTTTTCTATTGAAGTAGACTTTTATAATTCAACAAGGGTCTCACCTCTTCTCCCTACAAATAGATGGCATTGGTAGGGCTAAATACACAACTTTAAGATATTGTTATTATGTTTGAAGATACTGAGATTTTATTTTCTAAGTATTAAATCTATTTTTAAGAATAAAAATTCTATCGATTTCTATTGCAAAAAAAATTTTGCTTTCCAACTGAAAGTAAAGTAAATTATTTCTGGTTTTGTGTTTGATTTGAATCGTTACACTTGATGTAACTCCTTAAACCAGGCCTAGATGTTACGACCCAATTTGAGTAATCACATGGGCCATGAATATGGCCAGTATGTTTTCATAAGAAAAATCCATTTGTCCTCGAAACAAGTTTTTTTGAAAACATCATGTTCTTTTTAGTAGAAATTAATTTGTTCCTTTTTATTTAAAAAATATTTGTATTATAACTTAGTTTTTAAAACATAGTTGTAGCGACTAATAATTTTTAAAACATTTAACGATCATTTAAAAGAAAAAATATTATAAAAATAATCCATGCAATATTTCCTAAAAATATTGAAATAGAATTTCTCATGCCATAGTCCGCAACTTAAAATAAAGTCCTAAAAAGTTATTAAGACAAACCCAAATTAAAGTCCATAATAAAATCCAAAATAAACTCATATAGTCCGTAAAAGTCCCAAATCATTTTAAAAATCCATAACCTAGAAATCATTATTCTAAGAGCTTCTCCGATGACCGAAATCGAGTCCTAATTACGAGGATTACCTAAGACACACAAGTAATATGTGTGAGCCTTAAAAGGCTCAGCATGAGATCAAACATAAAGCTTATGTATAATATAACATGCTTTCAACATATCGAATAAACACATCCAGACCAAAATATATACCATTTTTACAGAAATCTCATATCATCAATATTACATATATACATAAATATCAAGACATGTTTATGTAACAACGCACATTTTGAAGAATTTTCCTACCGATTTCTGCTACACACCAATATTGAGTTCCCTAGAACTAGTCCATCCAATAACACACCATTTGCTGGACAAGCCACCACATAAATGCCAATAAATGGTCACATAACAAATTATGGACAAGCCACCACATAATTGCCGATAACGGCCACATAATCGCAGATAAACTGCCAGATAACTTCTACCTTTCACAAGACCCACTCCATGCATGTGATATGACCATTTTCAAATTTAACACATTTAATCATTTTTCACATGTAGTCATGCTCATAGTCTCACTTAACACATATTTCTCAATTTTACACATTTTCATGTAAACATACTCACATATCACATATTATTCACTTTTTATTCACTTTAGAACTTCCACCTTTCACCAGACCCACTCCATCATGTGATATGGCCATTTTCAAATTTAACACATTTAATCATTTTTCACATGTAATCATGCTCATAGTCTCACTTAATGCATATTTCTCAATTTTACACATTTCCATGTAAACATGCTCACATATCACATATCACATATTATTCACTTTAGCATGCTTTAATATATTTTCATATTAAACCACAGATCTCATCACACACATGTATATATAACACATATTTAAATCATCACATATCAATTAAGTCATGTATCACATAACATAGAGATGAGATTTTCACACATGTCATCATCACATACATCAATGCATCACAAATCATAGATTTCATGAACTAATAATTTTAAGAACACTTACTTGGAATTTCTCTTTTTATAAGGTTTTCAAATCCGCTTTGAGTATTTAGTGTACTCTCAAATAATTATTTAATAGTTTTTTATTTAATAATAAAATAATGGAAGATTATACTTAAAAAAATTCAGATCCCACACCTTAAACTGTAGATTCAATTGCCACAGTCCTATTAGAAGATGTTTCGCTTGGATCTAAACCTTGTAGATGAATCTAAACAGGTATTTTAGTTATAGATCTATCGGATACGTCTTAATACTTAAAGTTTAATCATTGCAATAATTCTCACCAATTACTTATCCTTAAATCAGCACTTAGATTCGATGCACCCATTAACTCGCTAAGGATTTCTTGGATTGGCATTGTTTGGCCGTTCAAGTTATTACAAAATCCCATTAGTACTATGATAAACGAATAATAAAATATTTCAATTTCAACCAACCATGGCATTTCTAAATGAAGGATTTACGAATCGAACAACCTCATTTACACTTGATTTAATATGAGATGATCGAAGGATCGAGAATGGAATGAGATCGACGATTTTGAGTGATCTAAAAATAATCGATAAAGTGATAGAAAATGTGAGTTTTATTCAATAAGGAATCGATAAAAGAAAGATGAAGCAAAAAAGAAAAAAATTATCATCGCTGACGGTGGCTACGGCGATTGGGCAATGATAGAGCAGCGGTCCAACGGTGGTGAGAAAAATATAAAAGGGAAGCAGGTCCAAGAAAAATGAGAAAAGAGAAAATAAATATGTGGAGGAGGAGGAGATCCATGGTGGTTCATTGCGACGATCACGAGAGTGGAAGAGAGGAGGAGTGAGAAGCCAACGTTTAAGGTCGCTAAGAGGTCACTTGGTGGTGGTGGAAGGATTGGTTGTTGCAGTTGAAGAACAAAAAATAGAGGAAGATGGTGGTGGCTCTTTTTCAATTTGAGATAGAAAAAAGATGAAGAAAAATGAAAAAAATGAAATAATATAGTGAAAATGAGGGTACGGGATGGCAAGGGTGCATGTAGCTTGGTCAACTATGACCAGGTTCATTGTATCACAACATTTTGGCAAAAAAAGAGGTTTTGGCAAGGAAGTGAGACAAATAGTCAAAAGGGGGATGCATTTCACAACTTATGGCAAGTTTGACTTGCTAAAGGAAGATTGGAATCACGCCATTTAGGGCAACTATAAGGGATGGCAAGGCTTAAATGCACATGTTAAATATGTGCAAAAATTTAATTAAAAAAATATGAGAACTATGAGATTCAAACTAGGGAACTCTAGGATAGTTAAAGAGTTTCTTACCACTAAGTCACAACACTTTCTTGTTTTCATTCTTGCGCATAAATTAATAAATTACGGGATGTGACACTTGAAGTAGTTCGTAGTATGAGAATAGCGAAAAAGGTCGTTCAGTTGGAAGACTGGAATGAAAAGGATCCATCTGGTTGAAAACACATGCGATTTTGGTAAATGGTTTATTGCTATAAATATTACAAATTGATTCGGTTTTCAAATTTTTTATTTTCCGCTATGCAATAAAACCATTTTCGAATAGGAATTTTTCCAACAAAAGGCACTTACAAAATCCTAAACCTAAGTATGCAATAAGTTTAAAAACTAAACTAAAAATAAATAAATGGAATCTCGGCTCAACTAATTTAATTATTTACAAAACAAGTTTAAATTTTGCTAATGGTAACTCAAAAATGGTCTTCTAAGTGATCTGTTACACCCTCGAAGGAGTGTTTGCAGTGTTCTCAAAACCCAATTGTGCATCTTATTATTCAACTAATGAGGCTACTTGAGGATTGCCCATGGATCATCACCCTCCTTGGAATCAGGATCCTATTTGGCATTGAACTCAGACCTGCAACTTGGCACCACTTTAAGTAATTCACAACATCAGTAACGAGATAAAATAATAAGTTAATGGTTCAACAATCATTCACTGGAAGAGGTAGCACATCCTTAGGGCTAGGGTAGGTATTAACAAATTTAAAAACCTTTATTTCCCATATCAATCTCTATTGTTAGTTCCCCTTTACCTTGTAACACCCCTATCCCGTATCCATCGCTGGAATAGGTAAAGGGCATTACCAGACAAACAGAACATTTCAAAACAATTCAGAATCACGGATATTACATAACATCATTTCATAAGCAATCATCTCCTAAGATGGTCTACAAGACCCAAAATGTACTTTTAAGAGACATTCAGGACTAAACCGAACACATTCATAAAGTTCAGAACTTTTAAAAAATTTTAATTCCATAGAGGTCGCATGCCCATGTGCCCACACGAGCATCAGACATGCCCATGTGAACCAGCCGTGCCAAAACAGAGCTTATATACTGACTTATTCCCACGTCCAACAGACACGCCCGTGTGTCACGGCCGTGTGATTCTTAGCTAGCTACTGACTTAAGCCCACAGCCAACAAACACGCCAGTGTGCTATGGCCGTGTGGCACAATGCAGGCTTGGTTTAAGCCAATTTGCCACCCCTTTATGAGTCATTCCTACAAGCCAAATTAAACAACATTCATACAAAATATTCAGCCAATTCATGCTCAAAACATGCTTCATTACAACTATTTCATCATCATTCAACAACTCATTCAAACCATACCAAAACTTAACACAAACATACCATTTGATAACCAACTTTCATTGCATAACCTATATTTACAATTTAAAACTTAATACATAAACCTTCTAGCCTATACATGCCATACTTTAAAATATTTACACTTTCAAGAGTACCAAAATGAGATCGATAATGTGGTGATAATCCTCGACTATCCCCGAGCCTTCAGTAGCTACGATAACTGTAAAACAGACAGTAAACACACAGAGTAAGCTACAAAGAGCTTAGCAAGCCAAATACAATTGGTCTAACTACTAAAGCATATAAATACAATTCACCCATATAGATTCATAACCATTTTACAGAATAATTCATAAACTTAACCATGCTCCTTTGTTTGCATATATGTCACGCTTCATTTCCATACATATTTCACAGAGATAGAGTTTTTCATATTCAGAAATTTAGTACGATACAAACGTACCTGCATAGGTTATACATTTCATATACTCAATCTCAGATTTCGAATGCTATCATCAGACAGGTCAGAAATGATATAGATGCTCATAAATAAGTACAATGCCGACGTCCCAGACGTGGTCTTACATGTAATTCAATATCGATGCCTCTGTCCCAGACAGGGTCTTACATGAAATCAGATACGATGCCGATGTCCCGGACATGGTCTTATACGTAAATCTCAATCGAGGCTTGTGTTCCAGACACGGTCTTACACGATGTCTCAGATAGATGTCAACTTTTCTTAGAAACATACAGAGCTTTTCAAATATTAGCATATTATCTTACTTTACTCCATATATATTCATCCGGCACTCAAGGCCATCCAATACAGATTACAGTTTATATGAGCAGAATTTATTTCAATTAACACGTAATTGTAATTTGACTTACCTCGGAAAGATTTCGGATAAAACGAGTCGACTATTCAACTATTTTGGACTTCCCCAGATCTAAGTCCGATTTTCTTTGTTCTTGATCTAATACAATACAAATTCAACCATTCAATCATTCATTTCATTCAATATAATCCATATACACATATTTAAGGCACTTTGCATTTTAGCCCTTACATTTTCACACTTTGATAATTTAGTCCATTTTTCATAAAATCACAAATATGCAAAATTTCTTTGCAACAAGGGCTAGCCGAATTTTCATGGCTTCTATATAAGCCCATACAACATGTTTAATTCACAATTTAGTCCTTCAAAACCTCATTTTCAAAATTTAACCAAAATAGCTCAATTTCATCAAAAACTCAAAGACAAAACTTATGAACCATCTACCAAGCCTTCATAATTCATTCAAAAACATCACAAAACTCATGATATCAACAATGGAATTTCATGAAATCTTTAACAGAAACAGAAATTCAGACATGGGTTTTGAAGAACACGAAGCAACGATCACAGAAACGTAGAAATTATCAAAAACCGAACAAAATTCACTTACCAAATCAAGCTAACCATGGCCTAATATTCAACAAGCTTTCATATTTTCCTTTCTTTTGATTTTCGGCAACAACATGCATGAAATGGCTAATTTCATGCTTTTAATTTTATTATAATAACTTTAATAATCATTTTTCCATTTTTCCCTTGGCATATATCATTAAAAATCCACCTACCAATGCCCATATTTGTCCACCATTAAAACAAATGGTAAATTTGACATGCAAGGGCTTTTATTTTAAAAGGCAAGTGAATTAGGTGCTTTAACATTTAGCACTCAACTTTTATACTTTGCGCGATTTAATCCTTTTTCATAATTAAACACAAAAAATGACAAATTAAATCACAGAAATTTCACAGACATAAATTCACATATCACAGACACAGAAAATAATATTAAAATATTATTCAGACTCGAATTTATGGTCCCAAAACCACTATTCTGACTAGGGTCAAAATCGGACTGTTACATACTTACATTAATTGTGGCTCGAGAGGTAGCTAAAAACGGTAGCCCTAATAGGATTGGAATCTTTAAGTAGCTAAAAACGGTAGCCCTAATAGGATTGGAATCTTTAAGTCTTTCTTGAAGCCTAACATTATAAAATCTACCAGGAGGATAAGTTGTCTTACTCTAACTATGGCATCTTCAAGGACACCTTTGGGATGAACTAAAGATTGATCGGCTAATTGTAAGGTGATCGAAGTCTCTTGAAGGTCTCCTAAACCCAACCTATGGTAGATGGATAGGAGCATAATATTAATGCTTGCACTAAGGTCACAAAGGGCCTTGCACAAATTTAACCCTCCTATTTAGATAGGGATTGTAAAGCTATCAGGGTCCTTAAGTTTAAATGGGACCTTCCTAGATATTACAGCACTGGACTCGTTGTTCAAAGCAATTTGTTCCCGTTTTCCTATTCTTTTACTCCTGGACATGACTTCCCAAAGGAACTTGGTATACTTGGGCATTTTCTCAAGGAGTTCAAGGAAGGGTAGGTTGATGTTTAAGGCTTTGAACATGTTGAGGAAACTCAAAAATTCATCACTATCTCTCTTTTTCATCTCTTCAAGCCTAACCAAAAATGGAACGGTGGTTAGGCTAGGTGGCTTGCTTGGTTTCTCCTTAGGGTTAGACTCCCTCTACTGTACCTCCTCCTCTACACTCACGTCTACCCCATCTCTAGCACTAGGAGTGTAAGTATTAGTGTCCATCTCCTCTATTTTGACACTCAAGGATTTTACTGGTTCTTTGATCATTGCTCCGTATCAGAGAGTGATTGCCTTAACATGTTCTTTCCCCACTCTTTTTGAGTTAAGCTCAATGTTTCTAGGGATACTTGATGTGGCATTGGTTTGCAACATTTGAAGGATTTGGTCAAGTTGACCTTGCATTTGGTGCATATGTTGGGAAATGTTCCCATATTGTAGTAAACATGCGATTTTTTTTATATATTTGAACGATGAATAAATAAATGAAGTTAATTTCACATTTCACTGTTATATCTTTTGTGTTTTTTTCTTTCATGTTTTGCATACATAGCAAAATTGTGACAAGAAAATATTAGCTCTTTGATTATCTAAGTTCAAATTGATGATAAGTGGCACTGTAAGAACGTTTACATTGCGAAAAAGACAACTTATTTAGTATAAAATCTAAATGAATTTGTAATCCCGTAAAAGAATAAAAGTGAGTATTTGATTCAAATACTCAGAAGGATTATTATGTTGTCTACAATTTCAATTGGGGAGATGGCTAGTCTTGGCTATTGAAGTAGTTGACTCCACAGGTAGAGACATAAATGTACTAATTGGAAGAATGATACATTGGACTGGACCCAAGTTGAATTAATTTTGAATCCATTTGTGAATTAATTCACTTATGACATTCATGGTGTGATTTACCTAAATCTTAAGTTAGTCACTTACCATGCATATATAACTCATCTGCTTTGATATAACTAGAGGCTTATGTTCTAAAAATGATCGAACCCGTAGCTGGTATGTTGGGTACATGACTTGTGTCCATAGCTCAATTAAAGAGTTAACGATACTCTCTCATTGGCATTGTGTGGATTGATAAATATAGAATGTGGCCATGGGTTACTTGTTCTCGAACGAGCAATTTATCATAGTCATTTGTTGGCAATGATCATATAAATCATTAAGAATACACAATGGTAACAATGAGATAAAATAGGATTGTATTAAGTGAATGAAATTAACTCAAATGAATCAAGGATATCATATGGGGGTAGCACATGCATGATGAGGTCATTAGACAAAACAATTGAATGAACTGCTTTCGTAAAAAGTATATGATAAGGAGTTTTGAATCATGGCACTTCTTTTGGATTGAATCCGTGATTAAGTAATTGTGAATTATTGGAACGATGCTTTTAGATATAATTGTAATTACTAAAGTCTAATTGTATATGTCCAATTGGTCCCTCCGCTAGCTCAACAAAAACTCTATCGGATTGCATTTGAATTAGAAGAAAATTCTACGACTTTGCAAATAATTTAACTGAGTTATTTATTTGATGTAGAATTAAATTGTGTAGCCATAAGAATTGTTCAACTAGAGAATTTGATTAAAGAATTTTCTTGAAATTTTAATTTTGAAAAATCTAGGTGATTTTTGGAAAAATTAATTATAATCAAGCAAAATCAAATTAATTAAAATAAATATGATATTTTTATAAATTAATTTTCAAGTCAGACAATTGGCCCAATGGGTAATTGAACTTGAAAATTGGATTTGAGATAAAAAATTGGAACCGAGAATAAAAAATCGAGACCTAAAACTAGTTGAATTGGGCCTAGTATGTGATCTGGGCCAACGGCCCAACTGGTGGTTGGACCAAACCAGTCGGGTCATCACTGACCCAAACCGAACCAACAGCAGTCGAACTATCTCGAGGTGTCGTGAGGGTGTCGCGCCTACACCACTAAGCACGACCGTGCCAGCGGCTATGACGACGACATTCCGGTGGTCGGCAGTCGACAGCGGTGGTTCTTCAGTGGTTGAGTAGTGGAAGAATTACACTCCTATTGAGACTTTACTGGATAATTTAATTTCAGATTAACTATTCCAAAAATAATATTATTTTAATAAATTTAATATTAAATTTAATTTAATACTTATCTTGAAAGTATTTTACTAATTTAATATTAAAGTGATTATCTTAATATTAAATTTAATTTAATACAAGATAAATATTCTATTATTTATATAGATTTAATATTAAATTTAATCTAATAAACATCAAGATAAGTATTATATTAATTTAATATTAAAGTGATTAAGTTTGATCTTAGTTGAATTCTTTAAACTCTCCTTATATAAAGAGAGCATTGTGTCATTATTTTTCACAGACTTGAATTCAAAAGGAAGTTGTAGAGAGAAAATTCTCTAAAGAAATTATTTCAAAGATTTTTAGAGATATTTTTCTTATTTACAATTTGACCTATAAATTTAAATAAATTGTGAAATTGTCTCACTAGTAATTTTAAGGAAAATTTTCTAATTTGAAGCAAGCCCACATTCGGTAGACATAAGCTTGAGGGTAGTGGAGAAGACTACTCGGTCGAAGCATTAATCCTAAAGAATCGAAAAGGCACAATTTTGATTAAGTGTTATTACTTTATATATCACAACCAAGTTCTTGCTATTGGAAAAAACTTAAAAGACTAGTTTTTCTCTTAAACTTATTTTTCGTTGCGTTTTTCCAATGGTATATTCACTTGCACTGAATGCATCCCTTCTTTGAGTTTCCTGACTCTAATAGGCATAAGAGGGTCACTATTGAAAGTGGGTTTCCATTCGACTTCGTGTGGCTTAAATAGTTGCGGAGGTTCGTATAGAGGAGTAGGTTGGATTGATTGAAATTGGTTATTTCTTAATTGGAGGGCCTCTTTTGGTTCCATCCCCACCTAAAGTTGGGGTGATCATGCCACCCCGGGGTGTAGGTGTTGGAGTAAAGATTGTTTCTCCTATTCCCTATATAATTTACCTCAGCATAAGTATTCTTGTGGTGGTTACCGCATCTCACACTTTAATTCTCATGAGCCATATTGATACTGACGTTATTAAGCCTCTCGAGGATCTGCTGAAAATTATCCTTGCCACCAATCGCATTCATGGTTGGCGGTTTAGCTTGGTATGTAAACCGCTCAATCGACCATATGAATTCATTTCTACATCTTCAATAAGTTAGCAACCCTCAGCAAATGTCTTTGACATGAACGCCCCTACGAACGCTCCGTATAGACTAGATTTCAAATTCCCATCTAACCCATTATAAGAAGTTTGTAATTGAAGCCAATCTCATAGGCCATGGTAAAAGCACTTATGTAGCATGAGTTTAAAGCATTCCCATGCTTCATATAGAGACTCTCCTTCTAGTTTTTGGAAATTGGTTATATCCATCTACAACTTGATCGTTTTACTCACAGGAAAGTACTTGGGAAGGAACCAATTGGAAAGTTCATCCTACGTGTTGATTGAGTCTACCAGTTGCGAATCCAACTACATAAACACATCGTTACATAAAGAGAAAAGAAAAACCGAAGATGTATAGTGTCATCGGATACACCGTTATATTTAAAAGCATCACAAACTTTAAAGAAGCGTTTAATGTGTTGGTTAGGATCTTCGTTCATGGAACCCCTAAATTAGAGGTTGCTTTGGATCATTTGTATAATTGTTAACTTGATCTCAAAATTGTTCGAGTTGACAGTATGGCGGTTGATTCTCCCTCACATTGTATCCAAGTTTGGCATAGCATAAAATCGCAACTCCTCAGCTTTAGGAAGATCAAAGAAAGGTTCCTCTTTTCTAGGCTTGTCAATTAGAGGATTAGCAATCAGGGGTTCTATAAGTGGCGTGGCTCCCCTTAGAAGTTGAGCCCTTCTAGCTTTTGTCATCAACCTTTCTGGCTCCGAGTCAAATGGGACTAACTTATTATTGCCCCTAGTTATACACAAATGCTGCAATCATGAAAAACACTAACAAATAAAAGAACACTTGACCAAAAAAATAAACAACCAAGTAAAAGAAAGAAAAGCATCGTATCTATAGACCTAACATTTTCTAATTATCCTCCTAGTAAACATGCATTAATTACTCAAATCACTCAATCACACACAAAATTCCCAACAACGACACCAATAACTTGACCACACCCCAATGTACGTACACTGGATCTATGAATCAACATAATCATCTCTAACTATCTAGCGACATATTGCAAGCGTGACAGGTTGAGTTGCAATATTTATAGTGCTACAATGGAACACCCGAGTATTTAAGGATCAAACCTAAAAGAGTTTGGTGGCAAAGTGATTTCTAAGGAACAAGCATGGAAATATGAAGTCTAGCTAACAACTTTCTAAGTACTATATTATGACAATTCATAATTAAGGGTAAATTACACTAGTCGGCTACCTAACACTAAGATTGACCAATATGTAAAAAATCAAAATTATACAATTAACGATTCAATACACACACAAGTGGTTGGTTGACTTCAATGTTGTTGATTACTCTTTGGATTAAGGATCTAAAAGGCTTAAACTTCTAATTGGCTCAATTTTACCTTTCGATCACCACTCTACCAAATTAAACAATTTAGTCCTATTTATCTCTCGAATTCACCAAACTAACTTGAGATAATCAAATTGGTGCTTAATAGGATCTCCTCTTAGTCTCACCTATTTAAATGTTCACCTAGAGGCGTTAATTCTAAGTTTCAAGGTTTATTCAATTTAGTCTAGTTTTTTACAATTTAGTCCCTATACCAAAAACTAACCAAACAACATTTTCATTAACCAACCACTATAAATTTAGTTACCTAACACCATTTTCATACAAATAATAACCCAACACAAATTCAAATCATACATTCAAATAAGCACAAGAATAGGGTTAAAGAAAGCTTAGAGATTTCTTGGTGGTTACTTGAAGAAGATGATGACAGTAATAATGCAGGTGAGAAATACCAACAAAGTTCAAATTTTTACACTTTGAAAAGAAAATAGAGTTGAGATATATTAAAAGCCTTGGATGAAATTTAAATTACAAATAAAATTTTAAGTACCAAAGTACAATTAATACAAAAGCTATAGGAAAAACTAACTAAACTACCAACTAAAACAAAAAAGCTAACTAAACCTTAAAATATGAAGAAGACTAACTATTTAGTTAAAAGTATGATAGAAAGTAAAATAAAGTTGGCTTTTTTTTAACCAAAAGGTGTTTTTATCAGCTAATTACAATCCTAAAATTTAGAAAAAAGTGCCCCTAAAAGCTATGTTTTGATTGGAGGTGGTGTTGGACAAAAGACTACCCCTGCAGCAATTTTATCCTCATTAGGCAGCAGTGTTGCGACACCCAGGCCTCGATGTCACGACACTCTAGACAGTAGCGAACTCGTGGTTGTGGGAGGTCTCGGTGTCGCAACATCCACTAGTCGATGTAACGACATAACTAAAGTTGGCCTTAATTTCTTCATTTTGACACATTCATAGGTATCACGGCCTTGGAGGTATGGTGTCATGACTTTGGCTTGGTGTTGCTACATCTTACCCTCGGTATCTTGACTATCACGATAATAAGCTCCATGTTGATTTTGTGTTGAAGTTTTGCATTCTTAAAGTGAAAGGACTTGGTGTCGTGACTTCTATGGCATCAATGTCGTGATACCCACTCTAAATGATGTTTTCTTTGAGGTTGCACCATTATCGTCTCCCTACACCAATTCAATCACATCGTTAGGTTCCCCAAGGCACTATATTACCAATTTGGGTCTCAAAAGGAGCAAAACTTGGCCAAAAATGGTTATTAATGGTGAAAGCTAAAATTTAAAAAAAAAGGATAGAAAAAACACTTAATTTGTTTGAGAATTAGCTCCTCGGATGTACTAGAGAGCCTAATTTGACCTATCAAATTACGACAGATCACAACCCAACCTTATCCATTAAGGTCAAATTTCTTTTCTTTTCTTTTTTTGAAAATTGGGATTCAAGGCAGGTCGAATCGGGTGAAATTAAAAAAAATACTTAAGCAGAAATATGGTTAGTAGCTCCAGAATCAATGACCTAGTGGCTTATTAAATCTTTGACTAAGTAAGTTTCAATCATTAAGAGTTCCATACATTTGTATTTTGTAGCTAGGTAATACTTACACTCTTTGTAGTTTGCCTTAAAGTGCACTTTTTTATCGTAAAAAAAAAACACCTTAAACTTAGGCTTTTTTGTTCTCTTTCCTTCCACATTAAGTGACTTAAAGGACTTAGTCTTGTTTCTCTTAACTTGCTTTCCCTTCCCTTTAGAGGAAGAAGTAATCCTAATTTAGCTTATGCTTTTTGGATAGGTTGACTACCATTCAAAATCAAATCATAATATTGTAATTCCTTCATGAATTGTGTAAGCGTCAACTACTTGGTCTCGAGGTTATACACGATTCTAAAACCAACAAAATCTTTCAACAAGATCTTGAACATAACCTCAATTTGTGTGTTCTAGTCCAAATCAAGTCTATTGTCCTTGATAAAGTAGCTCATAAGAGACATCATATAATCATTGACCTAAGTGTCTGGTTTTTTATGGGCATTCATCAAACTAGTTATCGTATACTGTCGAGCCAAAGCAACTTGCCCTCCGAACTTGTCCTCTGGTTTGTCTAGTATCATTTTGGTGGAATCACAGCTCTTCAGTTGCTTTAGTTAGGTGCTGGCCATGCTTGTCAGTATATAGCAAATAAAAATTTCATCATATTCTTGTCGATAAGTTCTTGTCTCTACTTGGTTAGCGAGAGGGCATTTGTTATCAAGAATCGTCTTAGGTTTCTTACGACTTAGGACAATGTTGAGATTCATCTTCCATTTCTTATAGTTGTTCCATTCATTTTGTTCTTAGTTATGGTATTTATTAAGGGAGTTGGTGTCATTTTTGAACTGTAAAGTAAAATGTTCATCCATTAATTATCTTTGTATTAAGCAAATATTCTGAAATTTTCTTTGCAACATACGATATGCATTTAAATGATACATGTGTCTTACATTAAACCTTGAAAACATTTGTAATTTGCTGCAACGATAATTCCTACTCCCATTGAATTAAGTGAGTGTGGGGGTAATCTTAACCAACTAGTATGATTGTGGATTTTCATCCAACTAATATGTGAACCTAATTTCTTAGGTATTCACATGTACTAATAATTGTTTAATGTTTGGTCATTATTCTAACTTAAGTAGAGTTTCATAGGAAGTTACTCAACTAGAATAATCTTGAGTGTATAACCATCAACTCAACACCCATCATTATATGTACTACATATGAGTCATTGTGGGACAATCTCAATGAGTGGCATATATGACTAGTTGTCCTCTTAAAAGAAATCTCCCTAGTGAAATCCACATGATAATACTTGTTTTAAGGTGCGTTGCGGTAAAATCGACTCGAAGTAATACCATGCCATTACATGAGACCTTTGATAAAGGTTATAGTTCTTATTTAAAAACCTTTTCCCACTCAATATTTTTAAAACATGTAAGTTTTTTATTCCGATTTCAATCATGAATTATTAAACATGCAATGACACATTATTCCCTAAACTAAATGGCATACTTATATCATATATGCATGAACATACTTTATTTCAATTTAATATCATTGCATTCATATATATAGCATGCTCTAATATTTGTAGAAATTAAGTTGATTTTGACCAACCAAAAGTTTCCGTGATTTTGTCCTAAGGAAAAATAAAATAATAATAATTATCATATTCTCCCAAAGCATTCTTGGGTTCTTTAGGGTGAAACAAAAACATCCTTTGGGTTTTCAAAAAATACATAAATGTCAAAAAAATTCTTAAAACCTGAAATTTTGAATCATACAACCAAAAAGGGATCTATCACTGTCGAATACCTTTGTCGTCGCCCACCACTGACTGTCACCACCAGTCGCCTTTGGTCAGCCCCACCACCTGCCAACTGGCCCACTATCGGCTGCCATCAGTTAGTTTTGTCGGGTTCGTGTTG
This sequence comes from Gossypium hirsutum, assembly GCF_007990345.1. Lineage (NCBI taxonomy): Eukaryota > Viridiplantae > Streptophyta > Magnoliopsida > Malvales > Malvaceae > Gossypium > Gossypium hirsutum. The sequence goes on along the minus strand of NC_053428.1, from coordinate 54,394,550 downwards.
TCTCAATCAGTTTTGGTTATATCATTGGTCGCCTCGTTTCTTCAGGTTTGTCTGAAAACTTTAAGTTACATATATTTCTAGTTTGTCTTTTGCTCACAAGATTTATTCTAATTTTACAATAAAAATTAAAATAAAACCTACATTGAGATGATAATTCACGATTTAATTATATAACTCAAAGTTTATAAAAAGAAATCTAATTTACACTGAATCTAATTTCTTAGAATCACAACTTTTGAAAAATTTATTTTATCACATAAATAAAATAATTTCATACATTCATTCACGTATATTATAATCCAAAACATGCATACAATTTTAAAGAATGACACATTTTATCTCTATTTAATCAAACAATAGGAAAAAGATAAAATTCTGTATCGAACAGTCAGTTTGATTGTAGACTTTTTGTATTAAACTAAGGCAAAACATAACTTTATTCAAACAAACTTTGTTGTATAATTAAAGTTATTATATGAAACTTAGAACATACCTCATTGATCTTCTTTTTTTTAATGTTTAGGGATCTTATTTATAGGCTTTAGAGTTAAAAGAAGAAAGTTGATTAATGTCTAATATTGTAGATTTTTCTGCATTAGTTCTAGTAAAAAATATTTTGATTTTATTTTATTACCAAAAATTAAACACAACCACCCAATTTTTAGCTTTTTTTTTTTACCATATTTCATCTTATAATTATTCTCACCGATTTTTGCTTAATTTTTACCATATTTAAATTTTATACATGTAAATTTATTTCCATATATTTATAGGTATTTTTTTATAAGGAATTTATATTAAATTAATTTTTTAAAACTTTAATCAACAATTACACATGGTAAATTATTAGCTTAACAAATGGCAATTTATAAGCTATGTCTTATTGGAATTGTTTCCCTTTAACTGTAACTTTGAATTCCTATTAATCTAATAGATTTTATTGTTAAAAAAGGAAAATAATTTCAATATATTAAGGATCTTAAATTATGAATTTCATATTTCCTTTGATTGATATGAATGAAATTTTGAATATTTATTGTGCATCATATTCGACTATTATCATTTACCCACTTTTTTTTTTAGTTTTTACTTGAGTGATTCTATTAATTAGAATAGATAATATTATTTATAATAATTTAAATAAAAGTTAAATTCAAGGGAGTTAAAACACAAATTAAAACACAAATGAGAGGCTTAAATGAGAAATAAACCATTAGATAAATTAATTACAGCATGGAGGGAGTAATTTAATTAAAAAATTCATGGGAGATAAATACGCAAAAAAAAAATTAATCTATTGCAAAGTATATAGTAAAATATCTTTATAGACTTAATCGAATGGAAATCCATACTGAGATCTTGAATGTGAAATTAACCATTATCTAACGGTACAATAAGCTTATTACAATATCTAGATGCAAAAAAAAGAAAGTGATAAAGATAAAAAATCCATTATCTAAAAAGTCATTCAAATCTATATTTTAGTTTAATTTTTATTTAGCTTAATCAAGTCACTTATTAATGAACTCGTCACAAAATGCCTTCATCATATTCTTCGTACATTTCAGCCTTCTGTCACATCTCAAAAATGAGGTTAGAAAAATTGGGTTTGTAGTTAATTGATTGATTAAATTTAAACTTGAATACACATAATTGTTAGGTTTTTGTTGCATGGTAGATGATATGCATGTACTTAGTGAATTATTGTTATAGATGCTCGAATGACTTGTTGAATATTGAGACAAGCTTAAAATGACCAAATGATAAGGTATGAGCCTATAATGCACTTAGAAATATATGAGATGCAAATTTGACATGTTGAGTGATATGAATTGCGGCTTTAGGTTTGCATGCTAGTATAGCTAACTGGTTAGAGTGTTAAAGTATGTTTTAGTGTAATTGAACATGATTTGTATGATCTATGTGTGTTATATGATATGTTAGAATAGGAAAATTGGAAAGAAAACACGAAATAGTATGTGTGGATAGGTGACAATGTGTCATATGTAGGTTTTGGGCATGTCTTGTTATCTTTACAATCAAGTCCTGATTTTTATGTTATGCACTTGAGGTCCTTAAATGTTATGAAATGACTTGAAAATTTGCATGATTAAGTCTTATATGGATAATTCCATAATTTTACTGTAACACCCTGATTTATTTATTCCTGTTTCTGTAAATATTTAACACAAAATATGTATTTGCTTTAATGGTTAAGTGCTCTAGGTGTGTGTGTGTGTGAGGTCTTGGGTTAAAGTCTTCCTTTTGCCAAATTTTGTTATTTTTCTAATCCTAGCCTTACCCTTGTTGAGTGGGCTTATATAAAATTGTCTGTTAATCCATATTAGAATGAGCTTGTTGGTTCGAGTGGTAAGGAATTGGTGTGTAGGAGGTTTTGTGTTTAAATCATTGTGTGAGCGTGGGTATTAATTTTTGCCTCGATTGACTGAGAGAGTTTGGATGGGATTGGGAGTCTGAGTGAGTGGTTAGTTGTGGTTGAGAAGATAGTGGGGAGTTGGGATATTAGAAGTTATCAGACTTTATTTTTGTTTTTTTTTCAAAATTTCAGTTCTCTCTCTCAAAAAAAAACTATGACGTTGGGTTTTCCCCTTTCTTTGCGCTTTTCTATCATTTGACAATTCTTCTCCTTTACTCTCTACTTTCTATCAATTTAATTATTCAATCACAGTATTTCAGCTTTTCGGTGTTCTGGTGTGATTGGTAAGTGGAGATAGAATGTTTTACTCGGGTTAGAGAGTTTTTCCTTTAAATCCGTTTATTATGATGTTGATTTTTCGTTGGTATTGAAATTATATTTTTGCAACAGCAAATCGTGAAGAACGAGACTCTCCTTTCGCAAATTGTAGTCGAAGTCGTTCGAGGTAATTGGGTAAGTGTTGAACATTCAAGTTTCACCATTTTCAGTTCCGTTAGTTCGGTTTAACTGTGAGTTTAGAATGATTTTAGAAGTTTTGTTATTTCGATTTTAGGTGTTGGTTGGTTTGGGAGTGATTTCATATCAAAACCGTACCACGTGTGTTCTCAAAATGCAAAAAATTGAGCTTCGACGAAAGCCGAAAAACCATACTGTCGACATCACATGGTCGTGTGTTTGACGAGGGCATGGCTGTGTGCATGAAACGGCCATGTGGTGGTGTGAATGTGGCTGTGTGGGCTACACGAGCTAGGTTAAGTTGGGCGTGTGGGTTTTGGGCCAAGTCGTGTGGGCCACACAGGTGAGGCCAATCTGGGTGTGTGGGCCCACACGAGTATGTGGGCCCATATTTCTAAAATTTTCCCTAGGGTCGTACGGGTCGTTCCGATCGACTGTGAGCCTATCGTAGGGTCGGTAAAGGCTAACCAAACCCTAAAATCATGTGATCTGATATTCTGCTCTGAGTAGGACACTGTTATGCATGTCTGATTATTCTGTTAAATATATATTTGTTATATGTATACAAGCATGTAAACATGATATTCCTGTATATATGTTTGGGGTGGGAATTGTATATGTGTGGAATAAGTGTTCTGTATGGCGACCTTCACCTTTATTCTGGGAACTTAGCTGTATATTATCTGATGCGTGTCATAATGACACGATATGGTGTGTAGGGATGGATGGGTGTTTTTAACCCTACATGGTGTGATGGATGGTCGGAGTTGGTGTGTAGAGGATAGGGGCAGGATTTTGAATATTTGTTCTGCATATCTGATTTTGTTATCTTTATCTGTAAAGGACTTAAGTCCAAACCTGAATTTGACTATATATGTGTTTTTTGTATGTATTGCATGTCTATTTCTGTTGGGTTACACACTGAGTTTACGAAAACTCACTTTTGTTTGTCTGTTCTATTTAGGTAATTCATGGACCTAGACGGATCGGTGTGATGGAGCCTTACGGTGACCACGAGTTCGTAAACAGCTTAAGATTATGGCTTTTATTTTAATTTAAGAATTATTTCTGGGAGTTTTGTAATAATTGGACTCTCCAGACTATTTGACTTAATTTTGGGATTTGGATTTTCGTTTTACACTTTATTTACGACGTTTATCTAAAACATGGTTTTACTAAAACAAAGGTTTTCCAAAAATATGAATGAGATCTTCTAATACAATGGTTTCTATAACTTCCAATGCAAATTACTTTTTGGCAAATAAAATAATTAAATAACATTTTCGATAATAGATATAAACGAATATGAGTTATAAAACTTGAATGATCTATCGAAACGAGTTAATTTTTAAAACTTTTCTTTGTGGCATCTCCGGATTCGATCATAACGTTTAGGTTGGGTTTGGGGTATTACATTTACTCTCGATTTTGCAAAAAGGTTTTACTAAATATTTTACTAAAATTACAATTTAGCTATTAAACTTTGCTTTAAAAATTAAATGAGTTTTACTTATCAGTTCTAGTGTTTCCTTCAATTATTATCCTTATTAAATTGTTTTATATTGTACATATGATTTAATTGTTGAATTACGAATGTTACTTATGTTGTATGTTAAATAAAGATTTTACCCTTGATGTTGGTCTGATCAAGAGTAACGTTGCAAAATCATGTTTTTTTTAGAGTTGTATGTTTACCTTAAACTATACGATTGATGAATTTGCATGTATATATGTGTGGTGTGATTGATTGTTGTACGGAGGTCACGTAAGTGACTAATGTAACATTTTGGATTCGAGTCAGTCTGTCCCGTTCAGGTTTGGGGTGCCACATTTGGTCAGGTTTGTGGAATCGAGAGTGATCACGCCCCGATTTATAAAGGTTATCTTTGTGTGTTTGAAAATAAATGAGTTTCTGGTCTAATGGTTAAGTGTTAGTAACTTTGTCCTGGAAATCTAAGATCGAATCCCTTCCCTTGCATCAATTTTATTTTGTGCAATTTTGCTCCAAACCCTAGCAAGTGTCACGCCTTGTTTTAAGAATAAATGTTGTAAGAGTTTAAACAAAATTGAGTATCTGGCCTAGCAGTTAAGTAGTGTAGCTATCCCTAGAGATCCTTGGTCCGAATCGCAGCTTCCTTCCCTGAAACAGCCCATTTTTAGTGAAATCGGAATAGTGGTTTTGAGACCACAAATCCGAGTCCGGAAGGAAAATGATTTTAATATTATTACATGGTCTGCATTATGATAGAAATGTCGTATGAAAATTTCGTTAATAAAATTTTACCGATTACATGTTTAATTTAATAGAAAGGACCAAATGGCATAAAATGCAAAAGTTGAGTTCTAGTAGCTATATGTATCAAATAGCTATGGAATTCAAAATTTGAGGTCCTTATATGGAAAATAGACCATTAAAAGGAGTTAGTAGATAAGTATGATAATTCATCCATGGAAAATTAAATAAAGAAAAGGATTAAATTGGAAATAAAATAATTAAAAATGATAAAAATCTAATATCATCTTATTTCATCATCTTTCCCAAATAAAAAAAATAGAAACCCTAGCCATGGAGAATTGAAGAAAGAAAAACTTATTTGGCTTAATTAGGTAAGCATTTTTGTCCTGTTTTTAGTAATTTTTATATTTCCGAGATCGTAAAACTTAATCTAGCTATCTCGGGGGTTAATTTGCAAAGTTATCAAAGTATTAAAATTTTGTCATGGATGAGTATGCTAGAATTTTGAAGTTTATGGTAGAAAATGAAAGGTTGTTGATAGATAAACAACTTTTGTAAAGGAAATTTTGATGAAATTATGATTTAGGGACTAAATTGAAAAGATGGAAAATCCATGGAAAAATTCTAAATTTTTTGAAATACATGGGCTGCTATTGTTATATGTAAAAATCGGCTAGGCTTGGAATAAGAATTAAATTGCATGAATTTCATTCTTCGATTTAACTAAAAACGGGATGTTCCATTCCCCCCTCATTCTAATTTCAAGTTTGGCAAAACTTGGGAAAATTGCATGTGACGCCTCTAGGGTTTACAAATCCCTGGAATTTGAAAAATTCTTTCCTAATTGGAATTCATATCTTGCCCTTCCTCAAAATTCCAATAGAATTAGAATTTCACCATCTTTTTCTCTTCTTTTCTTAATTAGATTTTCATATTGCCCCTTTTCAAATTCAAATAGAATTTGCTCTCCACCTTTCTATTTATTCTTTTTTTTTATTTTCTTTCCCTTTTCTTTACACCATATTTTCATCCTAGTTATTGATAATTATTTTGGTTTACTAAATCAAATCATTCTCCATTCAATCGTTCTTTCTATCGGTTTTGTAATTTCCATCAATAGCTTTTGTATCATTGCCAAGAAATGGTAAGTACACATCGTTCTGATGATTAGATCTCATATGTCTGTAATATTACTATTCGACGTTAATCTTTCGTTTAATTAATCAATCTTTTTCAGATCTTGTTAAATCTTTCGCAAATCTTGTCAATCTTGGCACCAATTGTTAATTCGTGTGTAATGTCGATTGAAGGATTGAATTTAGGTGGATCAGATTAGAATCGGGTGTGAGGAACATCGATCGAACTACCGGTGAAAGGTGTGTGTCTTTTCCCAAGTGAATCGGTAGTGATCGTCTGTAGGATTAAGGCAACACGGTCTCTCACACAAGCGTATAAACCATAAGGCCACAACTCTTCCACACGGCTTGCCACACAATCATGTCTTTCCTGTAGGGTAATTTTAGCATTTGACACACGGTCACAATCTTTTACACGGCCTAGCCACACGATTGTATAACTCTCCCACACAGTCACGATACCCTCACACGGCCTGTCCACACGGCCGTGTGACTCTTGTTTTACAGTTTTGCCCAAAAATTTATGATATCTGCAGTTCAGTCTCTGTATGTTCCCTAAATTATTTTTAGAGTTCTTATTCGCTCAATTAACTCCCTAATATTATGTTTATTCTGGAATCTGTGATTTAGTGACTAATGTGTTATTATACATTGTATGATAAGTGAATATTGCATGCCTACTGTCAATGTGATACTGATAAACTACTGTCAATATTGTTACCGCCCTACTGAGTACATATTATGCATGGCATTGTCAATGTTGAGTTGAATACATGTTAAGTATGTCCACTGCCAGTGTTGAACTAATTACATGTTAAGCATATATACTGTTTTTGTATTGTTCTGTTGCAAAACATGTCATATTACATTGCATGGGGTGGAATGATATGTACAGAGGAAGAGTGGCAGTTTATCTGCAAATATGCTACGCATCCCCAGCCCAGTGGCAGTTTTTATCTGCAAATATATTGTACATCCACAACCCAATGATAGTTTATATTTGCAAATTAGTGGTTGTTAATCCACAACTCGGTGTATAAGGATGATTGAATTCAGGGGAACTCCCAATATGGTGTGTAGTGGAATTAGGTAGGATTTTTCTATTGATATACTGCAATTGCAATGCCATTCATAAACTTGTGCATACAAAACTGTGAATGCTAAAGTATTGTAGTGATGCATTGATCTATAAAACTGTTACTGAAACATGCTATACGAATGTGATTGTTCTAAAGAGCTGTTATTTTACATGCTTTATCTACTATTTTGCATTGATTTTTCTTATGATTGGACTCACACTGAGCTTCTTAAGTTCACTCCCCCTTTTATTCTTATCTTTACAAATAACCCAGCAGGTTGGTTCGGATTGTGTTTTTATTCAAATAAAGTATTTTTTGATTCATTATTATCAATTTCTGCTATTCAAAAACTGCATTATTTTATTTAAACTGTGGCATAAGACTTAGGTTTTTTAGTTTATTTGCCATGCATAACATTTATTTTGATTCTAGAATTGTTGAAATATGGAAATTGATTTAATCTTGCATGAAATCTAGTTTTCATTAAATGTATGTTGAATATCACTTTTTCGCTGCTTTACCAAATCAATAGATTTTGAAAATAATGTACGTCTTTTGCTAAGAAAACTATAAAAATCCATCATTTTTTAAGATGGTATCTTTGAGTAAAAAAAAAAGAGAAGATAAGACGTTGTCTTTTTCTTCAAAAAATAAACATAAGTTTTTAGATGATTGTTTCGTAAACTCCAACAGCCTTAATGGGTCATTCTAGTGGTTAATGTAATCTCCCAAATTCGGTCTTAACGTCTAGGCCAAGTTAGGGAGGCTACACCTCACCACTTAACTATTCAATTATTTTGCATCAACCTATTTATAATTTTTTATACATTTACAAATTTCTATTGCTTTGTGTTCCACTCCCATAACTTACTAGTAAACAAATATCTATTAAAAAAACTAAATGAAAATTTTTAATTAATCTACTACAATGAAAAAAATATGGAGAAAAATATTAATAAGAAATTAAAAATTTACTATAAAAACTATTTAGCCTTATTTTAAAAAATAAGATACTAGAGTATGAAAATTTTGAATCATCAATTAGGTCCTAAAATTATTATTTTAGAAAAAATTTTAAATTTTAACTTTTTATATAATTTTTAGAATTTTTTAAAAATATAAATTTTTAAATTTTTTATAAATATTTTGAATTTTAAAATTTATTTTAAATTTTTGAAAATTATTTTAAATTTTGTTTTGTAATTTTATTGAGTGAGAGAACAATTCACATATTTTCAAAGTTTATAGAAACCAAAAGGTATTTACACTAATCTATTATTCGAATTATTCAAGTTATTTGAATTGTGAAATTCAACTCGACTAGAACTCAAAACTTGAATCGAGTTATTCGATTTGAGTCAAATAACTCGAATACCTCAATTCAAATAACTCAAAATTTAAATTTTTTAAAATTTTTTTTAAAATAAATTGAGTTTTGTTCATCCTACTTACCATTATTTTACCTTCGGATAACCGCCATTTGACTGACATTTTGCCTCCAGTGAACTCACTGGCTTTAATTTCACAGTTATACCGCTGCTTTTATATTGCTATTGTTGGGTTGAGGGGTTGAATAAAGTAAACACTCACATATTTTTTTTTTATATAATTGGGGGAAGAGGAGATGAAGAGCTAAAACATGGAGAGAAGAGAGGTTCTGTGAAAATTCATTGGTTTTCTTTAATATTGTAAAATGAAACTAAAAATATATAACATGTAAAAATATATAACATGTTTTTCCAGTTACAAGAGTGAAAGAAAAAAATTCATTGGGTCGGTCACCTATAAGAAGTTGAGACGGTGTTGCGTAATTGTGTCCTGTTAATCCTGTTAATGGCAAACCTGGCGACAACGACAAGTAGCCCAAACAAGTTCACTTTCCAATAAAGCCAAGCCGCGTGATACCATGAACCGCGTTTTGGATGGGTCGTGTTTGTTAGTATATTATTTTTAACAACTGTCTACAACCAAACTGAAGGGAGCTTACTGAGCTTCTTCCTCTACCCTTTTCTTCACTAGTATAAATAAAATGCCAAGCTCTACATTCCTCTCCATCTCATATTCTCTGCTGTGCGAAAAATCAAAAGACAAAATGGGTTATTCAAGTTCTTCCAAGTTTCCCTTGCTTATGCCTCTTATGGTTGCCTGTCTGATTATGGCAGCATCTGGTAGCAACTTCCACAATGATTTTGACATCACATGGGGAGATGGGCGTGGTAAGATTGCCAACAATGGCGAGGTTCTCACTCTCTCCCTCGATAAACAATCTGGTTCTGGTTTCCAATCCAAGAATGAGTATCTTTTTGGCAAGATTGATATGCAGCTCAAGCTTGTCCCGGGAAACTCTGCTGGCACTGTCACTGCATACTATGTAAGTTATTTGCTTAGTTTTCCACTCATTTTTACCGAGACACAATAGATGACATTGGCAATGGCTTATAATATGATGGTGCTATGTGTATCTGCAGTTATCATCAAAAGGATCAACGTGGGATGAAATTGATTTTGAGTTCCTTGGAAATCTAAGTGGTAACCCTTATATTCTACACACAAATGTGTTCAGTCAAGGAAAAGGCAACAGAGAACAACAATTCTACCTCTGGTTTGACCCAACTACAGATTTCCATACTTATTCCATCCTATGGAATCCACAACGCATCATGTGAGTGTTCTTAAAACAAACCCACTTGCCTTTTTTTCGTTTTCGAATTGATTGAATTGACATAGTTTCAGATATTGCTCTTTGCCAGCTTCTCCGTGGATGATACACCCATTAGAGAGTTCAAAAACATGGAGTCGATTGGTGTCCCATTTCCCAAGAACCAGCCCATGAGAATTTACTCCAGCTTGTGGAATGCTGATGACTGGGCCACAAGGGGTGGTCTGGTTAAGACCGACTGGACCCAAGCTCCTTTCACTGCCTCGTACAGGAACTTCAATGCCGATGCTTGTGTGTGGTCCAATGGAGCTTCTTCCTGCAAATCAAATGCCCCATCTTCTTCTACATCAACAAACAATGCATGGTTCTCTCAAGAGATGGATTCAGCAAAGCAGCAAAGGCTACAGTGGGTGCAGCAGAATTATATGATCTACAATTACTGCACTGACGCCAAGAGATTTCCTCAAGGTCTACCTCCAGAGTGCAAGATGTCTTAAGGACTAGAAGAGAAAATTACAGATGGTATTATGTTCGTCTTAGAGATCATCAATATTCAATATTCTTTCAATTTTTATTTTTATTTTTTGCTTTTTTTTTCTTAAAACCAAGTGGTGATTCTTTTTCATCTTTGAGAATTCTCATTGCTTTGTACGTGATACATGCTTAATTTAATTCCCCTTTCAAAATTTGAGGTCCTCGATCTGTTTCGTTTCTAGCTTATAAAATAGAAACTAAAGTAATTCTTTTAGGCTAATATATTAAAGAACTCCTTAAACTACTATTTTACTTTTAAATAAGCCTTTATACTATTTTTGTAGTTAAATATATCTTAACATGTGATTTTTACTCATAAAATCCCTTGATTTTAATATTAAAATAAAAATATTTTGAATTTTATCCTCTTTCTTAATTTTTTGTTGATATAATAGAATTATATATACACTTTAACATCGACATAAAATTTAAATAACTAATTACAATTTTTAAAAGAGTAATTATGCATGTTATATGTATAAACACTTTAAAAAATTAATATTTTATTTTATTTTTTATTTAATAAATTATTCTCATTAAATTCACATTAACATTAAATGCAAATTATTTTTAAAATTTAAAATATTTTTTCTTTAATATTAAAACCAAGGCTTTCATGAATAAATTAGACTTATTTAAACAAAATGTTATAGTTTAAGGGCTTTTGGTATATTGGCCATTTATTTAGTAGCCTTTATTTGTGTCAACTTGTCTTTTTTTTTAGTTAATTTTGATTCTTAACTTTTTAAAAAGAGTTATATTTGATCATTAACCTATCAAAAAGAATCGAATTATTATTTAATAAAAATATTGAGTAAAATGTTAAATTTTTAAACATAGTAGCTCAAATGACAATCCACATATACTTCATCTTCATAGTAATTTTTTTTATTTTTTATAATTTTTTTTATTTTATTTTTTTGTATTTTTAATAATTTGTATTTTTAAATTATAATTTTTAAAAATTTTGAGGTGATGATACAATATAATCTCAGAATGACATGTTATCATATATTAATGAAATCCAAATTTAGGGACTAAATTAATAAAAATTATCAAGTTTCATGATTAATATAGACAAAAAAATTTCATGAGTCAAATTTAAAAAAATTACCAAACTTAAGAACTAAATATTACTTTATCCTAACTTTTTTTGGGCCTAATCTAGTACTTAAAGCTTAATTTCACCTTTTTGTTTAACCTCTAAAGTCAACAACACTAAAAAAGAATTTAAAGGCCTCATGGGGCCTTCAAAACATGCCATGTGACATTTTTTGTTATGTAGGCAAGATATGAGGCTGGTATATATTAAAAACTTTAATAAATATTATATTTATGACACACTCATGTATGTAAAAAAAATATAATAAATATATTTATTAGAAATTCATATAAAAGTTAAATCATATTTTAGTTACAATAACAAAATTAAAAGTTTGATATGGATATCTTTCAAGTTCAAATGTTATAGTATTATTTTATTAAAAAAACATGAAAAGATAAAACACATTTATATTAAAATTTGTTACTTTATCTATAAACTGATATTTTAATAAAATTCTAATTGAGTTGATGCTCGATTAACTTGTGAAATTAAATTAATCATAGACATAATATAAGTACTAATTATGGCACACCTGTGACGTGGGTGAAATGCAAAACTATGTAAAAAAATATTTTTAAAAAGGCTGATATAATTAACAAATGAGATTTTTGTTGAATGTTAAAATATAAATGTTGAAAACTATGAAGGCTTGTGTTCAAATTTTATTATTTAAATATTTCTATTTTCTAAATAAAAAATATGAGATGACAAGAACATTCTTAAAATAATTTAATTTATTTTACAAAGTACGGATATTTTTATTATTATTCAACTGAGTTAGTGCCTAATTGACTCTAGACGCCAAACTTAGTAAATGATTTAATATTAGTAGAAATGTATAAATCCTAAAATTCTAAATATATATAAAAATTCAAAATTTTTATAAAAATAAATAATATTTAAATATATTTAAAAGTTAAGAAAATGTATAGAAAAATTTAAAATATAAAATATTAGAAACGTAAAAAAATCCAAAAAGTATAGAAAAATTAAAAATATAAAAGATTAATTAAATTCTAAAAAATTTAAAATTATAAAAAAAAATAGTTAAACTTCTAGAAAAAGAATTTATGGTTTGTTTGGACTATGGTGAGTAATTGGACGAAAGTATAATTATTAATGTAGCAATTACACTTTCTTGTAATTATAAAGAATCATAATTCCCTAGTCATGTTTAGTTGGAAGGATGTAGTTATATCGTAATTCATTATGTCATGTTTGGTAGTATAAATTGTAATCATCTAGTTACATAATTTATATTTTTAAAAATATTAATTATTATAAAAATTATTAGTATGATAAAAACAATTCTAAACGAGGAAAAAAAATTAAAATAAAATCATCATGTATAATATGTTAGTCCAAGAAAGTAGTCAATAATACAATTACTAATAAAAATAATAAGAAAAATAAACATCATATACAATTTTATTTAATCGCTCTAGCATTCTATATTTATTGAGCTATTTCGTCTTTAAGATTTAACGTATACTCAATATCTTCTATTGGTCCTTGATTGAGTTTTTTTATCTTCATCATTAAAATTATCAATATCTCTTTCTTTCATGTACGCTTCAAAGCATAGATCATCTTAATTTTACCTATGAAAGAAATTATGAAGTATGCAACATACTAGTACCATCCAACCTTTTTTTTTATATATATATGTTATACTAAGGTGATGTTATTTATATGAGAATCTTTTAGGACATCAAATGTCCTCTCAACCATATTTGAATTTCTCAAATCAAAGATTTCGCGAGTTATTTCTAATGTTTGTGTTTGGCTCCATTTTTTCAAATGGTATCATAATTCATGATATAGTGCAACAAAATTTTTTGTATTTGCAAAACTAGCATCTATCACCTAATATTTAGGTCACAGCCTAAACCATTTGTAGCTTTTATTATAAAATTTTATATAAACCTAATTTGAAACAAAACTTATACTACATTATAATATTTTTATAATATAGAAGTTAGGTAAAAAAAATATAAAATTTTAAAAAATAAGATTATAAAGCCCAATAACTTTCATATCTCTTCTTATAAATAATACAATTTTTTACTATAATTTTAGAAAGTTATTATTCTATAAATAAGTTAAGATAAAAAAATATAACATTTTTTATAAATAAGTTATTTTGTATTTTTTATGATATATAGTACGGACATGTAAATAAGTTATCTCCATACTTTTTGGTAATAATTTTAAATAGTACATAGAAATTATTTTTTATGATATAATTTTTTAGGATTTATAATATAACTTTAGAAAATTTTTTATCACAATCATTCCAAACACTCGTACATATTCATGTTTGATATAACTTTCATATATTTAAACTTATATAAAAATAATAAATTTTTATAGTTAAATCATATAGGAATTTTTGAAAAGGTAATTAAATTTAGGTGTAATTACTTACATAATTACTTACATTTTCACCTTCTCTTTTGATAATTGGAAAATACTAATAATATAATCTTGATTGAACTTTTAGTATAATTTTATACTACAAAGCTTACTGTGATTGTATATATATGTCATTTTTTATTAGTGCATATATATATAATACTTAAATTTTATTAAACAAATATAATGATAATAAAAATGAACAAAAAAAATCATTATACAAATTAGATTTTAGAAATTTAAAATATATTATATATAAATATAAATTAATATATAATCAATTAATATCAATTTATTTTTTGATACATGTATGAGAATATCTGATGTGATTTCGAATAGGCCAAATACCATGCTGTCCATGCCTATACTATTTGGACAAAAAGATAAGGAGAATTCAAGAGAGAATCCAATTGAAATTCCTATTGGACCTATGACTCGGGCTAGATCCAAAAAGCTTAAAGAGGCGATGATGGATCTAATTCAACAGGTTTGGGCTGAACATGAGAATTCCAACTCATATTGAACCCTAGATAACGTCCTAAACCCATGCAATGTTTTGCATGTAGCTGTTTGTTTAGTTTAATTAAATCTATAGCTTTTAATTATGTCTTGTTTATTATATGCATCTTTAATTAATGTATTGCATTATATATTTACATCTTTTAAGACTTGCATTAAGACTTCTGCATATTAATTAAAAGTATCTCATATGTTAATAAAGTATGGGTTTGAGCTGCTGTTCATTAATAAATTCATATGTATGAGTGATTAGTATGTTGATTTTTTAGTATGTCTTTAGTAATTGTTTAATGCTCAATTATCTATCTTGTAGGTGACTATTCATAGGACTATTAACTCTTCAAGTTTGGACCTTTTTCAAGCCTTCAAAGCTCATTATGGTGGTTGTTCAAATGGATCAAGCAAGACTCTTCAAATCTGATCAGTTTTGGAGCCTTCAAAACTCATTATAACGACAATTTAAGAGGTCTTTGGACAAGTCTTTTGACATTCGATTTTAAAGAGATATAGGGACACCAAACAACACATTAAAGAACATTAATTCATCAACAAGTGAAGAGACATGCCTTTTCAACTACACATGAATCAAGTGAAAGGACATGACTCATTGGCTACCCAACATGAGTAAACTCGAATTTAAATGATTCTATTAATAGCTAGTTAAATGCCAAATTTGAAAGGTCCTTTATAAGAATTTGAATAGTCATATTAGAGCCTGTAAATAACTTGTAAAAGGACATTGTTAGCTAATGAACATTTTTATAATTTGTGAGAATTCTATCTCTTTGTTCTTGAAAGAACTTAGTTGAACTTATCAAGGTTTCCCTTGTGGCGTCAAACCCTATACTATTGGTTCCTATTTTGCTAAATAGAGGGTCATAGTTTTCTTTCTACAAACTTGTTCGTATTTCACTTTATGTAAATCGAGTCATGATCTTTCATATCGTTGGTTCCTTTCTAAGTGTTCATCTCGTGCAAGTTATCCATCCACGCCATTTTTATTATTTCCATTGAACCAATAACCATTAATTCTACTTTCACTTTAAGACCTATTTCGAAATGATCCAGCATTAGACGATCGAGCAACTCAACGTCTTGTAATCGAATTCACAAATACAAACACGTATAATTTTTTAAGCCAATTGTTATTATTTATATTACATACTCTTTAATTTAGTTAGAAATATTTATGGATCACATTAAAAACATTATAATAATCTTACTTAATAATATTTTATTGGGACATGATTATTGTGGTAATTAACATTTTAAGAATCTATAAATAATGTTTACTATTTTATTAAATTAATTTTTTTATATTTAATTTAATATATCAATTTCCCCTAAAGATGTAAATGAATGCGAAAGTTGATCATAATGTTTTTCAAAATTACGGATTTATCCTAGATCTCTAGATGAATGTAAACTGAAATGAGAAACAACGAAAATAAATTAGTTGTCACAAAGGAGGGTCAAATGAAATTAAAACAAAAGAAAGGTGAACTAGTTGGTAAAGAGTCCAAAAGAGAACGAATTAGGGTTTTTTGGATGGAAAGAAACCGTCCTTGGACCTCAAGAAAACGCCCTAACCAGATTTGGAAAAATAAAACAAAACAAATTTGTTAGAAGTGATTTTAAAGACAAAAATAAACTGTTTTATGCAAGAATGTTTGAAACAACAACAAAAATTAAAACTCCTTATTTTGATGTATTTCTTGATGGAACAAAATAGGAGAACGTCTTTCATGAAACAACTTTAACCTAAAACGAAAATCAATAAAATCAACAAGCCAAAATAGCAAGAACTAACTTAAATAAGCAAGAAATGATAAATTAAGGATAGAAAAGAAAAGATGACGTCCTAAGAAGCCTTGGAAACATTAAGAATCCACAACTCCTTTCAATAGCTCTAATTCTCTCTCCAAGAAAAATATCTTGACAAGAAAAAGCTTGAAGATAGTTCCCACAACCTGAAAGATTGTTAAAACAACTTTTAGAAGAAACTCAAGAGCAATTTTTGAAGAAAAACTCAAAAAGAATTATTATTGTCTAAAAATAAATAAATCAATTGTGTGTCTATAAGGGTAGACGTCCATGCTACTTATAGGCCCTAAAATAAGTTTTCTTAACCCTAATGGAATAACTAACATGACAACTCATCAAATAAATAAAAAATAAAATAATTCTAAGTGTGGGCTTTTAATGGGAATTCAGCCGAAGGAATTACATGGGCTCCTTGGACTGAATTCTTACATGATGGTCCACCTATTAAAATAAAATTGGACCTAAAGTTTAAATATTTTACAATTTGGGCCACTTTGATAATTTGGCTTGATATTCAATTAAATTACTTTTCAAACTTTAGGATGGGTTTATAAACATTTTAATGGGCCATTTTTCAATAGCTTGGTCTTATGATCCGTTTGGTCTTAAAATTAACTTGTTCATGCTTGTACATGAAATCCAATGCGCCTTAGCTGCAAGATTCGATTTCTTGGACCAAGATTTCCAAGATTTAAAATCTTGATTCTTGAAATTGTCTGAAACAACAAAATTTGACCAAGGTTTAGTTTCTTAATTTTCTTGAAAACAAGAAAGTGAATCTTGATTTTCTTTTTCAGTTGTGTGCGTATCTAGGGACTTGGTAACGAAGTCATCTTTGAAATCTTGATTCTTGAAATTGTCTGAAACAATAAAATTTGACCAAGATTTAGTTTCTTAATTTTCTTGAAAACAAGAAAGTAAATCTTGATTTTCTTTTTTAGTCGTGTGCGTATCTAGAGACTTGGTAACGAAGTCTTAGATGATCCCGTTCAATCTTTCTTGGATTTGCTTGGTCTTCGACCTCATATTGGGCTTTGAGGAAATTTGAGCCCATCACGTTCATGAGCTTGATTTTGGGCATTGAGACTCGCATCACCCTACTTATTTAAAAATGGAGTTAAAAATGTTATTTCTTAAATTAAGTGAATTGAACATAATCATTTTTTACTTTGATATTGGAATATTTAAAATCATAACAGAAACAACTTTAATAAGATATATTATCCCAAATGCAAGGAAAGCGGAAAATAACTTCCTACATTAATAGGATTAAATATCATAATTAAAATATATATATATAATCATTAAAATCAAATGGTTATTTTTAAAATTAATTAGTTATTTAAATTGAATCATAAAAAAGAACATTATCCTAATTAATGAAAAAGTAATTTCTTAATCAGTGGTCGATAGTTCAGTTCTCGTTTTGAGTATAGAGTAACTTTAAAACTTGTGACCAGCATCTATTTCTTAATGGGTCTACAGAATACGAATGATTAATTATTGGGCTCACTCCACTAGATACATTGAAAAAAAATGTAATTTCCTTTTAGAGTTATTATATTTTTTCTAATAATAAATTTATCAATTTATAATTTAGATTGAAATTGGCAAATAAATGATAAAATAAATTATTTTTAAAACCTAAGCTACACCTTTTATGTACTAAAAAAAATAGATTTAAGGTTTTCTATTTTACTCTATTATTATTAAAGTATTCAAAAACTAATTAAAAAAAGTTTACTTTTGCTCTAGAAAAAGTTTGAAAAAGAGAATCTCTAAACGATTTTATGAATAGGCTGCTTAGAATTAGAATACATACATATATTACATATACGATTCAAGACGAATAAATCGACTTCAAAAATACCATTCCACATAAAATAGTTGATATTTTTTTTTATGATTTACAGAAACTAAAGAAAAATAACATAAGTATAATGTCCAGAACTACTCATAGTCCCACCTCAACCCATAAATATGAGTATAATGTGTTTCAACGCATTCGGACTCACGTTCTCCTACATTGACAATAATACTCATGCCAATCAAGCTAATACTCAATCAACATATGTATCATAAATTTTACATCTATGCTTATATGCAATTCAAGGAGGCTGCATCTTCACAAAAATTAAAAACCAAAAAATTTCTTGAATGTTGAAGCCTGGATATGGAGAAAATGATCAATTTGTTAAGGATTTGGTAAAATGGATACATCAGTCACCATTTTATAAATCAAATGTAATATAAACTCAATAACCTTAAAGATTTTTTATATACAAATCAAAGATGCAATTATGAGTATTACCCCTTGAAAAAAACTATCAATGAATACAAATTTTTAACATATTTTCTTAAAAAACTATAATACGTACATTTAAGTTGTTTAACAATATTATAATGTTGTCAATTGAGTTTTAACTCGATTAATATTAATATTGTCGTCAGTATAGAAGGACATTAGTTCGAGTACGCTGAAGCACATTATCCTCCTACTTAAGGGTTAAAATATCCAAATTTCAAGAAGTGTAAATTTTGATTGTCCATAAACGGACATTTTTAGATAAAATATTTTTAACTTGGTTAAAAGAAGATTAATTATGATTTAATTAGATAAAATTAAATATTTAAATTATAATATTGCCCAAATTATTATTTTTTTCAAAAGGTTTAATTATTTTTTATCTAATTTATATAAGAATGAGAAACATAATATATATTATCCATTGAAATGGAAGTTAAATATTAAATTAAAAACAATACTATAATCTATATTTTTAAAGATTAAAAATAATAAAAAGTAAATTAAAAAAGAAAACTTCAATCATATTTACTTTTGAGACTAAGAAGGAAATTGAAAATATAATATATATTATTTTAAAATATAAAATATAAAATAAAATTAATTAAAGCTTAAATATTTAAAATATTCTAATTAAAATTACATAAAAATAAATATTCATTTGAAAAGATTATTATAGTATATGTTCTCTAAAATATTTTAAAAAAAATAGAAGAAATAATTTTGAAGAACACCTCTAACTGAAAATATAATATAAGTTCATTTTATTTAAAACCTCTATAAGTCATAAATGCTAAAGTCAATTTTAACCTCTCTCGCTTTTTCTTTTTCTTTTTTATTTCTATTGGCTTTTAGGAAATGATTTTATAAATAAATAAAAACTAATAAATAATAAAAGCAAAAAACATCAATTAAGAAAACATCTAAATTGTTCCTACTAACATTTTAAAACAACCAAATTACCCCTCTTAATTTCAATGATTCCCAAATGAAGCTGGTTTTATATTTTATATATTTTTTATAGAAAAAATTAATTAGACAAAAAATGAAATTTTTAGACAAATAATAGCTAAACCATAAATAATTAAAATGAAATAATAAAATTTAAAATCCTGAAAAAACTAATTATCTTTTAATTTTTTTTTAAAAAAATACTTAAATTGTTTTATTAAATCTTAAAACTAAATTGTCCCTATTATTTTTTATAATACCTACCCCTATTACCTCTATATAATATCTACTTTATCCCTATTAACTCCTAATGACTCCGTAAAAGTTGGTTTTATATATTATATAGATATAAACAAACATTAAATAAAAAATACTAAAATATAATAACATTTAAATTTTATAAATAAATTAATTAATTTTTTGCTCAAAATACTTAAATTGCCCTTATTAAGTTCTAATGCTTAAATTATCCTTATTGATTATTGATACTACCTAAAATACCCTTATTAATTTTTTATACTACCTAAAATACGCCTAACAACTCCTAAAGGCTTCATTAGGATCTAGTTTTATATAATATATTGATAATTAGGGTGCTCTAATTACACTTAATTCGGTGGAACCTACCAAATACAATTGTTACTCAAACATGTGACCTATGTGTAGTTATAAACAATCATACTCAAATCCAATTACTAGGTGACTTTCCAAACACTATCTTAGAAAAATTCAAAAATATTTAAAAAATATTTTCTAATTAAAATTAAAATTAACAAAATATATTAAATGTTGATCGAGTGTTAACGATCAGTATGCATAGGAGATGCTACTATGACAAAGGCACATCAAACACAACTTACAAATCTCAAAGCATTATTCTTTAAAACTATTAAAGAAATTCAATATAATTTAGAGGCTTTAGAAATGTTTTAATATAATTTAGAATTGATTTGTAGGTGATTGGAGGTGTTAGAAACTAAATACGAGCTTTTAGGATTAAAAAAAACCAAAAAAATGTTATAGCCCCAGTCTAAAGTAAATGTATCAATACCTTTGGAGAAGTACTGATACCTCTCCTTGATATTGTAGGTTTTGAGCTACTAACTTGGATGTACCAATACGCCCAAGCCAGATATTGATATTTGGGACCCCTAAAGCAAAAATTTAACTATTGGCTTCAATGCTTCGATACCAAAAGGGGAGGTCTCAAAATCTTAAAGCAAAGGATAAAAAAATTTCAAGTCTAAAATATTAGAAATCATCCCAAAACACCTCATAATCACATAACTACATAACACACTCAAAGGTCATTTAGGAATCATGCTTCTTTCTTAAACATGTTCTAACTTAGGTTATGCTAATGTATCATCTCAATAACTCTTAAAACCTTTTTAGAAATTAGTATACACATCTAAAACAAATAAAAACACCCATCCAAGCATGGCTTGATATCAAAGAAGAATAAAGCATGCATGCATACCAAAATATCCATAAATCATCCGTGCTAGCCAACTAAAATAATCCTTAAAACATACTCATTATTAACATCTAACACAAGCATCAAGGTAAGATGAAACTAATATGTTTTACATACAAGAATAACTAGTTAAGTACATGCCATTAGAATCCACTATACAAATATGCTAATTTCATACTCTAATGTGTGCGTGACTCATATATTTTGATGTATTGAAATCTTTAATTTAAATAACTAAAGTCGAAAGCTAGTATGTTTGGTATACGACTTCTTTATAACATAATTTCATTTAAAATAGTGGAATTCATAGCCAAGAAAATGGTAAATGATAACATCTCATTGGAATTACATGATAGATGGAAAAATAACATGACTACGAGTCATTTCTCTAGGAAAAGATATTTAATTACTATTTTCTAGTAAATGGCTTTTTCATTAAGAAAGATGTAATGGTTACCATGAGAGAAAATATGATCATATTGGGTGAACAAATTTAACCCAAAGAGATTGAGGATATCCTATAAGGGTAACACACTCATGACAAGATTATTGGACAAGCCTTTATTATGTTGCTTTCATAATGGTATATAATAAGGGAAAGTTCAATCATAGTACTTTAGTGGAATGGTGACCATGCCATAGTGTATGAACATTTAGCAAAGAAATAAGCACGAAATATAGAGAACTTAGAAGCAACTTTACTACAAGAGTGACAAGTTGGTTGTAATATTTATATGTGTTACAATGGAATACGAAGTATTTCAAGGATTGAACCCAAAAGGGATCAGGTGATACAATGAAATAACAAAGATTAAGCATGCAAGTAAGGAGTCTAGCTAGCTAAACAACATAGTACGCCAAATTATAGAAGAGATGGATTTGAACTAAACTATAACCTAAGAGACTAACATGCAATAAAACCAAATTCAAATATTCAATAATCAGGAAAAGAAAGCGGTTGATTAACATCCATGACAACCAATCAATTCTTGGAGTAGGGATCTAAATTGTCTAAATTCCTAATTGGTCCATTTTTACCGCTCAGTCACCATTTTACCCAATTAAGCAATTTAGTCTAATTTATCTTTCGATCTCACTAAATTAAATCGGGATAAAAAAATTTATGTTTGATAAGATTCCTTTTGTTCTCACTTATCTATTTGTTCCTCTAAAGTCGTAAATTTTAGGTTTCTAAGTCTATTCGATTTAATCTAATTTTTACGATCTAGTATTTAAACCTCAAATCAATCAAATGTCACTTCAATTAACCAACCACAATTAATTTTAGTTCATACCCATCATAAATACACAAAACCTAATCAATTTCATGCTAAGTTGGGCTATCAAATAACATAAAAGAGATAAGAGTTGAGAATGCTTAGTAATTTTGGAGAAATTCTTGAATTGATTGATGAAAAGTATGATAAATCTTGAAGTTCCACTGCCTAATCATTGAATTTGTATATTTGGATAATAAAAGTACTTAAAATCTATAGAAATTCTAAAGCAAATCCCAAAAAGTATAATGATATCTCTTTTCTTTTGGGCTAAAAGAAGTAAAGTGCAAATAAATGTAAGAGAATTCTAAAAATCTAACCTAGAAATGAAAAGTACCAAAGAATTTAAAAATGATTGGGTGATCGCCTTTTTATGTATAAAGTTTCTTAAATATTCTGACACAAATTAACCTAAGAATGAAAAAAAAATCCCTAAATGATAGATGACTTAAGCTTAGTTGGACATTAAATTGCCTATGCAAAATTTCAATAGTCAAGCCTTGGTGTCGTAACACCTTCAACAATTGCCTTTGGTGGATGCTTAGGAGCTTCAGTGTCGTGACCGTGAGCTTTTGGTGTTTCGACTTGGTAATCAAACGACCTAGCTTCCTCATTTACTGCCTGGGCTTCGAGTTGCAACATTGGTGGCTTCGAGTTGCGACATGGAGGTCGCTGTTGTGACATTCATCTCTTAGTGTCACGACCTCAAAGGTAGACCACTTGAATTGCATTTTGTTGAAGTCTAAGTCTTCAGGAATTGAATAAGTGGTGTCGCAACCTTGGCTACAGTGAAGGCCCTTCCTTACATTTTTACCTCAGCCAGATTCCTGCATAAGCTCAATTTAAACATTAAACATCCAATGGCATAATTTTTCCATTTTGGATCTAAAAAGCATAAAAAATAAAATAAAACTAACATATACCATAAAATCTGATGATTAACAAAAAGCAGTAAAAAGCTTAATGAAAACTTGAGAACAAGTTTTTTAAGTTCCTCAAGAGCTTAATTTGACATATCAAATTACGACAGATCAAATATCTCCATGATTAAATAATACTGTAATTAGTAGACGAAGGATCAGAACTTAATTACAAATTATTTGAGCGCTAATTATATGTGTTCAATTAATCCCTCTACTATATCAAAATAACCCAAAACAGATTGTATGTAAAACTGATAAAATGAAATGAAAGAAAACAATGATTAAGTGAAATAAACAAAATGGGACAGAGACAGGGTTAAGTATCATACTCAATTTTAAGTTTAAAATCCCAAAAATAGAGGTTTATCAAAAGTGGAAAATAAGGTTTGAGAATAAAGGAGAATATCTTTTGGTAGAAAGCCAAGAAACGACTTAGACCACCTCGCATAGAGCGCATGTGAAGATTCAATTTAGGGTTTATTACTATAAATACTACAACACTTGATTTTAAGAAAAATAATTTAAACTTCTACTGTGCACCATACACAGTTTTCTTAATTGATTTTTTCCAACAATTATTACACATGATTTTGTCATTAACAAATCATGTTTTCTAAATTTCATACATAATGCCAATGAGGCCCATCTTGCTCATATGTTTGATTCGCATATCCGAAATTCGATACATAAGATAGTTGCACATTTAATCAACATCTCGAATGCTCACACATATGTATACAAGAATTACCATCTCATAAACAAATTGACTTATCTTCAGGCATAGCAAATTGTCAACAAAAATTTAATCTCAAGTTTTGGTACAATCTACATTTCACAAAGATATTTATTTTTATGTTTACAAAACATCATATGCCATCACAAAACATCATAAGGAAAAATTACCTTTCTTCATTCAATAACTAATAAACTTTATCATTTTGTCACATATTTTCTCATTACCAAATGCCCATTTTTTTCAAATATATCATGCTATGTTGTCATACAAACTTATAACTAATTTCTTTTAATTTTAACCACCAATTAATACAAATTTAATATTAAACAAGGTATATACATGGTAAGTTCCTACCTTCAAGATAGCAAAAGGAGGAAGGCTCCTCTTCACTTTTTAAATCCAAAGTTTTCTCCTCTTTATCATACATAAAACACATAATAAATACACATTAATAACACAATATAAATTATCAGTGACTCAACAACTAAATGAGCATATAATGGTAAAATAAATATGATGCGAATATGAAAACTTAAATACGTTACCTTTCTCACAATACAAATTTTTTTCATCTAAACAATAAAACCCTAAGTGAATGGATGATGAAAATGATAAAAGGAATGACTAAATTAAAGTCTATTTGAGTGAGTTTCAAGAAAGGTTAATGGAATAATGTGAAGATTTAAAATTTTTTGAAGAAAAACAAAGGAGTGAAAACAAGAGTTTTTTTACTCTTGTTCTTTAGATAGCTGGCCAAACAAGAATGAAATTGAGGGCGGAGGTTTTGTATTTAAAAATGCAAGGAAAGTCAAAGGGTCAAAGCATTTTTAATTTGTGTGGCATAATCTATAGTGTAAAACATAATTTAATGGTCCAAATTCATCTCATCACCATATATCCTAATAAATCCAAATATTCTAATATATCCGTAATAAAAATATAAAAAAATACTCTTATAGATAAAATTATTATTTTACCCCTCACATAAAAATCTTGATTAAGACTAAAACTCCAAAAATAAATTATTATAATAACTCATGACTCCATAAATACCCAAATTCTTATAAATAAAAAATATTACACCAAAATTCTAGACAAAATTCTCGGAATAGTACCATATGATAAATTGAAAAAAATTGATGTTACAAGTCTCCTCTCCTAACAAAAAATTTATCCTCCAAATTTACTTGGATTGAAAAGCTACGAATGTTATTGTCTCATCGATTCCTCACTCTCCCATGTAGCATCCTCAACCTAATGATTATGCTAAAGTACTTTTACTAAATGTATTCTCTTATTCCTGAGTTCTTGGGTTCCATGAGCCAAAATTCTGGCAGGTTCCTTCTCATAGGTCAAGTCGGATTGAAGCTACACTTCTTTTAGATTAATGACATGAGATGGATAGGTTATATATCTACTTAACATAGAGTCATGAAAAACATTATGAATCTTCTCCAAGTTTGGTGGCAAAGCTAACCGATAAGCCATGAGTCCAATATACTAAAAAATCTTATAAGGTTTAATGAACCTTGGACTAAATTTGTGTTTCCTTCTAGACAGAAGAGCCTTTTTCCAAAGGGGCACTTTCAGAAAGACCTTGTCCCCCATATTGAACTCAATTTCCTTTCTCTTAAAATCAACATAAGACTTTTTTCCATCAAATGTGGTTTTCAAACGGTCTCGGATGGTTTTCACTTTAACCTTGATCTCTTGTATCAAATCAGATCCATCCAATTCTCACTCAACTTTTTCCAAAACAGAAGAGTTATACACTTTCTCCTATACAAGGCTTCATAAGGTTTCATCTTAATGCCCAACTCATACTTGTTGTTGTAAGTAAACTCAACTAGAGGTAAAAACTTTTCCCAACTATCCTTGAACTTAATCTTGAAGTCTCACTATCTCTGAAATGTAGAGCTCGACAGATCTCAAAAGTTTACAATAATCGTTGCAATT
The DNA here is from genome assembly GCF_007990345.1 of Gossypium hirsutum. Classification (NCBI taxonomy): domain Eukaryota; kingdom Viridiplantae; phylum Streptophyta; class Magnoliopsida; order Malvales; family Malvaceae; genus Gossypium; species Gossypium hirsutum. The sequence goes on along the minus strand of NC_053428.1, from coordinate 54,368,525 downwards.
ATCGTTAATCTGTCTACAATAATTGTTAATTTGGGGTAAGACAATGTTATTGTAGACTCATTTTAGTCATTTTACTTTAGTAAAATTTCATTTTAGTCACTCATGTTATCTTTTTAATTTCCTTTGTTGTTTTTTTAGAATTAATTTTACTTTTTTTCTAGCAAAGGGAAAAAAAATCTTGGTCTTTATAAAGAAAAACATGGGTTTTTACAAGAAAAACTTGAATTTTTACATGGAAAATTATCTTTTTAATTTCCATTATTTTTTTAGAATTAATTTTAATTTTTCCCATTAAAAGGAAAACTATAGGGTTTTACATGAAATTATTTAGGTTTTTATATGGAAAAAACTTGGGTTTTTACATTTTTACATAAAAACCATTTTATCTTTTTAATTTCTTTTATTTTATTGTCCTTTCTAGATTTAATTTTACTTCTTTTCAATAAAAAAAGGGGAATTTTGGGGTTTTTAGAGGGGAAAACCTGGGTTTTTGAAGAAAAAAATTGAGTTTTTACTCTTTTATAGGGAATTGAGTAATAGGGAAAAACTTAGTTTCTTCTCTACATCAAATAAATTAATTTCCCGTAAATATTCAAGTTTTTTTTGAAAAAAATAAAATTAATTTTAAAAATGGAAATGAGTTATCAAAATGAAAATTTGCTAAAGTTGAATGACTAAAATGAGTGTACAATATTATTACCTAACCCCAAATTAAGGACGAGATGATCAAAATGAAAACGGTTTGTAACAATAATGCTCTTTTTGTAATTTTTTATTTTCAATGTCCAAAACAGAAACTTATGAAAGTTGGGTGATCAATTGTTTAGTTTACTCTTAATTTTAAAAAATTCAAATTAAATATTTAAAAATAAAAAAGTACTTGAAGAATTAAAAAAAATCAATTAAACCCTTCTTAACCATTAAACTAATAAAATTGACTAAATCAACCCATTAATTGATGTTGACAACTAGTTTCCAAAGAAATCTCTACTGTGGCCATTAATGATTACCACATCAGCATTGATTGCAGATATATTAATTCCACATCAACAAAAATAAAAATATTATATTCATTTATGAGATTATAAAATCATAAGAAAATTTATAAAATTATCAAAATAAAGTAAAAATTATAAAAAAATAAAATTATAAAAATGCACAAATTATAAAAATAAATCATAACTTTTTAATAAATTAAATCTCGAGTAAACTAATCTATTATGAAAAAGATGCAATTTGATATTAAAAAAAATAATAGCTCGATTGTAAATTTATCAATTTATCATTTTAAATTTCAATTTAAATTCAAATTCAAATTTTTATGGTTTAATTTGATATGAGAAAAAAAATATTTTTAATGATTTTTTTATACTTTTATGATTTTAAATTCGATTATAGTTCAATTATGTCTTTTTTTTATATAGTTTTAATACTTCTTATAGATTTTATAATTTGATAAATTTTTAATAATTTTATAATTTTATAATAAATCTTAAAAAATGGATGTCCAAAATTAAATGAATCAGCACAATATCTAAGTTCATCTTGAACTTAAATTTTTATTTTATTTAATGATGTGGTAGTGCCATGTTAGCAATCAACGTTGACATGGATCGCCATGTTAGCATCTATTGGCTAAGTTAATGGACATATCATCGATTCAATTAGAAAATAATGGTCAAAGTTAGTTAAAGTGTTGATTTGATTAATTTTATAAGTTTAGGGCTTAATTGAGTCCAAAAAATTAGGTTATTTTACTCAAATAACCCCAAAAAATAATTAATTACGTAAATGACATTGATTAAAAAACAATCACCTAAATAACTTAAAATGAACACTAAAATTGATTTATAGGGACTAGATGGCCGACACCACTATTGTTTCTATTAAAAAATAAATTTTGGGGTTTTAAACACTAGATGGCCGATATCCATGTATTTTTTTCAAATTCTTTTTTGGGGTGCTGGTACACTGATGGCCGACACTTCTTTATCTGATTAAAAAATTTTTTTGTTGAGGTGTCAGGTGCCGGCGAACAAAGGCCCAAGCTCACCAAACTAAAGGGGATGGGAATATTGCAATATTAACCCCTCCTTGTTTTTCCATCTTTTTTATTTCCCAAGTTTACTTACATATTTTATATTTTAAAATAATTTTAGACTCTTTATGATGTTTGTTAATTATTATTGCATCACTTACATTATTATTAAGTTTAAAAATTAATTTAAATTTAATAGGAACAATTAAATTAGATTTTTTTAATAAAATTAGAACCTCTTTTATAAAATTAGATTGTTAATGATTTGCATCTATAAAAAAATTAATTTAATTGTGCATATTAAATTTAAATTAATTTTTAAACTTAATAATAATGTGAGTGATGCAATAATAATTAACAAACATGACAAGGAGTCTAATATTATTTTAAAATATAAAATATGTAATTAAACTTGGGAAATAAAAAAGATGGGAAAACAAGGAGGAGTTAATGCTACAATATTTCCATCCCCTTTTATTGGTTGAGTTTGGGCCTTTGTTGGTAGGAACCTTACACTCCCCAAAAAAAATTTTTTTTATCAGATAAAAGGGTGTCGGCCATTAGTGTGCCAGCACCCCAAAATTTTTTTTGAAAAAAAATAGATGGGTGCCGGCCATCTAGTCCCCATAACTTAATTATATTTTTCATTTCAGGTTATTTAGGTGATTGTTTTCAAATTAGGGTCATTTATGTAATTAATTATTTTTTGGGTTATTTGAGTAAAATAACCAAAAAATTGAAAAAGACTTAATTGAATTTTTTTGAAAATTTTCGAGGACCTACTATACCATTAAGCCAAATATTTAATACGCCGTCATGATCAAAATAATTCAGCGTCGCGTAAAACAACTAAATTTATTCCCACATTTATTTTTTTTAAAGAATGTAAGTAGGAGGTAGAAACCTCTTAGCTCGGGTCTCATTTGCCTCCTCAAACTTGACTGACACAAAAATTTGTCTCCCAAGACAAAATTGATTGGGTTTTTTTCTTCTGGAAATTCCCAATCCCAGTAACAACGATTCCAAGAAATCAGGATCCAAAGGGAAGAACATTCCAATAAAGGTAAACAGTACTGAAACTCTGCTTTTGTTTTTTGCTCTCAAAACTACGATTACAAACCAAAAGCTTGTTCTAGCTTCAACCTGTAGTCTCTTGTTCGATCAAATTCTTAATGGTCTTAATCGCAAACTGTACGAGCCTTAAAACCCATTTTTCTTTTCATAGTTATCGATTTTCCTCTCTTCCATTTTTAGTGTGATATTAGCTTTATTTAAAGTGCCCATTATTTCTATATTTATGTTTAGTCTTGTTTAGTTTTCTTGTTTTACTTCCTCTGTATCTGCTTCCTTCTGTTGAACTTAGTTCTATGGGAAGAACCCATCTAAAGTAAGAATTTTGGCTCTAGATTTTTGTTTTTTTTTTTAGTCCTTTAATAATCATTTTTTTCGGATTTTTTATTAAATGGTCTTCTAGCAATTAAATACTATAACCCCATTTATTCTCAAAAAAATTACTCTTTTGGCAGCTTAATATAGTAACATTGCTTTCCAGCTTCTAGTTTTTGATTGATTTGAAGAATTACCCTTCGGAATGTTAATAATAAATTATGAGTACCAATGGAACAAGTAGTAGTAATTTCTCGGTATGTTACTCCACCTCTTTGTCTTTCTTAAAGTATTAGTGTTGATGCCCGTGTTAGACACAAGCTTTGAAGGACCTTTCTGGGAGAAAAATTTAACATTACAGAGTAACATAGATTTCTTGAGTTTCTTAACAGGATCCTCTAAACATACTTGGCAGCCTAACATGACTGCCGATACCACGGCCTTAAGCTACTGGTTGAACTGGAGGTTCTCATTCTGTGCGTTGTTCATCCTAACCTCAATGGTTGTGGCAGCAATTATAATCTGGAAATTTGAAGGTCAGAAAAGATCGGAACATCGAGAGGTAGAAAATAGGAAGGAATCTCCGGGGATCTTATATGAGGATGAAACTTGGAAAACATGTCTTGAAGGCATTCACCCTGCTTGGTTGCTGGGTTTCAGAGTGTTTGCTTTCTTGATGCTTTTGGCATTACTTATGGCCAATGTTGTCATTTCTGGAGGTGGCATATTTTACTTTTATACTCAGTAAGTGATATATCTCTTAACCTTTCCTATTCTTGGTTATATTGAATGCAATTTTCTTGATTTAATGAACTTGAATGGCTTTTCTTCATCTTGGTGATGGTTCATTATATATTGTTTCTCTATGTTACTCTGACTCAGGTGTCAGTGCTGGATATGTGTATTTGTCTGACTTGGGTATAATTAGATTCTTTTTTTCAAGTTTCTACTTGTATTTGGAGAATCTTTGGAGGTCATATCCCTATATCTATGTGTCGGACATGAGTGGTGGACATGTTTACTTCAAGAAAAATGAGTCAGAATAACATAGTTGTTCTTGCGTTACATATCCTGCATTGATTCTAGTTTACCATAGTGGATACGGCAGATAATTTGTCTAAATTTGATCTCTGTTAGTTAATTTTATTTCTACGGTAGGTTTATTCAAAAACCGATTATGGTTAGACCATGCTAAAAATCTATGTTATTTGGACTCGTTTATGAGTGTCAAATGTGATTAAATATCTGGCATAAGTAATTCAAAAAAAAAAAAAGTCAATGTCAACAAACACTAAAAATATCTAACTGTGCAGCACCCTGTATAACACTCAGCATGGTTTTAACCTATATGCACAATAATGCTACATTGTACTTTTTCGTAAATAGTTTTCTATGTTACTTGGATTCAGGTGTGAGTGTTGGACACGGATATGTGTCAAAAATAGGTATGGTCAGATTTTTTTCTAAATTTTTCAATGTACTTGGAGGTTAGATATAAGTTTCAGGCATGGATACTTCCAAAAAGAGAAAATGAAGAGTTGGAGCAACATAAATTCTTCAAAAAGCTTTTGATGATTTGAAGCACATGATTACATGAAGGCTTCAAGTTTTCTAGTCATGAGAATTTATGAAAAAAATGAGCAAAAAATTTTTGACTATCCGTGTGATTTCATTCCCATTGATCTTTACTGTTGCTAACTGTTTGAAATGTATTTTATTTTAACTGATTCGTTTTTGTTCCTGAACAGGTGGACATTTACTTTGGTCACAATCTACTTTGGGGTATGTCTCTTGCTATGTTACCTGAGCTTTTATTTTCCGTATCTGGCATATTCATATCGAGGGCATCATACCCGACATTCATCCTGAGTCTGGGTCATTGGTTAAAAAATCAAATTGGACCGGCCTTCTCAACCAGTTAAACTGGAAAATGGTAGATTGACTTGGAAACTTGTTGAACTGACAAACCTAATAAAAGTAAGGAACTAAAAAAGGGATTAAACTAGATTATTATTTTCTAAATTAATTTGGCCTTTTTCCTTATGTTTTTGGACACATTTCCCTATTTGAACTATTTTTATGAATTCTTTTAATTTTTTTTTTCTGTTTTTATTTTTTCTTGACGGTTGAACCGAGAAACAAACATCTGATAGGTTCAACCTCTGGTCTAAATTGTTATTTCTTGGTAGTAGCACAAGTCTCTTGTATCATTTTTATCATCTCTATTTTGTTCCAAATAATTGGGATAACCTTTTGTGTAACTTGCTGATATTATAAGCTAAAATTGTAGTTTGGATCGGCAGTCTCCATAGATGGATGTCGCAAGCACTGCAGAAAAGCCGGTGGCGATAGGTCCAATCACATTAGTTTAGATTCTGAGCAAGGCACCTACGTACCTCCCACGATTGACGAAGTCGCAGATGTATCATCCAACCAGTCCAAACATTTTGATCCCCGTGAAGCTTCTTATCATCCTTCTATTGCAGGTCCATGGACTTATGCGTTTCAAATTATTTATCAGGTAAGTTCTCTCATACAATCAGTTTATCTGATTCCTGGTTTCCTCTTCATCTTCCATTGGTAGCCATTTGTTCTATAACTCTTTGACGTTTCATTTTTCTTGAAATGTCCATGTTCGATAATTGTATTTAGACCTATCTAGACATAGGTATGAGATATAATCTTCCAGAAACTCTTCAAATATATGAAAATTGAAGAAAAAAGTTGAGCATACCGTGTCGCCATGTTCCTTTATCCGACACTCCCACAATCCTGAGTCTGAGAAACATGGATGTGTACTTCTATTTCTTTAGCTAATTCTTGGAATAAACCGTTACAACATATCTTGAAGAAACAAATCAGACTATAATTGCTTGAACAGAAAGTTTAACAGTTATCTAGTGATGTCTTCCTCTGTTACTTGGACTTGGCTGTGATTATCTGCTATGACTATGCATCTGACATGGTTATATTCAATTTTCATGTATTTGGAGGATCCTTAGAGGGTTCCATCTTCAACTTATCTCTAAATATGCATCGGACATAGGTGCCAAACATGGATACTATTTTAAAAAAATAAAGATTTGAAGCAACATAGCAATCTGCTGTTCGTTTTAATTATTGAGATCTTATTTTCATTTTCTTTTCACCTGATCTTTTATTATTTTGGTATCTCCCAATAGATTTGTGCAGGTGCAGTAATGCTCACTGATTCAGTATTTTGGCTGATCATTTTTCCGTTCCTAATGCCCAAATCTCGCAGCTTGAATTTTGTAAGTTTGATGCTACAAACTCTATTTTTCCTGAGATTTTTCTGCTTCTTTTGTTTGAAACATATGTTGCGATTTATATGATCAAATCATTTTGCTCTATTGGCTGAATTGTAATTCTGTCAATATGAAGAAAGATTTGTTGACATCTTTTGTGGTGGTTGAGCTGAGTAAGTTCTTGGAGGTATAATGAGAGTTATGTTTCCAGGGTGTGCTGTGGTTCTTAAGTTATTAGGTTTCAGAGGAATAATCGGGAAAAGACATAATGATAGAGTTTCAGTTTTTATGTTTCTCTTCCTCAAGGCCAGCCTTTGCTCTAGCCATACCAGTGATGAAAAATCAGGACCGAACTGGCTGGTTGAACTGATTTAAATGGAACTGTTGGCTCGATCAGTCCGGTATATATCCAAAAAAACTGGGAAACCAAGGAACCAGCCTTTACTTTGGCCATTTAGACATGTCTGTGAGCTGTGCTGGGGACTTCTAGTCTTTATAGGTGTAAACCAGGTTTCTTCTGAGGTTTGAGCTTGCTGAGGTTTCTACATGGAGGCCTTCAGCTGTCTAAGGGCTAATTTAGTAATTTACAGTTGCTATTGGAACTCAGGTTAGAAAAAGCTTGGATTGGAAAAAAAAAACGTGTTTAGAAAATGTTTCCTTTTAAGTTGAAAACTAAACGGAAAGATACATTGGCTTAGCAGTGCATTGAACGTTGAGGGTGATAATTGTTGTCTAAATATCTCCATTACACTATAATTTAATTTTAGGAAAGTGATTGAGGGGTTTTTGTGTAGTTCTTTTAACTTCTTTATTCTTATGGTGTTGGATACATGTATCTGACATGAGTATCTTCAATTCTTTTAAGTCTTTTTCGTATATTTGGAGGGTACTTGGTGACAGGGGCAAAGCCAAAATTTTTTTTTAGGGGACTGAAATTAAATTATAATTTTTACAATAGTAAAAATGCAATTTCACCATTTTAATGTCTATATCTTAGTAAGTTTTAAAGGATTAAATCAAATTTTTATCATTTTATGGGGGCCAAAGTGCAATTTTACCTTTACTAATATAAAATTTTAAAAATTTTAAAGGGGCCTTTTCCATTTAGGGAGAGCCAGGGCCCCTGCCAGCCCCCCTAGCTACGCCCTTGTTTGGTGAGTCGTATCCCATACCATGTCCAAAAACATGTCGAACATGAGTTCTGGATATAGGTACTTAACAAAAATGAAGACAAGCAATATAACTGCAATCTGTTGGTTTTACTATTAAGTATTTTGGGATATAAACGATGGAAGAACTCTGCTGTGTTTTCACTATTTCCCTAGTTTTTTTTCATGTAAGAAGTGTTGAATTGCTCATATATTTTATCTATACTTTCAACTGCAGATTGTTGTCTGTATGCACTCAATCAATGCTGTTTTCCTAATTGGTGACACAACTTTGAATTGCATGGTAAGTTCTACATTTCTTTATAGTCCTAATGGCTATGTTATTCAAACTCCGATGTAAGTATTGAACATAGATACGTGTTCTATGTGAGTATGCTCAATTTTTTTTTCCAAAATTTCAAGTGTCCTCGGAGGATCATATTACCAAACTCATGTTCAAGCATATTTTGAACACGGATACTTAAAAAAAACAAAAACAAAAAAAAGAAAAAACAAAGAGTCGAAGTAATTCCTGTATCTTGCAATCAGTTTGTAAGCTAATATTAATATTACCCTTGCCTTGCAGCGGTTCCCTTTGTTCCGAATTGCATATTTTATTTTATGGACGGGTGCTTTTGTTATATTCCAATGGATCATCCATGCTTGTGTTAACCTTTGGTAAAGCTTCAGTTCTGTTTTACTGTTTAACTACTAGTTATACATATATTATGGATGAATGGCTTTGTTCTCACAGTGTGACACCCCCTCTGGTTGCAGGTGGCCATATCCATTTCTTGACTTGTCATCCTCATATGCTCCCTTATGGTACACATTTAATCTTTTGTTAGATATCATTATGATTTATGTTCATGATGTCAGATGCGAGTATGTGTCTGAAACTAGATGTGTCGAGTATGGGTGTTCACTCATCTTGAAGCATTTTTATTTAGTATTTATATCGGACACATATCCATATACATGTGAATATGACCAATCAAAGGATATTATAAATACATGGAAAAACTTCAAAAAGAACCGAGTCATATTTGTAAACACATACTTGTATCTGATATTCATATTGAACTCCTTTCCTCTAACGAACTCACCATTTTGCGATGTCGGATTGAACAGGTACTTGGGAATAGGAGTAATGCTCATTCCATGTTATGGGATCTTTGCTTTAATAGTTAAACTCAAGGACTTCTCTTTGTCAAGAACATTCCCGGATTCGTATAGAAAGTTGAGATAAAAAAAAAAGAAAAAAAAAAGAAAAAAGGTAATGATGTTGAGATGGGAGGCTAACAGAGGCCACTACCACGTGATATTAGCACCTAACGGGTAGATTACTAAAATCTTACGTCTTCTGGTATTGATTGTGGACTAATTATTTCTGGAAGACGAAAGCTAATGAGTCCATGCTTGTAAGGCAAGTTATATCAAAATATATGATTGCATGTGTATATCATTTAGAAATTCACATGAAATTAATAAAAAGAAATGTCATTTAGATTAACGAGGGTATTGAATGTTTCTTTGATATTTAGAATGTGAGTTGGAGCGGTTCAATTGAAAACTAATTTTTCCATCCCATCAGTAACTCCCAAGAAAATTGGTTCAACCACTAAAAAATCTAAATGCAATTACCACATTTTCAAGATTTATTACGTCAAATAATTCTTAAAATTTTATATTTATGAAATCACATTTATTCACGTAAAACTTCTAATTTTTTAATTAAACGAAAAACCATATTAAAAATAGCAAAAATTGAACCGTTCAAATAGATTTTTGCTCTATCCAATCCAAATTTTATAGTTTTTGAAGGAAGGATGTGAAGCAATGAAGTGGAATACTTCGAGTAAGTGCATGCTCATGTCTACCTTATTTCGACTTTAAGCAATGTTATTTAAACCTATATAATAGACTAAATCACCAAACTTAGCTCCTATTTTCATTTAAATCATAGAATTCTAATTTAAAAATTACATCGAAAATTAATAAATTAAGTCACTTATACTAACAGATGATTAAATTATTCAACGGAAAAGTTGAATCAACATATATATATTTACAGGTCATCTAATTGGATTTTTTTTTGGCAAATATCTTACTAGCATTTTAATAATTGTATTTTTCTCAAATTTTGGATTTGGTTAACCGATGAGAAAAAATAATCTTTCTATTTCCCAACTGATGCAAATTGATAGATTTGTCGATTGATTTCTTTCAATTTTTTTTAAATGGAGTTTATGCTAGATATATTGCTTGAGACATTGGAACTCCCATTGCTTCATCCGACAACCCTTATAGCTTCATAAGTTTACTTACGAAAGGTATCCTGGACTCTTTGTCAGCTTGAATTCTAGTTTATATTGCTTTAGTAGGTTTAATTGTGACAGCCCTAATTTGGCCCTAGTCGGAAAGTGGTTTCGGGATCACAAAACCAAGTCCCAAAAATAATCAAATGTTATATTATGTGTTTATTTCATGTGAAAGTGCATGTGTGAAAATCCCATGCTTTGATTCTGCCATTTATGAGTGAAATTATGAAATAGGACCTATGTGAAAATTTTTGAAAATGCTATAGGCTAATATGTAGTGGCCTAATAAATAGTAGTGCAAAATAGGATGATTTGCATGTCAAACTCCCCATTTTATGTGTAGTGGCCGGCCATGGTGTTAATGGTAGACAACATGTGCAAATTTTTTTATTGAAGTTATGGCATAAGTATGGCACAAATAATATATGTTATTTTGTGTCATAAAATGTTTAGTAATAGAATAACAAAAAGGAAGAAAAGGAAGGTTTTCGTTCATTCTTGTTCATGAAAGCTGAAAATAGAAGAGAAAGGAGAGGAAAAGAGCTCTTGAATGTTCGGTCACTTGGGGAAGAAAAATCCAAGGTAAGTTCATGGTAGTTTGCTTCTATCTTGATGTTCATGAGTTTTTCTTGATTCTACCCTAACTCATGAAGCATATTTTGATTTTTGGTTGTGTTGTGAGCATCCGGTCATGAATTAAAATGAAAGAAATGGTTGTTGTTTCATGTCCTTTTGATGAAAAATGGAAGATATGTGAAGTTGAGCCAAGCAAATGAGCATGCATGTGCCTTAGATGCTAAGGGAAAAATCGGCTAACATGTTGTGCTTTAAAATGATGAAATGAAGATTATGCTTAAGTAAAATTATAGATATGTGATGATTGATTGGTGATATGCATGTTTAAATAACATGCATGCAAGGTATGTGTGAAAGAGTGATTTGGTAATAAATCAGTTTTGGACAACAACAGTAACGTGATTTTGGAAAATCACCATAAATTGTGGTAGATGAGTTAGAAGCTGAATAAATTATGTAATTAAAGCTTAATGAGTCTAGTTTCTTATAAAACAAACCGTGTAAGCAAAAGAATTTCCAATAATGAGATATTTGAAGTGATGTGGGACAGGGTCAGAATGACTTCTAGATCCTCTGTTCTGTCTTTATAAAATCATTATAAATTGTAAAAAAACGTTCATAAGATGAAATTTATATTCTTAGACTCCTTAATGAGTCTAGTTTCAAATGAAATAAATGAGAACATATTTTGAATTCTGTACAATGAGAAATTTGATTCGTAGTGAGGAGTGGTCAGATTAGTCAAACAGTGAAATAGGGGAAACTTTAAGAAAAATCTGGTATTGATTGGCCAAACCAAAAATTCTGAAAATTTTATGAATGAAATATATATAAGTATATCTTCAGGGAAAATTAACGGCACTTGATTTGGAGTTTCGTAGCTCCAGTTATAAATGATTTAGTGACTGTTGCTCAAGAAGACAGCTTGCAGTGAAATTATGATTATGTGGTAAACATTGACAAATTTGTTAATGAGTTGCTTATTGATTTCTTATAAGCTTACTATGATCAATAGGTGTGAAAGTCGAATATATAATATATATATGTATATATTATATTTTGAAAGTGATGCTCGAATAGTCGAATAATGACTAGTTTAAAATCTTTGAATTTAAGCTCAAGAGCATAGAGGGGCAAAATTCGGATAAGGGAAAAGAGAAAGTAATCGAATAGCCGTTGTAATCGTTCGGCAACATTCAAGGTAAGTTCTTAAGTGTTTAAGCTTGATTCCTTTTTATATGCCCAAGAGTTAAATTAATATGGAAAAGGGAATGTAAATTTTATTTAGTTAATGTGCCGAATATGTAATGATTTAAGGCTATAAGCCGATCATGGCTATTATGCTTAAGTTGAATTGGATTTGGAAATTTGATGCACTAAATGAGTGTTACAATGAATAAACTGTGCCGTATATGTGCTGGTGGAGATATCACGATTTGTGATTATTAAATACCTAAAGGAAACCATGATGTGTATAAAATTATTATTATTAGTCCTTTGTGGTAGCCGAATATGGCTTGGCACTAAAGTGATTAAATGTGAACTTCGATGAGGTAAACTATTAAAAGTGTGGTGCTATAAGACTATGGGCTAATACGATATGTGGATTCGTTCCGTAAAGTAAATTATTAAGGTATGTGATGTAACACCCCTACCCCGTATCCGTCGCCGGAATAGGTAAAGGGGCATTACCGGACTTGAAACTCATATCAGAACAGTAAAAATTTCGAATATATATATTTATAAAGAACATTCCTTTAGGTAAATACTAAAGACAGTCAGGGATACAATTTAACTTCTATAAGTACACATTCAAAAGATGCCATTTTCGCATGGCTTATATACATTAACCAAAATATTCTTCAGCCACTGGTCTATTCTTTACATGCCATAGAATAATTCAAAACATAACAGTAACAAGCAGTGGATAGTGATAGTGTGACTAGTTGCTGACGATCCCCGAGCCTGTAGCTTCCAAATGAGATCTATAAAACAGAGGAAACAAAGTAAACGGAGTAAGCATTACAATGCTTAGTAAGTTTTAAGCAGTGTTAACAGATAACAATCAAATTATAACATAGTTGTTCGTATCTTTATTTCACTCTTCCTTCGGGCATACCATCCCTTTACCGAATATGCACATCTCATCATATATAATAGGCAGATAAATTCTCACTTGATAGTGATCTCTTATAAACATAGGTACATTACATGTTTTCACCTAACTTTCCACATTGACCAAACGCACAATAATCATAGAACAGTCTTATTGCTTTACTCACATATGCGTCACATAACGACCTTGTGATTTAGTCCAAATCAAGCTTAAATATAATCTCAAAATACATACCTGACCAACTTAACGCATTGAACGTATTTATTACCAATTGTTACTGTGAAGTCGTATAATCTTATGCTTTACTCGAATCTTCAGCGAAACCTTTAGCTCGAATAGTCCCCACACGTAGTTATCGGGTCTTACCCGGACAAAATCTCCACACGTAGTCATCGGGTCTTACCCGGACATAATCTCCACACGTAGTCATCGGGTCTTACCCGGAATATATTTCCAAGTTTCATGTACATTTAATCACATGTTACAACATTCACATCGACTGTCATATTTGTAATTCATTTGTCTCATCAAATATCTAATAATACACACCTTTCACATTTGGTCATTCGGCCACAATATACACACATCTCCTACATAGTTCACACTAGCCATTCGGCGTTACCACACATACATATCTCATACATATTTCACACTAGCCATTCGGCTTTACCACATATACATATCTCATATATATTTCACACTAGCCATTCGGCTTTACCACATATACATATCTCATATATATTTCACATTAGCCATTCGGCTTTACCACATATACATATCTCATACATATTTCACATTAGCCATTCGGCTTTACCACATATACATATCTCATACATATTTCACATTAGCCATTCGGCTTTACCACATATACATATCTCATACATATTTCACATTAGCCATTCGGCTTTACCACATATACATATCTCATACATATTTCACATTAGCCATTCGGCTTTACCACACACATATATATTTTTCTTGTACATCAATTTCAGCAATAGCTTATAAGCAACTCAAATAGTTTCATCAATGTTTACAACAAATTCACATGTTCACTACAAGTTGTTTTCCTGAGCAATAGTCACTAAATTATTTATAACTGGAGCTACAAAACTCCAAAATCAATTGCCGTTAATTTTCCCTGAATATAGACTCATATATCTTCCATCCATAAAATTTTCAAAATTTTAGGTTTGGCCAATCAATACCAGATTTTTCTTAAAGTTTCCCCTGTTTCACTGTTTAACTAATCTGACCACTCTTCACTACGAATCAAATTTCTCATTGTACAGAATTCAAAATATGTTCTATTTGATTTAATTTGAAACTAGACTAATTAAGGAGTCTAAGCATATAAATTTTATCTTATAACCATTTTTGTACAAATTATAATGACTTTCTAAAAACAGAATAGGGGATTTTGGAGTCATTCTGACACTGTCTCACACAACTTCCAATATCTCTTTATAGGAAATTTCTTTGCTTACACGGTCTCTTTTATAAGAAACTAGACTAATTAAGCTTTGAATACATATTTTATTCAGCCTATAATTCCACACCAACAATTTATAGTGATTTTCTAAAATCACGTTACTGCTGCTGTCCTAAGCAAATTATTACAATTTGCTCTTAAATTTCCAAGTCCAAACACTTATGAACTTACCATTTGAGTTTAAGACATATCATGGCCACATCATATCTTATTAAATCAACTCATTATGTCCTATTATGATTGAATTTACTCAACGTTTAATCACTTAAAACTTACCTCGGAAGATGCCGAACGATTACGACGGCTATTCGATCACTTTTTCCTTTCCCTTATCCAACTTTGATCCTCTAGGCCCTTGAGCTAAATCAAACAATTTACTTCCCAAATTAAACATAGTCATACGACATCCATATACATTTTATACTAGCCGAAATGTACCATCAAGATATACTTTACTCAAATAATTTACTTTGGCCGATCATGTATAATGTTTTGTAGCTTAATAAATTTAACATACATTATGTATTTATAATATTTGTGCAGCCAATTATCCATGATCATACACACACAATCAAAAATAAATACCAAATTTTCATATCCTTTATGCCCTAAGCCGAATACACTTGTCATGTTCACCTACATTTTTCAACTACAACATTCTCATATTCGGCATTAGTATCAAGCATAATAGCCAATTCTTCCCACCTTGAATCTATGCATCTATTTAATCATAGTTTGTTCAAGCACTCATACAACAAGATACATCCAATTTAACAAGAAACAAAAACCTTATTTAATACAATTAACACCGAATTCCTCATGTAAAAAGTACCATTGCCGAGTATCATTTAGTTCACCTTAATCCATCTCATGATTGAATGCCTTTAAGCTTAATATCATGGTATCGTAACTCAACATTTATCAATATGTCATTAACAAAATATGCTCATATCAAATTTACTCCCAATTACATCTCAAAATTCAACAAGCTTATAACTCATTAATAATTAAATTCCATTTCAAAGTATCAAAACATTATCAAATGTATACTCATCCTAAATGACCGAATGCACATTAACTAAGCACTTAACAATTTTCTTTAGCCATTGAACTCATTCGGCAATGATAAGGACAAATTTAACAACCCTTAAATTTAACTTATAATTGTACATATCTCATTCAAAACACCCACACCAATTTATTATCCAATCAACCATATCCGAAAACCTATCATACAATTAAAACCCTTGTTCAAATTATTATTCACTATAATGCTATGGCCGAATCCCTCAATTAGCTAACATAGCCTCTTGTTTTCAATCTAAACACGTATATACAACCTAAATCCCTCTTTTAACACATAATTCACTATCTTGGAACTCATTTCCTAACTAATTTAACTTAGTCCAAAGCCGAATGCTATTTGAGCATTAAGCTCATGTTCTTTTCATTATTAAGCAAGTATTATAACTCAACTAACTTCATTAGCCGACTACTCAAGCTCATTTGAGCAACATATAGTAATTTAGTTTGTTTATACTCAATTAGAAACATTTCTCCTCACAAATTAGCAAAACATACACAATGTAACCCATTGAGCTCATGATCGAATGCTTCATGCATCACAAACACAAAATCACATACATGGGTCATTTTAGGAGCTTTAAAACCAATTTAAATTTCTCAAAATCCAAAGAAAAACATATGAAATCATACCTTAATTCCCAACACAAGATGGCCGAATGCCTTAGGTGTTCTTCCTTCCATTTTTCTTTTTCCTTTCCTTATGGTTTCGGCAAGATGAAAAAAAGATGATGGGACTTTGTTTTTATCACCACCACTAATATAAATTTATTATTATACATAATTCCCACCAATTAAAAATAGAGACAAGAGAACACATTGTTACATGCATGTGTTGGCCGACCATTTACATTCAAAAATGGTTTAATTGACATGCAAGTCCACATTTTTGAATACATGCTCTATTAGATCACTTTATATTTTTACCAACCTATTTTACCAATGTTTCACATAAGTCCCGTTTCAAAATTTCACATACAAATGGCAAAATTAATGCTTGAAATTTTTACACATGCATTTACTCACCTCATGAACATAGAATATAACTTTCAATTATTTATAAAACTCGGTTTTGTGGTCCCGAAACCACTTTTCGACTAGGGTCAGATTAGGGGTGTCACATGTGATATGTACTTATGCATGTTAAATCGATTGGAATTGAATCATGAATGTGAATTGCGAAGCATAGGTAAAAATGCCTATGACATATATGTGAGTAAGGGTAAAACCATCGTAAATTATCGATAAGGATGGGCTATATGCGGAACCATCTTATAATTGCTAATTTGAAAGGTTATGTGTGAATCAGTGAGCAATATGTATATATTAGATGAATCGTGACCTTTTGGTTCTACTTGAATTAAGTTGTGCGATAAATAATTTATGTATATGACTTATAGTCGAATGGTCACTATGGGTTAAGTTTGAATGGTGAAATGGATATGTGATATTTATGAATGACTTTTGAACCGAAATGTAAACGATGGTGTTCATATGGAGCTTATACCCAAATGTTGTAAATGACTACGAATGTGATATGTTGAATGAGATGTATTAATATATGATTAAATATGCATGATATTTGATGTGTATTCGGGTTAAATCCCGCAGGCTTTGTGCTGGTATTATATCCGGGATAAATCCCGCAGGCCTAGTGCTGGTATTATATTCGGGCCTTCGTGCCTAGTAGGCTTAGTGCCGGTGATGTGTATTCGGGCCTTTGTGCCTAGCAAGCTTAGTGCCGGTGATGTGTATTCGGGCCTTCGTGCCCAGCAGGCTTCGTGCTGGTGATGTGTATTCGGGCCTTCGTGCCTAGCAGGCGTAATGCCGGTGAAATGATATGTTATGTGAATTCGGTGTTCCTTGTAAGATAAGGGTTTAGCCGAATGTTAAAGATGAAATGATAGTGTATTGTATCATGCTTATATGGCCTAATGGCAAGTATAACATGTTGGTAAAAATGCAATATGCTTTTATAATTGAATGATAAGTTTGAAATGAACGTGAGTGAAATGTTATGCATAAGCTATCAAATGCTAAGTGTGAAAATGAGATGAAAGAAAAGTGTTTGAGATGTATAATTATATACGTTCGAATGATGTTAGTACTTAATTGATATGAATATGTTATATGGAACTTGTTGACTTGATTATTCGGGCCTTTGAGCTTAGCAAACTATAATGCTGGTGAGATACTATTCGGGCCTTCGAGCCTAGCAGGCTATAATGTCGGTGAACTGATATCGGGCCTCGAGCCTAACAGGCAAAATGCCGGTGATTTGAGAAAAGTCCATGACTAAGGTACCTCGTGTTAGGTTGACA
Organism: Gossypium hirsutum; assembly: GCF_007990345.1. NCBI lineage: Eukaryota > Viridiplantae > Streptophyta > Magnoliopsida > Malvales > Malvaceae > Gossypium > Gossypium hirsutum. Next base: position 54,350,778 of record NC_053428.1, on the reverse strand, counting down.
AATGAATACATTCAGTACATTAAGTGGGCCAGGTACGCATTATGTACTCATACGTGAGTTTGATCTGCAATGAATCATAAGCGTGCATTGTGATACATACGTGAATAAATGTTATAATCATATCTATGATCATGATACACCGGGTCAGGGTGTGAAAGTATGTGAAAGTATTCGATTTAATTATGTTATACGAATTCAGATTAAGTGTGATAAGAATGCTGAACGTGCATTATGTGTTTGTGTATTCGGCCAGATGGCAATATACCTAGAATATGGCCACTTAAGAAATTGAATAATCGAAGTATAATTTCGTTTATTTGTTTGCATTGCTTAAGACTTACTAAGCTTATGAAAGCTTACTCCGTTGTTACATTCCTCTGTTTTATAGATTGTTGACTTCGGTTACCTGCTCGGGTTGGAGTTCATCGGAGATATTATCACACTGTTGAGCTCACGCTATTGGTGTAAGTAAATCCTAGTATTTCGAGTCTATGGCATGTATAGGGTTTTAATGTTGAGTATGTGATATTATAATTTAGCCAAAGGTGTTGGCTAGTGATGTTTTGGGCCTCGTAAGCCCACATGAAAAGAAAAGTTTTAAACTGATTGAAATTTTTCGGCACTATTTTTGTGTGATTGACTGAGTTTAAGTCGGGCAACACCTCGAACCCTGTTTCGGCGAGGGATACGGGCGAGGGGTGTTACATTAATTGTTGCTGATTTTCTGAGTAAAAGGATGAACTGCAATTTTAGACTTCAAGTAATAGCTTACTTCATGCTTTTCCCAGGAGCTGGTTTGATGGCTTCCCTTAATTTGGACCTATTTTTTATATTAGATTAGACTATTTATTACTTCATTTTTGTGCAATTATAATTCTTTTTAAATTTGTTCAAGAAAAAAAATGATGTTAATGTAACCTAGATGGATGATATATTTATAGGCGCATCACTTTTTTCATTTATTGTAAAAGATCGAAGTCCATATTTATAAATATTGAAATCAACATTCAAAGTGAGGGAAATTGGTGATTCAATGATAACTGATGCGTAGTTTACTTGTAGATGAAACATGTATCTATATAATCTGTCCTCAAATTGCTTTACAAGGAAGGTTAGTGGGCTTGGTCGTAGCTATGAGTCTCTCTTTCCCTATTATCAATCCCTACATTTGCATCCTTTTGTAGAAAAGAAAAAGAGAAACACCTTTGTTGCCAATTCTGCATGAACAAGACAAAACCAAAAAGAACATAACAATGCCTAAGTGCGATAATGAAGGAACCTAATAGTAAAGCTCTCTCCTTTTTCTTTTAATATCTTTATTGTTTAAGATTGGCTTGTTTCTTGTTGTTTAAAGTTGATTTCATTGGTGTATAAAAATGTCATGTGCCTTTTAAATACGTAAGTCAAATCAAATTATGCCGAAGTGTCAATAGAAATAGGAATTGACATTTGAACACCGATAAATGAGTATCACTACAATGGCTATATCTAGCATCCCTAAAAATGGATTGAACCTGAATATCATAGTGATAGCGATGGACTTGAAGCATTTCACTTCTAGATTTTGTTTCTATTGTGGATGTAAGGTAAAAAGATAAAATAATGTGTTCAACAACTGTTTGGGTATTCCTAATGCAGATGGATCACTTAATAGTTGGTTTCGCAACAGCCTGTTTTAGATTGATTCGAAGTAAAAACAATGGCGAAGTTTTAAAGTCATGTCATTTGTACTCAAAAGTATAGAACGAGTTAAAATAGGAGAAGATGAAGAATGAAAATAGGTTGGACAGCTTTGCATCATAAGCGACATTGTTGCCTCCGCCTCATTCTGGTTTTACATCTTGTAAATGTAAGTGTTGCTTTAATTTAATATTGTACTAGTGATGTTACCAAAAAACTATCATTATAATTTTATTTTGATGTAAAGATTCTATTGTGCTTCGAGTAATAAAAATGCTACTTATCAAATTCTCGTAGGCGATATTAATAAAATCTACTTCATTGGTATCTTGTGTTGTTCTTTGTCTACTAGTAATGTTACTAACAAACTACTCATGCTAACTTGTTTGGATCTGAATCACTTTTGGTTTCACAATATTGACAAGGTTATCAATAATAAGTCCGAATTTGGTCCTCTCGATTAAAAGTTGTATGCTGTCAAATTAATTAAACTTTTAGAAGTTTCTCTATCAATGCCATCATGGTAAGGCAATGTTATTATTTGAGAGGTCTTTACTTTTCCAATTTTCTTGTTATACATCCCCCATTACTGCACCAAGAATCATTGAAGTTTTTATTGTTTGAATGAAGTAACTAATCGACCATTGATGTAGTATTTTCCTTAGATGGTCCACCATTTTTTTACTCCTCTCTTCGTCCTCTTTCTTTAAAGCAAATAAAGCAATAGTTGAAAACAATTTTAAAAACAAAGTAAAGATTTTATCAAAACAATCTCTTTAAACAAAGTATATTTGTTAACCTCAAATTCACTACTTATTGACCCTGTAAAGCATAAAATAGAAATGGCCTTAAGTTTGCATCAATTGTAATAAACAAAACAGTAACATTGAAGTTCCAAACATGCAAGAAAATATAGCACATGCATATTGCTTGGTCAAACATCTTCAACAAGATCTTGTCGTGAATTGGTAAACACTTCAGATGAATCAACTTGTGTTCTTTCCTACAATAAAAATGGTGCTTATAAGTACTTAATTTATACGACAATTAAAGGGAATTACAATTTAGTTTCAAAATAATTAAAATTTTATATTTGTAAATACTTTTTATCACCGTGAAAATGTTTGTAGTATCCTTGTTGTCCACATATACGAGTCATTTTCGGTCACTTTCTAGATAACTTGGACAAATTGCTTTTTTCTTTCTCTTAAAGTATTTCAACAATATTCTTTTTTCATGCAGTTTAGTGTCTCCATTTTTTAAGCTTAGGAAGCTCAAAGTTGAATAATTGCATTTCCATGTTGGATAGAATCCCATTAGTCTTCACCAAAAATTGGATTAATCATATAAGCATAGGTTTCCAAAAATGTTGCAACCTTGTAACAATCATCCACATGATCCTCTAGATGTTTTATTCGATTAAGGATGCAAAAAGTTACACGTGAACATGGTAATCCACTTAGCTACCATCTCCTACAAGAGCATGCTCGTTTATTCATGCAGACCAATGATTGAGTTAATGCACATTTAACTTGAAATTTATGACCTTTTTGAACAATTTGGTATTCAATTAAAAGATTCAATCTTCAACTTGTCAAGTTTCTTTTGTATCTTAGGAAAAATTTGGCCATTAAATCTTCTCATTGCATCCCTTTGTATATAAACTCTTCTCATTAACTTTAAACCGATTCCTTCAAGTATTGTAAGAATTGGTTTGTCTCTCACATTTAAATGTAAGTTGTTAAAATTCTCACACATATTATTTAGAAGCATATCACATTTGAAAAAAGTTCTAAAATGCGATCTAAATCATTCTTTCGTCAATTTTTCTTTCAACCACTTGTAAGCAGTATCACATGTCTTCTCAATCTTCTCCATCCAATAATTAAATTCACCAACATAACTAACTCGTGCTACTGCCCATGAATAGTCTTTAAGGGTCTTTCCTCTATGGGGGTCTTTCCTCTATGGGCATCAATCTTGAATTTTTTTTTAATACATATGTCAAACACAAAAGTAATCCTCAAAATTTGGAAATAATGATTGTACAATAGGAGTGAGACCTTACAAATAAAATAAATATATTAGTCTATTAAGATACATATAATAAGGTAAAAAATAAAAAAAATACTTAAAAGACGTTGCTACTTGCTATCCTTTTGCCTATCTGACATAAACCTCCAAGCATGGGAATACTCTAAAAACCAACCCTAATTGTTACTGTTCTCTCTCTCAATAACTGTGTAAGCTATCGGATAGATGCAATCATTGGCATCTATATCTATTGCTGTAACTCACTCTCCACCATATTTACTCTTTAGCTAACATCTATCTATTAAAATAATTGGTCTACAACCAGCCAAAATGTCATCCTTCAATGCCTTGATACATATGTAAAAACCCTTTGAAACAATGATCTTTCTAAATGCAAAATGACGTTAGATCCAAGATTTCTTTTTCTTACCTGTCCACAATAGTTTGGCAATTTAGAGTATTGGACTTCATCATTCCCCTTAATAATCTCCAACGCTTTTACTTTAGTCTTATATCCCTTCATCAATTTTATTTCAAGATTTAATTAATTTCCAACCTTAGCTAAAAATGTATACATCTTCACTTTAAGGTCATTGTGAAATAAATCTAAAAACCAATGCGCCAACCATTCAACTGATGCAAATTTATTTTCAAAAATTTTACTACAATTATGCTCACTCACAATGCTTTTGATTTGAACAATCATTTTGTCTGGCATTTTTGAAGCCCATATATGAAAAGAACAACCAGCTTTGCACTTAACATCCACTCTATCTTTATCATTATGCTTAAAATCGATCCCAAGCTGATTAACTAATGAATATTACCGACAAACATTTTTGAATTCATCAAGATATTTAAATATCATGCCTACAACAAATTTTGGATTTCAGGAAGTTTTTGCTTTCTCTTGACATCATTGTTGTTGTCACTAATAGCATAGTCCAAATATAATTGGTCATAATCATTTGAAAAGTAACCAAATCCAGAATCAAACTCATCATCTAGTGAATCATATGACCCTCTTATTGTTTTTTTATCGATCACTTTCTGTTTTTCTTTTTGTCTATTTCTAGTTACGGATTAACGCACCATCTATCTTACTTCTAACTTCAACATTAAATAATCATCACAATCATCTAAATCGTATTCACTATCATAAAAGTCATCATCATCATTTTTTTTATATTCTAAACCATTCCCAAATTCTGATCTATGTTCAAAAGAAGTTTCAACTTCTCGATTATCTGGCACATATAAACCAATTATTGTAGCATCATCATTTTCCTTTATCTTAACTAATCCATCAGTTAAGCCTTTTTTTAGTATCCTTCAATGATACGTTATATATCCACTATAACCTAACATTTGGGCAAACTCATTCAAATATCTCAATGAAAAATCAATTGGATTACACCAAACAATATAATTTATCTCATTTCTATCTATTTATTTTCCCCATTAATACAACATAGATTCCCATTTTTATTTTAAAATAATTAGTATGACGCATTGAAAAATCAAAAATCAAAAATCAAAAACAAAACTAAAAATCAACAAACCTTATTAAAATATCATAACTTTAAGTGTTAGTAATTAAAATACCACCATTATGCTATAGTGTTAGTTCGCAGTCAACAATTATCAAGTAATATATTTTAGTTCAAATAAAAATAGGTACAAAAAGAAAATACAATTAAGCACAAAAATATAAATAAAAAAAATAAAAAAATTCAAATAAAATCTTAAATTCATAGTGCATTGTATTCAAATGATTTTAAACTAATCGAGAGTACATAAGTTTTCCTTTTGAAAGAGAGATTACTTATTTTTAATTCTTTGTCGAAACTAATTATCGTTTAAGCAACACTAATAAATTTAATACAAAATTTATCAATAGATGAAAAGCCACAAACCTAAATTTTCTTCTTTTACTATTGACTTAAATTTTCTTTTAAAAAAAATATGTATTTTCCCTTAAAAAAGTATCAGATATAGGATGGGCATATGAATCCCAAACAATAAACAAAAATCTAGAATACTTGATGATGATTAGTATGGGTATTTTACTAAAAAAGGCCCATTTCCAACATTATTTACGGAAATGGGCCACTTAAAAGATTATTTATTAGAATGGGCTAAAAATCCCAAAACGCGCCTAAGTGAAAGTGTTTTAAGGGAAAATTTCAGAAAAATGTCTTCTCGTGAAAATGTTTTTTCCATGTCAGTAAAAACGTGTTGACGTGGAAACGTTTTAGCCCGTGTTTTTCTAGGTTTTTTGGGTTATTTGCATGTTAGGGCTTAAGATTTATGGTTTAGGGTTAGGGTGTTGAAAAAATAAATTAGGGTTTAGGGTTTTTAAAAAATAAATTTGGGTTTAGGGGTTTTAGGGTTTTTTTAATAGCTAAGTGATGTATTATGAAAAAAATTATTTTGACGAGATAGATTTTGCTTTTTTTTTGTACAGTCAGTAAATGTACAGAAAAAGCTTCCAGCTGGACGCTTTTTTTGTACATTTGATTCTGAAAAAAATAATTTTGAGAAGATGGTTCTAAAAAAATATCTTGGGATTCACAAGAAATTTGATAGTTGGGGTTGAAAAACACTGTAAGTAGAATGCACTGTCATCAAAATTACTGAAAAACTCCCAACTGGATTTTTTTTGTATAGTTGATTCTGAAAAAATAATTTTGAGAAGATGGTTCTGAAAAAATAGGTTGAAAAATGCTTCAAGCAGGATGCATTGTCAACAAAAGTACTGAAAAAGGCTCCCAGTTGGACTTTTTTTTGCATAGTTTATTTTGAAAAAATAATTTTGAGAAGTTAGTTCTGAAAAAATAAGTTGAAAAATGCTTCAAGTAGGATGCACTGTTAGCAAAAGTACCGAAAAAAGCTCCCAATTGGACGCTCTTTTCAATAGTACTGGTGAGAGTGCATCCCACTATCCCTTGGGCTATAAATGAGCTAAATTTCATTCTCTTGTTGTATAAGTTACAATAAGAGAAATTGAAGAATTCAGAAGAATATAAATTGAAGAAGTTCAGAAGAATAGGAATTAAAGAAGTTGAGAAGGTATAAGTTGATTTATCGTATTAATATTTATAGGAATCATTATATTTTTGCATAATGTTTTTTTGTTTTGAATTTCTTTCAATAGATAATTTTATTGAAAATGAATGAACGTATTAGTGTTGTTATTTACTACGACGGTGAGGTTCGTGACACTGAGAACGGCGTTATTTTTTTATCAGAGAACACAACATGACTGGTTTTTAACCAAAACATAGATTTGACAGAACTTCGTAAAAGAATTAGGCACAAAGTTTTCAGAACGATGCCAATGAGAGTTTTGTTTATTAAGTGTCAATTTTGTGCTTCGATTGATCCCATAACATATGACTCATTTGATATCAAATGTGTTCGTGGCTTGAAGGCAATGGTGCAGACTCATCTCGCTAGTGGATCACCCTATCTTAAGTTATATATGGAATTTTCATCGCCAAATAAAGCACTTGCGACTTCAACATCTATTGCTGTTCGAGAGGAATACACGACCCTGCCTGGCACTCCGTTAGTGGGAGGTAGAACATGGAAGCGTCCGTTTTTGGTGGCAATATATAATACACGACCCTTGCACGACACTCAATTAGTGGAAATATGTATTGGGGAATGGCATCAAATTCTAGTAGTTGGCAATCCACATCTGATTGGGGAGATTATGAAATGTCCACGAGAAGGGATAATATACTCCCTACGACATCCATTGGCGAGGGGACATTGCATGTTTTAAATATTGGTGGGTCAGATGATGAGTTCGATCTGGATCCACCCTGAGAACCCGGTCCTGATAGTGCAGAAGTTGTATTATTTTCTGAACCAGAGTCTGTTCCAATAGAACCTGAAGATGATGAAGAGGGTTTAAATGAATAAGAAGAAGATCCGTGATTCATGGCATACTCATCTCCAGCCCGCATGCATAATGTTGATCTATTGGTAGATGATGCGTCGGAGTTTCTAGATCTACCACACAGGAGGCGTGACCATACAAGTTCGTCGTTGGATTCGGGTGAATTGAAAGTTGGTAAGGAGTTTTCCAGTAAGGATGGTTTTCTCGGTGTATTAAAGTAATATAGCATCATGAACAGGGTTAACTATCATGTGGTTAAATCCCAATCTAAGAAGTTCGAGACCAAGTGTGCAGTGCAAGACAGTTCATATTCATGGAAAATTATGGCTTTAGTTAAGAAGAAGACATAATTGTAGGAGATAAAGAAGTTCAAAGGTCCATATACGTGTGTTGTCAGTATGGTATCACTAGGTGTTTAGGGTTTTTGAATATTACTGTTATTATTTAATGTTGCATGATTTAACGTACTCATGGGTTGACAAGTGTTTCATAAGATCATCCCAAGATGGATTCAGATATGATACCAGGCTTAATACTACCGATGGTGAAAGAAAATTCTAAGAGTTTTGTGTCAGTCTTAATTGCCAATATTTGTAGCCAATTCAAGTACACGTCTTCTTACCGCAGGGCCTGAATAGCTAAACAGAAGGCGTTAGATAAGATGCACAGTGGGTGGGACATTTCATATAATGAGGTGTGCCAGTGGTGTCAGGTGCTGGAGAAGTATATCCCAGGTTGGGTAACAAATCTTGAAACTATTCCTGCGTACAATAACAACCGCTTGCTCCATAGATGCCAAGTGTTCAAGCGTCTGTTCTGGACTTTAAGAAATGTTGAGACGTATTTGTGTACTATAAGCCATTGGTACAAATTGATGGTACCTTTATGTATGTTAAATATACCCATCGGCTATTGCTAGCTGTGACATAGGATGGTGATGGAAGGATCCTTCCAATTGCGTTTGCAATAACACCGGGGGAGCCAAGTGACGACTAGGATTTTTTTCTTTCTAGGTTAAGGAGGCATGTCTGCCCCCAACCTGATATTTGCGTTATATTGAATGGGGCCGCTAGAATACTAACTACAATTGAGCGACAGGAAAGTCTATGAGATCGTACACACCATCGGTATTGTCTAAGGCACGTTGTATCCAACTATTACGAGCAATATCAGTTTACTACTGAACGACGACAAGTGACCAACATGGTATTTAATCGCCACCAATATTATTTGGTTTGTAATATTCAGTTTTTTCTGAATGGAAGAATGGTATGTAATTATCGCTATCCATTTATATTGATAGGGCACGAGATTAATAATGATCGTTTTCATGAGATGTTGGCGATTTTGTGATCAATTAACGATCAAGGCACAAACTACGTCTATAACATACCTTTTGATTAGTGGACACAATCATACAATAGCCGCCTACGATATAGTCATATGACCTCAAACTTGGCTAAATGCATCAATTCTATTTTAAAAGGAACACGTCATTTGCCGATAACCTCGATTGTACGAGAGACATACTTCCGTTTGGTGGCACTGTTTCCAAAATGAGAAGTAAGTTATAATGGTCATGTATGAAGCCGAAAGGTAGTGTAAGAAATTAATAAGGCTAAGGCACGAGCCAACTCCATGTGTACAATGTGTCACGATCGTGACAATATATGGTTTCTTGTGACGAAGTTCGTGTGAACAATATCGTGTACACTTGAGAAATAGGACTTGTAACTGTGGGAGGTTTGGCGTATTTCGTTATCCATGCACTCATGTAATTGCAGCTTGTTAGAATCTCCATTTGGATCCCATGAGCTATGTCAATGAAGTGTACAAATTAGAATACATGTACAATGTCTGGAGACACGTATTCCTACCATTCCTAGATGAACGTAAGTGGCCGTCTATATTGCTTGCTCTGTTTAAGTTGTTACTGGATAGAGAATTGCGTTGCAAACCAAAAGGTCGACCGTCTCGACTAGAATACGTGATAATATGGATATCTAGGAAAAAATGAACCAACAGAAGTTGTGCGAGTGGTGTAGGAACCCAGGTCATATAAGTCAAACATGTCCAAATCGAAATAGTTCATAATTTATTAAATGAAACTATAAAAAAATAATTTGTATTGTCTTATTCAAAAGAACTTATATTTTATTAAATGACACAATATAAAAATAATTTGTACAAAAATATTCAAAACAACTTCTGTTTTATTAAATGAAACAATATAAAAACAACTTGTACAAATATATTAAAAAAATCAATGCATGTGCCATTTGGAATTAGTGCTACATGGGGGTGGTCAACGGTTACGCGCTAGATTCCTTAGTTCAGCTTCCGATTGAGGTTGTGGTTATTCAGGATTAGCTTTTGGTTGTGGGTGTTTGGAGGATGACCCACCTTGATAGACCAAAGATTGCGGAGGTGTTTACATCACTCACGGCGAAGGTGTTTGAATCCAATAAGGCGACGGGGGGATTGAAAATGAGATGAGCTCCCCGACGGTGTCTCGTGCAATCCTTCCTACAATAATGGTCTATATATCCTCGGCTGAGTCGGAGTCATCAGGAAATGAGATGTTCCTGACTATGCATTCCAACCTTGCATAGGATTGGGAAAAGGAAACATATAAGGGTTAGGATACACACCTGGTATAATCTGAAGGGGCTGTGGTGTGGGCATCGCCACTTGTTCCGTTAGGCTCGGTGATTGCTTAAGCGCTATTGATGGGCTTGCCCCGCCAGCCATTGTCCTTGGATATAAGAGCCCCTTAATTCCCTTTTGACACGGAATTGCTGACGCTTCTGCTCTTCTGAGAGCAAATATAGCTTGCCATGATCCTAAACCATGACATGTAATCCGACTCACATGCTAACTCTGGAACGATAATCGGTTTATGAGTAGGTATATTATCATACCAATTTTCCCACATTTTGATATATTCTGAGAAAAAACCAGCCAATGCTTATTCGCTCGCTGTAAGTCAATTTTATGCTATTCATTGAGCACCTTAGGTGCCAAAGGAATCGGTTGTCAGAATCCGAATTGCAGTAACACTTTATCCGTCTGGTGCATCTCGACGGTAGCGTAGTTGACCAATGGGACTCTAACATGCCAGATGTTGGGATTTTATAGGAATTCATTTGAAATTACTGCCTGAATTACCGAATCCTCATATGGTGTCCATTATTTATATACATAATACTAAATACTAAATAAGAAATTGACTATGTTATGTATATATAGTTCAAAATGAAATATATACTTACATGCACGTTTGACCATTGGTCTAATAGAAGTCGTATATCTTCAAGAGCGGTAGGTATTCCCTCATAACTCGCCGGATGGTTCTACCTATTTAAATAATATTTTAGCATAAAATTATATTTTAAATCTATGTAATAATTATAAAATCTAATATAAATTTTACCCCATTAAGGGTGGAAATATATATGGGTGGTTCACTCGAGGACGTAAAAATGAAAAGCGAAACCAGCCCATGATTGTAGTAGTGAGAGGCAACCTTCGATTTTGATTTTATTTGTTTGTGTCATCTGACACATCTCCCAGTACAATGTCGACAACATGACAGACCCCCAACTGAGTTTTCTAGCTGCTCTAAAATCGACGAGTTTTAACAACCACCTCAGATGTACGAGGTTTCATGACTTGTCTGGCATAAGATAACCTTCGAGGATCTCAAGGATGTATGCCCGAGCGTATCGTATTCTTTCTATTTTAGTCGAATCATCTCCTAACTCCGGGAATGTGTTTCGTAACTAGCCCATCTCGATCTGACCTCCGTAAATATTATCCGGAATCGCACCCAAAAGATTGTAGCATATGACTCCCCAATCAGTAGATTGAACGGACCCGGTGAGTACGGACCCATCCATCGGTAACCCCAATTGTAACTGCACGTCCTCTAAAGTGATGGTACACTCCCCACATGGAAGATGAAATGTGTGCGTTTTGGGTCTCCACCTCTCTACGAACGCCCTGATGGGTTTTGGGTCCAACTTGCACCCCCGAACTATATTGGCCACGTGCCAAAAACCCGCTTTCCTAAAGTAATTTTCTATCAACGATGATGGAGGACTAGACATATTACGAATATAACATTGTAACACCTGATCTACCGACTGTTATAAAAAATTATAAAAAAAATTAATTAAATTACATAAATGAAAAAAATTAAATAATATTAAAAATTAAAATTAACCGTTACCATTTTCATTTGGTCGATGGAGATATGTTTATTATTGAGATGAATTAATTGCCGAACCATTGCTAACAGGATCAAATTTCTTCAAAATTATAAAAAAATAATACTAATTTAGACAAAAACTAAAACTTAGAGAGCTTTGAGAGTTTTTTTGAGAAATTTAGAGAGAATTTGGAAGAAATGTAATTTGGAGGAAATTTTGTGTGAAAAAAATGGATAGGGGGTTTTATAATTTTTTTTATAACAGTTGGCCCCAACGGTCAAATTTTTAAATGACTGTTAGGGCAAAAACATGGGCTAAAACACGCCCAATAAGCGCACTTTTGCCATGTTAGCAAAAGCACTTCCACATTAGCACATTTTTTCTGACATGGCAAAAGCACTCCCACGAGAAAGTGCTTTTCTGAAATTTCTCCTTAAAATGCTACAATGTTGGTGCATTTTAAATTTTTTTAGCTCATTCCGATAAATAATCTTTTAAATGGCCCATTTCTGTAAATAATATTAAAAATGAGATTTTTTTAGTAAGATACCCGATTAGTATTAATTTATGTTAAAAAAAGAGGTGTGTGGGACTTTTTTAATGTTATGGATAAGTATTAACATGGTTCATTAATAAATAATGATAAATTAAAAGGTTAATCATTAGTGTTTTTCTTCTTTTTCTTTTTTCATTTTTTTTTGCCAAAAAGGTTCATCAATGGTTAATAACAAAATAAATACAAGCCTTTTGAGTTTCTCCATCCTTTATTAATAAACTGCCTAAATCCTCGAAAGTCGCCACCAACGATGAACAAAGAACATGAAGAAATTCAATCTGAATCCGACATCATTCGTGGAGATGTCTTAGAATCGATTTTCTGTCATGTTCCGCTTATCCATCTGGTTCCTGTTTGCCACCTTTCCAAATCATGGAACCGCGCCCTCTTCTCCTCTCTCCGCCACTTCAACAAGCCCAAACCATGGCTCATTGTCCACTCTCAGACCTCACGCCCTCCTTACACCACCGCCGCCTCCTCCGTCGCTTACGACCCGCGCTCCAACCTTTGGCTCCGAATCAACCACGACCCACCCGTCGAATACGTCTCGGATCTCCGTTCATCCAACTCCACGCTGCTTTACATGTTGTCTATCTCGAAATTCTCCTTCTCTTTCGACCCTCTCCATTTGACTTGGCACCAAGCTGACCCACCCCTCGTGTGGCGGACGGACCCCGTTGTCGGTATTCTGGACCGCCGTCACATCGTCGTCGCTGGCGGCGCCTGGGATTTCGAAGATGATCCACTCTCAGTGGAAATCTACGACCTCGAAACTCGCAAATGGGACACCTGTGAGTCAATATCGGCAATCTTCGAACACTCTGCAGCTTCCATGTGGCTCTCTATCGCCGCCAATACAAAAACATTATATGCTATGGAACAAGCTTCAGGCATTACGTGTTCCTTTGACCCGATATCCAGGATCTGGTTGGGTCCGTTCGATCTCCGACATGATCCGAACATTTACTTTTCGGTTATTGGAATATCCAGGGACAACTTGATCATGTTGGGGTTACTCGGAAATTCCGAGAATGTTAAAGACATCAAAATCTGGGAACTAAAGGGTGAATCATTTGAGTTATTTAAGGAAATCGGAGCGATGCCAAAAGAGTTAGTGGAAAAGCTGAAAGAGGAACATGCAAGTTTAAGCTCAATAAAAATAAGTTTAACGGGTGATGTTTTATACATATTCAACCCCGAAGAGCCAAAGGAATTGGTGGTTTGTGAGATTGACGGCCGCCGAAGGGTTTCCCGGTGGGGAAGTTTGAAGAACTCGATGGTGAATGACGGGGGTAGGGTGACAGAGAGGGCGGTGCTTACGTGCGCCGATGTCAGTTTGGGTGATTTACGGAAAGCTATGAAGTCCGGGAAAGGGAGTTTCAGTACTGTTAATAACGGGATTTTACAGTGAGTTTTTTTTTTATATTTTTTTCTCATGCATTCAACTGCAGTTATTGTTGATGGATTTGTTAATTTCCTCAAATATAAAATAATAATAAAGATATAATTAAAATTCTACTTGAAGGATGTATTAAACAACTAAAAATATTTGATTGACTAATTATTATCATTTTATCTTAGGTTAAGTAAAATTAATCAAAGTGATTAAAAATAAGAAAAAAATGGTTAAAAATCTTGCATTACCAAAGTCGGATAGAAGTTTCAAAATTCTTGGGCATTCTCCTAGGTGGTGCCAGTGTCAACTGGACCAATCCATTGCACTAAAACTTCCTATTTGCCATGATTGAGTGAGTACAAAGAATTGTGGCAAGAGATGGAAGAACTTGTTTGTAACACCTCTTACCCGAGTTCGACACCAATACTGGGCACGAGTTGTTACCGTTCACAAATCACATACACATGTACTAAATTAGATCATACGAGCTTGTTAAAATTTAAAATTTTTTCGAAAATTGTTTACACTCCTCAATATAGGCCTACGAGGCCTCAAACATCTATTGGAAACCATTCAGAACCAACTCGGGTCCTTAAACCGACTTTATAAAAATGACTTTAGAAATAGGGCACACGCCCGTGTAGAAGGGCAACATGCCCGTGTGGCCACCATGAAATGGCCGTGCTGATGGCCCATGTGGTTCACACGGCCTAAGCACAAGGGAACATGCCCGTGCCCTGAACCCGTGCGAATTAAATTTTAAATTCGAACCTACAGGGGTTTTCACAAGGCCTGACACACGCCTGTGTGCATTGCCGGTGTCCCTCACACGGCCATGACACATTCATATCTTAGCCCGTGTCTAAAAACCTTGACATTCTGTTTCTGACGTCAGCATCCAATTTAGGGCACACGGCCAAAGCACACACCCGTGGCCAGAGGTTGTGTCTTCCACACGGCTGAGACACATGGCCGTGTCTCTGCCCGTGTGTTTACTACCATGCATACTGACTTGTCAATTTAACGTGTAGGGGACACACAGCCGGATAACACGCCCATAGGGCTGACCGTGCATCACACACGGCCTAGACACATGCTCGTATTACCGAAAGTTAATGTATATTAAAATAAAACAAAACATAAAAAGATGGCCATTATCATATTGTATTGCCAAAAGTTAAAAGAAATAGAAGCCATTGAAGCTTCAAAGTATTCGGCTATTGCATGGGTGAATATGTAAGTCTATTTTGCTCGGTTTTTGATGGTTTCTATGTTTTTGAGATCGTTGCTTTGTGTTCTAGCTAGCCCATGCTTAAATTCATGAAATTATTGATGATTTGGAAATGTACCATGGATAAAATCATGAGTTTGGTGAAGATATATGTTGAAATATAAAAGCTTGATGTTGGGTTTACATGTTTTGTCTTTGGATTTTTGATGAATTTGAGTAATTTGGGCTAATTTGTAAAAATGTTATTTTGAGGGACTAAAATGTGAAATAAATGAAATGTATGAACTTGTATGAGATATATGAAAATTCGGTTAAGCTTGTGTATAAGCAAATTATATGTATTTTTTGATTTTGTGAATTAGGGACTAAAGTATCGAAATGTGAAAATGTGAGAGCTAGTTTGTACAATGCCCTAAATATGTGTCTATGGATTATTTTGAATGATTTGGGTAATAAATGGGTTAATTTTAAATAAATATGATCAAGAAAAGTGGAATTTGGACTTAGACTGAGGGAAGTAGAAGATTATAGAGTAAACAATCCGAGTCAATAAATTCTGAGTACGAGGTAAGTTCGTATGCAAAATATGATGTTGTAAGTATGTTTTGATGCTTTGTTTATACGTGGATTGTATATATACTTGGTTTGAATTAATACGATGGTAAATCAATGGTGTTTGGCACTAAATGTGCGATTCAAACTAGCTTCGGCTATATGAGGCACTAAGTGTGTGATACCGATATAGTTTTGGTTAATTAAGATGGCACTAAGTGTGCAAAATCATTCTAGCTTCGGCTAGCCTTTAAAGCACTATGTGTGCGAATGTTTGAAGCAATAGTAATTTATAGAGAGTCTTAAAATATTTGAACGGAAAGTGAGAATGAAAATTAATAAGTACGAAAGGTTCAGGTATGTATGATACCTATGTGGTAGATGATATTATGTATGTGAAGTTCATTGAATTAGTATAACCATATGAATTGTGTTGGCATAGAATTGATAGATGATTTGAGAAATTATAAATACTTATGTATTGATATTTTATATTTTATATACTGTTTAAGATTTTTGGTACGAGCTTACTAAGCTTTTGAAAGCATACTTTGTGTGTGTGTTTGCATTGTTTTATAGATATTGAAGCTACTGTGAGCTCGAGGATCGTGAAGGATTATCGCCACACTATCGAACCTCATTTTGGTACTTTTAAAATGTATATATTAAAGTATGACATGTATAGGCTAGAAGTTGTGGAATTATGTTTTGTGATGTATATATTTAGCCATGTGATATGGCTAGTTTGTGTTTGAACTTATAGTTTGATAATGGTATATGATATGTGATGATAATGTGCAATTGTGGTATGTTTTTGGTTGGCTAAAAAGATATGGTAAATGATGAGAATTTTGGTAAGCTTTGAGTATGAGATTACATGATGTATTGATCATATGTTTAGGTATGATTTTAGTTTAAGTTTTGGTATGAATTAATTGATGAATTGGGATGAAAATTTGATTGGTAATGATATGTCATGAATGGCTTTTGTTTTGGTTGTGGTTTGGACATAAATGTTGTGCAATTATGCTTGGTTTGGTGCTTGTAGGTTTGACCAAATTGGGGTGGCAAGTTAACTTTTCAATTGGCCTATTTTTGTCCACACGGGCAGAGATACGGGCGTGTGTCTCAGCCATGTGTGATACACGGCTATATTGCACGGCAGTGTGTCCCTTGTGGTACCCTACAATTGTAACTAAGGCCCGAACACGGTTAAAGCACACAGGCGTGTGGCTAGCCGTGTGGGCCCAAGTTAGACTCGACCACGATCAAGGCACTCGCATGTCTTGTAGTCGTGTGATCAAGTTAGTAGCTATGCCCTGTTTTGCCATGGCTTAGACACACGGCCGTGTCTAAGGCCATGTGAGACACGCGACCTGTTCACACAGGCGTGTGACCTTTTAAAAGTTAAAAATTTTTATAAGTTCTGAAACTTTCATATGTTATCGAATTAATCCTGAAAGCATGTTATAGACTTCGTACGATCGTTTAAAGTTCACGTTGAATATGAATGATCTATGTTTATTGAAATGAAAGGTCATTTGATATTTGATGGTTCTGATCTGTGTTATGAGTCCGGTAATGCCTCTTAACCTATTCTGGCGACAGTTACGGGTTAGAGATGTTACATTTTATTGGTATTAGAGTTATGGTGACGGTTTTAGGACTACCATAGTGTTTGTGAGTCTAGCTATACTTGCCATATTTATGAACTGCGATAGTGTGATGAACCCTAACATTGAAATGTGCTTTTATATAGAAAATGGATGCTGAAAGAGCCGTAGCAGATGATGTTGAAAGCAATGCGCCTACTCTCACGTAAGGGACGGTGCAAGCTGATTCTCAACCGGCTACGAGTAATCGTGATGGTAAGGCTAGACAAGCCTTCTATCAGATGATGAGTGATTGGTTCACCCAATGTATTAGAACCAATTCGGCTGTCCAACAACCTCCACCCCCAGTTAATCCTCCTCAAACTTCTGTGATGCCACCAGTGAATCCAGTTTAGTTAAATAGACCACCAGTTGATAAGATTAGAAAATATGGTACTGAAGAGTTCCGAGCTACAACGAGCGATGATGCTGAAAAAGCTGATTTCTAGTTAGAGAATATGATAAGAGTGTTTGATGAATTGTCTTTGAGTCCAGAAGAATGCATAAAATGTGCTGTTTCCCTTTTGAGAGATACGACGTACCATTGGTAGAAGACTTTGACATCTGTGGTTCCGAGTGAACGGGTTACTTGGGATTTCTTTCAAACTAAATTTCGGAAGAAATATATCAGTCAGAGATTCATTGATCAGAAACGCAAAGAGTTTATTGAGCTTAAACAAGGTCGTATGTCTGTCACAGAATACAAGTGGAAATTTGTAAGGTTGAGTCAGTATGCCCGAGAATGTGTATCTTCAGAAGCAATAATGTGCAAAAGATTTGAAGATAGTTTGAATGAGGATATTCGTTTGTTAGTTGGGATTTTGGAAATCAAAGAATTCGTTGTACTTGTGGAACGAGCATGTAAAGCTGAAGATCTTGGGAAAGAGAAAAGAAAAGCTAATTTTGAAGCTAGAGCGGTATGAAAGAGATCATTAGGCAAATCATTTCAATTTGGATCAAAGAAGTTTAGAGATGATAGCAGTCGTTCAAAGACTAGTGTGGGACATTTGAATAGAGATCGTGTTAGATCGCAATCAAATTTCAAATCTTCAGCTACATCTGTTGCAAGTGTTGATAATGCAAAGAATGGAAAGCCTGAGTGTGATCAATGTGGAAGACGACATTTCAGAGAATGCTGGGGAAAAAGTAATAACTGAGCTTGTTATAGTTGTAGTTCAAGAAATCATTTTATAAAAGATTGCCCAGTATTAGTTGAAAAAGATAATGTTTAGAATCCGAGGCAGAGAGGTGACGCTTCTCATGGTAGACCTCTCAGAAATTCAGGAAATATAAGCGGTAGTCAAAGAGGAACAAAAGACACAGCTGTTAGATCTAAGGCTCGTGCACCTGCCAGAGCCTATGCTATCCGAGCTCACAAGAAAGCTTCATCGCCAGATGTGATTACAGGTACATTTACTCTCTATGATACTTATATGATTACTTTGATAGATCCTGGATTGACACATTCGTATATATGTATGAACTTAGTGAACAGTAAGACTTTGACTGTAGAGTCTACTGAATTTGTAATTAGAGTTTCGAACCCCCTAGGCAGATGTATTCTGGTTGATAAAGTATGCAAGAATTGTCCATTAATGTTTTGAGACACTTGTTTTCCGACTAATCTGATGTTGTTACCTTTTGATGAGTTTGATATAATTCTAGGTATAAATTGGTTAACTTTGCATGATGCTGTGGTGAATTGCAAATGGAAAACTATTGATTTGAGATGCAATAATGACAAAATAGTCAGAATTGAATCTAGTGATTTGAATGGATTGCCTGCTGTAATATCCTCGATGAAAGCTTTAAGTATTGTGAGAAAGGGTTGTGAAGCTTATTTTGCATATGTGATTGATTCGAGAGTGTCAGAAAAGAAAGTTGAATCAGTGCCTATTATGTGTGAGTTCCCTGATGTATTTCATGAAGAACTTCCGGGATTACCTCTGGTTAGAGAGGTAGAATTTGGTATTGAATTGGCACCTAGTACTGCTCCAATTTCAATAGCTCCGTATAGAATGGCTCCGATCGAGTTAAAAGAATTAAAGTCTCAGTTGCAAGAGTTGACCGATAGAAGATTTGCCAGACTGAGTTTCTCACCTTGGGGTTCTTCGGTTCTATTTGTGAAAAAGAAAGATGGTACGATGAGAATGTGTATCGACTATAGTCAGTTGAATAAAGTGACTATCAAGAATAAATATCCTCTACCCCAAATTGATGATTTGTTTGATCTGTTGAAAGGAGCTGCTATGTTTTCGAAAATAGATTTGAGATCAGACTATTATTAGTTGCGAGTGAAAGACTCAGATATTCCGAAAACTGCTTTTAGAACGAGGTACAACCACTATGAAAAATTCTTAGTTATACCTTTCGGATTGACTAATGCACCTGCTATCTTTATAGATTTGATTAATAGAATTTTCAGACCGTATTTAGATCAATTTTTTGTTGTATTTAATGATGACATATTGATTTATTCACGTGATGAATCCGAACATGTCGAGCATTTGAGATTAGTGCTACAGATTTTGCGAGATAAGCAGTTGTATGTAGAATTTAGTAAATGTGAGTTTTGGTTACGAGAATTTGGTTTCCTGGGTCATATTGTATCGGTATCTGGTATTCGAGTTGATCCGAGCAAAATTTCAACTATTCTGGATTGGAAAACTCCGAGAAAGGTCTTTGAAGTCTGTAGTTTTTTGGGACTTGCTAGTTATTATAAAAGATTCATGACTTTTTTTTTGATAATTGTGACTCCATTGACAAAACGGCTACAGAAAAATGACAAGTTTGAGTGGTCCGAAAAGTGTCAGAACAGCTTTGATCAGTTGAAGACTTTGTTGACTGAAGCTTCGGTATTGGTACAACCTTAATCGGGTAAAGAGTTTGTGATCTACAATGATGCTTCATTGATTGGCTTGGGATATGTTTTGATGCAAGAAGGCAAAGTCATTGCTTATGCTTCGAGACAGTTGAAACGCATGAAAAGAACTATCCGACGCACGATCTTGAGTTAGCTGTGATTGTGTTTGCTCTAAAAATTTGACGCCATTACTTGTTCGGTGAGAAGTGTCACGTATACTCTAATCATAAGAGTTTGAAGTATTTGATGACTCAGAAAGATCTGAATCTGCGACAGAGAAGATGGTTAGAACTGCTAAAAGATTATGAACTTGTGATTGATTATCATCCGGGAAAAGCAAATGTTGTTGCTAATGCCTTGAGTCGAAAATTGTTGTTTGCTTTGTGTGCAATGAATACTCGTTTGGTTTTATTAGATGATGGTTCATTTTTAGCTGAATTAAAAGCAAGACCTTTGTTCTTACAACAGATTATCGAAGCTCAGAAGATTGATAATGAGATTTTAGCTAAATGAGCTCAGTGCAATGTAAAGTCTGATTTAGAATTCAGAGTTGACAAAGATGATTGCTTGAGGTTTCAAGATCGAATTTGTTTTCTGAGAAATCCAGAATTAATTCAAATGATTCTGAGTGAAGCTCACAATAGTCGTTTATCTGTGTATCCGGGTAGTACGAAAATGTATAATGATCTAAAACAACATTATTGATGGTCCAGAAGAAAAAGAGATATCTATGAATTTATTTCTAAATGTTTGATCTGTCAGCAAGTTAAAGCCAAATATCAAGTGCCATCGGGATTGTTACAAACGATTATGGTTCCAGAGTGGAAATGGGATCGAGTGACCATGTACTTTGTTTTGGGTTTACCCCTGTCTCTGAGAAAGAAAGATGCAATCTGGGTTATAGTTGATCGATTGACGAAATCATCTCATTTTATTCTGGTTCGATCCGATTACTCGCTTGATTAATTAGCTGAGTTATATATTTCTGATATTGTGAGATTGCATGGTGTGCCATTGTTTATAATGTCAGACAGAGATCCGAGATTTACATCATGATTCTAGAAGAAATTGCAAGATGCTCTGGGTACTAAATGGCTCTTTAGTACTGCTTTTCATTCGCAAACGGACAGCAATCTGAGCAGATTATTCAGATACTCAAGGATATGTTGAGATGTTGCATTCTTGAGTTTGAAGGTACGTGGGAACAATATCTACCTTTGATTAATTTGCTTATAATAACAATTTTCAGTCTAGCATTAAAATGGCACCCTACGAAGCTTTATATGGCCGCAAATTTTGTACACCTTTGTATTGGATGAAACTCAGTGAAAATAAGATTCACGGGGTTGATTTGATAAAAGAAACTGAGAAGAAAGTAAAAGTGATCCGAAATAGTTTGAAAGCAGCTTCCGATCATCAGAAATCATATGCAGATTTGAAAAAAAAAGACATTGAGTTTGAGATCGGCGATAAAGTGTTTTTGAAAGTGTCTCCATGGAAGAAAGTGCTTCGGTTTGGTAGAAAAGGCAAACTGAGTACGAGGTTCATCAGGCTGTATGAGATTATTGAGCGTACAAGAGAGGTAGCATATAGATTGGTGTTGCCACCAGAGTTAGAAAAGATTTATAATGTGTTTCATGTATCGATGCTTCGACGATACAGATCTGATCTTTCGCTTGTGACACCTCCTTCTGAAATTGAAATTCTGCCTGATATGACTTATGAAGAAAAGCCGATCCGTATCTTAGCTCACGAAGTTAAAGAACTGCAAAATAAGAAAATTTCGTTAGTAAAAGTAATTTGGCATCGAAACGGTATTGAAGAGGCCATGTGGGAGCCCGAAGACATTATGAGGCAGCAATATTCGAATTTGTTTAATGGTAAGATTTTCGAGGACGAAAATCTGTAAGGGGGAGATTGTAATAGTTCAATTTTGACCCTAGTCGGAATAGTGGTTTCGAGACCATAAATTCAAGTAAAAAAATAGGTTAATGTTATTTTCCATGCTTATGACATGTGAATTAATATGTGTGAAATTTTGGTGTGATAATTTTATCGTTTAAGTGATTATTTTGAAAAAAAAGATTAAATCGCATAAGTTGCAAAAGTTGTCTTCTATAAGTTAAAGTACCTATTTGTTTTGATTAATTAAAGGTGAGGTGCTTAAGATGATATAAACCCAATTACATGTTAGTGGATGATATGGTTTGGTAATATGGTAAATATAGTTAATCTTAAAGGGTGGTTAGGTAAATAGCATATTAATGTATATTAAAATAAAACAAAACATAAAAAGATGGCCATTATCATCTTGTATTGCCGAAAGTTAAAAGAAATAGAAGCCATTAAAGCTTCAAAGTATTCTGCCATTGCATGAGTGAATAGGTAAGTCTATTTTGCTCGGTTTTTTATGATTTCTATGTTTTTGAGATCGTTGCTTTGTGTTCTACCTAGCCCATGCTTAAATTCATGAAATCGTTGAGGATTTGGAAATGTACCATGGATAAAATCATGAGTTTGGTGAAGATATATGTTGAAATATAAAAGCTTGATGTTGGGTTTACATGTTTTGTCTTTAGATTTTTGATGAATTTGAGTAATTTGGGCTAATTTGTAAAAATGGTATTTTGAGGGAGTAAAATGTGAAATAAATGAAATGTATGGACTTGTATGAGAGTTATGAAAATTCGGTTAAGCTTGTGTATAAGAAAATTATGTGTATTTTGTGATTTTGTGAATTAGGGACTAAAGTGTCAAAATGTGAAAATTTGAGGGCTAGTTTGCAAAATGCCCTAAATATGTGTCTATGGATTGTTTTGAATGATTTTCTGAATAAATGGGTTAATTTTGAATAAATATAGATCAAGAAAAGAGGAATTCAGACTTAGAATGTGGGAAGTCGAAGATTATAGAGTAAACAATCTAAGTCGACAAATTCAGAGTACGAGGTAAGTTCGTACGCAAAATATGATGTTATAAGTATGTTTTGATGCTTTTTTATACGTGGATTGTATATCTACTTGGTTTTGATTAATACGATGGTAAATCAATGGTGTTTGACATTAAGTGTGCGATTTAAACTAGCTTTGGCTATACGAGGCACTAAGTGTGCGATACCGATATAGTTTCAGTTAATTAAGATGGCACTAAGTGTGCAGAATCATTCTAGCTTCGGGTAGCCTTTCAAGCTCTAAGTGTGCGGATGTTTGAAGCAATAGTAATTCACATAGAGTCTTAAAATCTCAGAATGGAAGGTGAGAATGAAAATTAATAAGTACGGAAGGTTCAGGTATGTATGATACCTATGTGGTATATGATATTATGTATGTGAAGTTCATTGAATTAGTATGAACATATGAATTGTGTTAGCATAGAATTGATAGATGATTTGAGAAATTATAAATACTTATTTATTGATATTTTATATTTTATATACTGTTTATGATTTTTGGTACGAGCTTACTAAGCTTTTGAAAGCTTACTTTGTGTGTGTGTTTGCATTGTTTTATAGATATGGAAGCTATTGTGAGCTCGAGGATCGTGAAGGATCATCGCCACACTATTGAACCTCATTTTGGTACTTTTAAAATGTATATATTAAAGTATGGCATGTATAGACTAGAAGTTGTGGAATTATGTTTTGTGATGTATATATTTAGCCATGTGATATGGCTAGTTTGTGTTTGAACTTATAGTTTAATAATGGTATATGATATGAGATGATAATGTGCAATTGTGGTATGTTTTTGGTTGGCTGAAAAGATATGGTAAATGATGAGAATTTTGGTAAGCTTTGAGTATGAGATTACATGATGTATTGATCATATGTTTAGGTATGATTTTAGTTTAAGTTTTGGTATGAATTAATTGATGAATTGGGATGAAAATTTGATTGGTAATGATATGTCATGAATGGCTTTTGTTTTGGTTGTGGTTTGGACATAAATGTTGTGAAATTATGTTTGGATTGGTGCTTGTAGGTTTGACCAAATTGGGGTGGCAAGTTGGCTTTTCAAATGGCCTATTTTTGTCCACACGGGCAGAGACACAGGCGTGTGTCTCAGCCGTGTATGATACATGGGTATATTGCACGGCCGTTGTCCTCTGGGGTACCCTACAATTGTAAGTAAGGCCCGAACACGATCAAAGAACACGGGCGTGTGGCTAGCCGTGTGGGCCCAAGTTAGACTCGACCACGGCCAAGGTACACGGGCGTGTCTTGTAGCTGTGTGATCAAGTCAGTAGCTATGCCCTGTTTTGCCATGGCTTAGACACACGGGCGTGTCTAAGGCCGTGTGCCTCACACTGCTTGTTCACACGGGCGTGTGACCTTTTAAAATTTGACAATTTTTATAAGTTCTGAAACTTTCATATGTTATCGAATTGCGTCTGAAAGCATGTTATAGACTTCGTACGATCGTTTAAAGTTCACGTTAAATATTAATGATCTATGTTTATTGAAATGAAAGGTTAATTGATATTTGATGGTTCTGATCTGTGTTATGAGTCCAGTAATGCCTCTTAACCTATTCCGGCGATGGTTACGGGTTAGGGGTGTTACACGTATGGACAAAATAATGCTATTTACCAAGCCTTTTTGCCACCCTTACTTGCGACGTAACCTCTAACATGACAAATCCATACAACAAGACAAGGTCTAATTAGCCATACAAGGCATTATCTCATTCATACAATTTACTCATCCATGAAAATATCATCATTTGCATATATCAATAATGAACATTAACCATTATCCAAGGCTTTATACAAAATGAAGGGATTCATCCCAAGCCAATACATTTGGCCAAAATAACATTGATATAAAACTCAAAAGTCTTAGCCTTATACATGCCATATTCAAAATAATAAAACCAACTATACCAAGTGCTTCGGTTGATAGTGTGATCGATGCCTTCGACGTTCGATGATCCTTGAGCTATTTAGGCAACACTATAAGAAAATGAAAAAGGAGAGGGAGTAAGCATAAAGCTTAGTAAGTTGCATGCAAATAAATATAACAACAACTTTACCATTCATCACATGCTCATAGTAAAAAAGTAGGCATAAGCACAACTTAATCATCAATATATGATACAATTCACATAGCATATATTGAGCTAACATCTCATACATTTCAAATAGGTACCTATACCACTCACAACATGGTTATACTTTTCTCATTTAACTTAAACTGTAACTCTCACCGTTGAACCATTTGGAATGCTATCGGATATTCATTAAGCCTCAAACATAGGGTATAATGCTGATGCCATGTCTTACACCGGGTTATCCATCAAGTCGATGCCATGGCCCAGACATGGTCTTAAACTAACTATCAAAATCGAGGTCGACGCCATGTCCTAGACATGGTCTTTCACTAGCTCTCACATATATGTGCCAATGCCATGTCCCCAACATGGTTTTACACTGACACCTCTATACGTGCTGATGCCATGTCCTAGACATGGTCTTACACTGACACATCTTGTAGCCGATGCATGTCACAGACATGTCTTACACTGGTTTACATCTCGAGGCCGATGCATGTCCCAGACATGTCTTACACTAGCGCACAAATAACCCGAATGTCATGGCATGAATATCCGATTTACTTCCTAGGGTTCAAACGGGAGTTCTACTATCTCAATATTCATCATACATAATCATTTCCACAAACAAGCAATTTATGCTATATCAATTCAATCACATATAATAAAAATGTAGTTGTATTATTTACATACAACTTACCTTGGTACTCAAAATATGGCTACTAGTTGATTTAATCTACTTGCTTGGCCTTCCCTCGGTCTAGGTTCGTATTTTGTATGTCTTGATCTAAAATGGAAACATTTAGTCATTTAATCATCAATTAAATCTAAACGCTCAATAATTTATGATTTGGGCAAAATAACCATTTTGCCTCTAGGCTCTAAAATTGTTTTTATCAAGTTTCCTTATTAGTCAAGCCTAATCGACCATTTATCTCTCTTATGACAACCACGAATTTCCAATATTTCATAACATTACTATCTATTTTACAAACTTTACAAAATGGCCCTATTAGGGTTTTCATGAGAAGTCCCTTCACAAAAGTCATTTATTTCATAACCATGATTCATTTTCTTCCATAAAATTTTAGAAAAAAAATGAATAATCTCATTTTAAAACCCTAAACTTTCAACCATTTTGCAAAATGGTCCCCCTATTAGCTAGCTCATACCATAAGAGTCCCAAAAACACAAAAAAATATCAAGAAAAGTCATCAAAATCATTTACTTGTAGCGATATTAAGTGGCTGAAATTTTCAAGCTTCAAAACCCTATTATGGCTGATATTTTCAGTGGGAAGAAGATGAGAGAAAATATGATATCATTCTCTCTTTGTTTTATTTTAGTCATAGCTAATTTAGTTACCAAATCTACATAAACTTTGACTTTTTGACCATTCTTGTCTCTATGGCTAGCTAGCCTATGTATTAGGGGTCTAATTTCTCTTTAAAGACCCCCAATTTTAGTTCTCTAGCTATTTGACACCCTTATCTATCAAAATAGGACTTTTGCACTTTATGCGATTTAGTCCTTTTTCACAATTAAGCATGAAATCGCTAAAATTAATTCACCAAAATTTTCGTGCACCTTTATAAACATGCCATCACACATAAAATAATATAAAAAAATAATTTCTTTGATCATGGATTAGTGGTTCTGAAACCACTATTCTGACTAGGCCTAAAATTAGGCTATTACATTGTTCACCTAGTGTAGGAGGTAAGCTGGTTATGGTTGTTGTTGGTTCTCCATGAAAAGGTGTGAGTAGGGGACTTGGAATGCATTATGGATTTTAGAATTAGTCGACAAGTAAAATTGAAAAACAACTATCCTAATCTTGTATAGTTCTTGAAATGACCTATAGAACTTAGAAGCAAGCTTGTGTTAAAGTTCAGTTGGAATTGATTTTTGTGGATATAGGTGCAAATGTAACTACACCAAAGAACCAGGTACATAATCAATGTTGCGATGCCCCTTATCATAGTAAATCTTAATACAATGTTATGATTTTTTAAGGTGTAATCGAATTACTTGTAAGGCCCTATCATGGTCCAGTAGGGCTTGATCAACGTCATCAAATTTTAGGGTCGATTTCATAAGACAACAAGCGAGGCGACTTATGACCATAAAATAACTTGTAAAGGGAAGTACCTAATGTCATATGAAATGAAGTGTTATAAAAATATACGACCCCTGGAATCCAATCTATCCATTACTATGGTCGATCCCCCACCAAACACATCAAATACATCTCAACAGTTCAATTAATGACTTCGATTTGACCATTGGTTTCAGGATGATAGGCTGAATAGAATGTTAAGTTTGTCCATTGCAATTGGAAAAGCTCTTTCCAAAACTTATTAGTAAACGCCACATGTCGATCTCATAAAATTGATTCCAATATCTCATGTAATCACATGATTTGTGCAAAAAAAAAAAAAAGCTTGCCACACTGGTTGCCCTGTATGGATGTGCCATAGGTATGAAATATGTATAATTAGAGAATTGATCCATTGCTACCAATAAAATTTCTTACCTTATGATTTGGTAAACCTCTTAATAAAGTCCATAGAGACATCAACCCATATTTTAGTCGATAATTGTAATGACTGTAAGAAACTTGCTGGGCTTAAATGCTCGCTGACACATTAAGCAAGCCACTATAATCACTAATAGCTAATTTTATTCCTTTCTAATAAAAGTGTTGGTGCACTCATTGTAAAGTTTTTTATATGCCTTCATGTGTCATATCATAAAAACCTAATAAGACCGAAGAAACCAAAAGATAAGTTGATAATAAAAAAAACTCAGTCTTTATAAAGAATCATCCTGTCATGCACTAACCATGAGTTGCACACTTTCCCATCTTCAATGTATTCACGTACATGTCATAAATTGGAGTTTTCTTAGATTTCTTGTCGGATCATATCCAAGAGTGCTACTCATGGTTGGCTAATTGCACACAACATGCCCTCCACCTCTTTGTGACAAGATAATGCATCAAAAGCTTTGTTAAAGCTTCCTACTTTATATTCCACTTGAAAATCAAAACCAAGTGACTTACTAATGCAATGTTGTTGCAATGATGTTGTTAGCCTTTGTTCTAATAAGTACTTGAGGCTGTAATGGTCAGTTCTGATCAAGAAGTGTCGCCCCTATACATATGGTTGTCAATGTTGCATTTTCTTTTCCAAACCAATCAACTCCCAATCATATGCTAGTAATTTTATATGTCTTTCGGCTATCTTATGAGTGATGAAGGCAATGAGATGTCCCTTTTGTTGTAAGACAACCCCTACACCTATCCTTGAAGTGTCACGTTCCACCATAAATTCATTATCAAAATTTAGAAATTACAATACTGGAGCACTAACCAAAGCCTTTTTAAGGTTGTTGAAAGCAATCAAAGCTTCATCGATCCATCTAAAGGAATTTTGGTTGAACATCTATGTGAGAGGTGTTGCAATTGTGTCATATTCTCGAATGAATTTGCAATAATACCCAGCTTGCCTGAGAAAAACTCGTTAAGCAGTAACAAATTGTGGTTAAGGCCAAACAACAATTGATTGAACTTTGCTTGTGTTAACCAAAACACATATCATAGAAACAAAATGTCTTAGATCTGCCAATTGGGATTCCCCAAAAAAGTATTTAGATTTCTTTAAACAAAAATGGTAAGCTCTCAATAATTCAAAAACAACTGGAATATGATGAAATTGTTCATGCCATGTTTGAATATAAATCAAAATATCATCAAAGAATACAAGAACGATGTGTAATAGCCTATACCCACAATCCACGCCAGGGCGGAGTACAAGGCATTACTTAACTTGATCTCATGCGTTGGACTAACCTCAAGTCACCGAGACTCAATCCAAGTCAAAACTTTTTCAATTTCTTCTTTAAACATATTATTATGAGCCTACGACCCCCAAATCGACCGTTGAAAACTATTAGGAACCATTCTAGGTCTTTAAATCAACCTTAAGGAATTTGCCTTTAAAATAGGGCACACGCCTGTATGGAAGAGTAACACGCCCGTGTCCCACACCTGTGTGGAACTAAATTCAAATTCGCACTTATAGAGGTTTTCATATAGCCAGACACACGCTCGTGTCAATGGCCCGTGTCCCTCACATGGCCATGACACGCCCGTGTCTTAGCCCGTGTACAAAAACCTGGGTATTCTGTTTCTGATGTCAGCATCACCGAAATGTCACACGACCGTGGCACACGCCCGTGTACTAGGCCGTGTCCTCTACACGGCTGAGACACACGGCCGTGTCTCTACCTGTGTGTTAATTATCATGCGTACTGACTTGAAGTTTTTACGTTCAGGGGACAAATGGCCAGACAACACGCCCATGAGGCTGACCATGTGTCATACACGGCCTAGACACACGTCTGTGTGCCTACTCGTGGGGATAATATAAGGCTATTTACCAAGCCTCATTGCTACCTTTGCATACCTATTTTCATGCAATTTCTAACCAATACCAAAACAAACATGATTTCCACAATCAAATCAGCCATAATAGACTTTCATTCAACCATGAAGTTGCATCTTTTATAAACTTAAAATAAATAGTAGCCATCATTCATGACTCAATACTAAGTGTGGGATCTATCCCAAGCCAACACATTTAGCAAATACTCAAAGACTAAAAATAATAAGTCCTAACCCTATACATGACATATTCAAAAATATAAATCCAACTATACTGAATGTTTCGGCTGATAGTGTGATCGATATGTCTGACTTCTGGTGATCCTTGAGCTAGTTAGGCAGCACTGAAAGAAAAAGGAAAGGAAAGGGAGTAAGCATAAAGCTTAGTAAGTTGCAAATAAATAAGTATACCACAACATTTATTCATAACCAAGATGCTCATAGGCATAGGTCTAACTTTATCATCACCATACATACAAGTCACAAATTATCTATATATTGAGCTCATATCTCATACGTACCAATTAGGTACCTGTATCATTCACAGCATGGTTATACTTTCCTCATTAGCTTAAAAACATAACATTCACCGTTGAACCATTCGGAATATCACCAAACATTCATTAAGTCTCAAACATGGGTAAGGTGCTGATGCCATGTCCCAGACATGGTCTTACACTGACTATCGTCATCAAGGCCAACGCCATGTCCCAGCATGGTCTTACACTAGCTCTCACATATCCGGTTTACTTCTTAAGGTCCCAACGAAAATTCTACTATTTCAATGATCATTACACATTCTCAACTCCACAATCAAGCAATTCATGCAATATCTATTCAATAAAAATTCAAACATATATAGTAGCAATGCAGTTATATTATTTACATACAACTTACCCCGGATTACAAAATGTACATGACTAGCCGGTTTAGTCGATTTGCTTGGCTTTCCCCCGATCTAGGTTCAGATTTGGAAATTCTTGATCTATATTAGAAAAATACACTCACTTAATCACTAAATAAAATTAGGCAATCCAAAATTCACGTATTAGGTAAAACGACCATTTTGCCCCTAAACCTTGGCAAAATGACCATCTTGCCTCTATGCTTAAAAATTGATTTTCATCGAATTTCTTTATATTTCAAGCCTTGACAAACTCTTTTTAATCTTATAGCTACTTTAAAACCTCACTATTTCTGTGACAGCCCTAAAGTGACCCTAGTAGGAAAGCGGTTTCGGGACCGCTAAACCGAGTCACCAAATTGTTTGAATATGATATTTATTGTCTAAAATAAATGTGTGAAAATTTTAAGCTTCTATTTAGTAAGTTGCATGTGAATTTAGTCAATAGGACTTATGTGTGACATTTTTGAAATGTGATAGATCAAAACATAAGGACCTATTAGTGCATGTTGAAAAAGGGGGGACTTGCATGTCAATTTTCCCCCATCTAGTAGTGGCCGGCCATGACATTAGGATGGACAAAGCGTGATGGGAAAAACATGTCATAGACATGTTGTGTTGGTGCATCATGGGAGGAAACAATAAAATAATGAGCATGGTAATTAAATAATGAAAGGGAGGAGTGATGAAAAAAAAATGGTCTCATCCATGCCCCCTCCTTTGCCGTGAATGGAAGAAAGAAAACAAAGAAAAAAAAATGTGTGTTCATCCTTGAACATCCTTGACCGAAATTCAAAAGGAAAGAAAGGAGGAACTGTTGAAGAGGTTCGGCCATGCATGTAACTAGGCTAAGGTATGTTTGAGGTTGCTCCATGAGATTCATGTATATTTTAGTAGTTAGCTTGAGTTCTAACTAGCCCATGGTTCAAATCTTTACTATGTCATGGAGATGATATTCGGCTAAGGTGGATTTGTGTTGATATCATTTGCATGCTAAAAGTGAAGCTTTGTAATGGTGCATGTGATGGTGGATTGATGATTCTTGAATCTTCTTTTTAGCATTTTTGAGTGAGACATTAAGTTCTTTGTTTAACCATGACCAAAAATTGAAATGGTATGGTGTTGTGATGCATTCGGCCATGGTAGGAAGTAGAAGGGAAAAATATGGTTGTTGTTAGATGAAGTAGAGTCTAACGAATGAGCACATATGTGCATTGGTTGCTAGATGGAGAAGAATCGGCTAGCAAGTTGTGTGCTAAGGCCGAATATAATTTTTGGTATATTAATGAGTAATGCATGTGTTAAATTGATGGAAAGGGAGAGGATGCTTTACTAGTGTATATATGTGTGTATTAGCCAAGTTTTGAACTTGAAACAAAATGGTGTTTAGTCAATACAAGTGACCATACTTGTAGAATGTATTAAGTGTTGCAATCGGCCCCAACATAGACATGTATGTTCGGCCACATGAATAAGGACATAAGTTATGTGTATGTTCGGCCATAGGTAGCCTATTGATGGCTTTAGCTTGACTTAGAAAATTCGGCTAAGGGGAAATATTTGCTAGTATGTTGAATTCGATTCGTGATTTCGTACATATGTGACTCTAATGTCTAATGTATATATGGGCTAAGTACCTTGAGCTTCTCTTTTGATGTTCGAATGAATTGTATTAAATTGCTTGATGTGATTAAAAATGCGTATGACCATTGTGTATTTGAGCTAAAAGGTGGCCATATGACCTATCAAACTCCTTGTCATATTCGGCCATAAGCTAGCAAAATGAGACTTTAATGAGTTAAATTTGTTTGAATTAGCTCAAGAGCTTAGAGGACCGCAGTTGGATAAGGGAAAGGAAAAAGTGATCGAATAGCTGTCGAAATCGCTCGACCACATCCGAGGTAAGTTCTTGAGTAATAGAGCTTAAATTATGATTTGATTAGATCATGTTTTAAGCAAATCAAAATCATGCTCTTTGTGTGTGGCTATTGAGCCGAAATTGCAAGAGTGATAAGTGTCTTGTGTTTGAGTCTTGCTAATGAAAATGAAATACGAATGTGTCATGATTTATTTTTAAATGTGCATGGTTATTCGAATGATGTCCGGGCTAAGTCCCGAAGGCTTTGTGCTAAGTGACCATATCCGGACTAAGATCCGAAGGCATTTGTGCGAGTTACTAATTTCGGGCTAAGCCCGAAGGCATTGGTGCGAGTTACTAAATCCGGGTTAAGTCTCGAAGGCATTTGTGCGAGTTACTATAACCGGGCTATGTCCCGAAGGCATTTGAACGAGTAGCTATATCCGGTTAAATTCTGAAGGTACGTGATTCGGGAATGAACGATCTTGCTGTAAAAATTTCAGTTAATACGCTTGTAACATCCCAACATTGAGGTATGTTTTGTATGTGCTTTGAATTAGTTGAGCCCTTACAAATAAGTATTCACTCAGTTGATAAATGAGCTACCGGCCTTTGGCTAAGTTGATCTTTTGTGTATGAACATAAGGGTTGGTAATGTGAAGTAAGTATGATATTGAAAATTTGTGCATATGAAATTATCCGTTTAGCTACATGAATGCTATACTTTGGTTGTGTCTAAACTCTTTGCTCAAAACTTACTAAGCATTTAATGCTTACTTCGTTTCTTTGATTCTCTGTTTTATAGATTTTGGTTCTTCAGCTATTGGACTCGGGATTTTGAAGTCGAAGTCGCCCACACTATCAAAGCCCTTTTGGTACACTTTTGGTTGAACTCTGAAAATGGCAAGTATAGGACTACCCTTTTGTTGTTGGTCATGTACCCTTCGGTTTTGTGTAAATTTGGATAGCCATGCGAAAATGGCTTAAATATACTTTGATCATAGCATTATAATCGTTTTGTATGTTGTCCGTCGAGAGGTATGGAAATGTTGGTAACGGTTAGCCATGGGAAGGGTTATTCTTGATCACCTTTGGAATGTGTATGACAAACTCTAGTTGATCCATGGAGGATCATGAAATAGGTAAAGTTTACCTTAAAAATAGATGCTGGCAGCAGCAGTGATGTGGATGTGAAAAATCACTAAAAATAGTAGGAATGGAATTAAATAGTGAATAAATTATGTAAACGAACCTTGATGAATCTATTTTCATAGGAAAGTAACGAAACGATCATATGGATAGTATGTTAAGAGATATTCAGGTTCTCGTGAGACAGGGCCAGAACGGTTTCTGGATTCCCTGTTCCGGCTTTGGAAATTCATTATAAATTAACCAGAGATAATTAGAAGTCATGCCATATATTCATAGATTCCATTTTTAGTCTAGTTTCTATAGAAACAAACAACATCAGTATTGAAGCCCTGTACAGGGAGATATCCAAGTCGTAATGCGCAAATGTCAGTGTAGTCAATCCCTGTAACATGGGAGACTTTGACTAATAAACTGTACTAATTGGCCCTGACCAAAAATTCTAGAAAAAAAATATTTAGATGGGCATATGAGTCTAGTTTTAGGGAAAAATTACGAAACTGACTTTTGAGTTATGAAACTCAAGATATGATTTTTAAGGTGACAGTGACGCAGTTAGCCAACTGCCTGGAAATTTTTAAAATGGACTGCGATAGTAAGCGAATTTAGTCTGTGAACCCCTCGTGTCCGACTCCGGCAACGGTCTCGGGTACGGGGTGTTACAATTTTATTGGTATCAGAGCTACGGTTTAGTCGATTCTAGGACTGCCGTAATGCGTTGGGTCTAGCTATACATGCCATTTTATGTGATTATTTGATAGTGTGGTGATTTCTGACATTTGCAAATGTGTTTATTTATAGTAATGGATCCCGATCCCGACCGAGCGGTAGCTGATGATCTTGAGAGTGTAGCACCTGCTCCCGCGCAAGGGACAGCGCCGGCGAACTCTCAACCTAATGCTAGTAACCCGAATGATGAAGCTAGACAAGCTTTCTATAGCGTGATGAATGATTGGTTCAACCAATACATTCGAACTAATACGGCTGTTCCACAACCTCCATTCCCGACAAATACCATCCCCGCACCTACCATACCTCCGGTAACTGACCAAATAGGGTCAAATAAGCCCCCAGTTGACAGAATCCGAAAACATGGGGCTACTGAATTTAAAGCTACGGACAGCGATGATGCCGAGGAAGCT
The DNA here is from genome assembly GCF_007990345.1 of Gossypium hirsutum. Classification (NCBI taxonomy): domain Eukaryota; kingdom Viridiplantae; phylum Streptophyta; class Magnoliopsida; order Malvales; family Malvaceae; genus Gossypium; species Gossypium hirsutum. The sequence continues at coordinate 54,316,148 of NC_053428.1, read as the reverse complement.
GAATTTTGGTTGGACAACACTATCCGGGTACTCGACGAGCTATCTTGCACACCCGATGAGTGCCTAAAGTGTACTATCTCCTTGCTACGTGATTCTGCCTACTATTGGTGGAGTACTCTGACTTCTGTTGTGCCCCGAGAGCAAGTAACTTGGGAGTTTTTCCAAACTGAGTTTCAGAAAAAGTATATCAGTCAGAGATTTGTTGATCAAAAACGGAAGGAATTTCTTGAGCTTAAGCAAGGTTCTATGTCAGTTACTGATTACGAGCAAAAATTTGTTAGACTTAGTAGATACGCTAGGGAATGTGTTTCGTCCGAGGCTATCATGTGTAAACGCTTCGAGGATGGGCTGAATGAAGATATAAAAATGTTCGTTGGTATTCTTGAAATACGAGAGTTCGTAGTACTTGTCGAGCGAGCTTGTAAAGCCGAAGAGCTTAGAAAAGAAAAACAAAAAGTTGATGTGGGAACTGGAGAGTTTCGTAAAAGATCTTGGGAAAGTCTCTTCAACAGGCATCGAAGAAATTTCGAGATGATGTGGGCCGGTCTAGAGGCACTTCGGGCCTTTTTAGACGAGATCGTGATCGACCCCCTGTGGGTACACGAGGCACTTCGGTCGCCAGTGTTGGGAATGAACGTCGAGACAGAACGGAATGTTGATATTGCGGTAAATGGCATTCAGGGACTTGTAGATTCCATGACCGCTCCTGTTACAAGTGCGGATCAGTTGACCACTTCATTAAAGATTGCCCGAGGTTGTCTGAACAGAATGTAAATCAGAGTGGGAAACCGGGTGCTACCACTGCTCGAGGTAGACCATCTAGAAATACGGGCAATGCTAGTGGTGGTCAGAGAGGATCTAGAGATGCTACGACCAGATCCGAGGCTCGTGCGCCTGCTAGAGCTTATGCTATACGTGCCCGCGAGGATGCTTCTTCGCCTGATGTTGTTACCGGTACTTTTACTCTCTTTGATACTAATGTAATTGCTTTGATTGACCCCGGTTCTACTCATTCTTACATATGTGAAACCTTAGCATCCAGTAAGACTTTACCTATTGAGTCTACTGAGTTCGTAATTTGGGTGTCAAATCCCTTGGGTCGTTACGTGCTTGTTGACAAAGTGTGTAAGAAATGTCCCCTAGTAATTCGAGGTTCCTCTTTTCCGGCAGACTTGATGCTTTTGCCGTTTGATGAATTTGATGTTATTCTCGGGTTGGATTGGTTGACCGTGCATGATGCGGTTGTGAATTGCAAAAGCAAGACTATTGATTTGAGGTGCGCAAATAACGAAGTAATCCGAGTTGAGTCTACGGACTTGGATGGGTTGCCAGCTGTAATATCCTCAATGTTGGCCCAGAAATATGTAAGAAAAGGGTGCGAAGCATACCTTGCGTATGTACTTGATGACAAAGATTTAGAAAAGAAACCCGAATCTGTGCCGGTGGTTTGTGAATACCCGGATGTTTTTCCTAAAGAATTACCGGGTTTACCACCTGTTCGGGAGATAGAGTTTGGTATTGAGCTTGTACCTGGGACTACGCCGATTTTGATAGCTCCGTATCGTATGGCACCAACCGAGTTAAAAGAGTTGAAAGCTCAGCTGCAAGAATTGACGGATAGAGGTTTCGCTCGACCAAGTTTCTCACCTTGGGGTGCACCAGTATTGTTCGTGAAAAAGAAGGACGGAACCATGAGGTTGTGCATTGACTATCGTCAGCTGAATAAAGTGACAATAAAGAACAAATATCCGTTACCGCGTATCGATGATTTGTTCGACCAACTGAAGGGAGCCTCAGTGTTCTCAAAAATAGATTTGAGATCGGGCTATTATCAGTTGCGAATTCGAGATTCGGACATACCCAAAACTGCCTTCAGAACGAGATATGGTCACTACGAGTTCTTAGTGATGCCGTTTGGGCTCACTAATGCCCCTACGGTATTTATGGATTTGATGAATCGGATCTTCAGACCATATTTGGATCGGTTCGTAGTTGTGTTCATTGATGACATCTTGGTCTATTCAAGAGATGAGACCGAGCATGCTGAGCACTTGAGACTAGTGTTGCAAATTTTGCGGGATAAGCAGTTATATGCTAAGTTCAGTAAGTGTGAGTTCTGGTTAAGAGAGGTTAGCTTCTTGGGTCATGTGGTATCCGCATCGGGTATTCGAGTTGACCCGAGCAAAATTTCAGCCATACTTAACTGGAAGCCTCCAAGAAATATTATCGAAGTTCGGAGCTTCATGGGGCTCGCCGGTTATTACCGACGATTTGTCAAAGGTTTCTCGATGATAGCCACACCAATGACGAAGCTACTTCAAAAGGATGTTAAGTTCGAACGGACGGAGAAATGTCAGAAAAGTTTCGATCAACTGAAAACTTATTTGACTGAAGCTCCAATTTTAATGCAACCCGAATCAGGCAAAGAGTTTGTCATTTATAGTGACGCATCCCTACTTGGGTTGGGTTGCGTATTGATGCAAGAAGGTCGAGTGATGGCCTATGCGTCGAGACAATTAAAGCCACATGAGAAAAATTATCCGACCCATGATCTCGAACTAGCTGCCATCGTATTCGCTTTAAAAATATGGCGACATTACTTATTTGGTGAAAAGTGCCATGTATTTTCGAATCACAAAAGTCTTAAATATTTGATGACTCAAAGAGACTTAAATCTGCGACAAAGACGTTGGCTTGAGTTGTTGAAAGATTACGAGCTTGTCATTGATTACCACCCGGGAAAGGCTAATGTGGTTGCGGACGCCTTAAGCCGGAAATCACTGTTTGCTTTACGAGCGATGAATGTGCACTTGTTTGTTCTACCCGACAATGTGTTAGTAGCTGAATTAAAGGCCAAACCATTATTGATTCGTCAAATTCGTGAAGCTCAGAAAGTCGACGATGAATTGGTTGCAAAACGGGCTGAATGTGTTCCGAATATGGAATCTGAATTTCAAATTGATGATGACGATTGTTTGAGGTTCAGAAGTCAGTTGTGTGTTCCAAGAAATTCAGAACTCATTTTGATGATTCTGAACGAAGCCCATTGTAGCTGAATGTCAATTCACCCGGGGAGTACGAAAATGTACAACGATTTGAAACGTCGGTTTTGGTGGCATGGTATGAAACGAGACATCTCCGACTTTGTTTCGAGATGTTTAATATGTCAACAAGTGAAAGCGGAACATCAAGTGCCTTCAGGATTACTTCAGCCGATCATGATACCTGAGTGGAAATGGGATCGAGTCACAATGGACTTTGTGTCCGGACTGCCATTGTCAGCAAGTAAGAAGGATGCGATTTGGGTTGTTGTTGATAGACTGACTAAGTCGGCTCACTTTATCCCCGTGCGTACGGATTTTTCATTGGATAAACTAGCTGAATTGTACGTTTCTCAGATTGTGAGATTACACGGGGTACCTATTTCTATCGTGTCGGATAGAGATCCGAGATTCACCTCACGATTTTGGAAGAAATTGCAAGAAGCTTTGGGTACCAAGCTGCATTTTAGCATTGCTTTTCACCCCCAAACCGATGGTCAATCCGAGCGGATAATTCAGATACTTGAGGATATGTTGAGATGTTGCATCCTCGAGTTCAGTAGTTCATGGGAACGGTATTTACCTTTGATTGAATTCGCTTACAACAACAGTTTTCAATCAAGTATTAAGATGGCACCTTACGAGGCTTTGTACGGTCGTAAATGCCGTACACCATTGTTTTGGACCGAGCTCGGTGAAAGTAAAATTTTCGGAGTTGATTTGATTAAAGATGCCGAACAAAAGTAAAGGTAATCCGTGAAAGTCTGAAGGCAGCCACAGATCGTCAGAAATTGTAAGCGGATTTGAAACGAAAAGACATTGAATATCAGGTGGGAGATAAAGTGTTTCTTAAAGTTTCGCCTTGGAAAAAGGTACTCAGATTTGGCCGTAAGGGCAGGTTGAGTCCGAGATTCATTGGGCCGTACGAAATCTCCGAACGAGTTGGTCCAGTTGCGTATCGATTGATTTTGCCCCCTGAACTTGAAAAGATTCACGACGTCTTTCATGTTTCGATGCTTCGACGCTATAGATCTGATCCATCGCACATAATTAGCCCATCAGAGGTTGAAATTCAAGCCGATATGAGTTATGAAGAAGAACCGATGTGTATCCTAGCTCGTGAAGTGAAGGAGTTGCGAAACAAAAGGGTTCCGTTAGTAAAGGTGTTATGGCTCAAACACGGGATCGAGGAAGCTACTTGGGAAACCGAGAGCTCGATGAAAGAACGATACCGAAACCTATTTATCGGTAAGATTTTCGGGGACGAAAATTTCTTAAGTGGGGGAGAGTTGTGACAGCCCTAAAGTGACCCTAGTAGGAAAGCGGTTTCGGGACCGCTAAACCGACTCACTAAATTGTTTGAATATGATATTTATTGTCTAAAATAAATGTGTGAAAATTTTAAGCTTCTATTTAGTAAGTTGCATGTGAACTTAGTCAATAGGACTTATGTGTGACATTTTTGAAATGTGATAGATCAAAACATAAGGACCTATTAGTGCATGTTGAAAAAGGGGGGACTTGCATGTCAATTTTCCCCCCATCTAGTAGTGGCCGGCCATGACATTAGGATGGACAAAGGGTGATGGGCAAAACATGTCATAGACATGTTGTGTTGGTGCATCATGGGAGGAAACAATAAAATAATGAGCATGGTAATTAAATAATGAAAGGGAGGAGTGATGAAAAAAAAATGGTCTCATCCATGCCCCCCTTTGCCGTGAATGGAAGAAAGAAAACAAAGAAAAAAAATGTGTGTTCATCCTTGAACATCCTTGACCAAAATTCAAAAGGAAAGAAATGAGGAAATGTTGAAGAGGTTCGGCCATGCATGTAACTAGGCTAAGGTATGTTTGAGGTTGCTCCATGAGATTCATGTATATTTTAGTAGTTAGCTTGAGTTCTAACTAGCCCATGGTTCAAATCTTTACTATGTCATGGAGATGATATTCGGCTAAGGTGGATTTGTGTTGATATCATTTGCATGCTAAAAGTAAAGCTTTGTAATGGTGCATGTGATGGTGGATTGATGATTCTTGAATCTTCTTTTTAGCATTTTTGAGTGAGACATTAAGTTCTTTGTTTAACCATGACCAAAAATTGAAATGGTATGGTGTTGTGATGCATTCGGCCATGGTAGGAAGTAGAAGGGAAAAATATGGTTGTTGTTAGATAAAGTAGAGTCTAACGAATGAGCACATATGTGCATTGGTTGCTAGATGGAGAAGAATCGGCTAGCAAGTTGTGTGCTAAGGCCGAATATAATTTTTGGTATATTAATGAGTAATGCATGTGTTAAATTGATGGAAAGGGAGAGGATGCTTTACTAGTGTATATATGTGTGTATTAGCCAAGTTTTGAACTTGAAACAAAATGGTGTTTAGTCAATACAAGTGACCATACTTGTAGAATGTATTAAGTGTTGCAATCGGCCCCAACATAGACATGTATGTTCGGCCGCATGAATAAGTACATAAGTTATGTGTATGTTCGGCCATAGGTAGCCTATTGATGGCTTTAGCTTGACTTAGAAAATTCGGCTAAGGGGAAATATTAGCTAGTATGTTGAATTCGATTCGTGATTTCGTACATATGTGACTCTAATGTCTAATGTATATATGGGCTAAGTACCTTGAGCTTCTCTTTTGATGTTCGAATGAATTGTATTAAATTGCTTGATGTGATTAAAAATGCGTATGACCATTGTGTATTTGAGCTAAAAGGTGGCCATATGACCTATCAAACTCCTTGTCATATTCGGCCATAAGCTAGCAAAATGAGACTTTAATGAGTTAAATTTGTTTGAATTAGCTCAAGAGCTTAGAGGACCACAGTTGGATAAGGGAAAGGAAAAAGTGATCGAATAGCTGTCGAAATCGCTCGACCACATCCGAGGTAAGTTCTTGAGTAATAGAGCTTAAATTATGATTTGATTAGATCATGTTTTAAGCAAATCAAAATCATGCTCTTTGTGTGTGGCTATTGAGCCGAAATTGCAAGAGTGATAAGTGTCTTGTGTTTGAGTTTTGCTAATGAAAATGAAATACGAATGTGTCATGATTTATTGTTAAATGTGCATGGTTATTCGAATGATGTCCGGGCTAAGTCCCGAAGGCTTTGTGCTAAGTGACCATATCCGGACTAAGATCCGAAGGCATTTGTGAGAGTTACTAATTCCGGGCTAAGCCCGAAGGCATTGGTGCGAGTTACTAAATCCGGGTTAAGTCCCGAAGGCATTTGTGTGAGTTACTATAACCGGGCTATGTCCCGAAGGCATTTGAACGAGTAGCTATATCCGGTTAAATTCCGAAGGTACGTGATTCGGGAATGAACGATCTTGCTGTAAAAATTTCAGTTAATACGCTTGTAACATCCCAGCATTGAGGTATGTTTCGTATGTGCTTTGAATTAGTTGACCCCTTACAAATAAGTATTCGCTCAGTTGATAAATGAGCTACCGGCCTTTGGCTAAGTTGATCTTTTGTGTATGAACATAAGGGTTGGTAATGTGAAGTAAGTATGATATTGAAAATTTGTGCATATGAAATTATCCGTTTAGCTACATGAATGCTATACTTTGGTTGTGTCTAAACTCTTTGCTCAAAACTTACTAAGCATTTAATGCTTACTCCGTTTCTTTGATTCTCTGTTTTATAGATTTTGGTTCTTCAGCTATCGGACTCGGGATTTTGAAGTCGAAGTCACCCACACTATCAAAGCCCTTTTGGTACACTTTTGGTTGAACTCTGAAAATGGCATGTCTAGGACTACCCTTTTGTTGTTGGTCATGTACCCTTCGGTTTTGTGTAAATTTGGATAGCCATGCGAAAATGGCTTAAATATACTTTGATCATAGCATTATAATCGTTTTGTATGTTGTCCGTCGAGAGGTATGGAAATGTTGGTAACGGTTAGCCATGGGAAGGGTTATTCTTGATCACCTTTGGAATATGTATGACAAACTCTAGTTGATCCATGGAGGATCATGAAATAGGTAAAGTTTACCTTAAAAACAGATGCTGGCAGCAGCAGTGATGTGGATGTGAAAAATCACTAAAAATAGTAGGAATGGAATTAAATAGTGAATAAATTATGTAAACGAACCTTGATGAATCTATTTTCATAGGAAAGTAACGAAACAATCATATGGACAGTATGTTAAGAGATATTTAGGTTCTCGTGAGACAGGGCCAGAATGGTTTCTGGATTCCCTGTTCCGGTTTTGGAAATTCATTATAAATTAACCAGAGATAATTAGAAGTCATTCCATATATGCATAGATTCCCTTTTTAGTCTAGTTTCTATAGAAACAAACGAAATCAGTATTGAAGCCCTGTACAGGGAGATATCCAAGTCGAAATGCGCAAAGGTCAGTGTAGTCGATCCCTGTAACATGGGAGACTTTGACTAATAAACTGTACTAATTGGCCCTACCAAAAATTCTAGAAAAAAAATATTTAGATGGGCATATGAGTCTAGTTTCAGGGAAAAATTACGAAACTAATTTTCGAGTTGTGAAACTCAAGATATGATTTTTAAGGTGACAGTGATGCAGTTAGCCAACTGCCTGGAAATTTTTAAAATGGACTGCGATAGTAAGCGAATTTAGTCTGTGAACCCCTCGTGTCCGACTCCGGCAATGGTCTCGGGTACGGGGTGTTACAATTTCACACACTTATCACTTATTTTGCAATTTATGCAAAATAGTCCTGTTAGGTGTTTTCATGCTAATACCTTTCACAAAAGTTGTCTATTACACAACTAAGACTCATATTCTTCCATAAAAACTCAGCAAACATCTCAAATCCATTCATGAAAAAACCCTAAACTCTTAATCATTTTGCAAAATAGACCCTCATTTGAAAGCTTATGCTTCAAGGGTTTTAAAAATGTGAAAATTATTAAGAGAAACTATCAAAATCCCTTCCTTGAGAGAGCTCAAAGTTGCTGAAAATTTTGAAGCTCTTAAACCCCAACAATGGCTGAAATTTTGGTAGAAAAGAAGAAAGAATGTAAAGATAAGACCTTTTTGTTTTAATAAAATAAAGCTAGTCAAAATCGCTGACCAAATTTCACCTAATTTTGACAATTTTGTCTCCCTTAAGACTCTATGGCCGGCTATGCCCATTCTAAAGGGTCTATTTGCCTTTTAAAATCCTCCAATTTTGATGCTCTAACAAAATAACACCTTTAGCTATCTATTTAAGACTTTTGCATTTTATGCGATTTAATCCTTTTTCCGCAATTGGGCTCACAAACGTCAAAATTAACTTACCAAATTTTTTTTCATGCATTAATATATTAATACTAGAACATCAAGATAAGAATAAAATAATCTTTTCAACTTTAGATTTGTGGTCCCGAGACCACTGTTCTGACTAGGCCTTAAATTGGGTTGTTATATTTCTCCCCCTTAGGGATTTTCGTCCTCGAAAATCTTACTGACGAATAAGTTTGGGTACTACTCTCTCATAGACTCCTCGGGTTGCCACGTGGATTCCTCGACTCCATGTCTATGCCATAAAATTTTCACAAGTGCTATACTCTTATTTCTCAATTGTTTGACTTCCCGGGCTAAAATTCTAAGTGGCTCTTCGCCATAAGTTATGTCTGGAAGAATCTCAACCTCTGTCGGCTCAATCACATGCGAATGGTCTGATCTATATCGACGTAGCATGGACACATGAAACACGTCATGAATCTTTTCCAACTCTGGTGGCAAATCCAATCGATAGGCGACTGGCCCTACTCTCTCGGTAACCTCATAAGGTCCTATGAAATGAGGACTCAACTTGCCTTTTCTACCAAATCTGAGAACTTTTCTCCACGGAGATACCTTCAAAAATACTTTATCACCGACTTGAAACTCAATTTCCTTTTGTTTCAAATCTGCATATGACTTCTGTCTATCTGAGGTGACTCTCAAGCAGTCATGAATCACTTTAACTTTTTCTTCAGTCTCTTTGACTAAGTCGACCCTGTGAATCTAACTCTCTCTGAGTTCAGTCCAATACAAGGGCGTTCAACATTTTCGTCCATATAAAGCCTCATAAGGCGCTATTTTAAGACTTGTTTGATAACTATTATTATAGGCGAATTTAGCCAACGGTAGATACTTATCACATCTGCCTTAGAACTCAAGGACGCAACGCCGTAACATGTCCTCTAATATCTGTATTACCCTCTCTGACTATCCGTTGATTTGCGGATGAAAAGCTGTACTAAAACTCAACTTTCTTCCCAATGCTTCTTGTAACTTTTTCCAAAACCTCGAGGTAAAACTCGGGTCTCTATTTGAAATAATCGATATGGGCACCCCGTATAGTCTCACAATCTCAGAAACGTACAAGTCGACTAATCTCTCAAGGGAATAGTCCGTACGCATGCCGACTTTGTTAGCCTATCCACAATAACCCATACTATATCTTTATTTTTCGGGGTTACTGGCAAACCCGTCACAAAGTCCATAGTGATCCGATCCCACTTCCACTCTGGGACCATGATAGGCTGAAGTAGACCCGAAGGTACTTGGTGTTTAGCCTTTAGATGTTGACATACTAGGCACTTGGAGACAACCTCAGAAATGTCTCTTTTCATACCCGACCACCAATACATTTTCTTTAGGTCATTGTACATTTTCACACTACCCGAGTGGATGGACAAACAACCACTATGTGCCTCTCTCAAAATCTTTTGAACAAACTCATTGTTCTTGGGTACACAAACTCTGTCTTTGAACATTATGCATCCATCGATACTAATATGAAAATATGATTCAAATCCTGACTCACACTGAATTCTTTTGGCTTGAAACTTCTCATCACCTTTCTGAGCTTCTTGGATCTCTTGAAGAAAATTTGGTCTAGTTCTCAATTTTGTCAGAACTGAACCATTATCAGACAAAGCCATATCGACATTCATTGCTCTCAACGCAAATAACGATTTCCTATTCAAAGCATCGGTGACGACCTTCGCTTTTCCCGGATGGTAATCTACAATCAACTCATAGTCCTTTATTAGCTCTAACCGTTGTCGTTGCCTTAGATTCAATTCCTTTTGAGTCATCAAGTACTTTAAGCTTTTATGGTTGGTGAATACCTGAAATTTCTCTCCATACAAATGGTGTCTCCAAATCTTCAACGCGAACACTACAGCCGCTAGTTCCAAGTTGTAGGTCGGGTAATTTCTTTCGTGTAGCTTTAGTTGTCTCGAGGTATAAGCTATAACCTTGCCTTCTTGCATGAGTACATACCCCAAACCATTCAAGTAGGCGTCACTATATATCACAAATTCCTTGCCTGACTCCGATTGCGCTAACACTGGTGCTTCGGTCAATAAAGCCTTTAACTACTCGAAATTTTATTGGCACTTTTTGGTCCATTCGAATTTGACATCTTTTTGCAACAGTTTTATCATTAGTGTAGCTATCATAGAGAATCCGTTTATAAACTGTTTGTAGTATCCGGGCGAACCCATAAAGATTCAAACTTCAGTTACATTCTTTAGCAGTTTCCACTCTACAATAGCGGAGATCTTGCTTGGGTTAACTTTGATTCCATCACCCGACACAATGTGCCTTAGAAATTTGACCTCTTTAAGCCAAAATTCACTCTTATTGAACTTGGCGTATAACTACTGGTCTCTCAAGGTTTGTAACACAACTCTCAGATGCTCCGCGTGTTCGCTCTCGTTATGCGAATAAACCAATTTGTCATCAATAAAGACGACAACAAACTTATCTAGATATGGTCGGGAAATACGGTTCATCAAATCCATAAACACCACTGGGTTATTAGTCAAAACAAAGGGCATGAGAAGAAACTCATAATGCCCGTATCTTGTCCGAAATGCAGTCTTCAGCACATCTTGCTCTTTCACTCTTAACTGGTAGTAGCCAGACTTCAGATCAATCTTGGAAAATACAGTGGCTCCCTTTAACTAATCAAACAGGTCATCGATCCTTGGTAAGGGATATTTGTTCTTCACTGTTACCTTGTTGAGCTACCTGTAGTCAATGCATAATCTCATCCACCCGTGTTTCTTCTTCACAAAGGGTACCGGAGCACCCCACGATGAAAAACTCTATCTCACAAAGCCTTTATCCGTTAGTTCTTGCAACTGTGCTTTCAAATCTTTCAACTCTATTGGAGCCATCTTATACGGAGCAATCGAGATGGGTGTCGTATTGGGGACCAACTCAATTCCAAATTCAACCTCTGTCATTCCGGGAACACATATGCAAACTCATAAACTACCAGCACTGACTCAATCTTCAACTTAGTCACTTGAGTATTCAACACAATTGCTAAATAAGCCTCACATCTTTTCCTCAAATATTTCTCAGCAGTAAAAAATAATACTATTACGGGCAATTTATCTGACTCATCTGGTCCAACCCAAAGAACATTCCCGTCTTCACATTTCAACTCAATAACCTTTCTCCTACAGTCCACTACAACACCATGAGAAGTCAACCCGTCCATCCAAAGAATTACATCAAATTAATTAAACGGAAATAACATCAAGTTAGCCGAAAAACAATGACCTCTAATTGTTAAAGGACAATTTCTACATACTTGGTCCACTAATACATGCCTGCATAGAGGATTGGGCACTTTTATTACAAGCTCAGTGGACTCTACTAACATACTTGTACGAGGTATCAATTCCATACAAATATAAGAGTGGTTAGATCCCGGGTCAATTAAAGTAATAACAGATATGTCATAGATAGAAAAAGTACCCCTAATCACATTGGGAGACTTTACCACTTCCCAGGCTCGAATAGCATAAGTCCTTGCAGGTGCTTTGCCTTCAGACCTCACTGCGGTACCTCTTGCTGCACCTATACTACTAGCCCTACTCTCAGAGTTCTTTTGTGGTCTACCCCTCAATGATGCACTACTTGCCTTCGCTTCTTGTTTCCTTTCTCTCTCTTTCATTTCAAGACAATCACTGATAAAATGGCCTAGTGACCCATACTTGAAACAACCCTTTTCTTTTCCTCGGCACTCGCTGAAGTGGCGTCTTCCACATTGCGAACACTCTGGCTCATTTGGTCGAGCACTGCCGACACTCACGACTGAAGCGGTCTGGGCTCTAGATGCCGTGTTTTACCGATTCTTGTTTCTATTCGAATACCCCACCGAAGCATTCGATCGGATAGAGAATTCCTTTGATCTCTTGGATGAGGACTGTTGTGATTTCCCCATCTGTATCTTCTTTGAATCCTGCAACTCAAAAGCTGCTTTCCTCCTTTCTTTAATTAGCTCTTTGGCCTTACAAGCTCTTTCAACAAGTGCTACAAATTCCCGTAGCTCTAAAATGTCAACAAACACTCAGATGTCTTCATTGAGGCCATCCTCAAACCTCTTACATATGGTGACTTCTGTAAATATACACTCCCGTCCATACTTGCTGAGCCTCACAAATTCCCGCTCATATTCCGTCACTGACATACAACCTTGCTTTAACTCTAGAAATTCCTTCCTTTTTTGACCTATGAATCTTTGACTAATATACTTTTTTCAGAACTCTTCTTGGAAGAATTCCCACGTGATCTTTTCTCTCAGTACAACGGACACGAGAGTGTTCCACCACTGATAAGCCAAGTCTCGTAAAAGTTACACGGCATACTTTATGCACTCTTCAGGTGTGCATGACAGTTCATCAAATACCCTTATGGTATTTTCGAGCCAAAACTCTACCCTCTCTGGGTCATCGTCTATATTAACCCGAAATTCGTCAACCCCTTGCTTTTGAATCTTGTCTACTGGGGGTTTCTCCCTCCTAACCATATTCGTACCCTACGGAGCTACCGAGGCATATTGAGGAATCAAAGGAGGTGGGGGAGGTGGAGTGTTCGGGTTCGTACAAACGAACTCCGTGTACCAAGCATCTATCATCCGGAGGTAGGCTTCACTAGCCCCTTCGCCTTGGCACATAGTCACGGGCTTACTCTCAACCGGCACGGTCCCTTCAGCGGGAGTTGGCGTATTACTTTTCACGTCATCTACCGTGGCTCTATTAGGATCCATTTACTATATAAAAACGTAATTTATAATCGTTAGAATTCGTCACACTATCAATATACAACTATGGCATGTATAGCTAGACTTGAACTCTCGCTAGGTTAGTCCTAGAACCGACTAAACCATGGCTCTGATACCACTAAATGTAACACCCTATACCTGCAATCCACGCTGGGGCAAAGTACAAGGCATTACTTATGCATTGGAATAACCTCAAGTCACCGAGACTCGGTCCAAGTTAAAAATTTTTCAATTTTTACTTTAAACTTATTATTATGGGCCTACGAGCCCCAAATCGACCGTTGAAAACTATTAGGAACCATTCTGGGTCCTTAAATCGACCTTAAGGAATTTTCCTTTAAAATAGGGCACACGCCCGTGTCGAAGAGTAACACGCCTGTGTGGAATTAAATTCAAATTCATACTTACAGGGGTTTTCACACGGCCGGACACACGCTGGTGTCAATGGCTCGTGTCCCTCACACAGCGCTGTATCTAGCCCATGTGCAAAATCTTGAGTATTCTGTTTCTGACGTCAGCATCCCCAAAATGTCACACGACCATAGCACACGCCCGTGTACTAAGCCGTGTCCTCTACACGGCTGAGAAACACGGCTGTGTCTCTACCTGTGTGTTAATTATCATGCATACTAACTTGAAATTTTTACGTGCACGGGACACACGGCCAGACCACACGTCCGTGTACCTACCTGTGTGGACAATATAAGGCTATTTAACAAGCCTACCTTGCATACCTATTTTCATGCAAATGCCAACCAATACCAAAACAAACATGATTTCCACAATCAAATCAACCACAATAGACTTTCATTCAACCATGAAGTTGCATCTTTTATAAACTCAAAATAAATAGTAGCCATCATTCATGACTCAATACTAAGTGTGGGATCTATCCCAAGCCAACACATTTGGCCAATACTCAAAGAATCAAAAATAATAAGTCCTAACCCTATACATGCCATATTCAAAAATATAAATCCCAATTATACCGAATGTTTCGGCTGATAGTGTGATTGATATCTCTGACTTTTGGTGATCATTGAGCTAGTTAGGCGGCATTGAAAGAAAAAGGAAAGGAAAGGGAGTAAGCATAAAGCTTAGTAAGTTGCATATAAATAAGTATACCACAACATTTATTCATAACCAAGATGCTCATAACACCAAAGGAGGCATAGGTGTAACTTTCTCATCACCATACATACAAGTCACAAATTATCTATATATTGAGCTCATATCTCATACGTACCAATTAGGTACCTATATCATTCTCAACACGGTTATACTTTCCTTATTAGCTTAAAAACATAACATTCATTATTGAACCATTCGAAATATCACCAGACATTCATTAAGTCTCAAACATGGGTAAGGTGCCGATGCCATGTCCCAGACCTGGTCTTACACAGGCTAATATCTCAAGTCAATGCCATGTCCCAGACATGGTCTTACACTGACTATTGTCATCGAGGCCGATGCCATGTCCTAGACATGGTCTTACACTAGCTCTCACATATCTGTGCCAATGTCATGTCCCATACATGGTCTTACACTGGCACATCTCGTAGCCGATGCTTGTCCCAGACATGTCTTACACTGGCTTACATCTCGAGGCTGATGCATCTCCCAGACATGTCTTACACTAGCTCTTGTCTCAATGCCGATGCCATGTCCTAGACATGGTCTTACATTGGTTCTCATAATTTGGCCGATGCATGTCCCAGACATGTCATACACTAGCTCACATACATGACCCAAATGTTATGACATGAATATCCGGTTTACTTCCTAAGGTCCCAACGGAAATTCTACTATTTCAATGATCATTACACATTCTCAACTCCACAATCAAGCAATTCATGCTATATCTATTCAATAAAAATTCGAACATATATAGTAGCAGTGCAGTTGTATTATTTACATACAACTTACCTCGGATTACAAAATGTACACAACTAGCCGGTTAAGTCGATTTGCTTGGCTTTCCCCCGATCTAGGTTCGGATTTGGAAATTCTTGATCTATATTAGCAAAATACACTCATTTAGTCACTAAATAAAATTAGGCAATCCAAAATTCACGTATTAGGTAAAATGACCATTTTGCCCCTAGACCTTGGCAAAATGACCATGTTGCCCCTATGCTCAAAATTCGATTTTCATCCAATTTATTCGTATTTCAAGGCTATCCAAACTCTTTTTGCTCTTATAGCTACTCTAAAACCTCACTATTTCACACACTTATCACTTATTTTTTAATTATTCAAAATAGTCCTTTTAGGTGTTTTCATGCTAATACCTTTCACAAAAGTTGTCTATTACACAACTAAGACTCATATTCTTCCATAAAAACTCAGCAAACGTCTCAAATCCATTCATGGAAAAACCCTAAACTCTTAATCATTTTGCAAAATAGACCCCTCATTTGAAAGCTTATGCTTCAAGGGTCTTAAAAATGTGAAAATCATTAAGAGAAACTATCAAAATCACTTACTTGATAGAGCTCAAAGTTGCTGAAAATTTTGAAGCTCTTAAACCCCAAAAATGGATGAAATTTTGGTGGAGAAGAAGAAAGAATGTAAAGATAAGACCTTTTTGTTTTAATAAAATAAAGCTAGTCAAAATTGGTGACCAAATTTCACCTAATTTTGACAATTTTGTCTCCCTCAAGACTTCATGGCCGGCTATGCCCATTGTCAAGGGTCTATTTACCTTTTAAAATCCTCCAATTTTGATTCTCTAACAAAATAACGCCTTTAGCTATATATTTAAGATTTTTGCACTTTATGCGATTTAGTCCTTTTTCAGCAATTGGGCTCACAAATGTCAAAATTAACTTACCAAAATTTTTTTCATGCACTAATATATTAATACTAGAACATCAAGATAATAATAAAATAATCTTTTCAACTTCGGATTTGTGGTCCCGAGACCACTGTTCTGACTAGGCCTTAAATCGGGCTGTTACACGATGTGGCAAAAATGCTTACAAAATACTGCATTCATAAGGGCCTGAAATGTCAATGGGGGATTAGTCAATCCAAACAACATTATTGAGAATTTAAAGTGATCATGATGGGTAAGAAATGTCTTTTTCCCAATGTCATTAGGATCCATGTGAATCTGATGATAATTGGATCG
Source organism: Gossypium hirsutum (assembly GCF_007990345.1). Lineage (NCBI taxonomy): Eukaryota > Viridiplantae > Streptophyta > Magnoliopsida > Malvales > Malvaceae > Gossypium > Gossypium hirsutum. Next base: position 54,299,919 of record NC_053428.1, on the reverse strand, counting down.
AAAATCTAATTTGGTGAAGTATTTTACCCTATGTAACTCATCTAATAACTCATCTACCACTGGCAGCAGAAATTTGTCTTTGATTGTTTTGGTAAAGAGCTCACAATAATCAACATAAAACCTCCATGTTTTGTCAAGCTTTCGAACTAATAACATTAGGGAAGAGATTGTAAGTAGCTAGGTTGAATGATGCCTTATTGCAACATCTGTTCTATAACGCCCCCTACCCGTACTCGAGACAGGGACAAGGTACGAGGCATTACAGAACACAAATAGGGTATTTTTGGGAAATACGGGTCATAAAATTTCATTCCAAATCAAAACCGATCAAACAAAATCATATTATCATTATCATGGACCTACGAGGTCCAAAACATACATTAAAAACAATACGGGACTAATCTGAGAACTTAAGAGAAATCTAAAAAATTTTTAAGGTTGAGCCTCACACGCCTGTGTGGAGGCAATGCACAAGCGTGTGTGCTTTGGGACATGCCCGTGTCCCTTACCCGTATGGGATTTGTAAAAATTATTTTTCATTTCAAACCTACTGGGATTTTCATATGGTTGAACACATGCCCGTGTCCTTCACATGGCCTAGACACGCCCGTGTCGTCAAGCGTGCCCAAAAACTTGGACATTCTATTTATGACATCAACATTCATTTAGGCGCACATGGCCATGCACATGCCCATGTGCTAGGCCGTGTCCTTCACACTGTTGAGACACACGGTCGTGTCTTTACCCGTGTGTTTACTACCATGAAAACTGACTTAGAAATTTTAGGTGCAGGGGACACACGACTGAGCATCACGCCCAAAGGGCTGGCCTTGTGTCACACACGACCTAGACACATGTCTGTGTGTCTACCCGTGTGGGCCTTTTGGAGGCTAATTTTCAAGCCATTGGTCACCCTCAATCACTCATACATTCTAACACACTTTACAACATGCAACATGACATATTTAGGCACTCAATTATTCCACACCATGACACTTGCACATCTTTATAAAATTGTTGCACATTCATTTGTTGCTTCATTTAAACGCATTCCACACCAATCTCTTGCATTATTAAACTTGTTATCATGACTTCAAATTGTGCATTCATATTTATAGTTATTTTAAGCCATTAGGTCATCTCTTGTCCTTTAGCACCCATTTCATACTTTACCATACATTATTGATTAACCACATATCACATCATTATCATGCACTCATCAAGCAATGATATATCCTACCATCAAAAAACTAGCACCATGCATGCATGGGTAATTAGATTACAACCCAAATGATCAAATATGAGCCATATCACATGGCCACTACAAAATAAATCATCATTATCATAGGCCTTCACAATTTGGCCAAATAGCATGACACATACCACAAAATGACCAAGTTCCCACACATGCCATACTCAAAAAAATAATTTCACTATACCCAATAGTCTTTTGATAGTGTGATCGAATACTCCGATAGCTTCTGATCCCCGAGCTAGCTTGGCAGAACTACAAAGGATGGAGAGAGAGGGGAGCAAGCACTAAAGCTTAGTAAGTCCATATACAAATAATATGTAAAAGCAATAAACAATCAACATGTAAAAACATGGTAACATATACATAAAGATTTCTCTCCATTCAAACCTTTTTGCTTACTCATCATATACTCATACATGCTTGCTCTTCTTAAATCTGTCTTTATCAAAGCATTACTCATAGATTTAGCATACATACCTATACTCATTGTAGAGTATCGATAACCATACCTCTTTCATATGCCCTCCTCGGGACTTTCATTATAATCATTACATTACCCGTTGAACACTCGGAATACTATTGGATATGCGGAAACCTTGCACATAAGTGCCACATATACAAACGTAGCCAAAGCTACCACATAAAATGTAACACATCCATAATGAACTCAAACCTCTCAACGAGCTCGGATGTTACATGAATCGCATCCATTGTGAACTCGGACCACTCAACGAGCTCGGATGCTTGCATCCATAATGAACTCGGACCTCTAAACGAGCTCAGATGCCACATATCTCACGAGCCCGAACCACTCAACGAGCTCAGACTTCTTAATTCCAAGTGACATGTCACTTGTATCCCACACTACTCCTAAGGTTCAAACGGGGTTTTTTTCCTCACTTACATATAGTATCTCCATCGTACTTGCTCGTAACTTCGTAAATCACAACCATAATAACATTCATGCTTTCATTACAATCAATAAGCATATAACTTATAATTACGATAAAACATTTATCACATTATATTAAAGCATTTAAAACATACTACCATACCACATTGTTTGCATATGTACTTAGCTGGGTACAAAACGATGATAATCGAGCCTAGTCGTTGTATACTTTATTATGTCCTAGATCAAGTCCCGATTCACATTTTTCTTGATCTATAATGCCAAATTTAACTTATTTATTATTCAAATTATTCAAACGGGTCCATAAATCATGCTATTACAAATTTACATTTTGCCCCTAAACTTTCACATATTTATGATTTAGTCCCTAGGTTCGTAAAATGAAATGCATGCATTTTCTTGATTACCCAAGCTTGGCCGAACCTTTTCTATGCTCCTATCAACCCATATTTTCTTTTATTTCATATTATTTCTACTCACTTTTACACTTTTACAAACAAGTCCCTTGTTTAGGTGTTTTTCCTAAAAATCACCTAATAAAAGATGTTCACTATGCATCAAACATTCATATTCCTCCATAAATCATCAAAATACAAGCATATCATGGATGGGTCAATTTTCATACATGAACCATAGCTTAAAATATAGCTAGAAATGGGTAGACCATGTTACCGGAACTTCAAAAATATAAAGAACATTAAAAACGGGGCTAGGGAACACTTACTATTGAGCTTGGAAATGTTGAACAAAACACTACTATGGTGTTTTGTGATTTTCGGCAGCCAAGGAGGAAGATGGACACATTTTTTGGTTTGATTGTCCCTTTTTATTCTTTTAATTACCTAATGACCAAAATGCCCTTAGGGTTTCTCTTTCCAATTTTTTCTATGCATGTCCATTTTTGTCCAAAATTTTAAAATTGGTCAAATTGCTAATTAGGACCTTCTAATTCATAATCTAATGCAATTTCATGCTTAAATCTTCTAGAGTGCAAGTTTTTCTCTTTATTCAACTTGGTCCCTAAAATGCAATTAGACATTTTATGCATAGAATTTCTTCATGAAAATTTCACACAAGCATGCATTCATAACATAAAACTCATAAAAATCATAAAATAATTTTTTATATCTCGAATGTGGTCTCGAAACCACTATTCTGACTAGGCCCTAATTCAGGATGTTACATGTTCACATAGTTGTTCTATCTCATCTTCATTTAGGTGCGAATATCTATAAGGTCAAACCGCCATGAGTTGGGATCCATATTTTAAACAGATCTTATGGTTACAATTATGGATATGTGGTAGTCTTGTTGGCTCTCAAAATAGGTCGTTGAATTTTTTCAAGAACTTATCCAACTCTTAACGTGAATCCATGGTCTCCTGTACCAAATGTATATAAACTCTAGTGAGTTTTGATCACCTTGTAGCGTGATCAGTTTTCCCCCAATGTGAATTTCATATTAAGAGCCAAAAAAATCTCACACTACTGGCCTCAAAGTCTGCAACTTCTTTATTTCTAGTACAACATCAAAATCAACCTCAAGAGAATTGTTGTCAATTGTAAATGTTACCTCTGGGAAAATTCTTGAACTGGTGACCTTTTCTTTATTTTCCACTATTATTCGTAACCCAGATTGAGCTTGGATTGGCAGTTCCAAGTGTTTGATCACAGCGACACTGGTAAAGTTACAAGTATTGTTAGAATCAACTAATTTCAAAATGAGACAAACTTGTAATATGGCTCGTAATTGTATAGTTTGAGGACACTGTGTACTAGTGACCGTATGTAGTGAGATTTTTGTTTCCTTGTCTTTTTTTGGATTTAGATCAGGGCCACCTTCATCTTCTGCTTCTAATCAAAATAGCCTTTTACATCGATGTCCCATCCCATAAGGTTCATCACAATTATAACAAAGACCTTTAAACCTTTTTTCAGCCATCTTCATGTGATTCAATCTTTTTAAAATTGGTGGGTTTACTTTACTGTCATCGGGCCCCTTTTCCAGTGCAACGTTGCCTTCAAAGTTAACATTTATAACAGTTGTAGTTGATACTGCTCCCGAATTGGGTCCCAAATTTTTCCAAAGAGTCCTTCGTAGTCTGTCTGCTCGAGTCAGTTGATATTTTGTCTTAAAGGTTCTTGCCAAATTCATCGCTTGAACAAAGTTTTCAGGTTTCTACAACTCCACTTCTATTCAAATTGAATCTAATAACCCTGCAGTAAACAAATTAATTTGTTGATTTAACCTCATGGAATCTATAAGGGCTAACAACTCTTGAAATTGGCAAAGATGGCCTTCCACCTGTCCTGTTTGATTCAACTTTGCTAATCTTCCTAAAGGGTTCTCACATAGCAGTGGTCCAAATTGTGGTGTATAGTATTCTTTGAATGCCTTCAACAAAAGATTAGGTGCTTCTTGCTCCATTTGATAATACTATAATTGTGCCTTTCATATCAAGTTAAAAGCAGTTAGACTCACTTTGTCTATTTTGGTTTTCCTCTAAATTGCAAATAATTTCTCGCATTGGTACAATCAAATTAGAGGGTTTTTTGTCCCATCCGAAATTGTAAAATCCAACTTATTGGATCTGGAACTACACTGTATCTTATCATTGTCTCTAATCGATTTTCATATTTCTTTAGTAGATCCTTCTTTTTGTCAACGTTACTATTACTGCTGCCAATCCCTTTTCCTTTATCAAAATTCTAATTGTAAACCATCAATTCCCTCATTTGCAGTATGAACTAATCGATCTTCAACTCTATTCTTACTTTAAATGGATCCAACTCTCTCTTATAACAAAATAGCTCATTGTTTCTAGCTCTGATACCAAGTTGTTAAGGTCCAAACTGATGGATCTTATCACCAAACAATGCACATACAATCCATCTATCTTGTCAGGGCTCTTTTCTTGATTTGTACCTCTTCCTCGCAAACGACCTATGTTGAACAAGTGGAACTTGTCAAAGGGGATTCCATAGCTTAAAACTCATTAGAGAGCTCTTAAATCTCATAAAAAATGGTTTAATCTCATCTGACTATTCACTTTCAAAATCTCTCTTAAATAGAGATTATAGAGTTCAATTGAAATTTAAAACTTGCTAAGAAAGTAATTCTACTAAGGAAAGACTTTTAAGAATTCAACTGAAATTTAAAACTTGCTAAGAAAGTAATTCTACTAAGGAAAGACTTCTAAGAAAATAAGAAATATCCATAATTAAAATCTTTAATACTTTCTAAATAAAATAATAATAAAACCTATTCCTAATAGCATAAAAATACTTATTCCCTTAAACATCATCTTCTGCTGTTCCACTTCCGTGCACCCCATGAACTTTTGTGCACCCTACGACGTGCATAGGCTTGTCCAACAAATGTATCTGTAACAGTGCAACAAATTGCCTTGCTCGTTGTTTGCAGTGAGTAGGAAATACTAGTTTAGGGAAAAAATTGATACTAGTTTAGGGAAATTAATAATTAAGTAAATCAATTAATTATATGATAGACATTTTTAATAAAAAATTAAATTTAAAATTATATTATATTATAAAATGAAAAAGACAACGAAAAGTGGCGTGATCTGATTGGCCATCATTTTTTCAATGTGTCTTACAAAAATGGACTGAAAACTATAATGGAATGATACTTTAGGTACCAAATTGGGAAAAAAGTTTATGTACCATAGTGGGAAAGCAAGGATACTTCGGGGGCAAATCGTGAATTAAACCTATAAACAATTATACTCAAATCCAATTACTAGGTGACTTTTCAAACGCTACCTTAACATTGTTGGGAATAAAAGATTAATATTATTTTGGAATCTAGAATTTACCCTTAAAAATGTGAGTTAAACCAAACACCCCAAACGTAAACAATAATATGTGACAAGTCATTCAAGAAAAAAAAAAACAAATTTGAAAGTTATTATTGATTCTCTTTATAAGAGAAAAATTCAGTCCTTGAATGTAATAACGGCATCCTATAAAAAATGTAAATGAATAGAAAATCGTTATTTATAAAAAAACATTTTTATATCCAAAAAATATTAAAATAATAACGGCATCCTACATTAGGAAATGCTACATATAAATTAGACATAATAGGTTGGAAATGGTTGGGAGTATTCATTCTTACTAACAATTATTATTGATTGTCTGATTTGGTAGTCAAGTCCCAATAAAAACAACTCACATGCTTTTCTAACATTTCTCGTATTGATTAATTTAAGATAAAAAAATTTAATGATCCAGGTCCGTCCTTTTTAACTTTGAATTATTATTATTGCTTTTGGTAAAAAGCCAGAAAGGATTATGGCTAATAAAAGATTTTGATGCCTATGTTGTCTATTGTTTTGCTTCTTTGCATAGTTAGCAATTGTTCATTGGCTGTTGTTGGATGGTAACAAATTGGAGGAGCTAGCTGCGATTTTAAAATGCTTGTTGGTGCTTCCATCTTGTTTTATTGCGTCCTAGTGTCACGAGTCGCAGATTAAAGCCTGTGGTCATTACGCACAGAACGTCCCATAGAGGTCAGATTATTAAATGAGCTCATTTTGTAATGACCGAAATTTATGATTGTCGAAAAAGTGTATTTTCAAGTCTCCGTTTTCGTAAAATGGATTCGTAAATATTTATTAAAAATATTAACGAAGTTAGTTGTGTGGTTAAATAGGTATTAGTTAGGATAATTGCTTGAATTAAGGTTAATTAAGTCTAAGAATTAAATTGAATAAAGTGTGAAAGTTTAATTATAGATTAAAGAAAGTTGAGAGATTAAATGAGAAAATAAGCCATAAGTAACACTTGTATAGTAAAAAGTAAATACAAGTGTATGGTAACAATGAAATATATTTGTACAAATAACGTACATAAGTTTCAAATAATTATAAAAGTAAATACTTAATATTTAAGTCTAAAATATAATAATTACTAAATAAATAAATAAATCAAATTAATACAATTAATACAATTATATGGTAATAATAATGTACATGTGTAATAAAAATATATATGTATTTACTTATTATTTAAGTAAATATATTATATTAATATTATATTATTATATTATTATTAGAATTAAACAAATAAATCAAGCAAACAAAATGAAAGAACAAACAGAATTGGGAACGAAAAACAGGGGAGAAAAGAGAGAAAGAAAAAGGGAAAGAAAAAGAAATGAAGAATAGGGTTTTAAGGTTTCAAGCTTAAGTGGTAAGTCAATTTAGCTATTTTTCTTATAATTTTGATGTTTTTGGAATTCTAGAACAAATTATTACTTGATTTATGTGGAAATTTTGAAAGTTAGTGGATTTTTAGATGTAGTTTATGTTGAATTAATTAAAGAATTAGTGTTTGAATTGATAGAATTTCAAGTTAGAATTGAGAAAAAAGATCGAAAATAAGGTTTTGTAGTGAAATTAGAGAGTTGAAATTAGATTAAAGTGGAAATTGAATTGCGATATGGAATTAGTTTTGTAAGAAAATAGTTAGTTTGATTTCAGGATTAAATTGGAATTAAAGAAAAAGTTGTATATAAATTGAAATATTCAATGTTAAATTGTAGTTTATTGATAAATTTTAATTGTTTCAATTTCCGTAGCTAATGTCGAGCGAGAGACTTCGGCTAAGGAAGGAAAAGAAAAAGTCAATGAAGATTAGCTTAGAAAATACGGTTTGTATTTCTACAATTAGAGTTTAATAATTATTTAATGTATTTATTAATGATTTGTATGGTATGTGAAAATTTAGGTAAGTGTTGATATTGTGGTATTGCATTGAATTGTGAGTATGTGTGAATATTTGAATTAGAATTATGAATATGTATGGATTATTGAATTGAAATTGTATTGATAGAAAATTGAAAGTGAATTGAATACCCTATTAACAATGTCGGGCTATGTCTGATATAGTTGGCATGTCATAGGATTGGAAGTGTTCAAGGATACTTCGACTTCGAGTCGATGAGGCACTATGTGGTGTATTATTATTGCTTCGGATAAATCCGATAGGTACTAAGTACCGTATTGTTTTACTTTGGCATGGCCGATAAGGCACTGAGTGCCGTATTGGTGTGTTTTGGTTGGATCCATGTATCCGTCAAAGTTTGAGTCTTGTTAATAGGGGTAAATAAATGAATTGGCCAAATTGATTGATATTGAATGATATTTAATATGGATTAGAATGAACAATGAAATGAAATATGTAATTGAAATATATGACATTGCATGAATCATGGATTCATAAAATGGATATTGATATTGATATTGATATTGATATCGAAATTGAATTGAGTATTTTATTGTGAAATGCTATTAAATAGCAAGTATGAGATTGAAATAGAAGATATGATAATTGGAAGTGTTATGAATGATGTGTTTGTGAAATTGATTATTGTTGAATGATTTTGTTATGTGTAAAAATGTATTTAAACATTATATATTTTTGTTTAATAAGTATTCGGATTATAGAAATACCACCGAGTTTTATACTCAGCATACGGTTTGTTTCCATGCACAGGTTAGGTTAAAGTGAGATCATTGAATCAACATCCAGAGCTGATCTCGAACTCAAAGTGGTGAAGTACATTTTCTTTTTGGTAAAGGCATGTGCCTAGGATGTTTGTATTGTCATTTTGGAAGATGTTGTAAAATATGTCATAAAATGTTAATGGATGCATATATAAATATAAGTTTATATGTTATATTAAAACTATAAAATAGTATGCTTTGGTATGAAATTAGAATTGGTTTAATTTGGATTGATTTAGTTAGTGTTTATTTTGAATTGTCCGGTACTGCTCTATAACCCTGTTTCGGTCACGGATAGGGGTTAAGGGGTGTTACACATTTGACCCGCTTAAACTGACCCGACTCGTGGAATCCATGGAGAAGCCCATCTACTTGAAGCCTTGGTGGTCCAATGAAACATTCCAGTCAAACTAGAGTTATCGGGGTAAATAGGGTAAATACTAAAGGGATAAGATTGTATAGAGTTTAAATCCCTTAAGACTCTCAATTGTAGATAGGTTCTAATCTTGACCGTCGATGTAGCTTACTTTGTACTGTTGGTTTTTGAGAGCTCAACTATAAATAGAGGTCTCCCCTTTTGTTTGTAATCATCCTATTGTATTTGGCTATTCTTGAGTTAAGAATATATTGAGAACACGTACTCAAACACTGGGCGTGCATTTTTTTCTTGTGGCTTTTCAATCTCTTGTTGCTCTTTTCATTTCAAGTTGTTTCCACTACATTTTTCGATACCTTAGAGAATTTCTGCAAGAATTCTCACTTTGCAAGTGTTAGGTTGACTTAGACACATTTTAAGAGAAGAAATCGCCCAAGGCCATACAGATTACGAGATGAAAGGTCTAACCTCGTGACATTAGTATAATGTTCTTCCATTTTTTGTCATTGCTAAGAAGCCTACAAGAACCAATACTATGAGCTTTAAGAGCCAAAAGTATAGAGTGCAAGATAAGAAGTCTAGCCTGAAGTTTGTTTGCAAATTTAAAGTTTTGGATGGATAAAATCTGAGAGCCTATAAAATCCTAAGCAATTGCAGCTCCACCAATAATGCCATTTTGGCTATCATGAGCAATGCATAAGGAAAGAGTCCAAAAAGAGAGTGATTCTTGAGCAATAATAGATGTTTGGGATCTTGATTGAGAGGCTTAAGAAGTGTCAAAGAGATAAGCGCTTAGAATAGATTGGTGGAGATCATAAATCCTTCCGACTATACATGCTAGGTTGGGATCACCTTTTCAGAAAATGAGCTCATTCTTTGATTCCCAAATGATTCAGAAAGTACAAGCCACAATGGTGTAAAACCTCTTTAAGTGATGAGTAATGTTGTTATTAGATTAGAGCTGATAAGGCACGCGTACAAAATAATAGCTTGTCTAAGTTGCAGATGTATCTTAGACCTCTAGACGGACGTAAACAAAAATGAGAAACAACAAAAATAAATTAGTTGTCGCAAAGGATAATCGAACGAAATTAAATCAAAAAAATATGACTGGCTGGTAAAAAGTCCAATAAAGAGCGAATTAGGGTTTCTTGGATGGAAATGAACTGTCATTGGATCTCAAGAAAATGCCTCAACTAGGTTTGGAAAACAAAACACAAAACAAATTTATTAGAAGTGATTTTAAAGACAAAAGCAAACTATTTTGTGTAAGAATAATTGAAACAATAAGAAAAGATTGAAAATCTAATTTTGGCGTGTTTCTTGATGGAACAAGATAGGATAATGTCTTTTGTGAAGCAATTTTAATGTAATGCCTCAAATTTGAGCTTAGAAGTATTAGGTTTTGAGCAGGGGTGTAGTTAGGAGACTACACATAAAGATTTAGTTGTATAAGGAAGTGGCACAATTGAGTGTTTGGCTTAGTGGTTGTGTGCTCTAGAAGTGTCTAGGAAGTAATGGGTTCAAGTCCTGGCCTCCAAAAAATTTTGGTTTTTTTAAGGATAAAACCCCTATCTTTGGTCAGTAGGGTTATAAAAAAATTTGGTACGGTATGACATAAAAAGCCTGCTGGTTTAGTGGTAGTGGCGTGTGGAGTGTGCTAGTGGTCTGAGGTTCGAATTTCTGCCTGTGCAAATGGAGATTATTTTTACTGTTGGTTATGGGAGGTAGTAGAGTTTGACTGAAACATTGCAGAGTGGAGTGGAATTTGAATTGGTCATAGAGGGATTGTAGGAGGGATTTGAGAAGAGATATGAGGAGAGATTTTAGGAGGAAATTGTAGGGAGTTGAGGGGTAAGTAGATGTTGAGCCGGATGGGGACTCTAGACTCCCTTTGAGTGTTCGGTTATGAAGGGAGTGGGAAGGTGTTTAAGGTGCTGAAGGCTGATCAAATTTGTGGAGTGTTTTTGGTCAAGAAAATTTGGCTATAGGCTTTTGGGGTGCCATTTTGGTGTTAGCTAGCCATAGGTCATTTCCATTTCAATACCTCAGGTTGGCAATTTTCTTTTTTCTTTTTATTTTGTTTTGACTCTAGTCAAAGACTCTTGAAAACCTCTCAGCCTTTTGTTCTTTTTCTTTAGCCGAATACTTAAAGTGACACCTTACTTTTCATCTTTCCTTCTTCTTTGTCCCCTCTTCTCTTAAGCCGAATACTCTTTTTCCCGATTTCATTCTTCCTTCCTTTATTCTTTGGCATGCCGAATCGTTCCCTCTCTTTCTTTGTTGGTCGAATCCCCTAAGTACTGTTCACTTCTTCTTCTCTGTTCACCAAAACGATTACCCTCTGTCTTTGGGTAGCCAAAATTGTCAAGGATTAGTTATTTTCTCCCTTCTCTTCTTATCTTTCCTTTGGCCGATTCTTGCTGAAGTGCTTCTAAAATTCCTTTGACTTGTTGGGTAAGTTTTCTATGGTTTGTTTTCCCCCTTAGCCGAATCTCATTTTGTTTCTTCTCAAAATTTGACTTTTGGTATCTCTGAAGCCGAGTGTTTGCTTTCTCTCTTTGCTACCATGGGGTAGTATTCATCTAACACCTTTTTAATTCATTGTTCGTACGATTGTTATTAGGGGCTCGATTTTTGTAATCAGGGTGTTTATCCGATTACCCTGTCCCTGCAAGTGGTACCTTTTCTATTGGTAAGGACTTTAATCCTAGATACAATTAAGTGGGGTTATGGAGTTTGATGATTTGGTTAACTGTTCATGTGACGGTTTAAGCTTTGGGAAGAATACACGGATTTTAGGAGCGAGAGGGGTTTTACAATAGTACGTTTGGTAAGTGGCGATGGTTTGGTTAAAGTTCTTGCAATGCTTTGGTTTTTGGATTAACTGTAAATATGACTGATGAGGGGTTGTCGTTGATCATAGGTTCTCGTTTTAGAAGTAGTTCGGTTGCAACTCCATAGTAGGTGTGTATTCACACACTGAATAGACTGTAGAATGACAAAGGCCGAAAAGCTAAAATGTCGAAAAGCTAAAAAGCCAAAAGAATGGCCTTTTGACCACATGGCTGTGCGAACACTTTGTGGTAAGCCAAGCCCACGAATCATGGGCGTAAGATTGTAGAGGCCACCATGGGCGTGCTCATGGGGTAGGCTATTTTGGGCCTCCATGGGCCGAAATGGGCCGTGTGGGCACAATGGGCTCGTGAGCTCCACATGGATAAATTCAGTGGTACATTGTAATTACTGGATTGGGCTGTGTAGTTCGCATGGCTGTGGTAATTTTTGGGCGTGATGGGCCTCACGAATGTAGGCCTACTTGGACTAGGATGGGCCTTGGACCCATTTACATTGCTAGAACTGTTAAGGTTACATGAGTTGCTCGAGGTGACTGTAGACCTTCTGATAGGTCGATAAGGGTACCTAGACCCCAAGGCAGGTAAAATGACCAAAATACCTCTATAGGATAAAATGGCTATTTTACCCCTCGAGGGTAAATGACTGATTTGTGCTACGATTTGACTGTACTGAGCATGACATCCTGCATACTTGTATGATTTATGACATTAAGTTCTGCATGGGGTTGGGATACTGTTATGGAGGAAGTGTGTTTTACTGGTGGCTTTGCCACATATACTGTTACTGGTAGCTTTGCTGCGTTACTAATACTGGCAGCTTTGCTACAATATTATTACTAGCAGCTTTGCTACAATATTGGTGTGTTGGCTAGGTGGGTCGACTTTGTCCCCACATGGTGTGTTGGTTGGTACGGAGTGGTGTGTCTAGTTTGCGTTGGGTTGCATTATTATACTGTATTGTTACTGCATTGGGCTAAGGCCCACACTGTTACTGTTCTGTAATGGGCTCAGGCCCAGACTGTTACTTATCTGGGCTTAGGCCCAGATTGTGTTATTCACTGTTTGTTTGATATTGGGATAACACACTGGGTTTTGGTAAACTCACCAATTTGTTTTAACTATTCAGGTAATCTTTAGGCGGATCGGTGCTGCGAGGGACTCGGAGATGGCCACACTATTGCTTCTGTTTTCTTTTATGTGCTATTAGATTTCGTTTTGGGTTTTGAATTATGTAATAAGGCCTCTCTAATTTTCTTGTTTTTTAATTTAGGTTTTTTGTTTATTATGATTTATATCTTGTGAACATAGAATGCGGTTTTCCAAAACGATAACTGTTTTAAAAACACTATGTTTTCGCAATTCTTTTGAAATGCTTCCACAACAAACAGTGTTTAAAAAGCAATGATAATTTAAAATGAATAACGAATAGCTAGAATGATTTGAGATCTAACAAAGAGGCTTTAAGTTTCCAAAATGGGTTTTCATTAGCTATAGCAAGTTTTCAAAAAGCACTCCAATGTGACACACCAGATTTGGCCATAACGTCTAGGCTGGGTTTAGGGTGTTACATTTAACCTAGAACAAAAATCAATAAAATCAGCAAGCTAAAACAACAAGAATTAAATTAAAATAAACAAGAAATGGTAAATTAAGGCTAGAAAAGAGAAGATGAGGTCCTAAGAAGCCTTGGAAATATTAAGAATCCATAACTCCTTTTAGTGGCTCTGATTCTCCCTCCAAGAAAGAGATCTTGGCAAGAAAAAGCTTGAAGATAATTTCCATAACCTAAAAGATTGTTAAAAAAACTTTTAAAATAAACTCAAGAGCAATTCTTAAAGAAAAAACTCAAGGAGAATTATTATTAACTTAAAAAAAAACCAATTGTTTTCTCTATAAGGGTGGATGGCCATGCTACTTATAGGCCCCCAAAATAAGTTTTCCTATCCTTAATGGAATAACTAACATGACAACTCATAAAATAAAAAAACAAAATAATTCTAAGTGTGGACATTTAATGGAAATTCGACCAAAGGAATTAAATGGGCTCATTGGGCTGAATTTTTACATGACGATCCACCTATTAAAATAAAATTGGACCTATAGTTTAAATATTTTACAACTTGGGCCACATTGATAATTTGGCCTGATGATCAACTAAATTATTTTCCAAACTTCAGGACGGGTTTGTATACATCTTTAACGAGCCATTTTTTCAAGAACTTGGTCTTGTGATCCATTTACTCTCGAAATTGGCTCATTCAAGCTCGTACATGAAAACCAATGCACCTTGGCTGCAAGATTCGGTTTCTTGGACCAAGATTTACAAGATTTGAAATCTTGATTTTCTTGATTCTTGAAGTTGTCTAAAACAACAAAATCGGACCAAGATGCGATTTCTTGATTTTCTTGAAAACAAGAAAGTGAATCTTGATTTTCTTTTTTAGCCGTATATGCATCTAGGGCTTTGGTAACGAAGTCTTGGATGGTCTCATTCAATCTTGTTTAGATTTTCTTGGCCTTCGACCTCGTTATTAGGTCATGAGAAAATTTGAGCCATCACGTTCATGAGCCTAATTTCGAGCCTTGCAACTCGTATCAGGAGCTATCTGAAAAACCAGTTGGATAAGAAGGAAACATTGAGGGAATTAGAGTGGAGAGTAAGAGGAGAACCAAAGCAAAAAACCCTAGAAAAATTGCAATCAAAGAAAAGATGTTCCATAGTTTCCCTATGGGTCTTGTAGAAAGAACATAGATTATCATTAAGAGATAATCTTCTTAAGAAGAGGTCTTAGTAGAGAGGAAATTATTGAAAATTTTCCAAAGGAAAATGATTATTTTGTAGAGAATTTCGAGTTGCCAAAGATTGGTCCAAGCAATATGGAAGGCTAGCAGTGTGGCGGCCTTTGAACCCAACTAATACTTAAAGGTGTATGCTTTTTTGACAGAAAAAATACTATTATAATCAAATTTTGTAGACAATTTAGTTTTCACTGCCCTAAATGGAGAGAGTTTTACTAAGAAGGTTAGAGGCTCAATTGGGGTCAAGTAAATTTAATGACTTCCTCTAATCTAGTTGTTAATACGAGGGTAAAGACATGATTGGACTTCAATACCAAAATCAGAAGGTTTGAGAGTGTCAAACAGGGGGAAATTTATTTTTTTGTTGATCCATGAATTTCTATCTTCCCAAAGTTGGACATCTTTCCCTTGGATGCAAATATCCCTTCCTTGGAGAATACCTTTTCAAGCTCAGGAATCAGAAGGTTTGGGCTTAATAGATCCAAAAGGGAGATGATTGCAGTATTTTCCTTTTAAGACTCTTGTAAGAAGATAGTTCTAGGTGAACCCTTTTCAAAATGAAACATATCATTTTCAACAATTGCTGTATCTCTTCTAACAATGGTTTTGTTTGTTTCCGGGCACCACAACTTTAAACCTTTCACACTGGAAGAGAATCCTAGAAATATGCACATAATGACCTTTGGTTCGAGTTTTCCCTGACTAACTTTTGCATAAGCAGGACAACCAAAAAATCTAACGTTAGAATAATTGGGAGGATTACTTGACCATATCTCATTTGGAACTTTACCATTCATTGCTCAATGGGGAGATCAGTTTACCAAATGAATTGTCAAGTTTATGACTTCAACCCAGAACTTTTTCCCTAAACCTGCGTTAGAAAACATACATCAGACCTTTTTGAGCAAATTTCTGTTCATCCTTTCAACAACTCCATTATGTTGCGAAGTACCAGAACGGTGCGATGTCTTTTTATTCCTTTCTGTTTGCAGTAATCATTATACTCTAATGAACAGAATTCGAGATCATTGTCTGTTCTCAACTGCTTTATGGACTTTTTGGTTTGTTTTCCTAATAGAGTTTTCCACTGCTTGAAGATTCCAAAGACTTCATTCTTCTGTTTAAAAAATAAACCCAAACCTTTCTAGAGTGGTCATTAATCAAAGTTAAAAAATATTTATTACCTTTTTTTAAGATGTTAAGAGTCGAGAGTCCATTTTATTTTGTGTACTGCTGAATAAAAACTTACTCGTGCTGACTTCCCATAAGTGTTGTGCTCGTAGAAACCTAACTTTCCAACTCTACTGTCTTTAGAAGACATCTTTTACACAATGTTTTCATACCTTTCACGCTCATATAACCAAATTGCATGTGCCAAACTTTGGCTGAATCAGAATCTATGGAGAAAGAATCACATCGTGTCGTCGTGACATCAGGTTGGTTCTCATCGCGATGTGGCAACAATTTTAGCTCTTCTTTGATAATTGTAGTCGCACCAATCACCATCGACCCTTTCAGAATATATAGGCTGCGCTTATTCTATCCTCTCATCACAACGAGAGCTCCATAAGAAACCTTTAAGCATTTGACTCAATAATAATCCTACAGCCATTCAAGTCTAAGATTCCAATAAGATGAGATTTTTCTTTAAATTAGGCACATGCCGATATCTAATAGTGTCCAAGCAATTACATCATGCATCTTGATTTGTACTGTTCCAATCCCAATTATCTTACGTGGAGTGTTATTCCCCATTAGAACAACTCTATCTTCAACTAAACTATACATGGAGAACCAGTCCCTGTTGGGACACATGTGGTAAGAGCAACCTGAATCAAGGATCCATTCGGATGTTGTGACAGCCCAAAATTGACCCTAGTCGGGAAGTGGTTTCGGGACCGCTAAACCGAGTCATAAAAATAATTAGCTGTCATATTTGATGCTTATTATATGTATATATGCATGTGTGAAAATTTCATATTTGAATTTTGTTTAATTGTAGGTGATTTTTAGTAAATAGGACTTATGTGAGAAAATTTTGAAATGTGATAGGTTAATTTATAAGGACCTATTAAAGCATGTAGTGAGAATAATGGCTTTGCATGTCAAATACTCCTTCTTTTATACATAGTGGCCCGCCATGATGGAGCATATATTAGAATATGTGGTAAATTTCCATGAAGTGGTCATTATTTTATGTAAAGGAAAGGAAATAATAAAAGAAATACTAAGGATAATAAAAGAAGTAAAAAAAAAAGGGGGTTATTACCTTGTTCTTCTTAGCCGTACAAGAAGAAGAAAAAGAGGGGGGGCAAAGGCATTCGGCCTTTTGAATGAAGAGGAGGTTAGTAAATTTTGTTAATCTTTCTTTTGAAATCTTAGTTGTTCAGGTTAATCATCACGTTTTTCTTACCTAGCCATACTAAAATTTCGAATTTAGAGTGTTGGATGGAACTTTCGGTTATGGTATGTGTGAGAAGAACTTGATTTTTTTTCTTACCTTTAAGTTTTGATGGATAAAGAAACAAAAGATTGTTGATGAAAGAAATTAATGTGTTAAGAGATTATATGAAACTTATTCATGTTTATATATGTTATATGCTTTGAAAATGGTTGATGATTTTGGATGTGATTAGATTGAATCGGCCATGGTATATCCATAAGTATGATTTATGCTTGTTATGTTACTCATGGTTAAAACGATTCGGCTATGGTTCATGTAAAAATAAAATATACATGTGAATTTAAAAGATGGTATGAACAAATGTGGAGTTTTGCTAGTTTAGGATTATTCGGCCAAGTGTTTATGTGGTGGAAATTAAGTGTTAAATGGAATGAAAATGATATTATATGGGGGTATGTATATTCGGCCATATGAGTAAATATATAGATGATGTTAAATTTGATTATGTATAATGGGCCATATAGAGTACACATGGTGATATTAACTTTAATTCTCTATAATTGATCAAGTGGATGATATTGGTTTATATGGTCGAATTTGAATTATGAATATGTACCTTGAAATAAAATGTTGCCGTATGCTTCTTTTGATATGAAACTATTAATGTTACGGGATATAAATAACTAGCAAGGTAATTAAACTAGTTGATTTATTTATTTAAGCTCAAGAACCTAAAGGAGAGGCGTCCAACAAGGGGAAATCGAAGGTCATCGAGTAGCCGACTCGGAATTATTTTACCCAACATAAAGTAAGTCATTAAGCATATAGTTTGTATTAATTTAAATGGTCATAACGTCTATGTAATGATGCTGAATGGAATGATAAATATATATATACATGTATGTATGTGGTGATGAAAGTGTTGAATGAAAAGAAAAGAGGTGAGATGTATTGAGTTGTTGATCTCGGCACTAAGAGTGCGGGTATAAACATTTATGATCATGAGATTGGCGCTAAGTGTGCGGGTTTAAATTGTACAGCACTAAGTGTGCGAGTTTGATTATGTAGCACTAAGTGTGCGAGTTTGATTATGTAGCACTAAGTGTGCGAGTTTGATTATATAGCACTAAGTGTGCAAGTTGATTATATAGCACTGAGTGTGCGGACTTAATATATACTTTTGAATCACTATGGACACTAAGTGTGCGACATTATTGAGTTGATCACGGACAGCGGATCGGGTAAGTACCTCGAGTTCGTGACTAATAAGCGCTATGTTTATATTTGAAGTTGAGCTTGGTAAGTTTGAACCTATGTGACAATTATAATTGAAGTCACGTACATAAGATTTATCATGGAATAGGTGAAAGGTCGTTTAGTTGTATGATTGTAACGAAAATAAAATGATGTATGAAAATGCCTCAAATATCCTATTGATTAGTATATGGAATGTGAATGCATGACTTGGTATGAGCTTGAACCGATAGGTTTGAGGAACTATGGTATGGTTCGGTATGGATGGAGTAACTAGCCTCGTTCCATTTTGCTTCCTCTTATGATAATGTTATTAATGGATGGTAGTGCATTGCTTATGACTTACTGAGTTATATACTCACTCGGTGTTTCCTTGTCACCTATTTTAGGTTTCTTGGACTCGTCTCTTTTTGCGTGATCGGGCCGTCATCGGAGTCATCACACCGGCTAGCAACTTTTGGTATTTTCTTTTTAGTCGGTCTAGGAGAACATTTCGGCATGTATAGGCTAATATGTTTTGTTGAAATTTGGTATGTAAAATTTTAGCCATGCGAAAATGGCATAAATGTTCGGTTGGATTTGGTTTTATAACGTTAGGTCGTAAGTCTTGGTAATTCGATTTTCTTTTTATGCCATATGTCATGGCTGATTAATTTTGGTGTTAAGATTCATGATATGGCAATAGTGTAGTAGGGAGATGTTTGACAATGATTAGCCTTTGGTATGGCTAGTCATGATTATAATTTTGTGATATGTATGATGAATTACTAGATAGATCAATGAGAAATCACGAAATGGGCATAGTTGCTTCAGTAACAGATGCTGGCAGCAGCAGTGACGTGGGATTGAAAAATCACAAAAATTAGTAGGAATGGAATTAAATAGTGAATAAATTATGTAATCGAAGCTCGATGAGTCTATTTTCATATAGAAGTAACGAAACGATCATATGGACAGTATGTTAAGAGATATTCAGGTTCTCGTGAGACAGGGCCAGAACGGTTTCTGGGTTCCCTGTTCCGACTTTGGAAATTCATTATAAATTAACCAGAGATAATTAGGAGTCATGCAATATATTTATAGATTCCTCTCTGAGTCTAGTTTCTATAGAAACAAACGGCATCAGTATTGAAGCTTTGTGCAGGGAGTTATCCAAATCGTAATGCATGAAGGTCAGTGCAGTCGCACCCTGTAATAGGGGAGAATTTAACTAATAAACTGTACTAATTGGCCCGACCAAAAATTCTACAAAAATTCTACCATATAGGTATATGAGTCTAGTTCCAGGGAAAATTTACGGAACTGGATTTTGAGTTTCAGAACTCAAGATATGATTTTTAAAGCGACTAGTACGCAGATTGGCAGCTTGTCTGGGAAATATCAAATAAGTGGTTTGAAGTCTGTTAACACCTCGTGTTCGACTCCGGCGACGGTCTCGGGTTCGGGGTGTTACAGATGTGAGCTTGGAGCTTTCGCTTATAGACACCAAAAAGAAATCATCACCTCTGTCCTCGGCTACACTAGCATTAGTAACTTCGGCTTTCTTCTTTCCTTTCCTATCATTTTCGACATCTTTTTTTTATTTTGAAGTTTGCAACATTCTGTTTTAATATGGCTCATTTTCATGCAATAGCCACATTTCTTGTCACGGTTCTTGGATTTTGATCTTTCCCTTGACTTGCTTCGATCTGACTTTCTATATTGTCGTTTTCCCTTTGCAACTAGGACCGAGGCTTGCTCATCTAACTTTTTATTTGGGCCTAACTTGTTATTGAGTTTATCCTTACTTAGTATATTTCCCTTCATGTCTTCAAACGCGAGATTATTTCTCCCATAAATCAAGATTTCTCTAAAAGTTTTGCTAGAAGAAGGAAAAAAACATAACTACAACATAGTCTAATCCTCATCGCTGCTATCTACTTCAAGACTATTTAAGTCATTTAGAAGGGTAATGAACTCACTGATATGAGCCCTAATGGACACACATTTGGTGTAGCACCTTATACCCAACCCAATCACCAAAATTGGGTATCGAATGTCATGAATAACCTAATAACCTACCAAAATTTATAGAATAATTTATTCAAGTGTTTTGACCCTGTTATAATAAGAAATATAACTTTTAAAAGTTTATTTCTTTAACAATCTTAGTGGTATTTACAGTTTAAATTAAAATTTTAAAATTGTTACATTCAACCTAATCCCCGAGATGTGGCCTCTAAAGGAGCCCCTCTATACACATGAACAACTTCCATGCTAAACCCTTAAATTTGGTTGTGCCTGGCGTGGTCCCTCCACCTAATTTCCAAATCAAACATTTATCCTACAAACATGCAGTAAGTTCATAAGTTCAAATAAACTTAGTGATATTCTCTGAAACAGTGCAAAAAATATTTCATAATCTTTAAGAAATGAAATATAAATAAGAGATTTCAAACTCCCTATCTATCATTGGCCTTTCCGCAGATTTAGCTGGCATGGTATACGTCATGCCCTTTTCTTTAGCTCACCACTGGTGGACTTATTCTTTATCTTAGACACAAGTGCGTTCTTTACGGTAATAGTTCTTTATGGTCCCTGCCTAATTCCACCTCATCCTAGATTCCTTTTGTATCTTAACAAGCTTAACTCTCACATTTAACCCTACACTTGGATATAAAGTTTGTTGCCTACCACTGACTGTCATCTACTTATATTCTCCTGAAATTCAGATTATTATCTTGATTCGTTCTTCCAATACTAGATTAAACTTAGGATTTGTAACGCCCCAAATCCTGAAAACCCTGTTAGAATTGTTTTGTGTAATTACAACATGAAAGTATGGTTGGCTTAGTGATTTAATGCTCTGGGAGTGTCTGTGGAGCAATAGGTTCAAGTCCTGGCTTGAGCAAAATTTTGGTCTTTATGTGAATAAACCCTTGTTGGTTGCTAGTGGAATTTTAAATTAATGTGTATAGGACATGACAAAGTAAGCATGCTAGCCTAGTGGTAAGTGGCGTGTGGCATGTTCAAGGAGTCTGAGGTTCGAATCTCTGCTCATGCATAAGGGGGATTATCTTTGCTGCTTGCTTGGGGAGGTAGTGGTGGTTGATTGAAACTTTGATAAGGGGAGGGGATTTTGAATCAGTCAAGTGAGGAATTCGTGGAGAGAGTTATGGAGAGATAAGGGGAGTGGATCAAATAGTGTGGGGAAGGTGGTGTTTGGTAGAATGTGTAAAGCTCTGGAAAGCCAATTCGGTCATAGCTTTGTGTGTGTCGAAATTGTGTTGTGTGATAATCTCTTTTTCGTCAGTTCTCTTCTAGTCTTATTTTGCATTTTGAGGTAGTAGCCGAATTGACCTTTTGGGGATATTTCATTTTCCTTTTCCTTTCTACTTCAAACCTTAACCGAATATCCTTCTAACTGTGGTAAACACTCTTCTCTTCTCTTCTTCTTCTTCCCTTTTCTCAACATTTGTTACCTTTTCCTTGTTTGGCCGAATACCCTGAGTGAGGGACACTTCCTTTACTTCTTTCTTTTCTAGCTGATTCTTGCTGAGGTGCTATTGTAACTCTATGGTTTTCTAGGTAAGTGTTTGTGGTTTGCTCCCTTAGCCAAATTCCATTTGATCTTTCCTTAAAGATTCGACTTCTATGCTGCTTAGGCCGAATGGTTATTTTCTCTTCTTCTTACCATGGGGTGGTGCTCATCTAACACTTTGTTGTGTTTCGTGCGTTCGTTGCTAGAGGCTTGATTGCTATAATTAAAGGTATTGGCCCATTACCCTTCTTCTACAAGTGGTACCTTCTCTATTGGTAAGTACCTTAAATCCTAAATACAACTACACGGGACTGTAGAGTTTGATTAATGGGTTAACTGTTTCGTGTGGAGGTTGAAGCTTTGGGAAGAATACATGGACTTTAGGAGAAAAAAGGGTTCTACAATAGTTCGTCGGGTAAGTAGTGTGAATATGGTTAAAGTTTACTGCAAATGCCATAGTCTTTGGATTAACCGTGAATATGAATGATGGTGGGATTGTTGTGGTTGGCCATAGGTGCACTATCTACGAAGGGGTTAAGGCCACCTTGCATTATAGGTGTGTGAACAATATCGATTGATGTGAAACTGCAAAGGATGAAAAGCCAAAAAGTGGGTGGTTGACACCACACGGGTGTGTGGGCGCCCGTGTGACGGGCCGTGTTACAAAACATGGTCGTGGTATCGACAAGATGGCCATAAGCATTCTCATGGACTAGAACGAAACTGTGCCGAACTAGGTCGTGTGGGCCCGATGGGCTTGTGGGCCCACAAGAAAGAATCACACCAAGTTCGGTAAATATCGCGCTACGCTATGTGAACTACATGGCTAAGGCTATTTTTGGGCTTCGTGGGCCAGATGCACATGTCGGCCCACATAGGCCCGCATTAAGGGCTTGTAGGCCCATTATTACCGTTTGACTAATAAGGTTGCACGGGTCGCTTAGACGACCGTAGACAGACTGTTGGGTCAGTAAGTATTGTTATACCCTAATATGATGAAATGACCATTATACCCCTGTACGGTAAATTAACTAAAATACCCCTGTATTATATATGATTAATTCTGAGCATGTTATTTCTGCATACACGTATGTTATTTTGTTGCATTACATGAGATGGGTCATATGATTTTGGAGGAAGTGTACTGAAAGGCTATAAGCCTATTACTAGCAGCTTCGCTGCAAATACTGTTATAGTACCGAAATCGGTATGACTTGGTGTGTAGGGTTGGGTGGGTCGATTTTATCCCCAATGGTGTGCAGGGGTGGTATGGAGTTGGTGTGTAGTGGTTGGATTGGGTAGGACTCTTTGTTGCATACTGTACTGAAATGGGCTAAGGCCCAGACTGCTACTGTTACTGGAAAAAGGGGCTAAGGCCTTAACTGGAATAAAGAAGGCTTAGGCCTAGATTGCGTTTCTCTGATTATCTGCTATTTTGGGATTTCACACACTGAGTTTTCGTAAACTTACCCATCTGTTATATGTGTAGGAAATTTCTAGGCTTAGATGGATCAAGGCGACGAAGGACTCAGAGGTGGCCACTCTATGTAATACTTTACTATTGAATATAACTAAGATTTTATTTTTTGGTTTTTCATTGTAATAAGGCCATTTAAAGTTTATTTTTATTTTGGGGGATTTTATTATTCTATTTTACTTGCTAGTGATAGGGCTCGGGTTTCAAGAAAAAAAGAACAAACAAATGTTTTTCTGAAATCATCATGCTTATGCAATACGTTTTAAAAACTTCAATAACAGGCATGGTTTTAAAGCTCATTAATAAACTGGTATACCTAATGTTTTACTTAAACGACGTGAGTTTTCAAAATAAACTAGGCCTCTCATCCCTTTGTTAAGAACCCAATGATGTTTTATTAAAGAACGAACCTTTCGACAACTCGTGTTTTGAAAAGCAAAGCAATGTGACATCATAGTTTCAACCATAATGTCTAGGTCGAGTTTGGGGTGTTACATTTAGTGGTACCAGAGTCAAGTTACAAAACTCGGCTGTGGATTTGGTTTACCAAAGAAATAAATAAATTTTAATATAATTGTATGCAAACGATTTAAAGTGATTAGTATAATTTGGAAATGTTTTATTGAAGGAGTGGTACACCGAGTCTCTACGCCAATCCTGTAAGTCTTCTGACTGTTTTTACTAAGATAAGAATATAGAAATGCTATTATTGAAACTACTTAGGTAGTACAATGGTACTGAAACTCTTTAGAGTAAACCATGAACCGTAGTGCGACTGCGAGCTGCGAAAACAAACTCTAAATTAAAATTGTTCATAAGATATCTGTAATAAACACTAGAACAGTGAACTGACTAGCATAAAACTTTTAATACAGATAAAAAGCGCGACTATGAGAACTAGGGGTATTCGTGGTAGAGGCCACGACAGAGGCCGTAGAAGTACTCGGGCTGGGTCTTCGTCTTCTGGTTACTAGCTTAATGAGGAAGTTAGAGAGGCACTAGCTTCACCTATAGCTGAGACGGGGTCTTAGAATCGAGTAGCCGAGGACGACGCATGTCCCAAACAATGTTAAGGATTCTGGAAAAGGTTGCTGGCCTGGCACTGGTAATGGTAATGTGGGCCGTGGGTCGGTTACGGAACGACTCAGGTCTAATGGGGCAGAAATGTTCAGGGGTATTGCTGGAGTTGCCCCTAATGTGGCTGAGTATTGGATTGAGGCCATGGAACAGATCATGGATGACCTTGACTGTACTCCTGATCAAAAGCTAAAAGATGCAGTATCACTGTTAAGAGACGAGGCTTACAGTGGTGGCTCACTGTCAAAGAGGGCACTCAAGCCGATCGCTTGACCTGGAAAATTTTCAAGACCGCTTTCCAGGCTAAGTACGTGGGTGCCAGCTATGTAGATGCCCGCAGGAGGGAATTTCTGAATTTAACTCAAGCAGATAGGATAGTGGCTAAGTGTGAGGCTGAATTTTTACGGCTGAGTTGCTATGCATGGGGGATGGTGGCAACAGAATATGAGCGATGTGTCTAATTTGAGGATGGCCTTAGAGAAGGTCTAAGGGTTTTGATAGCTTCTCAGTGGGAGCGAGATTTCGCAGCACTAGTTGACAAGGCTAAAATTGCTGAGGATGTGACGCATGCTGAATGTTAGGGCAGAGATAGAGGTAGAGATAAAAGGTATGCTGAGCCCTCGAATTCCTTTCAGAGGTTGAAGAAAAAGCCCAGAGCTGATGGGCCACTCAGTGTTAGAGCCCCTGCTGTTGCTGCTACTGGATCACAGTTTTGTGCCGATTATGGAAAACGCCATTAGGGCGAATGTTGGAGGAAATTGGGTGCATGTCTGAGATGTGGATCATTGGAGTACCGTGTTAAGGATTGTCTACAGAGGCCTGAGCAGATGCAAGCTATTGGTTTGGGTAGTGTTGAGCGAGGTGGTCAGTATCCACCGAGAAGCCGTCGTTAGGCCAGGGGTGGAAATGGTATTGGCCGTTGTCGTGGAGCACTGGGCAGAGGTACTGGTCATACTGAGGTGAGGTACCCAGATTCAAGAGTTATTGGACCGTGGGTTTATCCAACCAAGTGTGTCTCTGTGGGGAGCTCCAATCTTATTTGTGAAAAAGAAAGACGGATCCATGCGTATGTACATCGACTATAGACAGCTAAATAAGCTGACCATTAATAATAAATATCCTCTACCGAGGATTGATGATTTGTTCGATCAATTGCAAGGAGCATCGATTTTCTCAAAGATAGATATGCGGTCGGGGTATCATCAATTACGATTTAAGGAGGCAGATGTGTACAAGACGGCATTTAGGACTCGTTATAGTCATTACGAGTTCCTAGTAATGCCTTTTGTACTGACCAATGCACCGATAGCTTTTATGGATCTGATGAACAGGGTGTTTCAACTCTATCTGGATCGGCTTGTTGTGGTATTTATTGACGACATACTGGTGTACTCAAGGAATGATGATGAACATAATGAACATCTTCGGGTTGTTCTGCAAACCTTGAGAGAGAAGCAATTGTACGCCAAGTTTAGCAAGTCAGAATTTTGGCTATATGAGGTAATGTTTCTTGGTCATGTGGTGTCTGCTAAGGGGATTAGGGTTGATCCTCGAAAAATTGAAGCTGTGGTGGAATGGAAGCAGCCTAGGGCTGTGTTAAAAATTCGCAGTTTTCTAGGACTGGCTGGGTACTATCGAAGGTTTGTAGAGGGGTTTTCATTGATTGCAGCGCCCTTAACTAAGTTGCTACGTAAGGATGTGCCATTTGTCTAGACGGATGTGCAACAAGAGAGCTTTGAGAAGCTCAAGAAGGTTTTGACTGAAGCTCCTATTTTGATTCAGCCGGAGTCTGGGAAGGAATTTATAGTTTACAACGATGCATCACACGTCGGTTTGGGTTGTGTGTTGATGCAAGGGGGTAAAGTGGTAGCTTATGCATCTCGCTAGCTTAAGACTCATGAGAGGAATTACTCAACACATGATTTGGAGTTGGCCGCTATGGTGTTCGCATTAAAAGTTTAGAGGCATTACTTGTACGGTGAGAAGTGTATCATTTACACGGATCACAAGAGCCTCAAGTATCTCCTCACGCAGAAAGAGTTAAACCTTAGACAACGTAGATGGATTGAGCTGCTTAAGGATTATGATTATTTGATTGAGTACCACCCTGGTAAGGCTAACGTGGTGGCTGATGCACTAAGCCGTAGGGCTAAGGTTGATCTAAGGGCAATGTTTGCTCGTCTTAGCTTATTTGATAATGGTGGCTTATTGGCTGAGCTCCAAGTTAAACTAGTGTGGGTTGAGCAGATTAAGAGAAAATAGTTGGAAGATGAATCGTTAAGTCTTCGGTTTCATCAGATCGAAAATGGTGATACTTTGGATTTTGGGCTGAATAGTGAAGGGGTATTTTGTTTTCGAGGCAGAATTTGTGTACCTAAGGATACTGGGTTGAGGCAGTCTATACTGCGAGAGGCGCATAGTAGCCGCTATGCTATGCACCCAGGTGGGAATAAGATGTACAGAGTTCTCCGTGAGAGATATTGGTGGCCAGGTCTTAAGCGTGAGATTACCGACTTTGTGGGGAAGTGTCTAACATGCCAACAGGTTAAAGAAGAAAACCAGTTGCCTTCTGGGTTGCTTTAGCCGATTAAAATTCTGATGTGGAAGTGGGAAAGAGTAACTATGGATTTTGTGAGTGGGCTACCCCTAATACCTTCTAAGAGAGATTCGATATGGGTTATAGTGGATCGGTTGACTAAAACTGCCCATTTTATACCGATACACTCAGATTATTCATTGCAGAAACTAGCTAAGCTGTATGTATCCGAGATAGTGAGACTGCATGGGGTACCAATTTCTATAATATCTGACAGGGATCCTCGCTTTACGTCTCGATTCTGGAAGAAATTACATGAAGCTTTGGGTACTCGGTTAGACTTCAGTACTATATTCCATCCTTAGAGAGATGGGCAATCAGAGAGGGTGATTCAGATACTGGAGGACATGTTGAGGAGTTGTGTGATTGACTTCTAGGGCAGTTGGGAGGATTATTTACCGTTGGCTGAATTTGCTTATAATAATAGCTACCAGTCTAGCATACAGATGGCACCCTACTCGTGCACCTTTGTGTTGGACTGAATTGGGTGAGCGGCGAGTTCTAGGTCCTGAATTGGTTTCTGATACCAAGGATAAAGTTCACTTGATTTGAGATCGACTTAAGGAAGCATCTGACAGACAGAAATCTTATGCGGATCTAAAGCGTAAGGAGATTGAGTATTCTATGGGGGATTTTGTCTTTCTGAAGGTCTCGCCATGGAAGAAAGTACTAAGATTTGGGTGTAAAGGTAAGTTAAGCCTTAGGTTTATTGGGCCTTACCGCATTTTGAAACTAGTAGGACAAGTTGCCTACTAGTTAGAGTTATCTCCAGAATTAGAGCGGATTCACGATGTGTTTCACGTTTCAATGTTGAGACACTACTGCTCCGATCCAACGCATGTGGTGCCAATTGCAGAAATTGAAGTTAGTCCAGATCTGAATTTTGAGGAGGAAGAGTCCAAATCTTGGATCGAGAGTTGAAAGTCCTAAGAACTTTAGTGAAAGTTCTTTGGCGGAATCATAGTTCTGAGGAGGCTACGTATGAACCCGAGGAGGCGATGCGATGACAACACCCTCACCTATTCTGATCAGGTAATTTTCGGGGCCAAAATTTCTTTAAGGAGGGTAGAATTGTAACGCCCCAAATCTCAAAAACCCTGTTAGAATTGCTCTGTGTAATTGCGACATGAAAGTATGGTTGGCTTAGTGATTTAATGCTCTGGGAGTGTCTGTGGAGCTATGGGTTCAAGTCCTGGCTTGAGAAAAATTTTGGTCTTTATGTGAATAAACCCTTGTTGGTTGTTAGTGGACTTTTAAATTAATATGTGTAGGACATGACAAAATGAGCATGCTAGCCTAGTGGTAGGTGGCGTGTGGTATGTGCAAGGAGTCTAAGGATCGAATCTCTGCTCATGCATAAGGGGGATTATTTTTACTGCTTGCTTGGGGAGGTAGTAGTGGTTGACTGAAACTTTGATAATGGGAGGGGATTTTGAATCAGTCAAGTGAGGAATTCATGGAAAGATTTGTGAAGAGATAAGGGGAGTGGATCAAGGAGTAGGGGGAAGGTGGTGTTTGGCAGAATGTGGGAAGCTCTGGAAAGCCAATTCGGTCATAGCTTTGTGTGTACCGAAATTATGTTGTATGATACTCTCTTTTTGGTTAGTTCTCTTCTAGTCTTGTTTTGCATTTTGACGTAGTAGTCGAATTGACCTTTTAGGGATATTTCATTTTCCTTTTCCTTTCTACTTCAAACCCTAACCGAATATCCTTTTGGCCGTGGCAAACACTCTTCTATTCTCTTTCTCTTTTTCCCTTTTCTCAACATTTGTTGCCTTTTCCTTGTTTGGCTGAATACCCTGAGTGAAGCACTCTTCCTTTACTTCTTTCTTTTCTGGCCGATTCTTGCTGAGGTGCTATCGTAACTCTATGGTTTTCTGGGTAAGTGTTTGTGGTTTGCTTCCTTAGCTGAATTCCATCTAATCTTTCCTTAAAGATTTGGCTTCTATCCTGCTTACGCTGAATGGTTATTTTCTCTTCTTCTTACCATGGGGTGGTGCTCATCTAACACTTGCTGTGTTTCGTGCGTTCGTTGCTAGGGGCTTGATTATTGTAATTAAAGGTGTTAGGCCGATTACCCTTCTTCTACAAGTGGTACCTTCTCTATTGGTAAGTACCTTAAATCCTAAATACAACTATACAGGACTATAGAGTTTGATTAATGGTTAACTATTTTGTGTGAAGATTGAAGCTTTGTGAAGAATACGTGGAATTTAGGAGCAAGAAGGGTTCTACAATAGTTCGTCTGGTAAGTAGTGTGAATACGGTTAAAGTTTACTACAAGTGCTATAGTCTTTGGATTAACCATGAATATGACTAATGGTGGCATTGTTGTGGTTGGTCATAGGTGCGCTATCTACGGAGGGGTTAAGGCTACCGTTACATTACAGGTGTGTGAACACTATCGATTGATGTGAAACGACAAAGGCTGAAAAGCCGAAAAGTCGAAAGGCTGAAAAGTCAAAAAGTGGGTGGTCGACACCACATGAGCGTGTGGGTGCCCGTGTGATGGACCGTGTTACAAAACATGGCCATGTGGTCGACGAGATGGCAATGAGCGTTCTCATGGACCAGCATGAAACTGGGTCGAACTGGGCTCGATGGGCTTATGGGCCCCACACAGAGGAATCGCACCAAGCGCGGTAAATATCAAGCTAGGCTGTGTGAACTACATGGCAAAGGCTATTTTTTGGCTTGGAGGGCCAGATACGCATGTGGGCCCACATAGGCTCGCATTAGGGGCTTGGAGGCCTATTATTACCATTTGACTAATAAGGTTGCATAGGTCGCTTAGACGATTGTGGACATACTATCGAGTCGGTAAGTATCGTTAGACCCTAATATGATGAAATGACCATTATACCCCTGTGCGGTAAATTGACTGAAATACCCCTGTATTATATATGATTGATTCTGAGCATGTTATTTCTGCATACACGTATGTTATTTTGTTGCATTACATGGGATGGGTCATATGATTTTGGAGGAAGTGTACTGAAAGGCTATAAGCCTATTACTGGCAGCTCCGCTGCAAATACTGTTATAGTACCAAAATCGGTTTGACTTGGTGTGTAGGGTTGGGTGGGTCGATTTTATCCCCACATGGTGTGTAGGGCTAGTACGGAGTTGGTGTGTAGTGGTTGAATTGGGTACGACTCTTTGTTGCATACTGTACTGGAATGGGATAAGGCCCATACTACTACTGTTACTGGAAAAGGGCTAAGGCCCTAACTGGAATTAAGAAGGCTTAGGCCCAGATTGCGTTTCTCTAATTATCTGCTATTTTGGGATTTCACACATTGAGTTTTTGTAAACTCACCCATCTGTTATCTGTGCAGGAAATCACCATGCTTAGATGGATCGAGGCGACGGAGGACTCAGAGATGGCCACTCGATGTAGTACTTTACTATTGAATATAACTAAGATTTTATTTTTGGTTTTTTCATTGTAATAAGGCCTTTTAATGTTTATTTTTATTTTAGGGGATTTCATTTATCTATTTTACCTGCTAGTGATAGGGCTCGGGTTTCAAAAAAAAAAAGAACAAACAAATGTTTTTCTGAAATCATCACGCTTATGCAATACATTTTAAAAATTTCCATAAAAAGCATGGTTTTAAAGCTCATTAATAAACTGGTATACCTAATGTTTTACTTAAACGACGTGAGTTTTCAAAATAAACTAGGCCTCTCATCCCTTTGTTAAGAACCCAATGATGTTTTATTAAAGAACGAACCTTTCGACAACTCGTGTTTTGAAAAGCATACCAATGTGACATCATAGATTCAACCATAACGTTTAGGCCGGGTTTGGGGTGGTACAGGATTTCCCACCTTAATGCTACCTTTAGCATTGTAGGATGATAAGCTAATTGACTAGACACCTCATCATCTTGGCAGATTTGTACTTTACAACCTAGCTCTAAGTTATTAGTTCACATTGTTCCAATCTTTTGAAAAATTGAAATTTAGACCTTTTGTTACTTTTTAGCAGACTGTCCACCCAAGGTAGCCCTTGGTGGACTTCTTCTTCTGTTAGCCCCTGTAGTTTATCCTACATTACATAGTCCTAGTCAAACATCCTTCCCCTCTGTAGATTTCTGGTAGATTATACTAGTGACAATTACTTCCAAGTGAATGTTGCTAGACTTACCAGTCTTTGGCTACCTTTTACCCGTAGACCTTTAGGCTTAGGTTCTGCTTGATCATCTTATTGTCACCCCAAATTCTAATTTACTAGCCAAAAACCAGCGAACTCATACCCATAGATACTTCATAACTCAACATAGTTATCCTTTATATTTCTTCTTTATTGTTAAGAGTTGCATATTCTAGTTTCTTTATCATAACAATTTGGCGGAATCCCTCATCAATAGGCTTACCTGCATTTTCAGACATTTTTAACTGCCTTTCTTGTTTTCGTAATTTGACGTACCCTTGGACTATCTCATTTGCCCGTATTCTCAGTCACGCAAATTTTGTCCAATCATGCTACTCTCCGTTTGACTCATATAATGATATCCCTTTTCTTGCCTTATCAGCTTTCTATTTCAACATTTTGGTAGACTTTATCTGACCCCATAACCTAACTATGGTCTTACACAATATGAATCCATGTTTAATGTCCTAGCGGATTCCCTTTGATACTATAGCCTAGCTATGATCTTACACATTGTGAATCCCATGTTTAATGTCTTAGTGGACTCCAGGTTTCAAGGAATCATCAAACCTCTTTTGAGGTGTAGCCCCAAAAGACCTAATAATCATTTCCATAGTGTTGCCTCGAAGGATCTGTCTAATACTATTATTGTGATGTCACTCTATAGATTCGACAAATAAACTTGCAACAATATACATATACAATTTACTTATTCTCCATACTCATACACAACTATGGTTTTAGAACCAACTCAGAGCAAACATGGATGTGGTTCAAGCAAGCAACACAATATCAATGATCACCCAAAAGTTGAGTACAGAGACTCATCTTACTTTCTTTATCCATGAAAACTTAACTTTTCTAAATGCTAGAGCTCCCTTCGTCCTAGAAACTAAGCATAATAACCATTTACTAGTCAATTCAAAGGTATTTCAAACTTGGAAACCTATAATCCTTAATTTTATAGAAACTTTTCGAGAGTTTTCACTTCTCTTTCTTCTAATCCATGAGTACAGAGAGGCTTAGGACGTACCAACTTATCCAATTCTCTTAGTCTTGGACTCGAATATCATGTTTACTTCCTCATGCAAAAAGATTTCTTGAATTTCTTTTTCTTCCTATTCGAAGTAATCGAGGAAGGAGTTGTAGATGAGAGGGAGATTACTTGTTAATTTAAGAGAATTCTTTCCTTTCATCACACACATATATATACCCAAAGTTTGCACGGTCTCCTTAGTCCATTTTACCCATTCACTACTAGTTATTTTGTCTCCCATTAAGGAGATAGTCGGTCCTAAACTAACTAAACCAGAATTGAGATCCAACTAATCACAATTCAACCACTAAAATTTCTAAATTTCCTAGTGTAGCCCGACAATTCGCCAATCCATTCTATTTAATCCTAGCTTTTATTAATTTTTGGAGCATGAAAGATAATCGAGTGTGAAATTTGACTATCCTGAATGTGTATAAATGTTGTTTTAGAACTAACTTGTTGGCCAGAGTTTTTGTCATATATAAGGCTTCCAGTTTCCTCCATAAGACGAACATTATTTTGTCCATCAGAATGTCCTATAATATATTATTCACGAGGCATAGTTGAATTGCATATAGAGCTTTTTCATCAGGTTATTTCCATTTTGAAAAATCCATGTTTGTGGGCTTTTTCACTGTAATGACCTTTTTCAAATAGTTTTGAACCAGTATTGTTTTCATCCAACCTTGTCACAAACTAAAATTTGCAATTCTGTCAAACTTATTAATATCAAATCTTGTCATTTCCATCTTGGAACAGGTTGAATGCAAAAATCGAACCGAGCTCTAAAATCAGTTATTATGGATCGACCCGTATAAGCAACAAACAAGTAAAATAGAGAAGATCAAACACACAAATATTTATGTGGAAAGCTCTTCTGGAGAGGATAAAAAAACACGAGCAAATGAGGCTAACTTTTTAGTAAATGAGTAAACAAACAAGAGTACAATATGGATAAAATAAACCTAAAAGTATTAAACGTTGATTAACGTCAAGTGTAGTAGTAATTTTAGTATATTTACACACTTAAAGAGCATGTTTCTAACACTTTAATATTAATTATTACATTTTTAGTAGTTAGTAGGCTAGTAGTAAAAGTTAATAAAACAAGCGTTTTTATGCATTTTTTATGTGTCAATTACCTGGTACACCGATTTAGGCCTCAGAAAGTTCTAATAGTTTAATTAAGTGTACATGAAGTCATTTTGGGTCTAAGACTATAAGGAATGAAGGTGGTGGCACATCACAAGCATCCTGTGGTGTGATACAATAGCTGTGAAGCATCCCAGGTCTAAATTACGCGTGACATCCAACGAGAATGGCTTCCATGTCTTGACAAGGCGACATCCTGACGAGGTAATCCTTGGCATCCCAATGTGACGACAACAGCTTATGCGTGGGATGACGTCAACAACCTTATTTTGCAAGTAGTAGAAGATATCATCTGATATTAAGCATTTATTAGTATCGAGGGGCATACCAAGCATAAAGTTTACATATTTTAGCCTATAAATAAAAGGCTTCTATAAAAAACTTAGGGGATCCATCCATTCATCAAACACAGGGATTCTAAAGACAACATTCTTTCTTCAGTTCTTTAGTTTTAGTTTTCTTTTATTCTTCTGTAGTTGGAAGATCCTATTCCGATGTGAAGACATTTGTGAGCGGAGATTGTTCAGAACCCTCGGTTCAATATAGTTATTCATGAGCACTCTCTTATCTCTTCTCTTATTTTATTTATCTTTCGTTAATCTGACCAATTAATGTTTGTATGAGTATTAGAATAGATTATTGTGCTTTACTTATATCTTGCATGATTCGATTATTAAACTGATTATTTATCTGAAATTGGTTGTTTATTCAAAAGTACTTAGTATATTAGGGAGTGACGCCCCTCATAGAATATCTAGACAAGTGATATCGAAACGGTACCCTAATATAACTTGTGCCAAATGGTGAGACCGGGAGGATATCCGTATGCCTAGAAAGAGACCGGAAGGGTGACTTAGGTGGTAATCATTAGGGAAAAAGAGATCGAAAGAGCACTCTTAGCTAAGGGTGATAAATAACTAAATCGAGGACAATTGATTATTTAATTAGATAATTAAAGATTTAATCGATCATAGGTTAGAGGCTTGTATTGTTGACACTAGGAATAAAAAATTTCATTAGGTTAGTTAGGTTAATTAATTTAATTAGTTTAATTAATATTTTAATTTGGATTAACACTACTAATTCGTAACTCAATTAGATTATTAATTATTTTCTGTAATTAATTTAATAATAATTTCTCCAATCTGCAATCCCTTAGGTACCATCGTCGAAATACTTACTGGTGTTCTGGTGTAACACTTTTATAGTACAATTTGAACTATACGCTTGCAGATACTACACTTAAATATTTATTTCTATTTGCACTATTTTTACTCTAAACGTTCACATGCTTGGAGGCGGCCAAACGTACAATCCCAAACCTGAAAAATAAATTCATAATACGAGAACATAATTCTCTCCCTAGTTACAATGAAACTCTCACAAAAATTTATATGCGACTACATCTTGCTGTCCTCAAGAAAAGCCTTTGTTGATTAATGTAACAAAATAGGGATATAATGTCCGCTTTAAATAGGCTTAGATTAGATTTCTAATCATATTAAATGATCCCTAGAATAATCAGAGTCCAACTGGGAGAAACAGTCATGCTTGAAGTAAAAAACGCGACTGTATAACTTGGAGAAATCATCATGATGTTCCATGCATGCTCGTCATGATGTAGCCACCACGTTCATTTGGGGTTTCACGCATCGTCACGAATCACCTCTATTGTACCTCTTTTTTGGTAAGTCATTGAACGTCTTCCTAAGTGCTTGCAAAACGTATGATAAATGCGAGGCACACCTCATATGTACAACGCAACAAACATTATTTGAGGATATTGTTATATTTTTTATATTTTTATATAAAATTTCAAAAAATACATACATATAATGGGATTTGAATATGAAATACAATAAGATTCACTCATTTAATTATATCGTTTTAACTAAAACTATATTTGATTTTTATGTCAATATTTTATAAATTTATTATACAATTGCTTTTACTCACATTGTTATAAATTTGTAGTGGTAGTAGTAGTAGTAGTTATTGTTGTTGTTGGTGGTGGAGGTAGTTGTAATGCCCCAAAATTTGACTTTAGTTCATTAAATTATGTCTTAATTAAATATCTACTTCAATGGTTAAGTGTCCTATTTATGTGAATGAAGTTTAGGTTTCAAGTCCCACTTTTGGAAATTATGCTGCTTGTTTTGAATCAGCCCTTACTCTTGAACTGTCGACTTAAGATTAATTCTACTTAAACTTATGCCAACAATGAGCTTAGAGGTTTAGTGGATAAGCGCCTATATACCGTTTGGTCTTGTGTTCAATTCTCTACGAAAGTTATGAGAAAATATTTTATGTTATTTTATAAATATTAGTCTATCTTAAGGTAATTAAATTTCCTTTATTTCTGTTTAAATTCCTTTCACTTTTGTTTTCAATTCCATTGTTTCTTTTTTTTTTCATTTATGATATTTTACCTTTCTTCCTCTGTTGATCTTGTTGTTGATTTGGTAAGAAAATTATGTTGTTTTTGTGCAATTGAAGGGTTAAAAGCATAAGTTCTGTTGTGAATTTCTGATAATGTTCATTTTTGCTCGTTATTTGTCAAAATTGGGTTTTTCTATTGTTTCATTCAATTTCTTCATTTAGGTGTTCAATTGGTTCTCTCTCTTAGGTGAAGGGGTTGTGAATCAAGATCCTCTAGTGTTCTAACTCTCGTGTTGCTATTTTTGTGTGAGGGTAAGCATTAGTTTTTGTTTCGAGTCTTTGAGTCAAAGTGTTTCGACGTAGTTTCAATTTCGATTGTTAGTGTAGCAAATAGGTTTGATTAATTTTTCTAATTGGTCAGTGTAATGACATTTTTAGGTTTCAGGATCATCTCTGTTGCTTCTATGTCATACCCGTAATAAGTGTGTAACGAAAACCCAACAATTTTGGGAATAGCGAAAGTCAGAACCCATGGCTGTCGACACCACACGGTCGTGTGCCAGGCGGTGTGGTAGGCTATGTGATAGGCCATATAAGACACTAACTTGGGTCACACGAGCATGTGACACGACCGTGTGTATAGATCGTGTTAGAGACTATTTTGATTTTGAGTCACATGGGTGAATGACATGGGCATGTGTCTAGACCATGTAACCATCTGACTTGAGTCATAGGGATGTTTGTCAGGCAGTGTAACTCTATGACTTGGGTCACATGGCCGTGCTCTAGGTCATGTGGGCCACATAGGCCAGTTATATAAGCCGTATGAATCCACATAGGGGTGTGGGCCAAGATTCTAAAATTTCCCTAGGGTTGTAAACTTTGTTCGGGTCTAACGTAGGCCTTCTATAGGGTTCACATGATCTAAAATAAGGTATAAAACTTGATATCTAATGATCTGATATTGTATAATTTGTTATCTGTAAGTATATTTGATATGATATCTATTAAGTAGATATGATTTGAATTTGTATCACTGTATATATGACTCTGATATTTTTTAGCTCTGTATTTGCATTGGGATGGGTTGTGTTAAAGGAGGAAGTGTGGGAAGTTTAATTATTTGTCAATTCTGGTAGCTAAGCCATATATATATATATATATCTGATTCTGGCAGTTATCGCATTCTAATCTGGCGGCTAGTCTACAATTATTCTAAAATGTGAATATGGTCACCATGTAGTGTGTAGGGATGGAAAGGTACTTGATATCCTATATGGTGTGTAGTGGATAGGGGTTAGGACTCTATATCTGAATCTAATATGCTTTGCATCCATACCTGTTATACTTTATTTTGTTTCTGATTATAATTCTGAGAATTGACCGAAAGTATGTATGATATTATTCCTTTTAATTATTTATGTATGTTACACATTAAGTTGTAAACTCACTTGATCTATATGTTTGGATGTCAGGCAACCCTCAGAGTTAGGTTGGTTGACGTAGTTGGAGCTCAGTTAATTTTCACGTGGATATTTTATTAGTTTATCTAGACTTATATTGTTACAAATTCTTCAAATTGTTGTTCTAGAGATCAGATTTACATGATTTACTTATGTCTGTTCAAATGAATTTGAATTGTTTGGTCTCTAAGTAACTCTAAAACAACATTTTCAAAAATGGTTATTGTAACTCTTCAGATTTGGCCATAATGTCTAGGTTGGGTATGGGGCATTATATTTAGTGGTATCAAAGTCAGGTTGCAAAACTGAGGTTGTGATTTTTGGGTTTTCGTTTTCATGAAAAGTGTTTTTGAATAAAATATTTTTCAGATTAACTCTGAAATTGATTTTGTGAAAGATTGATTCTCTAATGCTTAACCTATAAGTACTTCTGCTTAGTTATTCTGTTTAGCTAGAAAACATCGTAGTGACTAAACTTACTTGCTTTAGTTAAAGACTGTAACAACATTGGAAGGTATTCTGATATGAATTGTTATAAGACATCTAATAAGAACTTCGAATTGATTTGTAAACTTCTAACATTTGTAGATAAATTGATACTATGAGTTCGCGCGGCAATCATGGACATGGTACTCAGGTGCACTATGGACCAACGAAATTATTGGTACTCATACTATTGGACGGGGTCTTAAAAATTGGCGGTTGGGGATGATGCATTGTCTTAAGCCATGCTACGTATCTTAGAGGGGTCGTTAATACCCATTCTAGATTTGGGGGTTTAGGGTTGATAACTGAATGAATCTGGTCGAATGGTATTGATTGCACTCCGAGGGCTGAGATTCGCCCCGACAGTGGTCGAGTACTAGTTAGAGGCATGAATGATATTGACTGCACTCCTGCATAGAATTTGAGGAGTGCAATGTCTCTTTTATGAGATGAGGCTTATCAATGGTGGTTAACTGTTGTGGAGGGCACTCAGCCCGGGTGGATTACATGGGAGTATTTTAGGAATGCCTTCCAAAATAAATATGTGGGGGCGAGTTATGTTGTAGCAACCCATTTTTAAGTGGTGTCAGAAACAGTGGTTTTGGGGCCACAAATCCGATGAGTAAGTTCATAAATATTATTATGTAATATTTATGAGTCAAACATTGTAATAGCCCGATTTAGACCCTAATTGGAATGTGGTTTCGGAACAACGAATCTGAGTCAGAAAATATTTTAAAATTATTTTCTGTGTTTATTTTGTGTGAATTTATATTTGTGAAATTTTTGTGATTTAATTTTGTCGTTTAGGTATCCGATTAAATAAAAGGACTTAAACACGTAAAAGGAAAATTTGGTGGTTATTTCTAAAAGGGGGCCAAATTGCATTTGGCTT
Source organism: Gossypium hirsutum (assembly GCF_007990345.1). Classification (NCBI taxonomy): domain Eukaryota; kingdom Viridiplantae; phylum Streptophyta; class Magnoliopsida; order Malvales; family Malvaceae; genus Gossypium; species Gossypium hirsutum. The sequence goes on along the minus strand of NC_053428.1, from coordinate 54,261,291 downwards.
TTAAAATGGAAGCCCTTATGTTGCAATTAGCCAATTGTTAGCTAAAGTGGACGGTAATGGCCATAGTTATAATGGTTTTATAATTTAATAAATAAGGTTAAAATTGTAAATGAATTAAAATGTTATAATATATCATATTATAACATAATTAAGAAAGCCATGTTCATCTTTTTTATTTTCTAATTGCTGAAACAAAAGGAAAGAACAACAAGTTAGGGTTCGGCCATCTATTTTGCTCAATTAAGGTTCATTTTTGATAAATTCTATGTTTTTGAGATCATTGCTTTGAGTACTACAAAACCCATGCTTGAATTTTTTATTTTGATAAATATTTTGAGTTGTACCATTGTTGAGAACTTGTTATTTTTGTTGTTTGATGATGAAATATGAAATATAAGTTTTAGATTAACATGTTTTATATTGGAGTTTTTGATGATTTTGAGTAATTAGGACTAAATTGCAAAAATAATAATTTGAGGGACTAAAAGTGAAATAAATGAATTATATGGGTTTGTATGGTTATGGGTAATATTCGGCGTAGCTTGGGTATGGAGAAATTTTGTGTATTTTGTGTTTTGTTCAATAGGGACTAAATTGTAAATGTTAGGGGTAAAACGATAATTTTCCCATTTATGTGTTTTGGACTGAATTGAATGAAAATATGTTTGAATGAGCTTAATTTGAATATGTTTAGATTGAGAACCAAAGAAATCAGATTTGGATCGAGGGAAAGCGAAAAATGTCGACTAGTTGTCCTATTCCGTTTTGTATCATCCGAGGTAAGTTTATAAGCAAATAGACATGCCTAATTGTAGTTAAATGCTAAATATATATGCTAGTTGAAATGTATGAATTTATACATTCTATTACCGAATGTGTATAAGCTTGGTAACCATGTTCAACATTTGTTTCGACTGAGTTACGACATTCGAAAGCCCCATATGAACCTTAGGAATAGTTAGGATACATATGTCATGACATAGGATTCTGATATATGTGTGCGAGTAAGACCATGACATCTATATATGATTCTGACATATGTGTGCAAGTAAGACCCTGTCTAGGATAGTGGCATCGATATGTGATTACATGTAAGACCACGTCTGGGACGTTGGCATTATACGATGTGTGTGATTATCCGAGTATCCTATCCAATTCCGAATGGTTCATCAGGCATCGATAAGTGGTGAACAAATATGTAAAATTAGCTAAGTGATCAGGTATGTATTAGCTTGGTACTTATTTGAAATAAGGTAAGTGAATATTATGATATTAGTTACAAGCATGTGTAACATAAATGAAAAGTATATGTGAATATGACATGTGTATTCGGCCTTGTGAACAAGAAGTATGATTCTTGCTAAAATGATTTTTATTATACATATATATGATCTGGCATAATCGGCCATTTAGTTAATGTATGTATATAAAAATTTTATCTTGATTTAGAGCTTACGTATACAAATGCATGTGCATTAGGTTTTATAATGACAATTTGGCTTTTCAAAAATTGAACAATGATTTGATGACTTAACCTTGTGAATATTCGGCCAAGGTAATGGTTATGTGTATAGGTATATTATTTATGAAATTTGTAAGTTGAAAATAAGCTTGATATTGTTAATATAATTTGGTTAGTTTAAAATGAATTGTTTATATATTTGAGTTGTTTAATTGCTTATAACTTACTAAGCTATAAAAGCTTACCCTGTGAATATGTGTGTTTCTGTTTTATAGATTTTGGATCAAGTTTCGGGCTGGGGGATCGTCAACGAAGTCTATCACACTATCCACTATTTTTGGTACTTTTAAAAGTTTGAACTTGAGCTTATGGCATGTATAGGTTAGCTTAGGTTTTGGTTAATTTTGAAGTTGTAATTAATAAGCCATAAGAAAATGGCTAAATATGTTACTTAAGTATAGGTAATTTTGGTTATGGTTTATAAGTGTGGTATGTTTTGATAATGGTTGTGTGGATTTGGTTGTGATCTAAGCATGTTTCGAAAGTTATGTGCATTTTATTTGTATATGATATAATTGGGTTATGCTTGATGTTGTGATCTTGAGTTGTGGGCTGAATAGTTAAGTAAGATGTTAGATGTATTATAAGTGAATTAATGGTTGGATTTGGTTTATATGATGTAAGTATAAGTGATGGTTTTGATTTATATGCTTCAGCAATGTGAAGTTCTAGGAACGATATTATAATATGTGAAATAGATATGACTTGATTTAGAATTGTATTTTTGCAATAAGATGAATTGGCTTGATTTCATGATTATATTCTAAGCATGTTGTATTGGTTATGAATGGCTAATAAGTAAATTAAAATGTATGCTTATATTCGTAAGTAATGTTTATATTCGTAAATATTAAGTACGTTTCATAAATGTATGCCTTTGATCAATATTTGTTATGATTAGGAAATGACATATTTTAGTTTATGATTAATTAGCATAACCTGTACTATCTATGTAGTTAACTTTATTAGTCGAATAGGCAAGAAATAAATTTGCTAAGTTTGTATAAATTTTGGATGTAGTGTTTAGTCTATAGTGTTGATATAATTATTTCGGCATAGGTGTTTATTATAGCTATGGTTTTTGATGATGACATACACATATTTTAATAAAGCTAAATATACAATAGAATTATGTTATAATGTTAGTCAAGGTTTTTATAAGTTAACGAATTTTATAATCGTGTGATACAGATTGGTGTATTTATTTATGTGCTTAGTATATAAAATGAAACATATATAGCTTTTATTTAAGTGTCCGAATATCATGAATTTAATGGCCATATTGTTTTGAAGTATATTTGCTTGATTTAATGTTTGGTTTAGTAATTGAATTAAATTGGTAAATGTTTTAAGTAGATAATAATTGTGATTCATGATTGGTATTGAATTATTGTTTTAATGATTTTTTTATAATCGAATTTCGTAATGCTATAATTATATATTATAACTTAGTGTATATATTAATGTATGCACATGAAATTAGTAATGCACTAAGCTATGTTATAATTTGATTATTCGAATGAAATAAATGAGATGTACATATGATTTGTATAATTGAGTTTATATTATCTTACATATGAATAGTAATGAATGACTGTCCTGAGTTGTGATTTGTTCGGTAATACCTCATAACTCTAATTTGGCAACAGATATGGGTTAGGGGTGTTACAGTTTTAAAAGGTTTTCGATATACTGATTTTTATTTTATAAGCGATGTATTAAGTTCAAGTGGTAAGACCCTAAGGTCAAGTAGTTTTAGAAAATGAGGTATCGGGATCTTGTTTCTATAAACCGAGTCGTACATATTTTTATAAATATTTACGAAGTGTCATTAAGGTGATATTAAAGTTTCGTTAATAAATTTTAATGTTTCAATAGTTAATTAATTAAAAAGGTCTAAATCGTATAAAAATATAAAACTTGATCACTATTTGATTTGAGTGATTAAATGGTTTATTGAATAAATTAAAAGGGACTTAAACAGTAATTAAACCATTTAAAGAGTTAGTGGACTAAAATGGACATTAATTTGATTTTTTATTTAAATATTAACCAAAGTTAAAATGGTAATTTGATAAATTAAATTAAAGTAAATTAAAATAAAAGCTATCTTCTTTTCTAATTCTTCTTCCACTGAATTTGGGGAGAAAAAAGCCATTATTAAAGACTTTGAGGTTCGGCCATGGTTGAAGCTTTGCATGATAAAGATCGAGTGGAAAATTGAGGAGAATAGAAAATTACCAAAATGCTCCTATATTTTTTCAATTCTACAATTTAGCCAGGTAACTTTCATACGTTTAAATAGTGTTTTAAATTGTTGTTTTAAATGCTATCATGTTATGTTATCACATCATGCCTCAACAGAAAAATCTATTGAAGTATTAGTGAGCATCGAATATGAAAATGGATAGTTTCGACTATCAACGATGAAAAGGAATAGTGGCAACCATCAACTATGAAAAGGAATGGTAATGACCATCAAATATGAAAAAGTATATTTGTAACACCCTAAACCTGACCTAGACGCTATGGCCGAAATCTGGCGTGTCACATTGAAGTGTTTTTCGAAAACCATGTTCTCATTGAAAACCATTCTTGCTATTTAGAACCCCTGGCCATTTTAAAACTTTGGGAAAACCTTAGTTTTTGTTTGTTTATTAGAAGTCATTCTCTTGTAAAACATTATTACCTTTAAAACTTCATTTGCTGCAGAAGCTTAGTTTAAAGTTTTACGGAAACATGACATTTTGAAAAAAAGTTATTGTTTTGGAAAAGAAAACCGTGTTCTACTCCAACAGTTATAAAACAATATATAAAATTCCAAATTTAGAACCAGAAATTAAAAGAGGCCTTGTTATAACCCAGGTCAAATATAAGTACTTGTAAATCGATAACTTAAAAGAAAGTCGAAAACAATAGCAGTTGTGTGGCCACCTCCGAGTCTCTTGTAGCATCGATCTTTCTAATGTTGAGGATTACTTGCACAGTTAATAAACGGGGTGAGTCTATGAAAACTCAGTGTGTAATCCCCTCCTAAACTAAAGTAGTTAGTAAACAGACAGAATTCAAAATCAGTTTGGGTTGAAGCCCATTACAGTAACAGAACAATGTGTGTGTGCCAAAGCCCAGTACAATTTCACTTGGGTCTCAGCCCTTATAAGAATCAATTAGGCCTAGCCCAATATCAAAATGAGTAACAGTTGGGCCTAGCCCATTAACAGAATTAGGTGGGCCTAAGCCCAGTACAGAATCAATATCAGATGTAGATATGCAGACAGATTCCCAGCCCAGTCCAACCAACACACCATGTGGGGATAAAATCGACCCACCCAACCAACACACCAAGCTTAGCACCAGTTGTGGCACTAAGTCAACAGGAAGGCTTAACATCGTAGGCAGGATGGCTTAACGCAGTAGACAGGATGGCTAAAGGCCGTAAATATCGTAGCAACGCTGCCAATTAACAGAACGGCTATAAGCCATAAGTATCACAGAAAGGCTAAAGCCTTATACAGAACGACTACAGGCGGTACACTTCCTCCGTCCATAATAACCCAACCCCATGCAATATGTCATGTCATAAATATTACGTGCATGCAAAGTCATACTCAACACAATCATATATGTAAATCATAGGCACATCAGTCATAAGGAACATAAGGGCATAATTGTCTTTCTACCATACTGGGGTATTACGGTCATTTTGCACGACAAGGGTATTTCGGTAATTTTACAAATTGGGGTCTTAACGACCTAACAGAAGGTTCACCGTCACCTCGGGCGACTTAAGTAACCTAAATAGACATAATGGTGCAAATGGGTCTAAGGCCCATTACTCGGCCTAAGTGGGCCCACACCCTCGTGTAGCCCATTTAGCCTAAATGTAGATATGGCTATGTGACCTACATAGCCTGGTCCAATAATTATCACAAGTTGCAGATTCAATTCATGTGGGGCACACGGGCCTATTGGGCCCCCGAGCTCATTGGGCTCATACAACCCATCTAGGCCCAACGTGGCCCAGAACTATGCAAGTCGTGTGTGAGACATGAAAAGTCTATCTACATCCCACTTAACAGTGAAGTTTACACAAGCAGGCCCACGGGCGCATCAGGCCCATCGAGGCCCAACATAGCCCCAGCATACGAGAATGCTCGTGGCGGCCTCTATAGTCTATCACCCATGATTTGTGGGCTCAGTTTGCCCCTCGTGCATTCGCACACTCGTGAGGCCCCAAATGCCGAGGTTTTGGCTTTTCGGCTTTTGCCGACTTCCAAAAAAGAAGGGTGTGAATACACACTTGTTTATGAGAACGTGCCGAAGTCCACGATCACCAACTTTGGCACATCCTGCATTAAGTCTTAATCACTTTTTCCTTCACCAACTCATCTGGTTCGCTCTATTTAAAGCGAGCTTCTCACGAATTCCCATGTTAGCTTCCCGATGTGGGATTACGTTCAACTACTAGGAAAATTTCTTATTTTTATATGACCACTTGAACCACAGAGTTTCAGTCCAACTCCCACTCCTACACAGCTCAAATAAAAAAATAAATACCCCATTGCGCATCCCAATACTTGAACCTTAGACCTCACACTTACACAACACACCACCTTGCCACTACACCACTAGGCTCTTTATGTAACCATTTAAGCTTCAATTACTTATAAGGTCTATAGACCAAAGTCCAGGTTCCTTTAAAAGAAAAACCAAAATAAATTGCAAAAGCCAACACTTGAACCCAGGCTCCCTTGCAACCTTAATGATGCCACAACCACTAGACCACATGCTTCCTTGTATCATTTATTTACCACAATAATTTAAAAGGCCTTCCTCCAAGCACCCAGAGTTTTATTCACTTAAGACCAAAATTTTTGCTAAACCCCAGGTTTGAACCCAAGATTTCTCCAACACTTCTCAGTGCCATTAACCACCAAAGCAGACATTTAATTGTGTCATTTCCTTACACAATTAAATGCTTATATACAACCTCCTTACGGACCCATACTCAAGGCCCAATACTTCTAGGCCCAAATTCGGGGCGTTACAATTCTTCCCCCTTAAAGAAGTTTTGTCCTCGAAATTTCCAAATATCTGAACAAGTACTTAGCTCAATCTCCACCACTACGCTCCCGCTGTACACTCTAGTGTCAAACTATACTAATACACTTTTAACTTAATCTCAAAACCTCTCACACCCAACCAAACATCTAACCACAGAAGCAAACAAATATTTACCACACATGCATACAATTTCTATATTCAAACATCAGAAACAAACAAAACACGCCTGACTTAAAAAGAATTGTGCAATCCCGAACCCGAAGCTCCTTAGACCCACATCTGAGACACGCTCCTGACTTCCTCTAGCATTTGCCCGGATAGAGCCTTTTGCAATGCTCGCAAGATGAAAAGTTCAGACGCATCTTAACACTTTTCACAGAACAAGGCTCCTGCTTCAGAGGACTGTGATCCCTCTTCCTACTACACTCCAAGCGTAGCCTGAAGTGTTTCATCGTACGCCTTAACTCTTGCCTCGAACACTTCTTCCAGCACTTCCCTTACCAACCTGGTCAGTGCCTCCGTACCAAGCTCTGGGTTATTGTTACCCGAAGTTGGCGGACTTACTTTGACTATAGTTTCTTGAACCATCTCATGTTCTGGGGAGACGGGCAACTCCTCACGACCTTGCTTGCCTTCGGAATCCATCACAGTACTGTTGCTTACTTTAAAAAAATCTGATTTCAGAACATACACTGAATAAATACAAAATCTAACTTTAAGTACCGTCTAACAGAAAACTTACGAATTCGGCGCTGGAGACTCGGTAACCACACTTTGAGGGAAATATTCTGAAAAACATTTCAAATACTTCAAATCTTTTCAAACCTTTTTGAAATAATTCTTTCAAAAATCCAATTTTAAAACCCATTCCATAGCCGAGTTTTGCAACTTGACTCTGATACCACTAAATGTAACACCCCAAACCCGGCCTAGATGCTATTGCCAAAATCTGGCGTGTCACATTGAAGTGTTTTTCAAAAACCATGTTCTTATTGAAAACCCTTCTTACTATTTAGAACCTCTGGCCATTTTAAAACTTTGTGAAAACCTCAATTTCCGTTGGTTTATTAAAAGTCATTCTCTTGTAAAACATTATTACCTTTAAAACTTTATTTGCTGAAGCTTAGTTTAAAGTTTTGCGGAAACGTGATATTTTGAAAAACAGTTATTGTTTTGGAAAAGAAAACTGTGTTCTACTCCAACAGTTATAAAACAATATATAAAATTCCAAATTTAGAACCAGAAATTAAAAGAGGCCTTGTTACAACCCATATCTAATATAAGTACTTGTAAATAGATAACTTAAAAGAAAGTCGAAAACAATAGCAGTTGTGTGGCTACCTCCGAGTCCCTCACCGTACCGATCCTCCTAATGCTAGGGATTACTTGTGCAATTAATAAACGGGGTGAGTTAATGAAAACTCAGTGTGTAATCCCCTCCTAAACTAAAACAATTAGTAAACAGATAGAATTTAGAATCAGCCTGGGCTGGAGCCCATTACAGTAACAGAATAATGTGTGTGGGCCAAAGCCCAGTACAATTTCACTTGGGTCTTAGCCCCCATCGGAATCAATTGGGCCTAGCCCATTCTAAAAATCAGTAACAGTTAGGTCTAGCTCATTAACAAAATCAGGTGGGCCTAAGCCCAGTATAGAATCAGTATCAGATGCAGATATGCAGACAGATTCCCAGCCCAGTCTAACCAACACACCACCCGTACCAACTAACACACCATGTGGGGATAAAATCGACCTACCCAGCCAGCACACCAAGTTTATCAACGGTTGCGACACTAAGTCAACAGGACGACTCAATATCGTAGACAGGACAGCTCAACGTCATAGACAGGATGGCTAAAGGCCGTAAATATCGCAACAACGCTGCCAGTTAACAAAACGGCTATAAGCCATAAGTATCACAGAAAGGCTAAAGCCTTATACAGAGTACACTTCCCCGTCCATAATAACCCAACCCCATGCAATATGTCATGTCATAAATATTACGTGCATGCAAAGTCCTACTCAGCACAATCATATATGTAAATCATAGGCACATCAGTCATACGAAACATAAGGCATAATCGTCATTCTACTATACAGGGGTATCACGGTCATTTTTCTCTACAAGGGTATTTCAGTGATTTTACAAACTGGGGTCTTAACGACCGAATAGAAGGTTCACCGTCACCTCGAGCGACTTAAGTAACCTAAACAGACATAACGGTGCAAATGGGCCCACACCCTCGTGTGGCCTATTTAGCCTAAATTTAGATATGGCTATGTGACCTACATAGGCCAGTCCAATAATTATCACAAGTTGCAGATTCAATTCGTGTGGGGCCCATGAGCCCATTGGGCCCACATTGCCAAATTAAAGCCAACTTCTCACCAATTCCCATGTTAGCTTCTCGATGTGGGATTACTTTTAACTATTAGAAAAATTCCTTATTTTTATATGACCACTTCAACCACAGAGTTCCGGTCAAACTCCACCTCCTACACAGCTCAAACAGCAAAATAAATACCCCATTACATATCCCAAGACTTGAACCTTAGACCTCATAGTTACACAACACGCCACCTTGCCACTACACCACAAGGCTCTTTGTGTCACCATTTAAGCCTTAATTAATTATAAGGTCTATAGGCCAAAGTCCAGGTTCCTTTAAAAGAAAAACCAAAATAAATTACAAGAGCCAAGACTTGAACCCAGACTCCCTTGCAACCTTAATGACACCACAACCACTAGGCCATATGCTTCCTTTTGTCATTTATTTACCACAATAATTTAAATGGCCTTCATCCAAGCAAAATTTTTGCTAAAGCCCAGGTTTGAACCCAAGATTTCTCCAACACTTCTCAGAGCCATTAACCACCAAAGCAGACATTTAATTGTGTCATTTCCTTGCACAATTAAATGCTTATATACAACCTCCTTACGGACCCATACTCAAGGCCCAATACTTTTAGGCCCAAATTCAGGGCGTTACAATAGTTTTTGACTATCAACTATGAAAAGGGGATGGTAAAAGCCATCAACTATGAAAAGGGATGGTGACAACCATCAACTATGAAAAGAGATAGTGACGACCATCAACTTTGAAAAGGGATGGTGATGACCATCGATTAATGAAAAGAGATGGTTTCAACCATCGTTTAGCACACTTTTTATAAGCTTCACAAAGGTACGATGAAATTCACTTTGATATTATGGAAAGGTATAAAGTATATATATTCATAATTATGGAAAGTATGAGTTCAATATGATGATATTGCTAAGTTATATGTTTAACCACCAGCTTGTGGCTATGGTAAATTTTATGTTTATCTCTTATGTGTTATGCAAAGGAAATGCTAAGTGTTAAATATGAACCAAGACATGTATGTATGAAACTCATTGAAATGGTGACGCATGGAAAACATAATTCATTATAGAAGACGATAAATCCAATTGGATCATGCTCAAGTATAATGGTTATTTATTTTAAGTTCACATGAATTATGTTCAAGTATACTAACGTGTGTTATTGATGTGCTTAGGCTTGTGCCAAGCATATAATTGGTGTAACACCCCAAACCTGGCCTCGACGTTATGATCGGATCTGACGTGTCACATCGAAGAGTCCATTTGAATAGGTTCATTATTGAATTTTAGATCCCCTTTTAATTAATTGCTACTGAAAATGTTATTGTTGTAAAATCAATGCATGTTGACCACGTATTGGTCTTATCAATTGTTACGAGTTTATTAATCTGAATTAAATCCACGGAAGCTTTTCTAATTACAAACCCTAAAGTTTGAAATGCATGATTTTCTATGAAAACAATGGTTATTTTGAAAACCTATTTTTCCTAATCTGGCAGTTGTAGCAAGAAGTTGAAACCAAATAAAAATTAACCTCAAATGGCCTTATTTCAAAATCAAACCCAAAAATAAAGTTTAGAATCGTTAAGTCTAAAGCAGATAAACAATGTTCACATGGCCACCTCCTAGTCCCTCGCAACTCCAAATCGATTAAGGCTGGGGATTACCTATACAGTCAAAGGAAAAGGTGAGTTTACAAAAACTCAGTGTGTAATCCCCTAGTAGTCAAACAGAAGGCAGTGTATGTGAAAACAGTCTGGGCCTAAGCCCTATTCAGAATCATAATAGTCTGGGCTTTGGCCCTATACAGTAACAATGTAGGCCAAAGCCCAATATAGTAACAATACAATATAGATAAGCAACCCAACCCAATCCAACCAGCACACCACTCGTACTAACTAACACACTATGTGAGGATTAGATCAACCTACCCAACCAACACACCAATATCGCAGCGAGGCTGCTAATCGTAACACAGCAAAGCTGCTAATAACAGTATCGTGGCAAAGCCACCAGTATCAGAATATGTGGCTAAGCCACCAGTACAGCAAATACGTGGCAAAGCCACTAGTACAGAACTTCCTCCAAATCAAACCCCAATCCCATGTAGAATGTCATGTTATAACTATAACGTGCATACAAAAGGTAATACTCAGATACAATCATACATATATCATACACTCATCAATCACCCCACATCTAGGGTATAATGGTCATTCCCATCCCTTAGGGGTCAAATAGTAATTTTACCCTTAAGGGGTATTTTGGTCATTTTACTAACTTTGGATCTCAGTACAGATAATGACCCTTTAGATGATCCACAGTCGTCTCGAACAACTTGGATAACCTATATGACCATAACAGTGTAAATGGGCCCAAGACCTATTACTCGGCCCAAGTAGGTCCACACCTCGTGTGGCCCGTTTAGCCCAACCTCAGTCACGACTATGTGATCACCATAGCCCAATCTATTATTTTCCACTCACCGTAAACTTTATTCATGTAGGGCCCATGAGTCCATTGGGCTCACACAGCCCATCTCTGCCCAATGAGACCCATAACGGCCCAAACACCCGAGAATGCTCGTGGCGGCCTCTACCATCTTTCGGCCATGATTTGTGGGCTCGATTTACCTCACGAGTGATCGCACACTCGTGAAGCCTCAAATGCCGTAGTTTCGGCTTTTCGGCTTTTACCGATTCACAATTAAACAAAGGGGTGTGATTACACACCTGGATTTGCGAAAATGAGAGAATCTCCTACGAGTCCAAAGCCTACAATCGATCCAACATTGTAACACCCCGAACCCAAGACCGTCACCGGAGTCGAACACGAGGTGTTAACAGACTTTAAACCACTTATAAAAAAAATTCCCAGACACTGCCAATATGCGTACTAGTCGCTTTAAAAATCATATCTTGAGTTCAGAAACTCGGAATCCAGTTCCTTAAATTTTCCCTGAAATTAGACTCATATGCCCATCTACCTATTTTTTTCTAGAATTTTTGGTTGGGCCAATTAGTACAGTTTATTAGTCAAAGTCTCCCATGTTACAGGGATCAACTACACTGACCTTTGCGCATTACGACTTGGATATCTCCCTGTACAGGGCTTCAATACTGATGTCGTTTGTTTCTATAGAAACTAGACTCAAAGAGGAATCTATACATATATGGCATGACTCCTAATTATCTCTGGTTAATTTATAATGAATTTCCAAAGTCGAAATAGGGAATCCAGAAACCGTTCTGGCCCTGTCTCACGAGAACCTGAATATCTCTTAACATACTGTCCATATGATCATTTCGTTACTTTCCTATGAAAATAGATTCATCAAGGTTCGTTTACATAATTTATTCACTATTTAATTCTATTCCTACTATTTTTAGTGATTTTCCAAATCTACATCACTGCTGCTGTCAGCATCTGCCTTTAAGGTAGACTTTACCTATTTCATAGTTTCCATGATTCAACTAGCCCTTTTAGCATAAATAGCACAATTTATGATAGTGATTAACCATTCCCATGGCCAATCCTTGTTAAGCATATCCACACCTCTCAATAACCATATCCATACCAAATGATTATAACATTATACTCAAACATATTTAAGCCATTTTCGCATGGCTAACCAAAATTATACAAGTCCAAAGGGTCCATGACCCACAACAAACGGGTAGTCCTATACATGCCATATCCAAAGTTCAACTAAAAGAGTACCAAAAGGGCTTTGATAGTGTGGATGACTTCGACTTCGATGATCCCGAATCCGATATCCGACGAACAAAATCTATAAAACAGAGAGCCAAAGCAACGGGGTAAGCATTTTAAAGCTTAGTAAGTTTCAAGTAATGAAATCGGCTTTGACTAAAGTATTACATTCACATAGCTAAATGGATCACTTTATTAATACACATTCTCATACACATACTTACTTCACACTTCATCAACATATACACACAAGGTATTAACCTATCTAAAAGTCGAAAGTTCGTTAGTCGATTGAACGAATACTATTAAAAACGAATCGACTTTTCCGATGCATACGAACACATACCTTATCGTTTGGGTTATTCGAGCGTTTTAATTGAATTTATTACAGCACAACACGCTCACCTTCGAACCCAAGTTTCTTCGGAGTTTAGCCGGATATAACCACAAGCACAAATGCCTTCGGGTCTTAGCCCGGATATATCAACTCGCACAAATGCCTTCGGTCTTAGCCCGGATAAAATCACTAGCACAATTGCCTTCGGCTCTTAACCCGGGTATAGCAACTCGCACAAATGCCTTCGGGTCTTAGCCCGGATAAAATCACTAGCACAATTGCCTTCGAGACTTAGCCCGGATATAGCAACTCGCACAAATGCCTTCGGGTCTTAGCCCGGATAAAATCACTAGCACAATTGCCTTCGGGACTTATCCCGGATATCATTCAAATGCTCATGCACACATATATCAACAATCATGACATATCCATATTTCATTTTCGTTACTAAGGCTCAAACACAAAGCATTTATTTAACCTTTCCAATTTCGGCTCAATAGCCACACACAAAGAGCATGATTTCAATTGGCTTTATAACATAGTCTCTATGCACATTCGGCTATCCGTCATAGTATGACTAATCATTTCAATATAATTCAAGTAGGGTCATTACTCGAAGACTTACCTCGGATGTTGTCGAACAACTTTAATGTCTATTCAATTACTTTTTCCTTCCCTTTATCGGATTTAGTTCCCCTTTGCTCTTGAGCTTAAAGAATACGAATAGGAGTATTCAATATTTAAACCAATAATATGAATTTATTAATCACATTCGGCAATCACATATCATCAAATTTTCAAACCAAAATGTCATTATATGACCACATATACACATATCCATATACTTAAGCTCAATAATTATAATATAATATCATGTACTCACTTTAAGTATATTGTCGAATATACTTAATCATACATACACCTAACCAAAATAATTTCTAAAATCTTTATATTATTTATACACTAAGCCGAATACTCTTACCAAGTTCACCTATATTCTTCAACAAATTCTTCATTGATCAAACACATATTCGGCTAAAGAAATGGCAATTTTAGCAACTTTTGATTTAATACTTAATCAATTATAATACATCTAAATATTCTTTTCATATTATTAACTCAAATCACATACATTATTTAATATAACATTTTCACATTCGGCATTAGTATCAACCATAGTAGCCGATTCTTCCTACTTTGTACCCATGCCTCTATTTGATCCTTAGTTAGTTTAAACACTCACACACTAAGATTCATCCAATTTTAACAAGAAATAAAATCCTTAATCCTCAAACTACCATGGCCGAATGTTATAACCCAAGCCACATATATTGTTCCTCAAGGCCCTTCAAGGACCACATTCGGCACCTCCTTAATAACAACCCAAATTTCAACCTTCAAGAAAGAAGAAAAAAAATATATGTGCTAAGAGCTTCAAACTACTTGGCCAAATATCAAACCTCCTAACAATCAAAACTTAAGCCATGGAATGATTAGAACTTGAACTAACCACCTTCTTTATACAAAATTTTCCAAGAATTTCAAGGTACTTACCTCTTCTTAATCCTCATCCAAACCGAACATAAAGCAAGAGAACTCTTTCTTCTTCCTTTGATTTTTCGGTCAAGAAGAACAAAGAGGATGAAGCCCTTTTTTTTTCTTCTAGTTTCGGCAAAATAGGGGAGCAAGGATGAAACAAATTTGGTTTCTCCTCCCACTCCCCTCATATTTTATTGTTCTTAACACAACATGTTGTCATAAACTTTTCATAATATGTTTTACCCATCACAATTTGTCTATCCACCTTGTCATGGCCGGCCACTACTATTTAGGGGGGAAATTGACATGCAAGTCCCCCCTTTTTATTTCATGCACTAATAGATCCTTATGCTTTGACCTATCACATTTCAAAATTTTCTCACATAAGTCCTATTTGATAAAATTCACTTACAATTAACAAAATTCAAACACGAAATTTTCACACATGCACATGTACATATAATGAGCATCAATTATGACGGTTAATTATTTTTATGACTCGGTTTAGTGGTCCCGAAACCACTTCTCGACTAGGGTCAATTTTGGGCTGTCACAACTCTCCCCCACTTATGAAATTTTCGTCCCCGAAAATCTTACCGGTAAATAGGTTTGGGTATCGTTCTCTCATAGAGTTCTCGGTTTCCCAAGTAGCTTCTTCGATTCCGTGTTTGAGCCATAACAACTTTACTAACGGAACCCTTTTGTTTCGCAACTCTTTCACTTCACGAGCTAGGATACGAATCGGTTCTTCTTCACAACTCAAGTCAGATTGAATTTCAACCTCTGATGGACTAATTATGTGTGAAGGATCAGATCTATAGCGTCGAAGCATCGAAACATGAAAGACGTCGTGAATCTTTTCAAGTTCAGGGGGCAAAATCAATCTATACGCAACCGGACCAACTCGTTCGGAGATTTCGTATGGCCCAATGAATCTCGGACTCAACTTGCCCTTTCGGCCAAATCTGAGTACCTTTTTCCAAGGCGAAACTTTAAGAAACACTTTATCTCCCACCTGATATTCAATGTCTTTTCGTTTCAAATCCGCATACGATTTCTGACGATCTGTGGCTGCCTTCAGACTTTCACAGATTACCTTTACTTTCTGTTCGGCATCTTTAATCAAATCAACTCCGAAAATTTTACTTTCACCGAGCTCGGTCCAAAACAATGGTGTACGGCATTTACGACCGTACAAAGCCTCGTAAGGTGCCATCTTAATACTTGATTGAAAACTATTGTTGTAAGCGAATTCAATCAAAGGTAAATACCGTTCCCATGAACTACTGAACTCGAGGATGCAACATCTCAACATATCCTCAAGTATCTGAATTATCCGCTTGGATTGACCATCGGTTTGGGGGTGAAAAGCAGTGCTAAAATGCAGCTTGGTACCCAAAGCTTCTTGCAATTTCTTCCAAAATCGTGAGGTGAATCTCGGATCTCTATCCGACACGATAGAAATAGGTACCCCGTGTAATCTCACAATCTGAGAAACGTACAATTCAGCTAGTTTATCCAATGAAAAATCCGTACGCACAGGGATAAAGTGAGCCGACTTAGTCAGTCTATCGACAACAACCCCAATCGCATCTTTCTTACTTGCTGACAATGGCAGTCCGGACACAAAGTCCATTGTGACTCGATCCCATTTCCACTCGGGTATCATGATCGGCTGAAGTAATCCTGAAGGCACTTGATGTTCTGCTTTCACTTGTTGACATATTAAACATCTCGAAACAAAGTCGGAGATGTCTCGTTTCATACCATGCCACCATAACCGACGTTTCAAATCGTTGTACATTTTCGTACTCCCCGGGTGAATTGACATTCGGCTACAATGGGCTTCGTTCAGAATCATCGAAATGAGTTCCGAATTCCTTGGAACACACAAACGACTTCTGAACCTCAAACAATCATCATCATCAATTTGAAACTCCGATTCCTTGTTCGGAACACACTCAGCCCGTTTGCAACCAATTCATCATCAACTTTCTGGGCTTCACGAATTTGATGAATCAATAATGGTTTGGCTTTTAATTCAGCTACTAACACATTGTCGGGTAGAACAGACAAGTGCACATTCATCGCTCGTAAAGCAAACAATGATTTCCGGCTTAAGGCATCCGCAACCACATTAGCCTTTCCCGGGGTAGTAATCAATGACAAGCTCGTAATCTTTCAACAACTCAAGCCAACGTCTTTGTCGCAGATTTAAGTCTCTTTGAGTCATCAAATATTTGAGACTTTTGTGACCCGAAAATACATGGCACTTTTCACCAAATAAGTAATGTCGCCATATTTTTAAAGCAAATACGATGGCAGCTAGTTCAAGATCATGGGTCGGATAATTTTTCTCATATGGCTTTAATTGTCTCGACGCATAGGCCACCACTCGACCTTCTTGCATCAATACGCAACCCAACCCAAGTAGGGATGCGTCACTATAAATGACAAACTCTTTGCCTGATTCGGGTTGCACTAAAATTGGAGCTTCAGTCAAATAAGTTTTCAGTTGATCGAAACTTTTCTGACATTTCTCCGTCCATTCGAACTTAACATCCTTTTGAAGTAGCTTCTTCATTGGTGTGGCTATCATCAAGAAACCTTTGACAAATCGTCGGTAATAACTGGCGAGTCCCAAAAAGCTCCGAACCTCAGTAATATTTCTCGGAGGTTTCCAGTTAAGTATGGCTGAAATTTTGTTTGGGTCAACTCGAATACCCGATGCGGATACCACATGACCCAAGAAGCTAACCTCTCTTAACCAGAACTCACACTTACTGAACTTAGCATATAACTGCTTATCCCGCAAAATTTGCAACACTAGTCTCAGGTGCTCAGCATGTTCGGTCTCATCTCTTGAATAGACCAAGATGTCATCAATGAACACAACTACGAACCGATCCAAATATGGTCTGAAGATCCGATTCATCAAATCCATAAATACCGCAGGGGCATTAGTGAGCCCAAACGGCATCACTAAGAATTCGTTGTGACCATATCTCGTTCTGAAGGCAGTTTTGGGTATGTCCGAATCTCGAATTTGCAACTGATAATAGCCCGATCTCAAATCTATTTTTGAGAACACTGAGGCTCCTTTTAGTTGATCAAACAAATCATCAATACGCGGTAACGGATATTTATTCTTTATCGTCACTTTATTCAGTTGACGATAGTCAATGCACAACCTCATGGTTCCGTCCTTCTTTTTCACGAACAATACTGGTGCACCCCAAGGTGAGAAACTTGGTCGAGCAAAACCTCTATCCGTCAATTCTTGCAACTGAGCTTTCAACTCTTTTAACTCGGTTGGTGCCATACGATACAGAGCCATCGAAATCGGCGTAGTCCCAGGTACAAGCTCAATACCAAACTCTATCTCTCGAACAGGTGGTAAACCCGGTAATTCTTCAGGAAAAACATCCGGGTATTCACAAACCACCGGCACAGATTCGGGTTTCTTTTCTAATTCTTTGTTATCAAGTACATACGCAAGGTATGCTTCGCACCCTTTTCTTACATATTTCTGGGCCAACATTGAGGATATTACAACTGACAACCCCTTTAAGTCCGTAGACTCAACTCGGATCATCTCGTTATTTGCGCACCTCAAATCAATAGTCTTGCTTTTGCAATTCACAACCGCATCATGCACGGTCAACCAATCCAAACCAAGAATAACATCAAATTCATCAAACGGCAAAAGCATCAAGTCCGCCGGAAAACAGGAACCTCGAATTACTAGGGGACATTTTTTACACACTTTGTCGACAAGCACGTAACGACCCAAGGGATTTGACACCCGAATTACGAACTCAGTAGACTCAATAGGTAAAGTCTTACTGGATGCTAAGGTTTCACATATCTAAGAATGAGTAGAACCGGGGTCAATCAAAGTAATTACATTAGTATCAAAGAGAGTAAAAGTACCGGTAATAACATCAGGCGAAGAAGCATCCTCGCGGGCACGTATAGCATAAGCTCTAGCAGGCGCACGAGCCTCGGATCTGGTCGTAGCATCTCTAGATCCTCTCTGACCACCACTAGCATTGCCCGTATTTCCAGATGGTCTACCTCGAGCAGTGGTAGCACCCGGTTTCCCACTCTGATTTACATTCTGTTCAGACAACCTCGGGCAATCTTTAATAAAGTGGTCAACTGATCCGCACTTGTAACAGGAGCGGTCAGGGAATCTACAACTCCCCGAATGCCATTTACCGCAATATCGACATTTCGTTTTGTCTCGACGTTCATTCCCAACACTGGCGACAGAAGTGCCTCGTGTACCCACAGGGGGTCGATCACGATCTCGTCTAAAAAGGCCCGAAGTGCCTCTAGACCGGCCCACATCACCTCAAAATTTCTTCGATGCCTGTTGAAGAGACTTTCCCGAGGATCTTTTACGAAACTCTCCAGTTCCGACATCAACTTTTTGTTTTTCTTTTCTAAGCTCTTCGGCTTTACAAGCTCGCTCGACAAGTACTACGAACTCTCGTATTTCAAGAATGCCAACGAACATTTTTATATCTTCATTCAGCCCATCCTCGAAGCGTTTACACATGATAGCCTCGGACGAAACACATTCCCGAGCGTATCTACTAAGTCTAACAAATTTTCGCTCGTAATCAGTAACTGACATAGAACCTTGCTTAAGCTCAAGAAATTCCTTCCGTTTTTGATCAACAAATCTCTGATTGATATACTTTTTCCGAAACTCAGTTTGGAAAAACTCCCAAGTTACTTGCTCTCGGGGCACAACAGAAGTCAGAGTACTCCACCAATAGTAGGCAGAATCGCGTAGCAAGGAGATAGTACACTTTAGGCATTCATCGGGTGTACAAGATAGCTCATCGAGTACCCGGATAGTGTTGTCCAACCAAAATTCAGCTTGCTCGGCATCGTCGCTATCCATAGCTTTAAATTCAGTAGCCCCATGTTTTCGGATTCTGTCAACTAGGGGCTTATTTGACCTTATTTGGTCAGTTTCCGAAGGTATTGTAGGTGCGGGGGTGGTATTAGTCGGGAATGGAGGTTGTGGAACAGCCGTATTAGTTCGAATGTATTGGTTGAACCAATCATTCATCACGCTATAGAAAGCTTGTCTAGCTTCATCATTCGGGTTACTAGCATTAGGTTGAGAGTCTGCCGGCGCTGTCCCTTGTGCGGGAGCAGGCGCTACACTCTCAAGATCATCAGCTACCGCTCGGTCGGGATCGGGATCCATTACTATAAATAAACACATTTGCAAATGTCAGAAATCACCACACTATCAAATAATCACATAAAATGGCATGTATAGCTAGACCCAACGCATTATGGTAGTATTAGAATCGACTAAACCGTAGCTCTGATACCAATCAAATGTAACACTCTGAACCCGAGACCGTCACCGGAGTCGAACACGAGGTGTTAACAGACTTTAAACCACTTATAAAAAAATTTCCCAGACACTGCCAATCTACGTACTAGTCGCTTTAAAAATCATATCTTGAGTTCAGAAACTCGGAATCCAGTTCCGTAAATTTTCCCTGAAACTAGACTCATATGGCCATCTACATATTTTTTTCTAGAATTTTTGGTTGGGCCAATTAGTACAGTTTATTAGTCAAAGTCTCCCATGTTACAGGGATCAACTACACTGACCTTTGCGTATTACGACTTCGATATCTCCCTGTACAGGGCTTCAATACTGATGTCGTTTGTTTCTATAGAAACTAGACTCAAATAGGAATCTATACATATACGGCATGACTCCTAATTATCTCTGGTTAATTTATAATGAATTTCCAAAGTCGAAACAGGGAATCCAGAAACCGTTCTGGCCCTGTCTCACGAGAACCTGAATATCTCTTAACATACTGTCCATATGATCGTTTCGTTACTTTCCTATGAAAATAGATTCATCAAGGTTCGTTTACATAATTTATTCACTATTTAATTCCATTCCTACTATTTTTAGTGATTTTCCAAATCTACATCACTGCTGCTGTCAGCATCTGCCTTTAAGGTAGACTTTACCTATTTCATAGTTTCCATGATTCAACTAGCCCTTTTAGCATAAATAGCACAATTTATGATAGTGATTAACCATTCCCATGGCCAATCCTTGTTAAGCATATCCACACCTCTCAATAACCATATCCATACCAAATGATTATAACATTATACTCAAACATATTTAAGCCATTTTCGCATGGCTAACCAAAATTATACAAGTCCAAAGGGTCCATGACCCACAACAAACGGGTAGTCCTATACATGCCATATCCAGAGTTCAACTAAAAGAGTACCAAAAGGGCTTTGATAGTGTGGATGACTTCGACTTTGATGATCCCGAATCCGATATCCGACGAACAAAATCTATAAAACAGAGAGCCAAAGCAACGGGGTAAGCATTTTAAAGCTTAGTAAGTTTCAAGTAATGAAATCGGCTTTGACTAAAGTATTACATTCACATAGCTAAATGGATCACTTTATTAATACACATTCTCATACACATACTTACTTCACACTTCATCAACATATACACACAAGGTATTAACCTATCTAAAAGTCGAAAGTTCGTTAGTCGATTGAACGAATACTATTAAAAACGAATCGACTTTTCCGGTGCATACGAACACATACCTTATCGTTTGGGTTATTCGAGCGTTTTAATTGAATTTATTACAGCACAACACGCTCACCTTCGAACCCAAGTTTCTTCGGAGTTTAGCCGGATATAACCACAAGCACAAATGCCTTCAGGTCTTAGCCCGGATATATCAACTCGCACAAATGCCTTCGGTCTTAGCCCGGATAAAATCACTAGCACAATTGCCTTCGGGTCTTAACCCGGGTATAGCAACTCGCACAAATGCCTTCGGGTCTTAGCCCGAATAAAATCACTAGCACAATTGCCTTCGGGACTTAGCCCGGATATAGCAACTCGCACAAATGCCTTCGGGTCTTAGCCCGGATAAAATCACTAGCACAATTGCCTTCGGGACTTATCCCGGATATCATTCAAATGCTCATGCACACATATATCAACAATCATGACATATCCATATTTCATTTTCGTTACTAAGGCTCAAACACAAAGCATTTATTTAACCTTTCCAATTTCGGCTCAATAGCCACACACAAAGAGCATGATTTCAATTGGCTTTATAACATAGTCTCTATGCACATTCGGCTATCCGTCATAGTATGACTAATCATTTCAATATAATTCAAGTAGGGTCATTACTCGAAGACTTACCTCGGATGTTGTCGAACAACTTTAATGTCTATTCAATTACTTTTTCCTTCCCTTTATCGGATTTAGTTCCCCTTTGCTCTTGAGCTTAAAGAATACGAATAGGAGTATTCAATATTTAAACCAATAATATGAATTTATTAATCACATTCGGCAATCACATATCATCAAATTTTCAAACCAAAATGTCATTATATGACCACATATACACATATCCATATACTTAAGCTCAATAATTATAATATAATATCATGTACTCACTTTAAGTATATTGTCGAATATACTTAATCATACATACACCTAACCAAAATAATTTCTAAAATCTTTATATCATTTATACACTAAGCCGAATACTCTTACCAAGTTCACCTATATTCTTCAACAAATTCTTCATTGATCAAACACATATTCGGCTAAAGAAATGGCAATTTTAGCAACTTTTGATTTAATACTTAATCAATTATAATACATCTAAATATTCTTTTCATATTATTAACTCAAATCACATACATTATTTAATATAACATTTTCACATTCGGCATTAGTATCAACCATAGTAGCCGATTCTTCCTACTTTGTACCCATGCATCTATTTGATCCTTAGTTAGTTCAAACACTCACACACTAAGATTCATCCAATTTTAATAAGAAATAAAATCCTTAATCCTCAAACTACCATGGCCGAATGTTATAACCCAAGCCACATATATTGTTCCTCAAGGCCCTTCAAGGACCACATTCGGCACCTCCTTAATAACAACCCAAATTTCAACCTTCAAGAAAGAAGAAAAAAAAATATATGTGCTAAGAGCTTCAAACTACTTGGCCAAATATCAAACCTCCTAACAATCAAAACTTAAGCCATGGAATGATTAGAACTTGAACTAACCACCTTCTTTATACAAAATTTTCCAAGAATTTCAAGGTACTTACCTCTTCTTAATCCTCATCCAAACCGAACATAAAGCAAGAGAACTCTTTCTTCTTCCTTTGATTTTTCGGTCAAGAAGAACAAAGAGGATGAAGCCCTTTTTTTTTCTTCTAGTTTCGGCAAAATGGGGGAACAAGGATGAAACAACTTTGGTTTCTCCTCCCACTCCCCTCATATTTTATTGTTTTTAACACAACATGTTGTCATAAACTTTTCATAATATGTTTTACCCATCACAATTTGTCTATCCACCTTGTCATGGCCGGCCACTACTATTTAGGGGGGGAAATTGACATGCAAGTCCCCCCTTTTTATTTCATGCATTAATAGATCCTTAAGCTTTGACCTATCACATTTCAAAATTTTCTCACATAAGTCCTATTTGATAAAATTCACTTACAATTAACAAAATTCAAACACGAAATTTTCACACATGCACATGTACATATAATGAGCATCAATTATGACGGTTAATTATTTTTATGACTCGGTTTAGTGGTCCCGAAACCACTTCCCGACTAGGGTCAATTTTGGGCTGTCACAAACATTCAGTTAGTCTCCACTTAAATCAATCGCAATCACTAACCCAACTCTTCTGCTTACCTTGATCGAAAAGAGGGTGGCTAACTCCGTCTGGATTAGTTAGGGTCGATCACACATATCTAGGCACTTAACTGCACACACGACAGATTAATAGGTAGAACTAATTAAAAAGTAGCCTAAAACCTATAAAGATAACACTTTAAGAAACTAGGAGTAAACGGCCTGTACCCAAACCAATCAAGATACCAAGAATACCTTACTCAAGTATTGGAAGATAGGGTTTCAATGGTTCGAGAACGTTCTGCGCCCTTCATTTCTCAGTGATACTAGGAATCCACGAACACACATCATAGGAAAAGGGGTCACTAATCGACAAATACAAAGAATTAAGAGAAGGGATATTCGACTTTAAGAAGGTAATAGAAGAAACAGAGTTGGCAATCACTCCACGATATACTTACCAATAGTAGAGAAGCACAAAATTCGGCCAACCAAACTAACCGGGTAACACAAAAATTAAAGTGATGAACAAAAGAAATAGAGAAATGTTTGAAGAAAAGGGAATGAGGTTTCGGCAAAGAGAGTGTTAAGTTCAACAGTAGGGTTTGGCCAAAGAAAAGTGTGAAAAGGAGAAAATAAAAATGGGGTATGAGAGAAAGGTAATATTCAGCCAAAGACTTAGAAAGGAAGAGAGAAAAGAGTAATGTGATTCCGCAAAAAGTAGAATAAAAAGAAAGAAGTTGAGACAAGGCATTTCGGCTTAAACCCAAAAAGGCACGAAAGATTACTAGCAAGATCGGTACTAGGGAGAAAGATACCAAAAATGCCAAAAAGAACAAAAACACGAAATAGAAGAGGGAGAATTCGGCCCGTACTCCTACACCAATTGCTGAAAATGCACATCCCAAACCCCTTGGCTGAATTTTACACAAACAATCTACCCAATTCGGCTACAACTCTTCCTAATCTCAAACTCCTTGAAAATCTCTAAGATTCTCTCCCCTTATCCCTCCTTGATATCCTCCACAACCATCCCACAAGACCAATTCAAACTCTCCATCACCAGAGTTCAAACCCAACACCAACTCTTGCCGTCCCCTGGTAGCAAAATAAATTCTCCTTTCTTACCATGGGATTCAAACCCTTGCTCTCACAATAGCCATGTCACACCACCTTCACCAGGCTAGAAGCTTATTTGTGACATAAAATCACACACACTTAAACATAAGTCGTAACTGCTAATAGCCAATTTCACTTAAGAACAAAGCTAAAAATTTTGCCAAGGCCCAGACTCTAACCCAGACTTCCTAAAAACCCCCAAACATACCCAAATTACTTGACCACCAAAGCAATCATGAATTTTTATGCCAAATCATGGAAAATTACAGACCCTACATTTTTAGGGCGTTACAACTCTACCCCCTTAGAGAAATTTCAACCTCGAAATTTACCTGATCAGAATAAGTGAGGGTATTGATCTCACATTGCCTCTTCTGGTTCCCACGTGGATTCTTCTGAATGTGATTACGCCAAAGCACTTTGACCATTGGAACATATTTCTTTCTCAGTACTTTAACGTCACGATCCAATATCTGTACCGATTCTTCCCCGATAATTAAATCAGGCCTAACCTCGATTTCCTCAACTGACACTATATGCGAGGGATCAAAGCGGTACCTTCTCAGCATTGATACATAAAACCCGTCATGAATCCTATCCAACTCTGAAGGTAACTCAAGTTGATAAGCGACCGATCCCACATGCTTAAGTATCCGGTAAGGCCCAATAAACCTAGGGCTAAGTTTGCCTTTTCGCCCAAACCTCAAAATTTTCTTCCATGGTGAGACTTTAAGAAAGACATAATCCCCCACAGAGTACTCGATCTCTTTACGCTTTAAGTCTGCATAAGACTTCTACTTATCAGATGCTTCCTTTAATCGGTCTCGAATCAGTCTTACCTTGTCTCCAGTATCAGAAATTAATTTCGGTCCCAAAATTTGCCGCTCACCCAACTCAGCCCAACAGGTAGGAGTACGACACCTACGATCATATAATGCCTCGTACGGTGCCATTTGAATACTGGACTGGTAGCTATTGTTATACGTAAACTCTGCCCGAGGCAAATAGTCCTCCAGCTGCCTCTGAAATCAATTACACAACTTCTTACATGTCTTTCAGTATCTGAACCACCCTCTCTGACTGCCCAGCTGTCTGAGGGTGGAACGCAGTGCTGAAATCCAGTCTTGTACCCAAAGCCTCGTGTAACCTCTTCCAGAATCGAGATGTGAATCTAGGATCTCTATCAGATATGATAGAAACTGGTACACCATGCAATCTTACAATCTCAGCCATATACAACTTGGCCAACTTTTGCAATGAATAGTGAGTGCCGACCGGTATAAAATGGGCAGATTTAGTCAATCGGTCTACAATCACCCATATCAAATCCTTCTTAGTAGGCGTTAAGGGTAGCCCACTCACAAAATCCATGGTTACGCTCTCCCACTTCCAGCGTGGAATTTTAACTAGCTGCAGTAACCCAGAAGGTAGTTGATGCTCAGCCTTAGCTTGGTGGCATGTCAGGCACTTACTCACATAATCAGTAACTTCGCGTTTCAACCCTGGCCACCAGTACAGCTCACGAAGATATCGATATAACTTGTTTTTGCAAGGACGCATAGCATATAGGCTACTATGCACCTCTTGCAGTATAGACTGCCTCAATCGGAATCCCTCGGTATACAAACTCTTCCACTGAAACATAATACTCCTTCACTATTCAGCCCAAAATCTGTAGTCTCACCATTCTCGACTTGTCAAAAATGAGGAACTCATGACTCATCCAACAATTGTTTCTCCTTAATTTGATCAGTCCAAGTCGGTCTTACTCGCAGTTCAGCTGACAAGCTACCATCAACGAATAGGCTGAGACGAGCAAACATTGCTCTCAAATCAGATACAACCCTACGGCTCAGTGCATCAGCTTCCACATTAGCTTTACTAGGGTGGTACTCAATTGAACAATCATAATCCTTAAGCAACTCTATCCATCTTCGTTGCCTAAGATTCAGCTCCTTCTGAGTAAGGAGATACTTGAGGCTTTTTTTATCTGTGTAAATAATAGACTTTTCACCATATAAGTAATGCCTCCAAATCTTCAGTGCGAATACCACTGCAGCTAAATCCAAATCATGAGTGGGGTAATTCACCTCGTGAGTCTTAAGTTGAAGAGACGTAAGCAACCACCTTACCCTCTTACATCAACACACAACCCAATCCAATGTGTGACGTATCACTGTAGATAGTACATTCCTTCTCAGACTCTATTTATATCAAAATAGGGGCCTCAGCCAGAATGTTCTTCAGTTTTTCAAAACTCTCTTGCTGTTTATCAGTCCAATTGAATGGTACCCCTTTACGCGGTAACTTGGTCAGAGGTGCAGCAATCAGTGAAAACCCCTCAACAGAACGTCTGTAATACCCAGCCAAACCCAGAAAACTTCGAATCTCAGATACAGTCTTTGGTGGTTTCCAATCCAATACGGCTTCAATTTTTTGAGGATCAACCCTAAACCCATCAGAAGACACCACCCAAAAATGTCACCTCTCACAGCCAGAACTCACACTTGTTGAATTTCAAGTATAGCTGCTTCTCCTTCAAAATTTGCATAACAATTTGAAGATGTGCATGATGATCCTCCTCGGTTCTCGAATACACCAGAATATTGTCTATAAACACTAATATGAACCAATCCAGATAGGGTTGAAACACTCGGTTCATCATATCCATAAAAGCAACTGGTGCATTCGTCAACCCAAACGGCATCACTAGGAACTCAAAGTGACCATAACGAGTCCTAAACGCAATCTTATACACATCAGGTTCTTTAACCTTTAGCTGATGGTACCCCGATCGAAGATCTATTTTGGAGAAAACCGAAGCTCCTCGCAACTGATCAAACATATCATCTATCCTTAACAAAGGGTACTTATTCTTGATAGTCAGATTGTTCAGTTGACGATAGTCGATGCACATGCGCATGGATCTATCCTTCTTCTGCACGAATAACACTGGTGCTCCCCACGGTGACACACTCGATCGAATGAATCCTCAATCTAATAGCTCTTGAATTTGAGCTTTTAACTCCACCAGCTCCTTCGGTGCCATCCTATAAGGGGCGATGAACATAGGGGCTGTTCCAGGTAGGAGCTTAATACTGAATTCAACCTCACGGTTCGGAGGTAGCCGCGAAGCTCCTCAAGAAATACATTCAAAAACTCTTTAATAGTTCTGACATCCTCAACAGACGAACTTTTAAAATCAGAAATGTTGACATAAGCTAAAAATGCCTCGCAACCCTTGCAAAGCAGTTTCTCGGCCCTTAATGCTGAGATTATGTTAGATAGGTAATCCCTTCACTCTCCTATTACGACCACCTCCTTACCTTCAGTAGTTCTCAATGCCATACGCTTAGCAGCACAATCCAAACTTGCACGGTGTTTCACTAGCCAATCCATACCCAATATAAGGTCAAAGTCACCAAACAATAATTCCATCAGATCCGCCAGAAAGACTATTTCTTGAACCTCCAGGGGCGCATCTCTATATAACTTATTTATCTTAATTGACTGTTCCAGTGGACTTAACACAATCATCTCACTAACAGTACTTTTAAACTGAATACTCAACGTCTGAAACACTGTGCATGCAATATACAAGTGTGTAGACCCAATATCAATTAAGGCAGTGTATGGTACATTATAAATTAGGAACGTACCTGCTATGACGTCAGAAGTATCAGCATCCTCTCAATGATGAGCAGCATAGACTAGCGCAAGCTGCCTTGCCTCAATGCTACCAACACCTCTGCTTGATGTTCCACGACCTTGTCCCAAATCGTTTCCACCTCTAGCCTGACCACGGTATCTTGTTGGCTGCTGACCACCTTTTCCTGGCTAAACATGACCCTAACCTGCAGCTTGCATCTGAACAGGCCTCTGAGTACAGTTCCTAACCTGATGATCCATAGACCCACATCTGAAGCACCTCCCAATTCATTTCCAGCACACCCTGGTGAGCTCTCTCACAATCAGCACAAGGCTGCAGTCTAGCAGCAACAATGGGAACCCCAACTCAGATCGGCCCATCAAATCTAGACTTCTTCTTAGGCCGACCAAAAGAACTCGAGGGCCCAAAATTCCTATTATTTTTCCCCTATCTTTTTCACGGTTCTGGCACTCTGAGCGCTTTACATCCTCATCAATTTTTGCCTTCTCAACAAGGGCAGCAAAGTCTCACTCCCTCTGCGGAGCTACCAACACACACAACTCATCTCAGAGGCCATCCTCAAAACACACACAGCATTCATACCCAGTCGCTACTATACCACATGCATAACGACTTAGCCGCAGAAACTCTGCCTCGTACTCTGCCACTATCTTATTCCCCTAGGTCAAGTTTAGAAATTCCTTCGTTCGGGCCTCCACATGACTTGCGCCCATGTACTTCCCTTAAAAAGCCACCTTGAAGAAGTCCCATGTTAAACAGTCAGCCTGCGTACCTTCTCTTACAGTGAGCCACCATTGGTAGGCCTCATCTCTCAACAAAGACACTGCTCTTTTTAACTTCTGTTCCATAGTACAGTCAAGGTCATCCAGTATTCATTTGGTAGCCTCTAACCAATACTCTGCCACATTCAGGGCTACACTAGAAGCACCCCTAAAGATTTTCACTCCATTAGCCTGGAGTCGCTCAGAAATTGACCCTCGGCCCACTGTCCCAGTACTCACTCCAGCAACCTTCTCTAGAATACGGAGCATCGCTTGGGATAGAGCATCATCCCCAGCTACTCGATCATGAGACCCTGTCTCAGTTACTAGTGAAGCTAGTGCCTCCCTAGCAGGCATGTGACCTGATGCTGAAGACCCAGCCCTAGCAGTTCCTCGGCCTCTACAGCGGCCTCGCGTTCCCCTTCCGCAAGTACCTTTAGTGCTCATACCAATATACGCTTAACCTGTTTTAAAAGTTTTATGTTATCAGTTTATAATTCCAGTAATTATTAATGGATATTTTATGATAAACAGTATTTAAAGTTTTTGTTTTCGCAGATCAGGATCTCACTACAGTTTTCAGTCTTCTATAGTCTCAGTTTACTCCAACTAAAGAGTTTCAGTATAGTACTACTATCTACAGTAGTTTCTCAGTATAACATTTCAGTCCATAGCAGTAAATAATGGCAGAGAACTTACAGATTTGGTGCCAACAACTCGGTGTGCCACGCTTTCAATAACGTCGTTTCAAAACAATTCAAATTCTTTTGAAATCATCTTTTCCAAAACCAAATTTTAAGAAAAACTTTTCAAAACCCTAATTTGAGAGAAAAGATTTTAAAAACCCATTCCATAGTCGAGTTTTGCAACCTGGCTCTGATACCACTAAATGTAACACCCCAAACCCAACCTCAATGTTACGACCGGATCTGACGTGTCACATCAAAGAGTCAATTCGAAAAGGTTCGTTATTGAATTTTAGATCCCCTTTTAATTAATTACTATTGAAAATGTTAGTGTTGCAAAATCAATGCATGTTGACCACGTATTGGTCCTATCAATTGTTACGAGTTTATTAATCTGAATTAAAACCACGGAAGCTTTTCTAATTAGTAACCCTAAAGTTTGAAATGCCTGATTTTCTCTGAAAATAGTTATTATTTTGAAAACCCGTTTTTCCTAATCTAGCAGTTGTAGCAAGAAGTTGAAACCGAATAAAAGTTAACCTCAAATGGCCTTATTAAAAAATCAAATTCAAGTGCCCTTATTACAAAATCAAACCCAAAAATAAAGTTTAGAATTGTTAAGTCTAAAGCAGATAAACAATGTTCACATGGCCACCTCTGAGTCCTTCGCAGCTCCAAATCGATTAAGGCTCGGGATTACCTATACAGTCAAAGGAAAATGTGAGTTTACGAAAACTCAGTGTGTAATCCCTAGTAGTCAAACAGAAGGCAATGCATGTGAAACCAGTTTGGGCCTAAGCCCTATCCAAAATCATAATAGTCTGGGCTTTGGCCCTATACAGTAACAATGTGGGCCCAAGCCCAATACAATAACAGTGCAATACAGATATGCAACCCAACCCAATCCAACCAGCACACCACCCGTACCAACCAACACACCAATATCACAGCGAGGCTTCTAACAGTAACGTAGCAAAGATGCTAATAATAGTATCGTGGCAAAGCCATCAGTATCAGAATATGTGGCTAAGCCACCAAAACAGCAAATACGTGGCAAAGCCACTCATACAAAACTTCCTCCAAATCAAACCCCAACCCCATGCAGAATGTCATGTTATAACTATAACATGCATACAAAAATTCATACTTAGATACAATCATATATATATCATACACTTATCAGGCACCCCACATCTAGGGGTATAATGGTCATTCCTATCTATTAAGGGTAAAATAGTAATTTTACCCTTAAGAGGTATTTTGGTCATTCTATAGATAACGACCCTTTAGATGATCCATAGTAGTCTCGAACAACTCAGACAACCTACATGACCACAACGGTGTAAATGGGCCTTAAGGCCCATTACTTGGCCCAAGTGGGCCCACTCGCTCGTGTAGCCCATTTAGCCCAACCTCAGTCGCGACTATGCAATCACCATAGCCCATGATTTGTGGGCTCAGTTTACCTCACGAGCGATCGCACACTCATGAAGCCTCAAATGCCGTAGTTTCAGCTTTTCAGCTTTTACCTATTCACAATTAAACAAGAGGGTATGATTACACACCTGGATTTGCAAAAATGAGAGAATCTCCTACGATTCCAATGCGTACAATCGATCCAACATTCAGTTAGTCTCCACTTAAATCAATCGCAATCATCTAATCTCTTACCCAACTCTTCTACTTTCCCTGAGCGAAAAGAGGGTGGCCAACTATGTCTGGATTAGTTAGGGTCGATCACATGTATCTAGGCACTTAACTGCACACAGGACAGATTAATAGGTAGAACTAATTGAAAAGTAGCCTAAAACCCATAAAGATAACACTTTAAGAAACTAGGAGTAATCGGCCTATACCCAAACCAATCAAGATACCGAGAATACCTTACTCAAGTATTGGAAGATAAGGTTTCGATGGTCCGAGAACATTCTGTGCCCTTCGTTTCTCAATGATACCTGGAATCCACGAACACACCTCATTGGAAAAAGAGGTCACCAATCAAAAAATACAAAGAATTAAGAGAAGGGATATTTAGCTTTAAGATGGTAATAGAAGAAACAGAGTTGACAATCACTACACGATATTACAAATAGCAGAGAAGTACAGAATTCGGCCAACCAAACTAACCGTGTAACACAGAAATTAAAGTGATGAACAAAAGAAACAGGGAAATGTTTGAAGAAAAAGGAAGGAAGTTTCAACAAAAAGAGGGTTAAGTTCGATAGCAGGGTTCGGCCAAAGAAAAGTGTGAAGAGGATAAAAGAAAAATGGGGTATTAGAGAAAGGCAATATTAGGCCAAAGACATAGAAGGGAAGAGAGAAAAGAGTAATGTGATTCGACACAAAGTAGAATCAAAAGAAAGAAGTTGAGATAAGGGATTTCGGCTTAAATCTTGAAAAAGCATGAAAGATTACTAGCGAGATCAGCACTAGGGAGAAAGATACCAAAAATGCCAAAAGGAACAAAAACCCAAAATAGAAGAGGGAGAATTTGGCACCTACTCCTACACCAATTGCCGAAAATGCACATCTCAAAACCCTACATTTTTAGGGCGTTACAATTGGATTATATCATGCTTAGTCTTAAGGATATACATCAAACTGAAAATGTCCAATTGGTAATATACTTTGGTACATGAAAAGGTCGTATACATTAAAGTATGTAGTTGATTCCAAAAGAGCTATGTTTAAATGCACTAGTTTGTAGTCATGGTTGAGATTATGCGTATATCTTGTGTGTTATGTATATGAAATGGGTAAGGAAAGGTAATGAAATGGTAAATTCATAGTTGAAATGAAATTTGATGGAAGGGGAGTAATGAGTTTGAATGATGTACTATATGTGAGAAATTTACGTATGTTATGGATGAATATACCTATATCATGGATAAATACACTAAGTTGGGAATCGGTAATGTTGTTTAGGCTTATGATAAGCATTGGGAACGGAATGAAAAGAAAGTAGATTGAAAAGTGTATAATCTTATAGAAAGGTTGATGATAATCTATTAAGTCCCATAAAATCCTATCATGTTATGAATGATTAGTTTTTGTGGAACGATGGAAATGTGCAAGTGATAAACGCCAAATTATAAATATTTTTACCCCAAATACTTATCATCTTTATGGATGTTTATCACTAGATTTGTGGATTTTGGTGCTCTTAATCCGGTTATTTCATGTTTTGTACTTAGGAGAGCACCAAGAGTCAAAAGGAGCCAAAAACGAGCAAAAAGGGGCAAAACAGACCAAATCGAGAAGTTGACATGGCCTAAGCCTTTCCACATGGGCTGCTCACACGTCCGTGTCTTTTGAGGGTGTCGGCCAAGGGCTTTCACGATTCACACGGCCTGGCCATTAACCCACACGACCGTGTGCAAATTAATGGATCAAACACAGCCTGGTAATCACATCACACGGCCGTGGCATATGGGCGTGTCCCTTTTTCAAAGAGTTTTATTTTACACAGAAAATGATATTTAGGGAAGAAGAAAGCTAATCCAAAGCCTATATAAACACCCTAAGTATGACTTAGAAAGGGGCCCTCCTCATGACTTAGAAAGGGGCCCTCCTCCAAAACTTTTTGGAAGAGAGAACTACACGCCAGGAATTACTTGAAGGAAGCTAGATGATCCATCCCAAAAGTCGGACCTACTCCAAGACTGAAGATCTCTCTCAGAATTCCTTTAGGGGTTTTAGAGTTTTCTTTATGTTTTTTTATTTTCTTACTTTTGAGATGTACTCTTATTTTATTATGAACTAAACCCCTTAGATACCTATGAGGGTTGAAACCTGTGATGGATCTTGTTATTATTATCTGAATTGTATGATAAATACTTGATTTATTCTTAATTATGTGTCTTAATACTTGAGTTAATATTCCAGGTATTAATTCATGATTGATGTGCTTATGCAAAGGAGCAAAAGTCCCTATCTAAGAGTTGATTTGGTATAATTAAACGGAGTTGATCGAAAGCCTAGAAATAGGGTTACGAGATTTTACCGGATTAGGGTGAAACCTAATATGGGAGTCCATAGATCGATTTACTGCTTCCCTAGGCGTTTTAATTAGAAAGAGATTTCAATTAATTCAACTGAGGATTAGGTGTTATTAGTCTCGAAAGAGATAATAATATAGGTTAGGGAGTCTCACGGATCAATTCAAGTGAATAAATCATCTGGTTTAGAGTCAAATAACAAGTGAAATCTAGGTGGTTTCCTCCTTGGGTGTCGTCTTTGTCAAATTAATTTTCTTCAAGTCGTTTTCCAACTTTTCTCTTTGCTTTAGTTTAATCAGTTAATTAGTTTAGTTAATTAGTTTAATAAACAACCCATCTTTATTTCTAGGTTAAATAATAAAAAGATAGTTATTACTAGTACTTTTGGTTCCCTTGGGTACAATATCCCGGTCTTGCCATTACTATACTATTGTTAGATAGGTGCGCTTGCCTTTTCATCGTGATAATAGTTAGTCTAGTTTTGATCTTCATTATAAATATTTATTACTTGTTACGAATCATACGATCAAGTTTTTGGCGTTGTTTTCGGGGAACTAAAATATTAGGAACACTATATTTTTATTACTTTAGCTATTTATTTTTCTTGTGATTTAATTTAATTTTATTATTATTATTATTATTATTTATTAATTTACTTTTTCTTTCTCTTGGCAGGTTTTTATAGTTTATGACTAGAAGAAACCCATCGGGACCATTACTTTTTGACGAAGAAATCGATCGTACAGTTCGTAAAAATCAAAGAGAAATAAGGCGCGGCTTAAGATACTCGGAGAATGAGCAAGAAGACGATACTCAACCCCCAACAGAAGAGATGGCTGAAAACCAAGACAATCAGCTACCTCCTGCAATTGCGGCTAATCAAAATCCTGCCCCACGAACTATGTATGACTATGCTAAACCTTCTTTAATAGGAACTGAATCTAGTATAGTTGGACCTGCTATTGCTGCAAATAATTTCGAACTAAAACCTAACACAATTTAGATGATATAGCAGTTTGTTCAGTTTGATGGTTTGCAAGATGAGGATCCCAACACTCACTTGGAAATTTTTCTGGAGTTCTGCGATACTGTCAAAATTAATGGCATTTTTGATGATGCCATTTGCCTTCGGTTGTTCCCTTTCTCACTGAGAAACAAAGCTAAACAGTGGTTGGACTCGTTACCATGAGGGTCCATCACTACTTGGGAACAAATGACCGAAAAATTTCTACTCAAATATTTTTCGCCGGCTAAAACTGCTAAATTACGTAATGATATTTCTTCTTTTGTCTAGATGGACCTAGAAACACTTTATGATGCATGGGAGAGATACAAGGATCTATTGCGAAGGTGCCATCACCATGGGTTACCTCTATGTAACACCCTGAATTTGGGCCTAGAAGTTTTGGGCCTTGAGCATGGGAGCGGTTGAAGGCAGCTTATAATATTCTGTTGTGCATGCAAATTTCGTTAATGAAGGCTTGTTTTAGTGGTTAAGTGTGTTGAAAAGTGTTGGAGAAGTCCTGGGTTTAAACCTGGACTCTAACAAAAAAATTGGTTTAAGGTGAATCAAACCCTAGGTGTAGTAGGTAGGCCTTAAGAATATTGTTGGAGAAATTGTGACACAAAAAAACCTTATGGCTTAGTGGCAAGTGGCGTGTGGAGCATTTGAGGGGAGGCATGGGTTCAAATC
This sequence comes from Gossypium hirsutum, assembly GCF_007990345.1. NCBI lineage: Eukaryota > Viridiplantae > Streptophyta > Magnoliopsida > Malvales > Malvaceae > Gossypium > Gossypium hirsutum. Next base: position 54,226,109 of record NC_053428.1, on the reverse strand, counting down.
CCATAGCAAGCAAAGAGCATTTATTTTGCTAACAGGGGGCGGCAAGAGTTGGTGTTAAATTTAAACTCTGATGTTGGAGGGATCCCACATCGGGAAGCTAACATAAGAGTGGATGGGAAGCTGGCTTTAAATAGAGAGAACCATGAGGAGAGTAAAGGTACCTTTCTTGGCTGATCCCTTTCGCTTTATGGCGTGCTCGTTTGGGTTGGGCGTCGGCTAAGAGTGCTCGGAGCGTGGATTAACTCCAGTCTCCAATCAGGTGTGTATTTATCACTACTCTTGTTGTTGGATGGCTACTTCGGGCCGCGATGGGCCGAAAGGGGCCATGTAGGCCCAATGGGCCTACGGGCCCAATTGGATAAGTTGTTTGATTGTGTAGTAAATATTGGACTACGCTAGGTGAATCGAATATCTGTGGCTAGGTTTGGGCTAAAAGGGCCACACGAGCGTGTGGGCCCATTTGGGCCGAGAATAGGCTTTAGGCCCATTCGTATTGTTATCCCTGTTTAGAATACTTTAGTTTACCAAATTACTAAAATGTCCTCAATTTGTAAAATTACCAAAGTACCCTCGATTTACAGAATTACCGTTTCACCCTCGATTTACAAAATTACCATTTTACCCTCGATTTATAGAATTACCATTTTACCCTCGATTTACAGAATTACTGTTTTACCCTCGATTTAAAAAATTACCATTTTACCCTCGATTATGAAATTACTGAAATACCCCCAATTGTAAAATTACCAAAGTACCCCCGATTTATAAAATTACCCAAATATCCTCGATTTGTAAAATTACCGAAATACCCTCAGTTTGCAAAATTACTGAAATACCCTCGATCAATAAAATTACCAAAATACCACTGGTTTGTAAAATTACCAAAATGCCCTTGGTTTATAAAATTACCGAAATACCCCTGTAGGGTAGAATTACCGGAATACCCCTATAGGGTAAAATTACCGGAATACCCCTATAGGGTAGAATTACTGGAATACCCCTGTAGGTTAGAATTATCGAATTACCCTTGTAGGGTAGAATAACCGAAATACCCTTGTAGGGTAGAATTACCGAAATACCCCTGTAGGGTAGAATTATCGTAATACCCTTGTAGGGTAGAATTACCGAAATACCCCAGTAGGGTAGAATTATCGAAATACCCCTGTACGGTAGAATTACCCCTGTAGGGTAGAATTATCGCAATACCCCTGTAGGGTAGAATTACCGAAATACCCCTGTAGGGTAGAATTACCGAAATACCCCTGTAGGGTAGAATTACCGAAATACCCCTGTAGGGTAGAATTATCGCAATACCCCTGTAGGGTAGAATTATCGAAATACTTTTGTAGGGTAGAATTACCGAAATACCCCTGAAGGGTAGAATTATCGCAATACCCCTGTAAGGTAGAATTACTGAAATACCCCTGTAGGGTAGAATTACTAAAATACCCCTATAAGGTAGAATTACTAAAATACCCCTGTAGGGTGGAATTACCAAGATACCTTGTGGGGTAAAATTACCATTTTGCCCTTAAGGTGTTAAATGACTGTTTTGCCCTTATGGCCAAGTGACTAACTTGGACTGTGTGTTTGACGAATTTGATTGTGAATATATGCTGGTATATGAATGACTTGACTGTGATTGTTTGATTCAAATATGGGCATGACATTCTGCATACATGACATGTTGCATGGGTTGGGATTTTGTACGGAGGAAGATCTGATCTGTTAGGATCGCATTGTTGCTTGACGACTATGGATCCACCGAAGGCTTAAGAGCTGTATATTCATACTGATTTGATAAGGTCGCACGGGTCGCCCAAGACGACTGTGGACCAATCAATGGCTGGTGCCGATCATATTTACCCGAGGCTGGGTGCCGACTATATTACCGTCGCTGATGGCTATGTGCCTAACATGATACAGCTACCGATGGCTTAAAGCCTTCTCATTATGGCTTTGTGTCAACCTACATATGGCTCTGTGCCAACCTGATTATGGCTGTGTGCCAAACGTATTTGCCTAAGGCTATGTGCCAATATATGGTTATTGACGACTTTGTGTCGATCACATTTACCTAGGGCTGTGTGACGTTATGTTGCTCTAGTTGATGGCTATGTGCCTAACATAATGCAGTTATCGATGGCTTTGTGCCACGTATTTTGTTAAGTGGCTTTGCCACATTATCTGTTTCTGGTGGCTATGCCACAAATATCTGTTCTGGTGGCTCTGCCACAATATCTGTATCTGGTGACTCTATCACAATATCTGATAACTGAGCAGCAATGCTACAACTGTGGAGTGTAGGGCTGGGTGGGTTGAGCTATTCCCCACATGGAGTGTAGGGCTGGTACGGGTGGAGTGTAGTGGTTGGTTATAGGCTGGGTTGGGATTGTATTCACATTCTGGTTCTGATTCTGTCACGTAATTCTGATTCTGATTCTGATTCTGTTACTAATACTGATTCTGATTCTATTACTGATTTTGATTCTGATTCTGTCACCTAATTCTGATTCTGATTCTGATTCTGTTACTAATATTGATTCTGATTCTGATTCTGTTACTGATTCTGATTCTCATTTTGGTTCCAATTCTGATAATGTTTCTTATTCTGTAATGGGCTAAGGTCCATCTGGTACTGTCTGTTGTAATGGGCTAAGACCCAATTGGTACTGAAATTGTAAGTAAGGCTGGGGCCAGACTTTTAATTCTTTTAGATGACTGACTGTTCCTTTTTATAGTAGGGGATTTCACACTGAGTTTTCGTAAACTCACCCCATTTATTAACCTTTCAGGTAATTTCTAGCCTTAGATGGATCGGGGTTGCTAGGGGCTCGGAGGAAGCCACACACACTGGTTATGTTACAGTTTTGATTATTACCTTTAAATTATTTTATGTGGGTTGTAGTAAAGCCGTTGCAATTTTTTGGATTTCAAATTTGGAATTTATTTATTGTTCTTATAATTGCTAGTATTAGAACACGATTTTCCAAAGCAACTACTGTTATTCAAAACATCACGTAACCGCAATTTTTTTAAAGTAAGTTTCCGCAACTACCAAGATTTTTACAAAGTTGTTAAGAATGTTATTCAGCTGAGGTTTTCTAACAAGGTTTCAAAAAGGCTATAAGTTTTTATTTATTAAGAAGGGTTTTTAATGGAAACATGGTTTTCAAAAAACACTTCAATGTGACACGCCAAGTTCGAGCCAAACTTCCAGGCCGGGTTTGGGGTGTTACACTCTATGCCTACAAGTTCAAACATTTTACAATGGTGTGAATCCCTCAACAAGACAGATGATTGACGCAGCTGCTAATGGAACTATCAACAATAAAACACCTGAAGGGGATTATGAATTCATTGAAGAAATGTCACTGAATAACTATCAGCGGTAAGTCATGAGGACAAAGCCAACAAAAATAGCCGGTGTTTACAACGTCGATTCAGTCATCATGCTCTCTAATTAGGTAGAACTTCTCAATAAAAAGATTGATGGTTTTTTTAGTTCTACGCAAGTACATCCAATAATGAGGTGTGACTCTAGTGGAGGAGGTGTGCATACAGAATATCAATCCTTCAATCCTACAATCGAAGAGGAACAAGTCAACTATATGGGTAATAATAACTTTAGATCTCAAAATAACCCATACAGTAATACTTATAATGCAGGTTGGAGGAACTACCCAAATTTCTCCTGGGGTGGTCAAGGAAATCAAAAGCCAAAAAATCCTCAGGGTTTTCAACAGCTACCTTATCAACAAGAGAAGAAACCGAACCTTGAGGAGATGCTCTCTAAATTCATCTCGGTGTTAGAAACCCATTTTCAAAATACCAAGACAGCACTTAAAAATCAACAAGCATCGATCCAAGGACTCGAGAATCAGATAGGCCAGCTATCCAAACTAATCTCCGAACGACCACAAGGTAGCTTACCTAGTAATACTGAACCTAACCCAAGGGAACAACTCAACGCAATTAATATTCAAGATGACAGAGGAGTCGTTGAGCCTGAACCAGAACTGATGCAAGAAACTGTGATAAGCAAGAGTCAAGGTGAGGTAGATCAAAATACAAACAAACCAGTGAATGAAGAATACAAACCCCGTGTTCCATATCCTAACGCGAAAAGGAAAGATATCTCAGACGAACAATTCGGTAAATTCCTTAAACTTTTAAAAGAATTACATATTAACTTACCGTTTATTGAAGCTTTGTCGCAGATGCCAAATGCAATGAAATTTTTAAAAGAGCTTTTAGTAAATAAGCAGAAGTTGGACGAAGCGTCGCATGTGGAGCTAAACGCAGTCTGCTCAACTCTTCTACAGAATAAGCTACCCTACAAATTAAAAGATCCAGGGAGTTTTACAATTCCTTGTTTAATTGGTAGTTTAGATATAAGTCATGCATTAGCTGATTTAGGGGCTAGTATTAACGTCATGCCTTACAAAATGTTTAAACAACTTGGTCTTGGGAAACCTAAACAAACTAGGATGAGCATTCAATTGGCAGATAAAACCATAAGATTTCCTAGGGGCATTATTGAAGATGAACTCGTGAAAGTAGATAAGTTCATATTTCCCGTTGATTTCGTTGTTCTAGACATAGAGGAGGATAATAACACCCCATTGATTTTAGGAAGGCCCTTTTTAGCAATTGCTAAAACAATTATTGATGTTGGCACAGGTGAGCTTACACTTTGTGTGGGAGACAAAGTGATCACCCTTCAAGCTCGTAATTCTAGCATCACATCGAACATTGAAGGTACTAGTCCACACCAATCTACTAAAACTGACAATATGACTTTGCAGAAATTGAGCTTCAAAGAAGGCCACGAGCCATGTTCCGGAAATGATAGAGAACACATTCATGAAGAATGAAGGCTACGGATAGATGAGTTAGACGAATGGCAAGAACACAAACCGAGAACACATGATAAACTGAAACTATGCCAAAACAAGCCTGATACCTCTCCTAATCAACTTAAGGGTGGCGATAAAGTCTTACTAGATGCCGCAGATCCCCATATTGTCACTACCACACCGAATGAGGAAATCCCTCTTACAGTACTTAGTATTTTTCCATTCAGTACAGTGGAGGTGAGTCACCCAAAGTTTGGCACTTTTAAGGTAAATAACACTTGATTAAAACCATATTTTGATGAGGTTGATAGTAGGAATGAGGAGTATAAAATCCTCGAACCACCCTGACCATTCACTAGAAAGGCAAGTCGAGCTTAGACTATAAATAAGCGCATCTCGGGAGGCAACCCGAGCACTATAATATTTTGATTCCTTTATTTTTAATTCTAACACTTTGAGTTATTAACTTTATCTTTGAATTACAAAGTTTTTCAGCACACACGGCTAGAAACAAGGGCGTGCCTAAAGCAATGGCCAAACAGGGGAAGAGACACTACCGTGCCATACGGCCGTGTGAAAGCAGGACATGATTTCCCCAAAACACAGGATGCAATAAATCCCCACGACCGTGTGACATGGCTGCGGATGAACTTCATAGGTGAATACAGGCGTGGGAATGTAAAAACACGGGTGTGCCAAGGGCAAGGCTCGATTCTGTTTCTTCGACACGGGCGTGAAACATGCCCGTGCCTTTAAGCCGTGGACTGTATACATGGGCGTGGTACCTAGCCCACGGGCGTGGGAAAAGCAAACAAAGCTAGGCACGGCCGTGCGACATGGCCGTGTTCCACACATGCCCAAGACCCACGGGCGTGGGATAGTAGCCAGGCACAACCTAAATCGCAAAATTTGAAAAATACGGGTTCACCCTCAGAGTACACGGACGTGGCCCTAGGCCGTGTGACCCTCCCCTTTATAAGCAAACCACTGTTCATCTTCTTCCTCCTTTCAAAACCCTAGCCGAAATCTACCCTTCCCCACTCCCTAATCCCTATTCCGACCACTATTTCCTAGATTCTCACTTCTTCAACCCCCAAAACAACCCTAAAATCCACTCCCTTGCATCAATCCTCCCTTTCCCTTATATTCTCCCTCCATTTTTCCTCCACACGGCTGTACACTCACGCACCACGCCCGTGCTCGCCACCAACACGCTCGTGCGCCGCCCTCCAGCAGTTTTTGGTTCACTTTCTCAACCTTGTTTTCCCAATTTGCATTACTACATTAATATTCTATATGCCCTACATAGATATTATTCCTGTTACCAATTTGTTCTGAATAAGTTAGGAATTTGCTTTAGTATTTTTATATTTGAATTATTTAAACTACTAAATAGCATATACTAGTTCTAGGATTCTTGCTTAACCGATGATGCATTTTTTATCTCAGTACATGTTTCTGAATAATCATATACGTTTTCCCCTCTCGCTTGATAACGGTAAATGTTAACACATCTTGAAACTACTATATCAGTGCTCATACATTTTCAGGTACATTATGTCATCATCGAGAGGCAAGAAGGCCCCGGTCCCACCCTCAAAGAGACGTAGGGGATTGAATTCTTCCTCGGTACGTGCTACAGCTGAAGTTCGGCACCCATCCTTGAGTTTCCACAAGCTTTGCAGGAGGAACTATTTCAGATACTACGCGCACGACCCCTCACTACATGTCGCTGCATTGACTGGCCTGCCGTAGAGTAAGTCCAGCTAGCTGATGCCATCCATGCCCTCCTGTCTACAGACCTATGGGAACGGTTCTTCGCTATTACTGAACCCACTTATTTAGAGCTAACTTTAGAATTATGCTCTACTTTTCATTTACAGGTGGTGATGACAAACAATGACAACCTCGGCACCATTCACTTCCGATTAGGCGATTCAGTTCATGCGATGAGTGTCCCAGAGTTTGGAGTCGCTCTGGGACTTTACACCGATGAGTTTATGGAGGAGGAGGACATGAATGCACTACCACGCAATATCCACATTTCTCCCTCCTTGTGTTGGAAGGCTTTGGCACCACTCTCCTCCACCTATGACCCCAGCCACTCGAAGGCCTCAGATCTCCCCCCTTCCCTACGATATCTCCATGCCATATTGGCACACACCTTGACCGGAAGGAGAGAGAGCACCAGCATCGTCAACACCCACAATGCCTACTATTTATGGTGCATGGCGAATGCACACGTGACTGACTTGGCATATTTCATTGCTTTCGCCATTCGCCATTAGACTGAGCGGCATCGGAAGGGAGTAATCTCTATCGGCCTCTACATGACGTGCTTTGCCAGACATTTCGACCTCCTCAACACCGTGGCCCAGTCATTAGCGCTTACACTGATAGGTCAGATGTCCCCACAGGGCATCACAACTATGTTACACATGAGGATGATTAAGCGCCGATGTGGGACCAATCCTCCTCAGTACCATCTCACTCATGCCATTGACGAGGAGGATCTTGAGGACATTCCTGATGATGTCCCCCCACAGCACGAGGAGCCTCCTACCACGCCACCTAGGGAACGACCAGTTTATGCGGCTGCTTTATTGGCACACCTTTCCGATCGACTCGCTCACTTCGAGCAGTGTTGCCTACACAGTTCGAGATGATTCACGAGCGAGATCGGCGACGTGATAGACAGATGGACGACATGCATGCCATGATGCAGCAGCTATGCCAGCACTTTCACATCTCCACTCCAGCACCACCACTTAAGGGCCCCACTAACGAGGATCATTGAATCCTCCTATCTTTTTATTTCTTTTTTATATTTTATTTTTATTTTTATCTCTATTTTTATTTTTATTTTCATTTCAATTTTATTATTTTCTTTTGAAAGACATATCAATATTAGTACATTTTACTTTCTTTGTTTTTTTGGTATTTCTAACAAGTAATCCCACGATGCCCTCTTCCACACCAACTCTTAATAAGCTCTTCATGACTCTAACTTCCAAGCAAAGCTGCTAGGAATATTTTACGAACTGAAGAAACAAATAGGGAACAATACCCAACGAGTGCCATGTTCAATGACCTAATTTATTCATCTATCCAAGAACAGTGGCAGCTACCACTTTCCCCCAAATACTCCAACCTCAGAATCAAACTTCGCATCCATATAATAGGGAGTTTCACTTCTTTTCCTCTTATGATTTTCTTTACTTTGAGTACTCTATCTTTGTACATTGAGGAAAATATACATCTTAAGTGTGGGGGGTGAACATGAACATGAAACCTAACTTTTTGCATTATTCTCAAATCCCTGAATCTGATCTTGTGCTTAAGTAATTTTCTCATAATATTGATCGAATGAATTCTGAGTAATTTATAATTATTGTTGATATGTCATGAATTAGACCATGGGAATTATGCATGATTATTTGATTATAGGACATTAGAGAATCGAGCATGATAAGTTGATATTTTGAAAACTAAAATTGTTAGACTATTTTCCTAAATTGAGGTATTATCTTGAAATCTTAAGTATATAGGAATGACATCAAAAACCCAAATTTTTGGTGAGATTTTTTAGCCTTTTGAGCATATAGCTTTCTTTCTTGCTTACTTCTTTTGTGGTTTGAGTGTGTCAACATTGAACTGTTATTCTAGAAGTTGCTTCGATTACACATGTCGAGATCACACGTATGATTTGATATACTGAGATGATAAAGGCACTTAGGATTTAACCCACTTACTCTATAAAAAGCCTTCCCACATAATTAAACCCTTAGTGAACCCCCTTTGAGCCTACTAACTTTTTTATTTTTTATTGATTAACCCTCATCATTAACCCATTAACCCATTATTGTTGAAATCTTCTTACTTAATTTACCCTTTTTATCGAGATTAATTTTAATATTGTTACCTCACTATGTTCACCATTTTTTTACTGAATTATGAAGTATGATTTCTATATTGTATTGACTGGATTTGTTCCTAAAAAAAAACTCAGTATTATTATTGTAATCCTCAGCAAGCTAAAGTTGTCATGTAAGATAGTTCTAGATATTTGGTTGTGATTCAATAATTAAGTTTTTGATAGTGGGGTGATATATTGAAATTATCTCGATTCTAACCTTTGTCTCTTCAGCTTATATCCATACTCGTAACCTAAAACCCGTTACAACCATGCAAAGACCTTTTGATTTGTGTATCATATCATTTCCAAGTGGTGGAGATTTGATTTTCATGCAAGCCTATAGTAATAACTTCTCATGTTAGATAATCGAGTGCTTAATCTTGAACCTTAAACACTTTGAGTGATTTGAGTGAATCTTTAGTGAGGATGTCATCTCTTGTATATTTAGGACTAAAGCTAATTACTTAGAGGAAGGAGATTACCTATGATTTTATTATCAAAATATTTGATTTATATTGTTTGAGGCTTTTAATGCCCCTATAGTTGAATTCTCACAGTATGATTTTTCGTGGAATAATTTGTAACATTATCAGTAATGATTATGTGATTGAAAGGAAGGAATCTAGCAGTAAATGAGAGTTTTTCTTGATGACAAGCAAATGCTTAAGTGTGGGGGTATTTGATAAACGCCAAATTATACATATTTTTACCCCAAATACTTAGCATATTTATGGATGTTTATCACTAGATTTGTGGATTTTGGTGCTCTTAATCCGGTTATTTCATGTTTTGTACTCAGGAGAGCACCAAAAGTCAAAAGGAGCCAAAAATGAGTTAAAAAGGGGCAAAACGGACCAAATCGAGAAGTTGACACGGCCTAAGCCTTTCAACACGGGCTGCTCACACGCCCATGTCTTTCGAGGGTGTCAGCCAAGGGCTTTCATGATTCACACGGCCTGGCCATAAACCCACACAGCCGTGTGCAAATTAATGGATTGAACACGGCCTGGTAATCACGTCACACGGCCGTGGCACATGGGCGTGTCCCTTTTTCAAAGAGTTATATTTTACACGGAAAAGGATACTTAGGGAAGAAGAAAGCTAATCCAAGGCCTATATAAACACCCTAAGTATGACTTAGAAAGGGGCCCTCCTCTAGAACTTTTTTGGAACAGAGAACTACACGCTGGGAATTACTTGAAGGAAGCCAGACGATCCATCCCAAAAGCCGAAGCTACTCCAAGACTGAAGATCTCTCTCAGAATTCCTTCAGGGGTTTTAGAGTTTTCTTTATGTTTTGTTATTTTCATACTTTTGAGATGTACTCTTATTTTATTATGAACTAAACCCCTTAGACACCTAAAGGGGTTGAAACCTATGATGGATCTTGTTATTATTATCTGAACTGTATGATAAATACTTGATTTGTTCTTAATTATGTGTCTTAATGCTTGAGTTAATATTTTGGGTATTAATTCATGATTTGATGTGCTTATGTAGAGGAGCAAAAGTCCCTATCTAAGAGTTGATTTGGCATAATTAAACAGAGTTGATCGAACGCCTAAAAATAGGGTTACGAGATTTTACCGGATTAGGGTGAAACCTAACATGGGAGTCCATAGATCGATTTACTACTTCCCTAGGCATTTTAATTAGAAAGAGATTTCAATTAATTCAACTGAGGGCTAGGTGTTATTAGTCTCGAAAGAGATAATAATATAGGTTAGGGAGTCTCACGGATCAAGTCAAGTGAATAAATCATCTGGTTCAGAGTCAGATAACAAGTGAAATCTAGATGGATTCGTCCTTGGGTGTCATCTTTATCAAATTAATTTTCTTCAAGTCTTTTTCCAACTTTTCTCTTTGCTTTAGTTTAATCAGTTAATTAGTTTAGTTAATTAGTTTAATAAACAACCCATTTTTATTTCTAGGTTAAATAATAAAAAGATAGTTATTACTAGTTCTTTTGGTTCCCTTGGGTACGATATCCTAGTCTTGCCATTACTATACTATTGTTTAATAGGTGCGCTTGCCTTTTCGTCGTGATAATAGTTAGTCTAGGTTTGATCTTCATTATAAATATTTATTACTTGTTACGAATCACGCTATCAGTAAGTATACACAATCGCAACAAGTAATAAAGTGACAAGTAAATGTCGAGTTATTGTACCCACAGGGACTTTGAAAAGAATTATTTATGAATGCAATTAAAACACTTTGGTGATGAAAAATATTTTGATTTTGAGGAAGTGATTAATAACTAAAGTTTAACTGAGTAAAATTTAAATAAAATAGAAATTAAAGTTCCAGTGCACGATTTCAAAGGATGATTTTAATCAAGATGACATAATTGTGTTAGATTGATTACATTTCTTAACTTAAAATTATTAAACTCATGTTCATGTTGTTACGAATAAATTCACAGCAACTCGGTAATTTGCTAACTACTGCTTATACATACCTATTAAATTGACTAATCTCTTGAATATTTTTCAGTGTTGATTCCAACAATTAATCAATCTTTACAAGAACATAAAAGATTAAGTGAGCTAACAATGTATTCCTACCTTGAAACAATTTAATCACAATAATCTTGCAAGTTATGCAAGGCTAATGTATTGTCTAATACCGTTGCTAATTTAACCCTCAACTACCTCAGAAGATTAAACATGCACTGATTAAGTATTGTTTCAATTAATTACAATTTCAACACCTTTAAATAATTAGTTCATTAGTCACCTTACAATTATAATGCAAGAATAACCTAGTCATGGTTTTACTTAATCAAACATTTTACCAAGACCTATAACAACACAAACATAATTTTAATAACTCAAGTGCATGAAATGCAATCAGCCTAACATGAATTAAATTTAAGCCATATTTATTAAATTAAACATATCAACATCACAAGTGTAACAACCCAATTTTCAGTGAAATTGAAATAGTAGTTTCAAGACCAAAAATCCGAGCCAAAAATAGATTTTATTTTAATTTCATTACATGGTCCGTATTATGTTAGAAATGTCATTTGAAAATTCTGAAAAGAAAATTTTACCGATTATGTGTTTAATTACGGGAAGGACCAAATCGCATAAAATGAAAAAGTTAAATTCTAGTAGGTAGAAGGATTAAATAGCTATGGAATTCAAAACTTGAAGTCCTTATATGATAATTAGACCATTAAAAAAAAGTATGTAGATATTTTTAGTGACTCATCCTATAACACCCTGATTTTTGGGATTTTTGTAATTTTAGAGACTTTGGTAAATTTTTTAAAATTTGGTATTTGGTTGTGAAATTCATAATTGGAGTGTGTAAATGGGCCTATGGAAGGCCCATGTGTTGGCCAAAATTCGGTAGAATTTTTGAATTTTAGACTTAAGGAGTTAGGGGCATTAGATAGGTGGCCTTATTAAAATATGTGGGTAAAATGTAACACAAGAGAGCCCCTGGAAAAGTGGTTAAGTGACGCCACTAAGGAGCTAAAAAAGTGGCGTGTAAGTGGTTGGGGGAAGGCCAAGGTTCGATTCATTAAGCTGGCAATTGTGTTGTTACTTTTATGTCTTGAGCATGCAGGAGTTTGAAGTTGAATGGAACTCTGTTGGAGAGAGTTTGAATCATTCAAATGCATGAATTTAGGAGTGATAAGGGGAGAGATTTTGGGGATTTGAATGGAGGCTTAGTGTTGGCCGAATAGTGGGAATTTAGGGAGGAGAAATCAGCTTAGGGGTTTTAGGTTAGTATTTCGGCATTAGGGGCTTTAGTTGTGCCGTTTTCTTTTGTCTAAACATCATAGGGTTATTTCTTTTCTTCATTTTCTTCTCTAGTCGAAATCACCACTCCTTTCACCCATTTTTCTTTCTCTTCTTTTTCCAAAACCAAAATACTACTCCCTTTCGTTTCATCACCCTTGCCGAATAGCCACAAGAGCCAAAACTTTTGAAGTTGGTTGTGCCAATTTTATTTAGACCAGCATCCTTCTTTTCTCTTCATTTGTTGCGACCGATCCCTTCATCCGCTAAACTCTAAAAGTCCCCGACAGCAACACCAATACAAAGCCACCACACCATTTCTTTTTCTTGGTCTTAAAAGCCGAAATACCTTAGTTCTAGAGGCATAGCCGAACCTGCAGACCTCTAGGATTCGAAGGCTACTAGGTGGTTGAGGGCTAAGTCTACTTTGGGTCTAAACAGTGCAGAAGGGAAGACTGTGGTAAGTACTCGTTTTCCAAATCAATTCAGTAGTGTAAATGTTAAGAAAAGCCGAAACCCCCTATAGTTTAGGGAGGTTATTGATTTGAGGTATAGGCCTCACTGGGCCTTTTCATTCGACTTTTATGGCTTGTGTAGTGAAATAGTCAACTTTGGAGGAGCAGCAAGGCTTGGAGTATCAGTTTGGATAAACTTGGATTGAATCATCGGACCCTGTGAAGGTAAGTGATCTATGGCTTTTAGGGGTTCTTTGGCCGACTATGGTAAGGTGGATTTTGGGTTTGATAAGCATGAATTGTGAACTAAGAATGGTGGTGATTATTTGTAGGTTTTTGTGGGAGTCTTTTTTAGCAAACGTCACAAAACAGGTGTGTAATAACCCTCGTAGTAGCTTAGATTAATATTCGCTGAAAAGCCAAAATGCTAAAATTCTAGCATTTCGGGAACTTGTGATTTTGCATTTGGTTATAGATACGATAAATACGATAAGATCGGTGTTTGGATCGATGGAATAGGTAAGAGCGTAATTTTGTGCACGATGGTAAGTTGGGCCTCAATGGGCTAGAATTGGGCCGAATGGGCTGGAATTAGGCCCAATGGGCTTTTGGGCCCATTTGGGTAAAATTCATAGAAAATGGAATTTGGGAAAGTTGCATGTTAACACAGTTAGTACTGTTGTAAAATTTGGGTTAAGTGGGCATAGTGGGCTAAATCGACATTCGTAGGGCCCATTAGAGGTTTTGGGCCCAAAAGCCCGAATTTGATAAAGCGGGTTAAAGTTCATTCACTCGGAAATATTGATAATTTTTAATGAACATGGAAAACCCTGATATTTGGTAAAATTATGAAATTACCCTTATAATATGAAAAATGACTATTTTGCCCCTACGTAAAAATGACCATTATACCCCCTAGGGTTTAATTCTGAATATGATGCATGAGATATTGTTATACATGATATGCACATGATATGTAATGAGATGCACATGATATGCTATGATATACTCATTATATGCATAGGTTGGGTTTTATATAAATGGAGGAAGTGCGAAAAGGGCTTTGCCCCAGTTTACCAAAAAGGGGTTTGCCCCAGTTATCAAAAGAGGCTAGGCCTCCAGTTATATGATAAAGCAGCTATGCTGCCAGTGGAGAGTTTGGTTGGGTGGGTTGAGTTATTCCCCACATGGAGAACTTGGTTGGTACGGGTGGAGAGTAGCGGATGGTGGGTTGAGTAGTCTCCCCAAATGGGTTGCATACATTCATTGGTATTCCATGTGATATTGAAATGGTCCTATGGGCCATACCGTTTACAGTAAAGGCTTCGGCCCAGTGTTATGATTTATGAAAAGGCTTTGGCCCAGTAACCGTTAAACGAAAGGCTTCGACCCAGTATATGTCGAGACTGAATTAGGGCTTAGGCCCAGTATGCTGATATTAGTTTGGGCTCTAAAAAGGGCTTGTTGCACACTGAGTTTCCAAACTCACCCCTTTCCTTAACCTTGCAGGTGAGCCTTGATGTGGAGACTTGGAGCCGGAGGGGATTCAGAGTGGCCGTGATGATGGCTTTCGAACTTTGCAATAAGTAACCGGTTTTTTTTATAACTTTATCTTAGTTATTATTATTATTTGGTTTTGGGTTGTAATAAGGCCATTTTAATTATTTTTCTAGGATTATTTTATTTTATACTCTATATTTTACTAATAACAATCCGAAATGGGTTAGACTTAGGGCGCGTTTTCAAAATGATACTTGTTTTCAAAATAACGCAACGATACAATTAATCGATTTATCAAAAATATCTACTTAAATGAATTCCAACTCGATTTTTTTCCAAAACGTAACCTCGTACCAAAGTGTGGCAATGGTTGTGGGCATGTCTTGGATTGGATCCAATTAAGAGCTTGGTACTTAAGCAGCCTTCATGGCTCACCTCCTTTGTTTCGGATACCTGTCTGGTGCACAGCTTCCATTCACTTTATTAACTTAGCCAGGACTATCTTTTAAAACACTAAGAAGGACGTTGAAAGAGGCATGGGTTTTCTTAAAAACTTCAATGTGGCACGTCAGATCCGGCCATAACGTCTGTGCCGGGTTTGGGTTGTTACACATCCACAAAAAATTAGAAAAAGGGCAAGCGCTAAATTGGAAATTAAATTAAATTAATTAATTAATTAAAAGACGATAAAAGAAATATCATTTTATTTTATGTCATCTTCATCCCCAAAATACATGGAAACCCTAGGAGAGAGAGAAAAGACTTTATTGGCTTAATTGGGTAAGTTTTCTTGTCCTGTTTTTAGGAATTTTGATATTTTTGAAATTGAGATAGCTTAATCTATCTATTTGGGGGATCGATTTGAAAAGTTATCAAAGTATGGAAATTAGGACGTTGATGAATATGCTGAAAATTTGAAATTTATGGTAGGAAATGAAAGGTTTTTGATAGATAAACAACTTTTACAAAGTGATTTCTGATGAAAAAATTATTTAGGAACTAAAATGTAAAGTTGTGAAAATTGAAGAAAAATTATGAATTTTATAGAATGTATGTGCTATAAATTTTATAGTGAAATTTTGGTTAGGCTTGGAATATGGAGTAAATTGCATAAATTTCATTTTTTCGAGCCTAAGGACGAAATTGGAATTTATGGAAAAGTTGGGGGCAAAATGGTAATTTTTCCTAGGATGTAAATTGAGTCCACTTGAATGTGAAATGTGATAAATTAATGAATAAATTCATTTATATAGATCTGGATAACACAAATTCGAAGCTAGATTGAGGAAAAGAAAAATTTTCGGATTAGTAGATTTATATACACGAACAAGTGTCAAGGTAAGTTCGTGTAACTTAATTGATCTTGTAAACATGATAAATTTAATGTTGTGTTGTATGGAATGTGTGTTATATTTATGTGAGTTAATTTGAATGTTATAACATAAGAAATAATTACATGCTTGAGATTGTTTGAAAAGGGTTAAATTCTGTTTGAATTTTGGATTTTGATGGATAAACAAAATTTCCTTATTGAATGAGGTCTTGCATTGTTACTGATGGGATTTAGCCTAGACTGGTAATCCTGATATAATCTATCTCGAGCATATGTTACAATTAGGATTTAGTTTGGACTGGTAATCATAATTGAACTCTTCTGAGCATATTACAAAAAGGACTTAGCGTGGAATGGTAATCCTATTATATTGTATGAGGCTCGAGAGTGTGCTTTTCGATTTAGTGCCCTAATGGGTACTCCTGAATATGAATGGGTAGGTTGTTTAATTTTACCCCTTGAGTGTACTGTTTAAATATCCATCAGAATTTCAATGATTCAACTGATAAAATACTTGACATGATATGAGAATTATGAGACGAAATTAATGATGTCTTGAAAGAATATAGTATGATGAGCTCATCTATGCTTACTTGATGTTTATGTGAACATTAATGTAACTAACTTGTTTGATTGAGTGTATGTGTATAGGTAAATTTTCCAAATTGATGAAAAATCATGTTATTGAATGCTTAATGTTAATAAATGTAAATTGGTAAGTTTTAATTTTTGTTATACGAACTTACTAAGCATGTAATGCTTATTTAGTTTTATTTTCCCTGTTTTATAGTGCTCAGAAGCTTGCGAAGGTTGGGGATCAGTTGGAGCGTCATTACACTATCCATCAGCTTATTTTGGGTATATATAGTAAAAATCATTTTGATATAATAGCATGTATAGTATACTTGGTCATTAGTGGCTTGAAAATGATGTTTGTAACCTAGCCATTGGAATGGATAGTAATGGTTTATTTCGGTATTATAAAGTAAGTTATTATGATAAACACATATGTGTTATGTTAAGTGTATGTGGTCAAATGATGTTAATGCCTAGGTTAAACCAAGGTAAGATTATAAACATATGTGTATGTTATGTTATACCATATTTAGATGTTAAATTTGCTTGAATCAAATGCTTGAATCGGTCTTGAAATAATGCTTGGATTGGTTGGTATTTGGATGTAAATTTAGGTGCACGATATTGGTAAAATTTTGGGTGAAAAATGAAGCTAGAAATGACTTTATTTTGTCCATAGAGGCAGACACACGGGCGTGTGTCTAGACTGTGTGTGACACACAGCTTGGTACATGGGCATGTAGTTAGGCTGTATGTCCCCTGCATCTTAAATTTGAGAAACAGAATGCTCAGAATTGAGCACACAGGCAGAGACACAAGCGTGTGTCTCATCCATTTGTGCTACACGTCCTAGAACATGGGCATGTGTCTTGGCCATGTAATCCCTGCATCTAATTTTTGAAAATTAAATTGATCACACGGCCTACTCACACACGCATGTTGCTGGCCGTGTGGCACAAGTCATAGAGTTACATAGGTTACACGGGGTCGAACACGGCCTGCAGCACGGACGTGTCTTAAGGTCACACGAGTGTGTCCCTAGACCACATGGGTGTGTGAGCCCTACACCTAGGAAAATTTTAAAAAGTTTTGCAAAAAATTCTTGGACTTCCCGATTAAGTCCCGATTCGATTCTAATACTCGATGTGGGCATTAAGGGTCCATTTAAGGGACATTATGGATAATTTCAGTAAATGAATAGTAATTAACGTGAATCATTTGTAAATGTTCTAAATGTTCTGGTAATGCTCCGTAACCGTGTTTCAGTGATGGATACAGGTTAGGGGTGTTACATTTAGTGGTATCAGAACTACGGTTTAGTCGATTCTCGAATTTGTGATAGTGTGATGTCTCCTGATCATTTCGAATGTGTTTTTCATATAGTTATGTCATCCAACCAAGCTATAGTTGAATTCAAGCAAGCTAGGAGCAATGCTTCAGCTTCAGTTCAAAGAGTTGCATCTGCATCTGGTAGTGAAAGGCATGTATCTAAGGGCCGAAGTGAGGAGGGAAAATGGACCTCCTTTGAATTGATGAATGAATGGTTTACAAAGTATTTAAGAACAAACCCTGCTGTACATCGACCTCCCTCACCTGCTCCTCAACCTGTTCCTGAGATGCCACAGGGTGCTGAACTTATTAGAACTGGTAAGCCTCCGGTATATAAAATCCATAAGCATGGGGCAGAAGAAATTAGAGCTACCGCAGATGATGATCTAGAAATGGCTAAATTTTAGTTAGAAATGCCATCTGAGTTTTAGATGAATTATCTTGTACGCCCCTTGAATGTTTGAAATATGCAGTGTTTTTACTGAAAGATACAACTTATCATTGGTGGAATACCATAACTTCGGTGGTACCTAGAGAAAATATTAAACGGGAATTTTTCCAAACTAAATTAAAAAAGAAGTATGTTAGTTAGAGATTCTTAGATCAGAAAAAGAAAGAATTTTTAGAGCTCAAATAGGGGAATATGACTGTATCTGAATATGAACGAGAATTTGTTCGATTGAGCAAGTATGCCAGAGAATGTGTTCCATCTGAATCTGACATATGCAAATGATTTGAAGAGGGTTTAAACAAAGATACTAAACTGTTGATTGGGATTCTTGAATTAAAGGAATTTGTGGTACTGGCTGATCGGGCACATAAGGCTGAAGAATTGAGTAATTAAAAGAAACAAGCTGAAAAAGAAGCTCGGGTTTCTAGTAAAAGAATTATGAGTAAATCACAATCATTTGCTTCTAAGAAATTAAAAAAAGTATTATGATCGTGTTTCCTCCTCTATGGGATATTCTGAAAGAGAGCGAGGTTCTCAACGCTCCAACCCTAGATCTTCAGCTCCTTCTGTAACCAATGTAGGCAGTGTCGGTAATCCCAGACCAAAATGTAAGCATTGTAATAAACTTTTTCATGGAGAATGTTGGTTTAGAATTGGAGCTTGTTACTGATGTGGATCCATTGATCATTTTCTTAAAGACTGTCCGAAAAGGGTTGAAAAAGAAGTTGAACTGACTCCAAAGCCGAGTAATCCTGTTGCAAGAGGTAGGCCACCCTGTCACCCTGGAAATGTCAGCTGTAGCTGAGGTGCTACAAAAGATTCAACTGTTAAACCTGAGATACGAGCACCAGCAAGGACATATGCTATTCGTGTTAGAGAAGATGTGTCTGCACCAGATGTCATTACTGATACCTTTTCTCTACTTGATGCTAATATTACTGCTTTGATTGATTCTGGCTCCACACATTCATACATATGCAAAAACTTAGTGTCTGTTAAAAATTTACTTGTTGATTCAGTAAATTTGTGGTTAAAGTTTCAAACAACCTAGGCCAATGTGTTATGGTAGATAAAGTCTGTAAAAACTGTCTGTTGATGGTAAAAGGTTATTGCTTTTTGGTTGACTTAATGTTATTTCCATTTGATGAGTTTAATGTGATTCTGGGAATGGATGGTTAACCCAATATGATGTAGTGGTGAATCGATAGCAAAAATATATTGTATTGAAATGTCAGAGTGGAGAATTACTTCATGTTGAATCTGATAAACTGGATGGATTACCCAATGTGATTTCAACATTATCAGCACAGAAGTATGTCAGAAAGGGCTATGATCTTACCTTGCATATGTACTAGATACTTATTCAATTTAGTCCCTAACTTCGAATTAAGCACTTTATGCATAGAATTTCTTCACGAAATTTTCACACAATCATGCAATCATATTATAGACCTCAA
This sequence comes from Gossypium hirsutum, assembly GCF_007990345.1. NCBI lineage: Eukaryota > Viridiplantae > Streptophyta > Magnoliopsida > Malvales > Malvaceae > Gossypium > Gossypium hirsutum. The sequence goes on along the minus strand of NC_053428.1, from coordinate 54,206,478 downwards.
AATAATCATAAAATAATTATTTATATCTCAGATTTTGTGGTCCCGAAACCTCTGTTCCAACTAGACCCAATTTTGGGCTACTACAACTCTCCCCCCTTCAGAGATTTTCGTCCTCGAAAATCTTACCGGAGTGAGGTTTAGTTTCTTTCACATAATTTCCAGCATTACTAATTAATTGTTTTCAAGACGATACTTTCAGAAACACTCTGTCATCAATTTGAATCCCAAGATAACTCAGTAAACTCTGATATTTCTCTAACTATGTCCTTCACTTGTCAACCATTCTAAGACTCTGGTCATATCTATAATTATTTTATCACTGAACTCTTTGATTCCACACTTAGGAACATAGTCAACATGATTCTCATGAATTTCCGTTATATACACCTCATCGGTAAGGGGGTGAGGTCGTACAGTCTCTAACTCGATTCTGACATATATCTATATGACACATTTTTTTCATTATCCACATATGTCATTATAATCATACTATCCACTTCAAACAATTTATTATTCATACCTGTCTTACATAAAATTTCCAATTATCTCATTTCAAACAAGTGCACTCACTCATACATTCTATGAATTTTGAATAACTTTAATCATCACATTTACTAATTAATTTAGTCAAGCATGCAACAGCATATGAAGGCCAAACAAATATGAATAAATATATCACTATATAAACTTTCATCTCACATATTATCACATATACATAAATCACGAATTCTTATTCATACCTTTCCGAGTTTAACACATCACAGCTACACTTTATTCAAATACTTCAATATCGCTATCAATTGGTCAGATGTAGCTCGGTTGGAGAATATTTCATTTTAAACAAAATAGTCCTTATTAGTGTCGGGAGACATCACACTATCACATATTTGTGGCATGTATAACTAAACTCTTACACTAGCTATGTTAGTCCGAGAATCGACTAAACCTGCTCTGATACCACTAAATGTAACACCCTTTACCCGTATCCGAGGCCGAGCTAAGGTACGAGGCGTTACCAGACAAACATACAAACATTAAACTGAAATACGAGCCATAAAATTTTATTCATATATCAAAGCGTTCATTCTCTTACACATAGTCCCTTATTTGAGCCTACGGAGCCCAAAACATACTTTAGAAAGGGTTTGGGACTAAACCGAGAACTTACGTAAATCTTGGAAATTTCATGCTTTAAGGCTCCACACGCTTGTGTCCCAAAGTCGTGTTCCATACACGGCTGAGACACATGGTCGTGTCTCTGCCTGTGTGGAATATGCCTAGGCTATTTTCCAAGCTTTGGTCAACCTTGATCTCTTACACACTTATACAAAATCAAAAGCATATAACATGGTATTCATTTAATGATTAAACATCCTCAATTAAACCACAAACATAGCATTTGTATGTCATCATACATGTGTCTCTCATACTCATTTTACCTTGTTTATTATAGTACCACTTATACATTTATACCAAGATTATCATCTTACCAAATATCTTCAGCTTAATCATCAAGCATTCATATTTAAAGCTAGATCATATCTTTATAAAATACTACGATTCAGATGCGCAGAATAACATGTTTGCCTGAAACATTTCAATTCAATTCCATACCCAACAAGCATTACATTGAGACTAGTCATATATATATATACATGTCATGATACATAACATTCTCTTTTGTTTTCTTATAAACACATATCATTTATTTCATTATATCAATATTTCATATACCATAGTTTCCATGTATTCCACATATATTTATTTTCCTCCTCCTCCTCTCCATTCCACATCCTTAATGTATATAGTATTCTTGTAAGTACGATTTCACAATTTACTAATAAATGTTCACATCAAACTGTCGACACGAGTCATAGTCACTTAATTATTTATAATTTGAGCTACAGAGATCCAAATTAAGATCAGTAAATTTCCCCTGAAACTAGACTCACATATCTCTCCACCATAAAATTTTCATAATTTTTGGTTTAGCCAATTAGTACAGTTTATTCATTAAAATTTCCCCTTTTTCACTTTCTGACAGTTCTGACCTCTCTTCACTAAAAAATATGTATCTCATAGTACAGAAATCGGATAATGTTCTTGTTGATTTTTGTTGAAAATAGACTCATTATGGATTTTAAAAATATAATTTTGAGCCTCTAATTATTTTTCTCCAAATTTTTGTGATTTTCCAAAATCAGAACAGGGGATCACGTAATCATTCTGAATCAGTCTCACGAAAACATAAATATCTCAAAATATAGAACTCCTTTGCTTTCTAGGTTTCTTTTATATGAAAATAGACTAATTAGTCTTTAATTTGATATCTCATTCAGTCTCTGATTAAATTTATACTATTTTTGGTGATTTTTCAAAATCACGTCACTGCTACTGTCCAAAACAGTTTTATTGCTAATTCACTCTTTCACACTTTCTTTGTATTAACCTCATTTTAACATACATATCACAAATCATTTTCACCACATTTCATACATCACAAGTATAGGCCCATGATCACAAGGTCACCATAAAATCATCCTCATGTATAACTTACTTGTTTATAACCTTACCACATCCTGGTCACTTAATGAACACATCATTCACATAACCAAGTTCCTGCACTTATTCATCACAAAACTCACAAGGCAATACATAGAAAGTTTCCCGTTGGACACTTCGGATCAATCCTCGATACTTGGTGGTTTCAGCACATAGCTCCACCCATCATATAGTTCGGCTCTCTTGTACACATGGTGAACACTTAGTACCACCCATGTGACCTAGCCAGTTTATCTCGTAGCTCTCTTGTCTACATGGTGTCCTTCACTTGGAACCATGCATGCGACCTAGCTACATAAATCCCGTAGCTCTCTTGTCTACATGGTGTACACATAGTATCACCCATGCGACCTAGCTACATCATAATGTCTTGTAGCTCTCTTGTACACATGATGTGCACTCAGCACTATACATGTGACCTAGCTACATACCATCTGTATCATCCAATCTTTCCGAAGGTTCAACCGGGATTTCTCTCTCTTTTCCAACAATTTTACCAATCAAGTAATTATCCACAAACATATTTCCAATATTTTTATAAAATATCATAATACAAGTAATAGTGATGTATTACTTACATATAAACTTACATCTCATTTAATATCAACGCAATAACATTAAATTACACATTGTCTTATTAAAAATCATATGAACTTACAATTTCCCATAATATCCATAATCATAGAAATCACATTTATGTATGATAATTCAATGCACTTCATGTACCATAGACATATTTTTAAATCAATTCATAAACTTGGCACCATAATCATTTAATTTAACATAATTCAATTAATTCACTAAATTTAACTTTCAAATATAAATTACAGCATTATTGTTGTATTATTATCATACCAACTTACATACTTTCAACACCTCGGAGATCATAGTAAATATATCAATTTTACATTGAAACATGTATAAATTAATGCTTATTATACATATGAACTTACCTTGATATTAAAACGGCCATTTTACCAACTTTCCCAATTTTTGATTTTCTCTCATTCTAGGTTCAAATCTCATTTTCCGGGATCTAAAACATCATATTTTACTTATTTAATTAATGTACTATTCAAAACAGTCCTTAACTCAAACTTTGGAAAAATTACAATTTTGCCCTTAAACTTTTGCATATTTACACTTTTGCCCCTAGGCTCGGGAATTAAACTTCATCCCTTATTCTTATGTTTTATGACATGATGATCACTTTTCCCTTCTATGGAAACATCAAATTCTCACTCTAACATATACTTATGACTATTAGGTATTTTTACCAATTAAGCCCTTTTGCTCGTTTTCACTTAAAACCGAGTAGCACAAGTTGTCTAACATAATTTAAAACCTCATATTGTATCATAAAACACCAGAATACACAAATTTTACCTATGGGTATTTTTCCAAATATGAACCCTAGCTTAAATTATTGCTAGAATAAGCTTAATCAAATTATCGGGATTCTAAAAACGTAAAGAACTTGAAAAACGGGGTTAGAACAGACTTACAATTGAGCTTGGGAAGCTTAAAAACCCTAGCCATGGAGTCTCCCTTGGTATACACGTCCATGGTGAAGAAGAAGAGCAAAATTGGCTTTTAATTTTGTATTTTAATTCATTTTACCCCTAAATGACCAAAATACCCTTACTACTAAACTTTCCAAAAATTCCGTCCATGTCCAATTTTGTCCATAACTTAGAAATTGGTCAAATTGCTATTTAATACCTCCTAATTAATATTTCAAATCAATTTCATACTAGAAACTTCTAGAATGCAAGTTTTGCAACTTATTCAATTTAGTCCCTAACTTCGAATTAAGCACTTTATGCATAGAATTTCTTCACGAAATTTTCACACAATCATGCAATCATATCATATACCTCAAAATAATCATAAAATAATTATTTATATCTCAGATTTTGTGGTCCCGAAACCTCTGTTCCAACTAGACCCAATTTTGGGCTATTACATGCTCGACCTAGTTTCTCACTTTGGGGTGCATTGGTTCTATTTGTAAAAAAGAAAGATGGATCATTGAGGCTGTGCATTGATTACAAACAGCACAAAAAAGTTACAATAAAGAACAAGTATCCATTGCCACATATTGATGACTTGTTTGACCAATTGAAATGTGCCACTATATTTTCAAAGATTGATCTCCATTCTGGCTATTATCAGTTACGGGTAAAAGATTCAGATGTACCCAAGATAGCTTTTAGAACGAGATACGGGCACTATGAGTTTATTATGATGCTATTCTGTTTGAAAAATGCACCTGCGGTGTTTATGGATTTGATGAACAGAATTTTCAAGCCATATTTAAACAGGTTTGTGGTGGTACTTATAGATGATATTTTGGTTTACTCCTGAGATGAAAATGAAATTGCTGAGCATTTGAGAATAGTGTTGCAAACTCTGCGTGAGAAACAATCGTATGTCAAATTCCGTAAATGTGAACCTTGGCTATAAGAAGTTGGTTTTCTTGGGCATATAGTATCTGCTGAAGGTTTCAGAGTGGATTCGAATAAAATTTTAGCTATTGTTAACTAGAAGCCACCTAAGAATGTGTCAGAAGTTCAAAGTTTTCTGGGACTGCTGGGTATTATCGAAGGTTTTTAAAAGGGTTCTCAATGATAGCTTCTCTAATGACCCGTCTATTGCAGAAAGATGTGAAATTTGAGTGGTCTGATAAATGTCAGCAGAGTTTTGATAGATTGAAAACCTTATTTGTGACAGCCCTAATGTGACCCTAGTCGGGAAGTGGTTTCGGGACCACAAAATCGAGTCATAAAAATAATTAGCTATCATATTTGATGCTTATTATATGTATATATGCATGTGTGAAAATTTCATATTTGAATTTTGTTAATTGTAGGTGAATTTTAGTAAATAGGACTTATGTGAGAAAATTTAGAAATGTGCTAGGCAAATGTAAAGTGGCCTATTAATGCATGTTATAGAAATGATGGGTTTGCATGTCAAATTGCCCAAAATTTGAGCTAGTGGCTGGCCATGCTATGGGTCATAGCATATTTTAAGCATGGTGTGTTAATGTTTCATGTTGGAAAGAATAAAATAAAAGAGTTAGAAATAAAATAAGGGGATAAAGGGTGAAGAAAAGAAAAAAAAAGGTATCACCTTGTTCTTCTTAGCCGTACAAGAAGAATAAAAAGAGGGGGGGCATTCGGCCTTTTGAATGAAGAGAAGGTTAGTAAATTTTGTTAATCTTTCTTTTGAAATCTTAGTTTGTTTAGGTTAATCATCATGTTTTTCTTACCTAGCCATACTAAAATTTTGAATTTAGAGGGTTGGATGGAACTTTCGGTTATGGTATGTGTGAGAAGAACTTGATTTTTTTCTTTCTTACCCTTAAGTTTTGATGGATAAAGAAACAAAAAGATTGTTGATGAAAGAAATTAATCTTGTTAAAACTTTAAACTAATAACACCCATGTGTGTGATAGCCGAACATAGACTTTGTTTAAAGTCTTGATCAAAGGCCGGTTAAGTGTTTTGAAATGGATATCTAAGGTGTTAAATAATAAAACTCTTGATGACTTGGGTTAAATAGCATTCGGTCATCTTAGGTTAATATTAAGGTAAGGAGCTTATACTAGTGATAGCCGAATTAAAGAATGCTTGATGTCATGAGTAAATGTTGTTCATGTTATTTGGATGAGAAATGGTAGTTAGGTGAAGTAGAGTCTAGCAAATGAGCACATATGTGCATTAGTTGCTAAATGGAGAAAAATCGGCTAACAAGTGTGTACTAAGGCCGAATATGACTTGGAATATTATTGAGTGATGTATGTGTTTTGAATTGATGGAATGGAGAGGATGTTTTAATTGTGTTATGAACAATTATATGTTAAACTAAGGTTTGCTAAGCTAGCTGTTAAGGTGAAGTGCAAATGTTAGTATTTGATTACTAGTATATATATATGTGTATTCGCCGAGTTTTGAACTTGAAACAAAATGGTATTTAGTCAATACAAGTAACCATATTTGTGGAATGTATTAAGTAAATAATCGGCCTCAACATAGACATGCATATTCGGCCACATGAATGAATACATAGATTGATGTTGTACGTTCGGCTATAGGTAAGCATATTGATGGCCTTATCTTGACTTAGAAAATCGGCTAAAGGAGAATATTGGCTAAAATGTTGAATTTGATTCATGATTTCATACATATATGACTCTAATGCCTAATATATATATGGGTTAAGTACCTTAAATTCCTCCTTGATGTTCAAAATGATTAAATCAATTTATTTGTTAAATTAAGCTCAAGAGCAAAGGGGGACTAAATCCGATAAAGGAAAGGAAAAGGTGATCGAATAGCTGTTGAAATTGTTCGACAGCATCCGAGGTAAGTTCTCGAGTAATGGAACTTAGATTATGACTCGATTAGATCATGTTATATAGCGAATCAAAACCATGCTTTTTGTATGTGGCTATTGAGCCGAAAATGGTAATGGTAGATAAGTGCCTTGTGTTTGAGTTCTAGTAATGATAACGAAATAAAAATGTGTTATGATTTGTGGACATATGTGCATGATTATTCGGATGATAACTGGGCTAAGACCCGAAGGCATTTGTGCGAGTTGCTATATCCGGGCTAAGACCCGAAGGCATTTGTGCGAGTTGCTATATCCGGGCTAGGACCCGAAGGCATTTGTGCGAGTTGTTATATCCAGCTAAATCCCGAAGATACTTGGGTTTGGAAGTGAGCGATCTTGCTGTAATAATTTCAATTAATACGCTCATAAAATCCAAACGATAAGGTATGTTTCTTACATCCATCGGAAAAGTCGATTCGTTTTAAATAGTATCCGTTAAATTGATCAACGAATTTTCGGCCTTTAGATAGGTTTGATACTTTGTGTATGAATATATTGGTTGAAGTGTAAAGTAAGTATGATTATGAAAATGTGCATATATGAAGTTATTCATTTAGCTATATGAATGTCATACCTTAGCCGAAACTAATTTCATTATTCAAAACTTACTAAGCATTAAATGCTTATTCCGTTTCTTTGATTCTCTGTTTCATAGATTTTGGTTCGTCAACTATCGGACTCGAGATTGTCAAAGTCGAAGTCGTCCACACTATCAAAGTCCTTGTGGTACTCTTTTAGTTGAACTCTGCTAATGGCATGTATAGGACTACCCTTTTGTTGTTAGTCAAGTACTTTGGTGTTGTATATATTTGGATAGCCATGCGAAAATGGCTTATATATTTTGAGCATAGTGTTATAATCATTTTGTATGTATATGGTTAACGAGAGGTGTGGATATGCTTGGCAATGATTGGCCATTGGAATGGTTAATCATGATCATATTTTGTGCTATATATGCTAAAGGGCTAGTTGAATCATGAAAACTATGAAATAGGTAAAGTCTACCTTAAAGGCAGATGCTGACAGTAGCAGTAATGTAAATTTGAAAAATCACTAAAAATAGTAGGAATGGAATTAAATATTGAATAAATTATGTAATCTAACCTTGATGAATCTACTTTCATATGGAAGAAACGAAACGATCATATGAGTCGTATTTTAAGAGATATTTAAGTTTTCATGGAACAGGGCCAGAGCGATTTCTGGATCCCCTGATCTGACTTTGGAAATTCACTATAAATTAACCAGATATAATTAGAAGTCATGCCATATATTTATAGATTCCTGTTTGAGTCTAGTTTCCTTAGAAACAAACGGAATAAGTATTGAAGCCCTGTACAGGGAGATATACAAGTCGTAATGCATAAAGGTCAGAGCAGTCGAACCCTGAAACAGGGGAGAATTTAACTAATAAACTGTACTAATTGGCTTGACCAAAAATTCTAGAAAAAATTTATAGATGGACATATGAGTCTAGTTTCAGGAAATATTTACGGAACTGGTTTTCGAGTTGTGAAACTTGAGATATGATTTTTAAGGTGACAGTGACGCAGTTAGCCAGCTTGTCTGGAAATTTTAAAATGGACTGTGTAAATAAATGAATTAAGTCTGTTTGCACCTCGTGTTCGACTCCGGCAACGGTCTCGGGTACGGGGTGTTACATTATTGATAGAAGCACCAGTATTAGTTCAGCCTGAATCAGGTAAGGAATTTATAATTTACAGTGATGTGTCATTGAATGGCTAAGGCTATGTTTTGATGCAAGAAGGTAAAGTAGTAACCTATGCTTCCAGATAGCTAAAATCACATGAAAGAAACTACCCAACACATGATCTTGAATTGGCAACCATTGTGTTTGCATTGAAAATCCGGTGGCATTACCTGTTTGGTGAAAAATGTCACATATTCACTGATCATAAAAGTTTGAAATATTTGATGTCATAGAAAGATTTGAATTTGAGACAGAGCAGGTGGCTTGAATTACTGAAAGATTATGATCTGGTTATCAGCTATCACCTGGGAAAAGCCAATGTAGTTGCTGACGCTCTGAGTAGAAAAGCCCTGTATACTTTAGGAGTAATGAATACTCGATTGTCATTATTAGATGATGGCTCAATCATAGTTGAGTTAAAAGCTAGACCAATGTTTTTGCAGCATATTTCTGAAGCTCAGAAAAATGATAGTAAGTTGCAAGCAAAAAAACAGATACAAAGTGAATCGACTCTCGCCTCAGAATTTCAGATCAGGATTGATGGTTGTTTCTTATTCAGAGACTGAGTACGTGTACCGAAAAGTTCAGAACTAGTACAGAAGATTTTGAATGAAGCTCATAATGGTAAAATGTCTATTCATCCTGTTAGTAATAAAATGTATAATGATCTGAAAAAGATATACTAGTGGTCGGGAATGAAATGAGATATTTCTGAGTTTGTATCTAAATGTTTGATATGTCAGCAAGTAAAAGCTGAACATCAGTTGCCTTCTAGACTATTATACCCAGTTACGATACCAGAATGGAAATGGGAAAGAATTACCATGGATTTTGTATCGGGATTACCCTTGTCTCCAAAGAAGAGAGATGCCATTTGGGTGGTTATTGATCAGTTGACAAAGTCTACACACTTTATTCCAATATGTATGGATTATTCTTTGGACAGATTGGCTGAATTATATGTCTCTGAGATTGTTAGATTGCATGGAGTGCCTATCTCCATTATTTTAGATATAGACCCTCGATTTACATCTAGATTCTGGTGCAAATTACAAGAAGCTCTAGGTAATCAGTTACACTTTAACACTGTATTTCATCCACATACAGATGGTCAATCTGAACATGTTATACATATTTTGGAAGATATGCTTCGGTTTTGTATACTTGAGTTTGAATGTAACTGGGAAAAGTATTTACCTTTAGTTGAATTTGCTTATAATAACAGTTATCAGTCCAGCATCAAAATGGCACCGTATGAAGCTTTGTATGGTCGCACATGTAGAACTCCATTGTATTGGATAGAACTTAGTGAGAAAATGTTACACAAAGTTGGCTTAGTCCGTGAAACCGAGGAAAAAGTGAAAGCAATTTGGGACAGTTTGAAAGCAACCTCAAATCATCAAAAGTCTTATGCAGATCTTAAATGAAAAGAAATAGAATTTCAAGTCAGTGACAAAGTATTCTTGAAAGTATCGCAATGGAAGAAAGTTCTTCGGTTTGGTCATAAAGGAAAACTAAGTCCATGGTTCATTGGGCCATATGAAAATTATAGAAAGAATTGGACCTATTGCATATCGGTTAGCCTTACCACTAGAACTTGATCGTATTCATAATGTTTTTCATGTGTCTATGTTACAATGGTATTGATCAGGTCCTTCACTTGTTATTTCTCCAATAGAAGTTCAAATTAAGCCAGATATGACTTACAGTGAAGAACCGATCAAAATTCTAGCACGTGAAATAAAAGAGTTAAGAAATAAAAAGGTAGCATTAGTAAAAGTTCTTTCGCAACATCACGGTATAGAAGAGGTTACCTGGAAACCGGAGGATACTATGTGTAACACCTCAAACCCGGCCTAGACATTACGACTGAATCTGACATGTCATATCGAAGTGCCTTCTAAAACTTGAACTTGTTGGTGAAAACCGTTTCAGTTAAATCCCATTTAGTTTTTATTGCTTGAGAAAATTCGGTAAATTCTGTTTTTACATCTAAAATTAACTTATCAAAACATTTGTAATCTTTGAGGTCCTAATCCAAATAAAACCGCGGAAGCTTCTCTAGTTGAAAACCTTAAGGTTAAAAATACAGGTTTTCTTCGAAAATGTTATCATTTTGAAAACTCGATGTTCCTATTCTAGCAGTTTAAAATATGAAATCAAAAGCTCAATAAAAGTTAAAAATCCCCCAAATGGCCTTATTACATAATCAGAAACCCAGTATGAAATTTAAATAGATAAAGTCAAGTTACAGATCCATTCCAATCGTGTGGCCACCTCCGAGTCCCTCGCGGCTCCAAATCGTCTAAGGCTGGGGGTTACCTGCGCAGTTAAAAGAAAGGGTGAGTTTTCGAAAACTCAGTGTGTAATCCCATAATAACAAACAGTCAAACATACAGAGAGCGCATACATTTTAGGCCTAAGCCCATATTAGTAACAGTAAGAAGTCTGGGCCTAAGCCCATCTCAATACAGAAGTAGTCATGTAAATATTTGGGCCTTAGCCCATTACAATAATAGTAAACAATATGCAATACCTACCCAATCCAGCCTTTACACTCCATCTCCGTACTAGCCCTACACTCCATGTGGGGATATAATCAACCCACCCAACCCTACACTCTAAAATAGCACCGGTTGCGGCACTAACAGTATTTATAGTAGAGCTGCCAGTATAATAGGCCTAAAGCCATCAGTAATTTGCAGCAGAGCTGCCAGTACAGTACACTTTCTCCAATCATATAAAAACCCATCCCCATGCACTGCATCATGCCACATGTCATGTCATATCATAGAATCATACATGTACCTATTACAGTTTAATTAGCAAGCTAAAATACAGTCATACTTGTACATATTTATAAATACCTCACATAGGGGCAAAATAGTTAATTTACCATGCATGGGCATTTTAGTCATTTTACTCTATAGGGGTTTTTCTGTAATATCACAAATCAAGGTTATTTTGGTAATTTTACATTACAAGGGTATTTCTTTAGTTTTGCACTACAGGGGTCCTAACAACCCAACAGAAGATCTACCTTTGCCTCGAGTGACTAAAATAACCTAAACAAACATAATGGTGTAGATGGGCCTAAGGCCCGTTATCCAACCCAAGTGGGACCCACATGCTCATTTGGCCCATTAAGCCCTAAATCAACCTTAGCAATGTAGAACGACACAGCCAGGTTCATTATTTCTGCATATCCATGGCAAAGGCCCGTGTGAGGCCCACAAGCCCATTGGGCCCACACAACCCATTTTGGCCCAAAATCGGCCTGAGCCCATGAGATCGCTCATGGTGGCCTCTATTATCGCATCAGATTATCCACACGTGCGTTTGCACACTCGTGTGGTAACCGTTGCTGAACTTTTAACTTTTTAGCATTTTGGCATTTCGACATTTGTCGAACTGCTGTCTATTCAGTGAAATACATATTCTCAGATTTTCAGCCGATTAGCAAACATAGTACCCAGTTACACACCTCTTTTGCTAAACAAATAATCACTTCACGAGCACCGCACTTATAACCAATCAGAGCACCGCACCTATAACAAATCAGAGTATCCAGTTAATCAAGTGCAAAAAGATCTATACTCACTTATTAATACTAATTCCAAATCCAACAACTATTACCTCTTCAATTGAGTGCAAACTAGCCTATTCCACTTAGACCGTTGGCTAAAAATCCATTGCCTGCCCTTTGCCGATAATCAAACCATCACACAAATCTTAGTGGCCTTACATTCACGAAATGTTGCCCCAAAACAACATATACCATATTCATCCCTTACCCAAATGGAAATACAGCTAAGTATTTACCTTAACAGAAGATTGAGGAAAAGATCTAGGTTGCTTCAATAACACTAACAAACCCCTTCAACCTTTGAGAAACCGGTTGTTAACTAACACATAGGTTAAGCCTTCGGCTTCACGAAAACAAGATGCTTAAAAGAGGGGATATTCAACTTAATCACATCTTAGGAATAATATAAGAAACATTGAGAAAAGGGAAATAATAGGTTCGGCCATGAGGGTAAAACCAAAGGAATGAAAGAGAGAAAGAAGACAAAAGAGTGTAATGAGCCAATATTGGAAGAGAAGAGAGATGCAGAAATTTGGCTAACTTTTAGAAGGAATGGTCAGAAGAGGAGAAAAACTATAGAGGCAGGAGAGAAATACCATTCGGTTTTGAGAAACAGAGAGCTGGAAAAAAAAGAAGGAAGAAAGACAATTAGACAATTACTGAGAAGCTAACCCATTTTCTAAGACCCAAAAGTGGTAGTAAGACAATTTCACACCAAAAGTAAAGAAAATTCGACAACACTCCTTAGTCGAATTTTCAGCCCCCAAATCGGCTACAACTCCCCAATCTCAAACTCCTCCACAACCAACCCCAAGACCAATTCAAACTCTCCATCACCAGAGTTCCAATCCAACACTAACTCTTGCCGTCCCCTGATAGCAAAATAGTTGCTCCTTGCTTGCCATGGGATTCGAACCCTTGCTCTCACAATAATCATGCCACGCCACCACCACTAGGCGGCAAGCTCATTTGTGCCATCAATCATTCATAATAAAATATAAGCCCTACATACCAACGTCCAGATTTACTTGAGAGCAAAAATCAAAATAAATTGCAAGAGCCAAGACTTGAACCCAAGCTCCCTTGCAACCTTAATGACGCCACAACCACTAGACTACATGCTTCCTTGTGTTATTTATTTAACATAATAATTTAAAAGGCCTTTATCCAAGCATCTAGGGTTTTATTCACTTAAAACCATAATTTTTGCTAAAGCCCACGTTTGAACCCAGGACTTCCCCAACACTCCTAATCACTTAACCCCTTTAGCAGACAATCAATTGTGTCATCAACTTGCACAACTAAATTCCAATTCCTCCGATATGTGAAGCCCATTTCTTTTAGGCTCAAAATTTGGGGCATTACAATTCTACCCCCTTAAAAAAATTTCGTCCTCGAATTTCCAATAGTCGCACAACTCGGACTACACCACTACGCTCTCGCTGTGCACTCCGATCCCAACAACACTTCCACACTTTAACTTGAACTTGAAACCTCTTACACACACCCAAAACATCTAACCATTGGAGCAGATAGACGTCACACTTATACAATTTCTATTTCCAAATTATTACATTCAAACAAAACATACCTGAATTAATAGTGATTTGGCAGTTTCGAGTCTGATGCTCCTTAGACCCGTATCTAGGACATGCTCCTGACTTCCTCTAGCATTTGCCCAAGTGACTCCTTTCACAATGCTCACAAGATGGAAAGTTCGGACGCGTTTTAACATGCTTTACAGAACGAGGCTCCAGCCCTAGAGAACTACGATCTCTTTTCTTTCTACAGTCTACACACCTAGCCTAGAGTGTTTCACCAATCTTCTTAACTTCCTTAAGTATTTCCTTTACTAACCGATTAGCGCCTCGTACCACGCCCTGGGTTATCGCTACCTGAAGTTGGCAAACTTACCCTGACTTCCGTCTCTTGAACCATATAATGTTCCGGTGAAGCTGGTGCCTCCCTAGCAGGCATGTGACCTGATGCTGAAGACCCAGCCCCAGCACCTCCACGGCCCCGTGTACCCCTAGTGCTCATTTTGATAACGAATTATCTGTTTTAAATGTCTTTTGTATCAGTTCATAATTCTAGTAATTATTAACGAATATTTTATGATCAAGCAATAGTTAAAATTTTGTTTTCGTAGAGCAAAGTCTCACTACAGTTTTCAGTCTTCCACAGTCTCAGTTTTCACAGACTCTAGTGTTTCCAGTATAGTACCACTATCTATAGCATAACATTTCAGTCTATAATAGTAAACAATGTCAGAGAACTTACAGATTTGGCATTGGAGACTAGGTGTACCACACTTTTCAGAAAAATACCTCAACACACTTCACATATTTGAAACCAACCTCTTGTAATACAAAATTTTGAAAACTCATTCCACAGCCGAGTCTTGCAACATGTCTCTGATACCACTTAATGTAACATCCCAAACCCGGCCTAGATGTTATGACCGAATCTGACGTGTCACATCGAAGTGCTTTCTAAAATTTAAACTTGTTGGTGAAAACAGTTTTAGTTAAATCCTATTTAGTTTTTATTGCTAGAGAAAACTCGGTAAATTCTATTTTTACATCTGAAATTAACTTATCAAAAAGTTTGTTATCTTTGAGGTCCCAATCCGAATAAAACCGTGGAAGCTTCTCTAGTTGAAAACCTTAAGGTTAAAAATACAGGTTTTTCTTCGAAAATGTTATCATTTTGAAAACTCGATGTTCCTATTCTAGCAATTTAAAATATGAAATCAAAATCCCAATAAAAGTTAAAAATCCCCCAAATGGTCTTATTACATAATCAGAAACCCAATATGAAATTTAAATAGATAAAGTCAAGTTACAGATCCACTACAATCGTGTGGCCACCTCCGAGTCCCTCACGGCTCCAAATTGTCTAAGGCTGGGGATTACCTGTGCAATTAAAAGAAAGGGTGAGTTTGCAAAAACTCAGTGTGTAATCTCATAAAAAGAAACAGTCAAACATACAGAGAGCGAATACATTCTGGGCCTAAGCCCATATTAGTAACAGTCAGCAGTCAGGGCCTAAGCCCATCTCAATACAGAAATAGTCATGTAAATATTCGAGCCTTAGCCCATTACAATAACAGTAAACAGTATACAAGTCCTACCCAATCCAACCTCTACACTCCATCTCCGTACCAGCCCTACACTCCATGTGGGGATATAATCAACCCACGCATCCCTACGCTCCAAAATAGCACCGGTTGCGGCACTAACAGTATTTTGCAGCAAAGCTGCCAGGATAATAGGCTTAAAGCCATTATTAATTTGCAACAGAGCTGCCAGTACAGTACACTTCCTCCAATCATGTAAAAACCCATCCCCATGCAATGCATCATGCCATATGTCATGTCATATCATAAAATCACACATGTATCTATTACAGTTTAATTAGCAAGCTAAAATACAGTCATACTTGTACATATTTATAAATACCTCACATTGGGGCAAAACAGTCAATTTATCATGCAAGGGCATTTCAGTCATTTTACCATACAGGGGTATTTCTGTAATTTCACAAATCGAGGTTATTTTGGTAATTTTACACTACGAGGGTATTTCGATAATTTTGCACTATAGGGGTATTTCAGTAATTTTGCACTACAAGGGTCCTAACGGCCCAACAGAAGATCCACTTTTTCCTCGAGTGAGTAAAATAACCTAAACAAACATAATGGTGCAATGGGCCTAAGGCCCGTTATCTTGTACAAGTGGGACCTGCATGCTCATTTGGCCCACTAAGCCCTAAATCAACCTTAGCTATGTAGAATGACACAGCCAGGTTCATTATTTCCACATATCCATGGCAAAAACCCATGTGAGGCCCACGAGCCCATTGGGCTCACATGACCCATTTCAGCCCAAAATTGGCTTGAGCCCATGAGATTGCTCACGATGGCCTCTACTATCACATCGGATTATCCACACGTGCGTTTGCATGCTCGTGTGGTAACCGTTGCCATACTTTTAGCTTTTCAGCATTTTGGCATTTCGACATTTGCCGAACTGGTGTCTATCCAGTGAAATACATATTCTCAGCTTTTTAGCCGATTAGCAAACATAGTACCCGGTTACACACCTATTTTGCTAAACGAATAATCACTTCACGAGCACCGTAACTATAACCAATCAGAGTATCTAGTTAATCAAGTGCAAAAAGATCCACACTCACTTAGTAATACTAATTCCAAATCCAACAACTATTACCTCTTCAATTGAGTGTAAACCAACCTATTCCACTTAGATCACTGGCTAAAAATTCATCGCTTGCCCTTTGCTGATAATCGAACCATCACGCAAATCTTAATGGCCTTACATTCACGAAATGTTGCCCCAAAACAACATATACCATATTCAGCCCTTACCCAAATGGAAATAGAGCTAAGTATTTACCTTAATAGAAGACTGAGGAAAAGATCTAGGTTGCTTCAATAACACTAAAAAACCCCTTCAACCTTTGAGAACCCAATTGTTAACTAACTCATAGGTTAAGCCTTCGGCTTCATGAAAACAAGATGCTTAAAAGAGGGGATATTCGGCTTAATCATATCTTAAGAATAATAGAAGAAACGTTGAGAAAAGGGAAATAACAGGTTCAGCCATGAGGGTAAAACCAAAGGAATGAAAGAGAAAAAGCAGACAAAAGAGTGTAATGAGCCAATATTAAAAGAGAAGAGAGATGCAGAAATTTGGCTAACTTTTAGAAGGAATGGTCAGAAGAGGAGAAAAACTAGAGAGGTAGGAGAGAAATAGCATTTGGTTTTGAGAAACAGAGAGATGGAAAAAAAATGGAGAAAGAAAGACAATTAGACAATTTTTGAGAAGCTAACTCGTTTTCCAAGACCCAAAAGTGGTAGCAAGGCAATTTCATACCAAAAGCAAAGAAAATTAGGCAACACCTCTCCAAAACACAAGAGCCGAAAAAATGAATACAAGGACTCCTTAGCTGAATTTTCAGCCCCCCAAATTGGCTACAGCTCCCCAATCTCAAACTCCTTCAAAATCTCTATGATTCCCTCTCTTTATCCCTCCTTGATACCTTCCACAACCAACCCTAAGACCAATTCAAACTCTCTATCACCAGAGTTCAAATCCAACACTAACTCTTGTTGTCCCCTAATAGCAAAATAGTTGCTCATTGCTTGCAATGGGATTTGAACCCTTGCTCTCACAATAATCATGCCACGCCCTCACCACTAGGCCACAAGCTCATTTGTGTCATCAATCAGTCATAATAAAATATAAGCCCTACATACCAACGTCTAGATTTATTTGAGAGAAAAAATTAAAATAAATTGCAAGAGCCAAGACTTGAACCCAGGCTCCCTTGCAACCTTAATGACGCCACAACCACTAGACCACATGCTTCCTTGTGCCATTTATTTAACATAATAATTTGGAAGGCCTTCATCCAAGCATTCAGGGTTTTATTCATTTAAAACCAAAATTTTTGCTAAAGCCCAGGTTTGAACCCAGGACTACCCCAACACTCCCAAACACTCCTAATCACTTAACCCCTATAGCAGACAATCAATTGTGTCATCCACTTTCACAACTAAATTCCAATTCCTCTGATACGCGAAGCCCATTTCTTCTAGGCCCAAAATTTGGGGCATTACACTCTGAGGAAGTAATACTCAATTCTTTTTACTGGTAAGATTTTCAAGGACGAAAATCCTTAAGGGGGGAGAGTTGTAACAACCTAATTTTCAGTGGAATCAGAATAGTGGTTTTGGGACCACAAATTAGAGTCGAAAATAAAATTTATTTTAATTTCATTACATGATCCGTATTGTGTTAGAAATATCATGTGAAAATTCTGATAAGAAAATTTTACCGATTATGTGTTTAATTACGGGAAGGACCAAATCGCATAAAATGCAAAAGTTAAATTCTAGTAGCTAGAAGGATTAAATAGCTATGGAACTTAAAAATTGAGGTCCTTATATGGTAATTAGACCATTAAAGAAAAGTATGTAGATATTTTTTGTGAGTCATCCATGGAAATTTAGAAAAAGGGCAAGGACTAAATTGGAAATTGAATTAATTTAATTAATTAGAAGATGATAAAAGAAATATCATTTTATTTTATGTCATCTTCATCCCCAAAATACATGGAAACCCTAAGAGAGAGAGAAGAAACTTTCTTGGCTTAATTGGGTAAGTTTTCTTATCCCCTTTTTTAGTAATTTTGATTTTTTTGAAACTGGGATAGCTTAATCTATCTATTTGAGGGATCAATTTGAAAAGTTATCAAAGTATGAAAATTACGTCATGGATGAATATGCTGAAATTTTGAAATTTATGGTAGGAAATGAAAGGTTGTTGATAGATAAACAACTTTTACAAAGTGATTTTTGATGAAAACATGATTTAGGGACTAAAATGTAAAGTTGTGAAAATTGAAGAAAAATTCTGAATTTTATAGAATGTATGTGCTGTAAATTTTATAGTGAAATTTGGTTAGGCTTGGAATATGAAGTAAATTGCATAAATTTCATTTTTTCGAGACTAGGGATGAAATTTGAATTTATGAAAAAGTTGGGGGCAAAATGGTAATTTCACCTATGAAAAATTTGGGGGCAATTTCTCTCAACTAATGTAAGTAGCATAGAAACTTGAATCAATAGGTCTTTTAAATAGGTTGTAACGTGGCTAGGCTAGGGGTAGATAAAATATAGATAAATTTAGGCTAAAAACCCTAAACTCAGCTTGAATCAGACCTTCGGAATAATTACTTTTAATACACCAACTCATTTTGTTTTCACATTCTCTTTTGTACATCTATTTTCTTTCAATTACATATGCTCTCTTTTTTTGTTCTTTTTTTCTTTCTTTTTTCTTCATGAGCATTTTACTGTATGTACTACAATTTTTTTGAGCATTTAATACTTCTTTTCAACTCCCCTAACTTATTTTCAAAGAATATTCTAAATAGTACTGAGTCTAGTGTTTGGGACAATTTAAAGATAATTAGGAGAAAAGTGATGGCCAAATATTGCAAAGGTTCAAATAAAATTAGGCCATATAGTCTCAAAGTTGGGTTTAAAAGGATAAAAATTCATCAAGGTTGGCTTGAAATGCTCAAACGATCCAAATAAAAGTTGCCAAAATCATTTTCAACATTCCATGCTTCCTAGGATTTCGCCTCAAGAAACTACTAAGTCAATTTTAGAGACTTAAACTTTCATACATGCCTAACTTTCTTAAGGAACTAAAATTTTTATGGTATGGTTTGCATGATTTATTAAGAATACATTTATGTCATAATTCAACCAACATCACAAAATATATCCTAACTTAATTAAAAGAAAAATTTATTCTGAGAGGAAATAATTTCAATTTTTCCCTCTTACTTAATATGAACAATGTCATCATTGTTAAAAGTGAATAGATACTATACACCAGGTAGGATTCTTGAAAAGGGGAGGTGAGACAGTTTAATTGCTTAAGTACCAAGCTCTCTCTAGATCCAATCTTAGACATGTACAAATATATTGCTACACTTCTTATTTTAAATCTTGTTCATTTTTATTTATGATTTCCACCTCTTGTTTTATTATGCGAAAATAAAAATCCTAATAGATCCTAATCCTAAAATAACCTAAAAAAGAAAATAACATAAGGTAAAGATCCCCCATTTTTATTTATTTGCGGATCCCTTAGAATTCAACTCATCTTTTGCTCTATCATCTTTGTTCTTACATGAATCACTTCACTTCCTTTTTGATAGTAGACTTCATGGTTCAAATATGAAATCTGGAAACCCAGGCACAAAATTAAATGAGTCATTATATATTTTCGTAAAAGTGCTTTTTATTGAGTCATCCTATATTTTTGAATATCTCAAGTAAGCTTGTTGCTACTATTGCATATGTTGCATTATGTCCATTAACTTTGATAGCTCATCTCGAAGATTTGGGCGAGGCGATTGAGTTTTGAACATTGAGTTTGTCATGTCAGGTTCGGTTATCAGTTTCATTGGTTTTGCCTTATCAAGGATTCAATTGACTGCATTGGTTCAATCTCTATGGGATCTTCTTCTTCTTCTTTGGGATCCTCGCTCTCTTCAACTCGTTGCTAGAGAATAGATTCTGCGGCTATTCAGTAGAGGTCCCAATCTATGATTATGCCCTAACTATAACCTGTCTTCTTTACGTTTGCAAGAATTTTAGCTTTCAAGCACAAAATTGTTATCGTAAAGGGAAAGAAAACTGGGCCAGAATGTCAACGACACAATTTTTCATTTCACTCAAAATGATTTTTCCCACATCAGTGGTCTATACAGTTAAAATTGAGTATAATAAGACCATTCACTCTAATGAAATTGTAGTCCCATCTGAAATAGGTATAAGGTTGAATCGAATGAAATAGAACCATACCTTCACTAGTGGTGTTAAATTTCTCTACGACAAGTGTGAATTCCTGCTTTGACACAGTCCACTTAGAACCCAGAACTGTAAGTTCATCGGGACTTTCTTGCAGATTTTTAGTCTCAATATTTCTCATCAAGGAAGAATATTCATCATATTCAAAATCTGGTCATTCGAAGAAGTCATTAATAGTGTTTGAGGTTATTGATACCTTGATTCCTCAGACAGAAACTTCTGTTAATTCGTTTGAGGTCAAATTTGCATAAAATTCACAACTAATTCCTCATATGCACTAGGTCGTTTCTCACAAAACAATTCCCAATTGAGAGCTTCAACAATTTTTCAAGCGTGCGCCATGAAATCGATATAGTGCTTTCTTTCAGTGTAAACCCTTTTTCTGGGTGTATTTCTTGATTCTTGAATATGCTTTCGTATCTCACTTTATAACAGCTTGATTTAGACCCTAGTAGGAAAGGTGGTTTTGAGACCATGAATTTGAGTCATAAAAATATTTAAAAATTGTTTTCTATGTTTATTATGTGCGAATTAGCATGAGTGAAATTTTTGTGATTTAATTTTGTCGTTTGAGTGTCCGATTAATAAAAGAACTTAATCGCGTAAAATGAAAATTTGATGGTTATTTGTATAAAGGCCGAATTTCTATTTTCTTATTAAATTGAAGTACCTAAAATGTAATTAGACCATGGGATTATGGTGTGTACGGCAATGACCTTAGAATATATGTTTTGTTTATTTATTATTAAAGGGTAAAAATGTAAAATGGTTAATATATGTTATAATATAACATAAAACATAAGAAAAGAAAGCGATTATTTTTGTTCATAATATGTTCTTCCCGAAACAAGAGAAAAGAAAAAGAAACCTAGGTTCGGCCAACTTCCAATCTTGATTCAAGGTTCGTTTTTACTCAGTTTTTGATAATTTCTACGTTTTTGAGATCGTTGCTTAGGAATCTTCAAGACCCAAGCTTTAATTTTTGATTTTGATGAATATTTTGAGTTGTGCCATTGTTGATAGCTTGTGATTTTTGTTGTTTGATGATGAAATATGAAAGATATGTTTTAGATTAACATATTTTGTATTAGAGTTTTTGATGATTTTGAGTATTTAGGACTAAATTGAAAAAATAATAATTTGAGGGACTAAAATGTGAAATAAATGAAATATATGGGCTTGTATGAACACTAGGAATATCTAGCCAAACATGGGTATCTTGAAATTTTCAATGTTTTGTGTTTTGTGCAATAGGGACTAAATTATAAAAAGTGTAAATGTTAGGGGTAAAATGGTAATTTGCCCATTTATGTGTTTTTGGACTAAATTGAATGAAAATATGTTTGAATGAGCTTAATTTGAATATGTTTAGATCAAGAACCAAAGAAATCAGATTTGGATCGGAAAAAAACGAAAGTTATCGACTAGTCGTCCTGTTCCGTTTTACATCGTCCGAGGTAAGTTTATAAGCAAATAGGCATTCTTAATTTTAATTAAATGTAACTTATATATGTTGAAAAGAAATATATGAATTTATATCTACAATAGCCGAATGTATATGAGCTTGACTACTATATTCCTGAATTCATTTCAACTGAGTTACGACGTCTGAAAGCCCTGTATGAACCTTAGGAATAGTTAGGATACATATGTTATGACATAGGATTTCAATATGTGACGTGCCAGTAAGACCATGGAATCGATATGTGACTTTGATATATGTGTGCGAGTAAGACCTTATCTAGGACAGTGGCATCGATATGTGGTTACATGTAAGACCAAGTCTGGGACATTGGCATTGTACGATATATGTGTGATTATCCGAGTGTCCTACCCAATTCTGAATGGTTCATCAGGCATCGATAAGTTGTGATCAAATGTGCAAAAGTGAGCTAAAATGATCAGGTATGAATTGTTTTATTACCTATTTGAAATAAAGTGAGTAAGTTACTTAATATTTGTTGCAAAACATGCTTGAAGTAAAGTAAGAATATATGTGAATGTGAAAAAGGTAATCGGCATTGTAAATAAATAATATGAACATTGTTGAAATTATTTTTGAATATATGCAATTAGGGGTATATTCATCCATTGATGTAAATATATATATGATTGTTACACTTTGACTTACGAGTATATGCATATAAGTGTATGTGTATTTGTTATAATAAAGACGTTTTGGCTTGGTCATTGAATGATAGTCTGTTAATGTATCTTTATATATAAAAGTGTTCATTCGGTCATTACTATGCTTACGCATAAAAAGCTGTATTTTGATTCATGAGTATAAGTATATGTGTATACATAATGATATTTAGCTTTGAAATTGAAGGATATTTTGCTTATATATATGTATGTGTATCCGACCATATAATATAAATATGTATGTGATTATTATCCTTTGACCTGTGAATTTATGCATATAAGAGTATATGTACTAGTTATAATAAAGATATTTTGGCTTGAAAATTAAATGATAGTTCGTTAATATATATATGTTCATTTGACCATGAATAATATGCATGTGATACATATAAAATACATAAAATTGTAAGCTTAAGATTCAAAGTAACTATGATAGTATAATTTGGTTTAGTTTAAATGATTTGATTATGTAACTAAGCTGTTATTTGCTTATGACTTACTAAGCTATGAAAGCTTACTCTGTGTGTGTTCATGTTCACCTCTGTTTTATAGATTTTGGATTCAAGTTTCGAGCTTGGGAATCGTCAGAGAAGTTTACCACACTATCGACTATCTTCGGTATTTTATAAGCTGAATTTTCGAATCTATGGCATGTATAGGCTAGATTGTAATTTGAAATGTTGAATTTTGGTTTTGTATAATTTAAGCCATGAGAAAATGGCATAACTTCAATGCTTTATTACTGTTTTGTTTGATTATGGCTTAAGTTCAGTTGGGTATTGTTAGAATTAAGTGACCCGAATTCTTATTTAATAAAATACGATGGAAAATAAAATAAAAGTAAAATCCATATAGAACTAGACTTCTTTTATTTTATTTTAGAATAAGGCTTTTAAACCTTATTAAACTCCATCTATTTTATATTGATTAGGATAAGGTGTTTCAATCCTACTAGAATACGGCTTTACAAGCCTATAAATAGACATAATCTATTCCTCTTATATTGGATTCAAATTTTTTACATAGTGAATTTTCTTCTCCTCTGCCCGTGGTTTTTTCCCGAAAGGGTTTCCACGTAAAATTTGTGTGTTCTTTATTTTTTTCACAAATTGGTATCAGAGCTTTTGAGTTTTTCATCTCAATCACAATAATGGCGTCTTTTAAGTATGAAATTCCGCTGTTGGATCGCAACACCAAATTTGCATTGTGGCAGATTAAGATGCAAGCAGTTCTTGCGCAGATGGATCTGGAGGATGCCCTGCTAGAGATAGATAAGATGCCTTTGACATTAACAGATGAAGAGAAGAAGTGTAAGGATTGAAAGGCATTAACACAATTACATTTGCATTTGTCCAACGAAATTTTGCAAGATGTGATGACAGAAAAGACTGCCACTGCATTATGGAAGAGGCTAGAACAAATATGTATGTCGAAAAATCTAACAAGCAAGTTGCATATGAAGCAGCGTCTTTATGCTCATCGTTTGGAGGAAGGTGCGTCTGTACATGAACACTTAATAGTGTTTAAAGAAATTCTCTCAAACTTGGAGTTTAAAGAAATTCTCTCAAACTTGGAGGCCATGGAGCTTCAGTATGATAAGGAAGATCTAGTGTAACATCCCGAATTTGGGCCTAGAAGTATTGGGCCTTGAGTGCGGGTTCGTAAGGAGGTTGTATATAGGTATTTAATTGTGCAATGAAATAACACAATTAAATGTCTGCTTTGGTGGTTAATGGCCCTGAGAAGTGTTAGAGAAATCTTGGGTTCAAACATGGGCTTTAGCAAAAATTTTGGTAGTAAGAGAAAAAGAACCTAGATGCTTGGATGAAGGTTTTTAAATTATTGTGTTAAATAAATGACACAAGGAAGCTTGTAGTCTAGTGGTTGTGGCGTCATTAAGGTTGTATGGGAGTCTAGGTTCAAGCCTTGGCTCTTGCAATTTATTTTGGTTTTTTTAAGGGAACCTAGACTTTGGCCTTTAGACCTTATAATTAATTGGGGATAAAATATGACACAAAAAGCCTTGTGGCTTAGTGGCAAGTAGCGTGTGGAGCATCTGAGGGGAGGCATGGGTTCGAATCCCATGGCAAGCAAGGAGCATTTATTTTGCTAACAGGGGCGGCAAGAGTTGGTGTTGAATTTAAACTCCGGTGTTGGAGGGATCCCACATCGGGAAGCTAACATAAGAGTGGTTGCGAAGCTGGCTTTAAATAGAGGGAACCATGAGGAGAGTAAATGTACCTTTCTTGGCTGATCCCTTTCGCTGTATGGCGTGCTCGTTTGGGTTGGGCGTCGGCTAAGAGTGCTCGGAGCTTGGATTAACTCTAGTTGCCAATCAGGTGTGTAGTTCTCGCTACTCTAGTTGTAGGATGGCTACTTCGGGCCGCGATGGGCCGAAAGGGGTCATGTGGGCCAAATGGGCCTAGGGGCTCAATTGGATAAGTTGTTTGATTGTGTAGTAAATATTAGACTAGGCTAGGTGAATCTCATATCTGTGGCTAGATTTGGGCTAAAAGGGCCACACGAGCGTGTGGGCCCATTTGGGCCAAGAATAGGCTTTAGGCCCATTCGTATTGTTATCCTTGTTTAGAATACTTTAGTTTACCAAATTACTGAAATACCCTCAAATTGTAAAATTACCAAAGTACCCTCGATTTATAGAATTACTGTTTTACCCTTGATTTACAAAATTACTGTTTTACCCTCAATTTACAAAATTACTAAAATACCCTTGGTTTGTAAAATTAAAAAAATACCCTCGATTTGTAAAATTACCAAAATACCCCTAGTTTGTAAAATTACCAAAATACCACTGGTTTGTGAAATTACCAAAATACCCTCAATTTGTAAAATTACCAAAATACCCCTGATTTACAAAGTTACAGAAATACCCTTGACTTTCTAAAAATTATGGAAATACCATTGGTTTACAAAATTACTGAAATACCCTTGGTTTGTAGATTTACCAAAACACCCTTGTAGGATGAAATGACTAAAATACCCCTATTAGGTAAAAAGACCGTAAAGCCCCTGTAGGGTAAAAAAACCGTAAAGCCCCTGTAGGGTAAAGTGACCGTAATACCCCTGTATGGTAAAATGACAAATATGCCCTTATGTTCCGTATGACTGATGTGCTTAGGATTTACATATATTGATATTGGATTAGTTAAGTTTGAGTGACAGGTGGTGGTTATCGTAGGCGATTGATTTTGGAAACGTTTCAACTTCAACCCGTAACAGGTGTGTACTAACCCTCGTAATAGCTTAGATTAATATTTGCTGAGAAGCCGAAATGCTAAAATACCGGTATTTCGGGAACTTGTAATGTTGCGTTTGGGTAGATGCGATAAATACTATAAGATCGTTGTTTGGATCGATGGAACAGGTAAGAACTCAATTTTGTGCACGATGGTAAGTTGGGCCTCAATGGGCTGAAATTGGGCCCAATGGGCTTTCAGACCTATTTGGGTAGAATTGATAGAAAATAGAATTTGGAAAAGTTGCACGTTAACACGGTTAGTATTGTTGTAAAATTTGGGTTAAGTAGGCTAAATCAGCATTCGTAGGGCCCATTAGGGGTTTTGGGCCCAAAAGCCCGAATTTAATAAAGTGGGTTAAAGATCATTGTTTAAACACTCAGAAATATTGATAATTTTAATGAACATGAAAAATCCTGATATTTGGTAAAATTACGAAAATACCATTATAATGTGAAAAATGACTGTTTTGCCCTTGTGAGCAAGTGACTGACTTGGACTGTGTGGTTTACGGATTGATTGTGAATATATGTTGGTGATATGAATGACTTGACTATGATTGTTTATTCAAATATGGGCATGACATTCTGCATACATGACATGTTGCATTGGGTTGGGTTTTTATATGGATGGAGGAAGTGCAAAAGGGCTTATGCCCCAGTTTATTGAAAAGGGCTTATGCCCCAGTTTACCGAAAAGGGCTTATGCCCTAGTTTATTGAAAAGGGCTTATGGCCCAGTTTACCGAAAAGGGCTTATGCCCCAGTTTATTGAAAAGGGCTTTGCCCTAGTTTACCGAAAAGAGCATTGCCCCAGTTATTAAAAGAGGCTAGGCCTCCAGATATATGATAAAGCAGCTATGCTGCCAGTGGTGTGTTGGTTGGGTGGGTTGAATCATTCCCCACATGGTGTGTTGGTTGGTACGGGTGGAGAGTAGCGGATGGTGGTCGAGTAGTCTCCCTAAATGGGCTTGCATACATCCATTGACATTACATGTGATATTGAAATGGGCCTAAGGGCCATACCATTTACAGTAAAGGCTTCGGCCCAATGATATGATTTATGAAAAGGCTTCGGCCCAGTGATATGATTTATGAAAAGGCTTCAGCCCAGTAACCGTTAAATGAAAGGCTTCGGCCCAGTATATGTCAAGACTAAATAGGGCTTTGGCCCAGATTGTACTGATACTGTATTTTCACTGTTTGTTTGTTTTTGGGATTACACACTGAGTTTTCATAAACTCGCCCCGTTTCTAACTGTGCAGGTAATACCCAAGCTTAGATGGTTTGGAGCTGCGAGGGACTCGGAGATGGCCACACTACTGTTTCTGTTTCTTTTAATTGCAATAAGTAGTCGATTTATTTCTTTATAAGTTTTATCTTATTAATATTATTATTTGGTTTTGAGTTGTAATAAGGCCATTTTAATTATTTTTCTGGGATTATTTTATTTTTAATAACTTTAATCTATTTGTTAATAAATGGGCTAGACTTAGGACGTGTTTTCAAAATGATAATTGTTTTCAAAATAACACCACGCCACAATTATCCGATTTATCAAAGATTTTGACTTAAATAAATTACAACTCGATTTAACCAAGTGTGGCAATGGTTGTGGGCATGTCTTGGATTGGATCCATTAGAAGAGCTTGGTACTTAAGCAGCCTTCATGGCTCACCTCCTCTGTTACGGATTCCTACCTGGTGCCCAGCTCCCATTCACTTTGTTAGCTTAATAAAAGTTGATTTTTAAAGCACTAAAATGAAACATGGGTTTTTAACTTCAATGTGACACATCAGATTCGGCCATAACGTCTGGGCCGGGTTTGGGGTGTTACATCTAGGGTTGATTCTACTTTGTTCGTTGCCCCCGTCTTATTTAACCTTTAGAGACACGATTTTATATAGCCGCGAGTCTCTCACAGTTGATGAGGTTTATGATTCTTTAACCTCGTATGATGAGATGAAACATCTTGTGGTTAAACCCGACTCTCAGGGAGAGGGTCTCATTGTTCGTGAGAGACAAGATCGGAATGCTGATGATGATCGTGGTAGGACACAGGAACGGAATCCTCGTGGTAAAACTAAGGGTAGATCGAAGTCTTCAAATAGAGGTAAAACTTGTAACTTCTGCAAGAAAAAAGGGCACATTAAATCTAAGTGCTACAAGCTACAAAATAAGATTAAAAGGGAGGCTGTGAATCAAAAGGGAAAACAACCAGAAAATTCCAGTGAAGCTGATGTTGTAGAAGACTACAGCGATGGTGAACTTCTAGTCACTTCTGTCAATGATTCTAAAGTAAGTGAGGAGTGGATACTTGATTCAGGCTGCACCTTCGACATGAGTCCCAATCGGGATTGGTTTACAACTTACGAAACAGTGTCTGAAGGTGTTATTTTGATGGGAAATAATGCTTCGTGTAAAATCGTAGGTGTTGGAACAATTAAAGTTAAGATGTTTGATGGAGTTGTCAGAACACTTAGTGACGTACGGCATGTTCCAGAATTGAAAAGAAATTTAATTTCATTGAGTACTCTTGATTCAAAAGGATACAAATACACAGCTGAAAGTGGGATTTTAAAGATTTCCAAAGGGTCCCTTATTGTGATGAAAGGGCAGAGAAAAATTGCCAAGTTATATGTTTTGCAGGGTTCTACTGTTACTGGTGATACAGCTGTCGCTTCCTCTTCCTTGTCAGATGATGATATTACTAAACTTTGGCATATGCGCCTAGGGCATATGAGTGAGAATGGCATGGCAGAATTGAGCAAAAGAGGACTTCTTGATGGGCAAGGAATTTGCAAACTGAATTTCTGTGAGCACTGTGTTTTTGGAAAGCAAAAGAGAGTTCGATTCACTAGAGGAATCCATAACACGAAGGGAACGTTGGAGTATATTCATTTTGATCTGTAGGGGCCATTCAAAATGCCTTCGAGAGGTGGAGCTAATTATATGCTAACCTTTATTGATGATTTTTCCAGAAAATTTTGGGCGTTCTTCCTGAAGCAGAAAAGCGATGTGTTTTCCGCATTTAAGTATTGGAAATTATGATTGAAAAATAGACGGGAAAGCAGATAAAATACCTCCGCACACACAATGGCTTAGAGTTCTGTTCTGATGAGTTTAATAGATTGTGCAAGTCAGAAGGGATCATGAGACACTTGACAGTTCGTCATACTCCACAGTAAAATAGCGTTGTAGAACGAATGAACAGAACGATCATAGAGAAGGTTCAATGTATGTTGTCAAATGCCAACTTACCGAAGTCATTTTGGGCAGAAGCAGCCTCTACTGCATGTTTTTTGATCAACCGATCTCCATCCGTTGCCATTGAGAAAAAGACTCTACAAGAGGTATGGTCTGGTAATCCTGCTAATTATTCTGATTTAAAGATTTTTGGGTGTCCTGCGTATGCTCATGTTGATAATGGAAAATTGGAACCGAGATCCATTAAATGCGTTTTTCTTGGTTATAAAGCTAGTGTAAAAGGGTATAAGTTATGGTGTCCTGAAAATAGAAAAGTTGTGATTAGCAGAGATGTTGTCTTTGATGAAACTGCTATGCTACCTAACTTATCTCTTAAAGACTCTTCCAATAAAGAAAACCAAAAGCAGGTGGAGCATCAGATTAATACAGAGTCAACTCCTCAAGCCATAACAAAAATTGAGAATAGAGTTGCTTCTTCACCACAATACTCTATCGCCAAAAACAGAACTAGAAGAGAAATTAAACCTCCAAAGAAGTATGTCGAAGCTGATTTAGTTGCTTATGCTTTATATGTGGCTGAAGATATAGATGCGAATCAAGAGCCATCTAATTATTCTGAGGCGGTTAACTGTGAAGACTCAGAAAAGTGGATGTTTACTATGCAAGAAGAGATGGAATCACTCCACAAAAACAGAACATGGGACCTTGTGAAACTTCCTAAAGGTAAAAAGACTGTTCATTGTAAATGGGTGTTTAAGAAGAAAGAAGGGACTCTAGGAGTTGAAGAACCCAAATATAAAGCAAGGCTTGTTGCAAAGGGTTACAGTCAAATTCCAGGAGTGGACTTCACAAATGTGTTCTCTCCAGTTGTTAAGCATAGTTCGATTCGAGCTTTGCTTGGTATTGTGGCCATGCATGATTTGGAGCTTGAGCAGTTATATGTAAAAACTGCATTTCTGCATGGAAAACTTGAGGAGGATATTTACATGCAACAACCAGAGGGTTTTATAGTCTCAGAAAAAGAGGACTATGTTTGCTTCTGAGAAAGTCCCTTTACGGTTTGAAACAGTCACCGAGACAGTGGTACAAAAGGTTTGATTCCTTTATGACTTCTCATGATTTCAAAAGAAGTAGTTTAGACAGTTGTGTTTACTTTAAGAAAAACAGTGATGGTTCTTTTGTGTATTTACTTCTTTATGTTGATGACATGTTGATAGTAGCAAAAGAAAAAGGAGAGATAAGAAAGGTCAAAGCCCAACTAAGTGAAGAATTTGAAATGAAAGATTTAGGACCAGGAAAGAAGATACTTGGTATGGAGATTCTCAGAGATAGAAAAGCAAGTAAATTGTTCCTAAGTCAGAAGGGGTACATTGAGAAGTTCTTTGTAGGTTCAATATGCAGAGTGCTAAGCTTGTTAGTACTCCTTTAGCAGCCCATTTCAGACTTTCATCGGCTTTGTCTCCACAATCAGATGATGAGATTGAGTACATGTCACATGTTCCATACTCCAGTGCAGTGGGATCTCTCATGTATGCTATGGTTTGCTCACATCCAGATTTATCATATGCAGTCAGTGCAGTTAGCAGATACATGGAAAATCCCGGTAAAGAACATTGGAAAGTAGTTCAATGGATTTTAAGATACTTACGAGGCACTACTGATGTTTACTTACAGTTTGGAAGAACTAAAGATGGAGTCATAGGGTATGTTGATGCTGATTTTGCTGGAGACCTTGATAGAAGAAGATCACTCACAGGTTACGTCTTTACAATCGGAGGTTGTGCAATTAGTTGGAAATCCACTTTGTAAACTACAGTCACTTTGTCTACCACTGAAGCTGAGTACATGGCGATTACTGAGGCTTATAAAGAAGCTATTTGGTTGAAGGGACTATTTAGTGAACTCAATGAAGACCTTCAAATCAGTATAGTATTTTATGACAGTAAGAGTGCCATCTTCCTTACAAAAGATCAAATGTTTTATGAGAGAACAAAACATATTGATGTTCGGTATCATTTTGTTCGTGATATTAATGCTTGTGGTGATATTGTTGTGTGCAAAATTAGTACTCATGAAAATCCTGCAGATATGATGACTAAGTCACTTCCTATAACCAAGTTTGAGCATTGCTTAGACTTGGTTGGTGTTCATTGTTGAAGTTAAACCCTTAAGGGGTTTTATGGAAGAGGTGGAGAACTTGTTCACTAAAAGTTCGCGATGAAGAACTTGTTCATTGAGAATTTATGTCAAGGTGGAGATTTTTAGAATTAAGTGACCCGAATTCTTATTTAATAAAATACAATGGAAAATAAAATAAAAGTAAAATCCATATAGAACTAGACTTCTTTTATTTTATTTTAGAATAAGGTTTTTAAACCTTATTAAACTCCATCTATTTTATATTGATTAGGATAAGGTGTTTCAATCCTACTAGAATATGGCTTTACAAGCCTATAAATAGACATAGTCTATTCCTCTTGTATTGGATTCAAATTTTCGACATAGTGAATTTTCTTCTCCTCTGCCCGTGGTTTTTTCCCGAAAGGGTTTCCACGTAAAATTTGTGTGTTCTTTATTTTTTATTTTATTTTATTTTTTTCACAGGTATTATACTATGTATCCTGAATGAATGGTATTCGTGATATCTATTTTGTACATTAAAGTTGTTGGTGATTTTGGATGTGTGCATTTGGTTGATTCAGTTATGACATATGGATAGATAAAAGTATAAGTGAAATTGGTTGTTAATTTGGTTAAGGTTTTATTTATGATTTAGTATTAAAGGATGATAGGTTATATTCGAATATAGAAAAAGTTTATTTTGATATGTTTATTACATGGTAGATAAGATTTGTGTATGGAATATATGTTTATATTTGGTTATTGATTTATTCTTGTGAAATATAAATTGTATCATGAATTGATTTGGAAGGTAGTATAATGTACTTGTGTATTCGGTTATTTGGTGAAAATATATGAAAGGGTTATGGTCAACTTGGTGATTTGGCACTTGTATATATATTTTTGCACGAGATGAAATGGTATGATATATTTATTAACTCAAGGTATATATGTATAAGGATAGAAGGTGGTGTTTCGGTTATGAAGTAAATGATGTTTGTATTTGAGTTATAATAGGTAATGCATTAATTAGTAAAATGTATATCAAGTATATGTGGTACATTGGAGTATACTTAAGTTATAAAATAATGATAGGTATGATTAGATGGATTTGATAATTATTTGAAAATCAATTAATATGCACTAGAAGATCTTGATTGCCGATTAGACATGAAATGAATATGATTATGTGTCGTTTTCAAATGGCACATTATTTCAACATTTTGGATAAATTATTTGAATGGCTTAATTGGTTGAGTTGATGATATTTTGGCATATGCTAAGAGGATTATTAATTATATGTATTTATGATATGCAAATGTTGTATTTAGGTAAACAAATGCTATAATGGAATATATCACTTTTATAAGATGAAATAATGTACGTTTGCTTACTAATTAGTACGTGTATAAAATTAGTAAGATAAAAAGATATTTTATATTTAAATTATTTGAGTGCCATAGTTGTTATAACGTACATATATGATTGGTATGTGGAATGACATATCCTTGGTTACGAAATTGACATTCGATTTTCATGATTCTTTATTGTATTGATTAAATATAATCTTGGAAATTTTATGAATTATAGAATTGAATCATGTTAGTTGCCTTATAAAAAAAATTACTAGATGATTAACCTTGTAAAGAAAGTCTGTTCTGGATTGTTTTATGATCGGTAATGTCTCGTAACTCCATTCCAGCAATGGATACGGGTTAGGGGTGTTACACACTTTGGCTTCTTCACACTGAAAATTGTTTTGTGATTCGTCGAATTGGGCAGAGGCACGAGTTCTCTTGCAAGGCATGATTAACCTGAACATAACATAGAAAAAAATATTTTCTCAAAAATTTAATTAGTAAAATATTATATTAACAATTCAAAATAAATTGAAGTGTGACATCCCTAATTAGACCATAGTCAGAATGTGGTTTCGGGACCACAAAACCGAGTCACAAAAATTCATTTTAATTTTTGTTGCATATATTTATGTGTGATAGTGTATGTAGGAAAAATTAAAAGTTTCAATTTAGTCTTAGGAATGTAAATTTTTCTTGAAAGGACTTAGTTGAAAAATTTAGAAAAGATGGTAGGTAATTTGTAAGGATCCAAAAACAATGAGGTGAGAAAGCTTGGGTTTGCATGTCAATTTACCCTTAAAGCATGTAGTGGCCGGCCATGAAATGATGCTATTCCACTAAGTCAAATTAAAAACAATTTTAATTGGCAAATGATGTAATAAATTTATAAGAAAAAGATGAATAAAATAAGAAATAAAGGTAAGAGTGTGTTCATCTTCCTTACCTTCTTGCAAAGCCGAAACAAAAAGGAAAGAGGAAGGAATTTGTCTAGGGCATTCGGCTATCTTGGAGGTTAAATAAGGTAGGAGTTCATGTTATTTCTATTGATTTTTATGAGAATCTAGTTAGTAGTCAAGCTCTTATTGTAACCCATATGTTGATTTTTCTTTAGTTTTGGTGACAAATTGTGCATACGGTATTATTGGATAAATGCAAAAAGGATAGTGTTTTGATGTTTTGGATAGAAATATTAGAAAGGGGAAAATATGAGCTACCTAAATAGATATATGTGAATTTAAAAGATGGTATGAACAAATGTGGAGTTTTGCTAGTTTAGGATTATTCGGCCAAGTGTTTATGTGGTGGAAATTAAGTGTTAAATGAAATGAAAATGAATATTATATAGGGGTATGTATATTTGGCCATATGAGTAAATATATAGATGATGTTAAATTTGATTATGTATAATGGGCCATATAGGGTACACATTGTGATATTAACTTTAATTCTCTATAATTGATCAAGTGGGTGATATTGGTTTATATGGTTAAATTTGATTTATGAATATATACCTTGAAATAAAATATATCATAGACTATGTTACTTTGGAAGTAAGAATGTATTCGGCCTTGAGACAATCTATAAGTTTTAGTTAAGGTTCTAATGTTTTGAACAAGAATGGTTGTAAGATGAAACGAAAATTATTAAAATATATATGAGTAATTAACAAGGGTGGTTGCCGTGTATATAATATTTATTTGTGTTTTATTGAAATATTTATTGGGTTAATTATAGTAATTGGATCTTAGGTGATCAATAGCCGAATGGCTTAAAGTTAGTAAAAGCATAAGGTGAATAAAAATCAAATGTTGCCGATTCTTTTGATATGAAACTATTAATGTTATTGGGATATAAATAACTAGCAAGGTAATTAAACTAGTTAATTTATTTATTTAAGCTCAAGAACCCAAAGGAGGAGAATTAAGCAAGGGCAAAACAAAGTGTATTGAGTAGCCGTTTGGAACCGTTTCATCCGACTTAAGGTAAGTCTTTGAGTAATGGAACTTAGCTTAAGATTTGATAAACGATGATATATATTTATATGAACATAATAAATAAAATGTGACCTAATGGCTCTACTTGAATTACATATTGAAATAAATAAGTTTCTAGCATATAAGTTTAGTTATAATGAAGAATGATATGTTTTAAACTCAAATGGTAAGTTCTTAAGTGTTTGGACTTGGAAATTTAAGAGCAAATTGTAATAATCTGCTTAGGACAGCAGTAGTAGCGTGAATTTTGAAAATCGCCATAAATTGTTGGAGTGAAATTAGAGACTGAATAAAATATGTAATCAAAGATCAATGAGTCTAGTTTCTTATAAAATAAACAGTGCAAGTAAAGGAATTTCCTATAGAGAGATATTTAAAGTTGTGTGTGACAGTGTCAGAATGAATCTGAAATCCCCTGTTCTGTTTTTAGAAAATCATTATAAATAGTACAAAAATTTTTATAAGATAAAATTTATATTATTAGACTCCTTAATTAGTCTAGTTTCAAATGAAATAAACAAGAACATATTTTGAAATCTGTACAATGAGAAATTTGATTCGTAGTGAAGAGTGGTCAGTATAGTCAAACAGTGAAATAGAAGAAACTTTAAGAAAATTCTGGTTTTGATTGGCCAAACCAAAAATCCTGAAAATTTTATGGATAGAAGATATATGAGTCTATTTTCGGGGAAAATTTACGGCACTTCATTTGGAGTTTTGTAGCTCTAGTTACAAATAATTTAATGATTTTTGCTCAAGAAAACAGCTTGTAGTGAATCTATGATTTTGTTGTAAACATTGATGAAACTAATTGAGTTGCTTATAAGCTATTGCTGAATTGATGTACAAGATAAATATATAGGTGGTGAGGCCAAAATGGCTAAAATTTAAATGTGTGCAAGTTATCCAAATGGCTATTTTATAAACGTAAGCAATGTATATGTAATATGTGTTGATAGTTTTATAAATTGAAGGTGTGGTGACTTATATGTTGTTTAGCTGAATGGTTGTCATGAGAAGAATGTAAGTCATGTGTGTATTTTCTTATTTAGTTGGAAGTTTATTGAAAGGGATATATATATAAATATGTGTTAAAGTCGAATGATATTATGACATGAAGATAAGGTACATGCTATATGCTTATATTCGAATGAGGTTAATGAATTACAATGGTGATAGTTTATGTGAAATGTGGTAACATGTGATTAAATATACATGGAATTTGGAAAGTATCCGGGTTAAGACTCGCTGACTACATGATGTGGCCTAATGGCTCTTGTGAAATGAGACTAGCTATATTGAGATACGAATAAGTTCGAATGAAGTGATACCTTATTAATGTGTTTCCGTGTTGGAAAAATCTAAGGTATGTGAATATGAACTAAAGAACTAAGCTCCTAAATACATATATACAATTATGTATGTGCACGAAATGAGTGCATATGATTAAGTGGTTAGATGTGACACCCCTAAAGTGACCCTAGTCGGAAAGTGGTTTCGGGACCACTAAACCGAGTCATAAAGATAATTAACTGTCATAGTTGATGCTCATTATATGTACATATGCATGTGTGAAAATTTCATGTTTGAATTTTGTTAATAGTAAGTGAATTTTATCAAATAGGACTTATGTGAGAAAATTTGGAAATGTGCTAGGCGAATGTAAAGTGGCCTAATAATGCATGTTGTGAAATGATGGGTTTGCATGTCAAATTACCCAAAATTAAAGCATAGTGGCCGGCCATGCTATGGGTGGAAACATGTTGCAAACATGTTGTGTTAGTGAGTTATGTTAGAAAGAATAAAAAAAAGGGGTTAGGATTAAAGTAATGCAAAAAGGTGGAGTGATGAAAAAAAAATGGTCTCATCCATGCCCCCCCCCCTTTGCCGTGAATGGAAGAAAGGAAACAAAGAAAAAAAAAAGTGTTCATCCTTGAACATCTTTGGCCGAATAGAAGAAAGAAAGGAAGGGAATGAGCTTGGAGAAAAATCGGCTATGAAGGCTCACTAGATTAAGGTATGTTTAGTGTTGCTTTGAAAGTTCATACATCCCTTGGATGATTAGTCTAAATTCTAACTATCTCATGGATGGATTTGGGATTATTAGAGAGTTAGTATTCGACTAAGAGGCTTCAAAAGTTTTAGTTGAAGCCTTGAGACTATTAGCATGTTAGCTATATGGATGTGTTAAGTTACTTGAAATGCTAGATAAATTTGAACTCCCTACTAAATTCTTTAGGCAACCCATGTTAGAAATTTTGGTATTGAGATGTCTAGATCTTTCGGCCATTGTAGCTATGGAGGAATAAAGTTTTTGTTTCTTGTTAAATTGGATGAATCTTGTTGTATGAGTGCTTGAACAAACTATGATTAAATGGATGCATAGATTCAAAGTGGGAAGAAATGGGCTATTATATTTGATGCTAATGCCGAATATGAAGATGATGAACTTGAATAAATAATATTCAGCTAGCATGATAAGTTATGAAATATTAAGTAGATGATATAATTGATTGATGAAGTGGCTAATAGGGATTTCTAATGAAATTGTTGCCAAGGCCGAATGTATCATGAAGTAAATAAAAAAAAATTCTAAATGTGCATTATGTGCTTATATGTGTATTCGGCCAGGGAAGTTCGACATGAAACTTTGATAGGTTTGAGAGATGAATGACCGAATGAGCTAGAGGTTATGTATGGATGAATTTTATGCACATGTGTGTGTGTGGCATTAGTAGCTAATGGCATTCGGCATTGTTTAATTAAAATTAGAAATGAATGCTTGAAAGTTAAATAGGTCACTCTAATGACCAAATATGCTAAAAGCTAATATATGGACAAATGATACGAACGAATTGGTTTTTGAAATGTATATGGTTGCCATATATATATGTGTTTGATTGAGAAGTAAATTTGTTTGATTTAGCTCAAGAGCCTAGAGGATCAAAGTTGGATAAGGGAAAGGAAAAAAGTGATCGAAGAGCCGTCGTAATCGTTCGGCAACTTCCGAGGTAAGTTTTAAGTGTTTAAACGTTGAGTAAATTCAATTATAATAGGACATGATGAGTTGATTTAGTAAGATATGATATGGCCATGATATGTTCTAAGCTCAAATGGTAAGTTCTTAAGTGTTTGAGCTTGGGCATTTAAGGGTAATTTGAAATAGTCTGCTTCGGACAGCAGCAGTAACGTGA
Source organism: Gossypium hirsutum (assembly GCF_007990345.1). Classification (NCBI taxonomy): domain Eukaryota; kingdom Viridiplantae; phylum Streptophyta; class Magnoliopsida; order Malvales; family Malvaceae; genus Gossypium; species Gossypium hirsutum. The sequence continues at coordinate 54,168,528 of NC_053428.1, read as the reverse complement.
CTTTAGAAAATCACCATAAATTTATGGACTTGAATTAGAGGCTGAATGAGACATGAAATTAAAGCTTAATGAGTCTAGTTTCTTATAAAAGAAACCGTGTAAGCAAAGGAATTTCCGATAATGAGATATTTAAAGTTGTGTGAGACGGTGTCAGAATGACTCCGAAATCCCCTGTTCTGTTTTTAGAAAATCATTATGAATTGTACAAAAATGGTTATAAGATAAAATTTATATGCTTAGACTCCTTAATGAGTCTAGTTTCAAATGAAATCAAATAAAACACATTTTGAATTCTGTAAAATGAGAAATTTGATTCGTAGTGAAGAGTGGTCAGATTAGTCAAACAGTGAAACAGGGGAAACTTTAAGAAAAATCTGGTATTGATTGGCCAAACCTAAAATTCTAGAAATTTTATGGATGGAAGATATACGAGTCTATATTCAGGAAAAATTAACGGAAAGTGATTTGGAGTTTTGTAGCTCCAGTCATAAATAATTTAGTGACTATTGCTCAGGAAAAACAGCTTGTGCTGAATTTGAGATTATGTTGTGAACCTTGATAAACTTGTTTTAGTTGCTCACAAGCTATTGATTAAACCCATACTTGAATTCTAAATCGTGATATTGTAAGTTTATGAGTATTCGAATATGAAATGATAGTATGGCCTAATGGCCGATGTGATGAATGTGAAAGTGTATATATGTGATAAGGCCTAATGGCCGATGTGATGAATGTGAAAGTGTATATATGTGATAATGCCTAATGGCCGATGTGATGAATGTGAAAGTGTATATATGTGATAATGCCTAATGACCGATGTGATGAATGTGAAAGTGTATATATGTGATAAGGCCTAATGGCCGATGTGATGAATGTGAAAGTGTATATATGTGATAATGCCTAATGGCCGATGTGATGAATGTGAAAGTGTATATATGTGATAATGCCAGTATATATGTGATAAGGCCTAATGGCCGATGTGATGAATGTGAAAGTGTATATATGTGAATGTGAAAGTGTATATATGTGATAAGGCCTAATGGCCGATGTGATGAATGTGAAAGTGTATATATATGTGATAGGGCCTAATAGTCGATGTGATGAATGTGATAAGTCCCGAAGGGCATTTGTGTCAGTACTATATCCGGGTTAAAACCCCGCAGGCTTTATGCGAGAATATTATCACTGATTAATGTCCGTAAGCTTCGTGCTCGTACTATATCCGAGCTCTAAAGACCCAATGACTACGTGTGGGGATTTTGTCCGGGTAAGACCCGATAACTTCGTGTGGAGATTATGTCCGGGTAAGACTTCGTAATAAGAATTGCTTATAAATATATTCAATGCGAAAGGTTAAACAGGTATGTACTCCAAGTTTATATGTGAGCTTGATTTGCACTAAATCATAAGGTAGTTATGTGACACATACGAGAGCAATCTATGAGACTATTCCTATGATTATGTGACATCGGATCAGAGTGAGAGGTTATGTGAAATCATACGATATATCTATGTCACATGAGCTCACTTTTATGTGAAAGTTTATCTGCCTATTGTATATGATGAGATGTGCATATTCGGTAAAGGGATGGTATGCCCGAAGGAAGAGTGAAATAAAAATACGAACAACTATGTTATAATTTGATTGTTATCTGTTGACACTGCTTAAAACTTACTAAGCATTGTAATGCTTACTCTGTTTACTCTGTTTCCTCTGTTTTATAGATCTCATTGCGAAGCTACAGGCTCGGGGATTGTCAGCAACTAGTCACACTATCACTATCCACTGTTTGGTACTGCTATGTTTTGGATTATCTTATGGCATGTATAAAATAGACTAGTGGCGGAAGAATATTTTGGTTAATGTATATAGCCATGCGAAAATGACTTATATATGTTTGAGCATAATGTTATAATCATTTGGTATGGAATGGTTAATCACTATCATAATATGTGCTATTTATGCTAAAAGGGCTAGTTGAATCATGGAAACTATGAAATAGGTAAAGTCTACCTTAAAGGCAGATGCTGGCAGCAGCAGTGATGTAGATTTGGAAAATCACTAAAAATAGTAGGATTGGAATTAAATAATGAATAAATTATGTAAACGAACCTTGATGAATCTATTTCATAGGAAAGTAACGAAACGATCATATGGACAGTATGTTAAGAGATATTCAGGTTCTCGTGAGACAGGACCAGAACAGTTTCTGGATTCCCTGTTCCGAATTTGGAAATTCATTATAAATTAACCAGAGATAATTAGGAGTCATGCCATATATGTATAGATTCCTCTCTGAGTATAGTTTCTATAGAAACAAACGCAATCAGTATTGAAGCTCTGTGCAGGGAGATATCCAAGTCGTAATGCGCAAAGGTCAGTGTAGTCGATCCCTGTAACATGGGAGACTTTGACTAATAAACAGTACTAATTGGCCCAACCAAAAATTCTAGAAAAAAATATGTAGATTGGCATATGAGTCTAGTTTCAGGGAAAAATTATGAAACTGATTTTCGAGTTGTGAAACTCAAGATATGATTTTTAAGGTGACAGTGTCGCAGTTAGCCAACTGCCTGGAAAATTTTAAAATGGACTGCGATAGTAAGCGAATTTAGTCTGTGAACCCCTCGTGTCCGACTCCGGCAACGGTCTTGGGTACGGGGTGTTACAATTAGAGGTATTGAAAGATTGAATTGGTAATTGGTAACTATGGAAACGGTAAGTGTACAAAGGTTAAGTATATGGTAAGTGATACTTACTTGCTATGTGAACTCGATTTCGTTTGTATTACAAATGTACTTGGGGAATCACTTATGAGATGGTTATAAGTTATATTCAACGAGTATTGACTCTATCAAATTGTTTGTGTAAGATGAAAACATGAATATGTGCTTCCAATTATGGAAACCGAATGTGATTATAGTGTTATGTTTTAGTTCGACTGATTAAACTAAAAGTAGCATGGATGTTTTTAAATGCGAAGGGGTATATACTCTTAAATTTGGATGAAATAGATGAATTACATGTGCATACATAGGGTTTAATCTATTTGACCGAATGGTGATATATCTTGACATTTCAAAACATGATTTGTGTAAGGCCTAATCTTAAGCGACTTAGTAATAAATCAACAATTACGGATGATCAGCACATTAAGTTGGCCAGGTATGTATTATGTACTTGTGTAGGCTTGTTAAGCCCATCGAGACTTCACTTGGATTTTGTGTAAGTTATAAATGTATTTAATCCAGCAAAGTTAATTGTTTTACTTAAGACTTACTAAGCCTTGAAAGCTTACTCTGTTGTTACGTTTCTCTGTTTTATAGATTATCAAATTTGGCCTTTGCTCGGGGCTCGTCAACAACTCATCACACTATCACTATCCACTGTTTGGTACTGCTATTTTTTGGATTATTGTATGGCATGTATAGAATAAACTAGTAGCGGAATAATATTCTGGTTAATGTATATAAGCCATGCAAAAATGGCATCTTTTGAATGTGTACTTATAGAAGTTTAATTTTATCCCTGGCTGTATTTAGCATTTATCTAGATGAATGATCTTTATTTCAAGAAAAAGTTAAAAATTTTACTGTTCCGACATGAGTTACAAGTCTGGTAATACCCCTTTCCTATTCCGACAACGGTTACGGGATAGGCGTGTTACATTTTATTTGGTATCAGAGCCACGGTTTAGTCGATTCTAGGACTAACATAGCACGTGCGATTCTAGTTATACATGTCATATAATGATAAAATGATAGTGTGATGATTTCTGATAGAAAAAAATGTATTTTTCGTATTGTAATGAATCTCTATCCCTATCGAGCTGTAACAAGTATGATGGCTGGTAATGTGTTTCAGACTCAAAGTTCAACAGGCTTGTGCCAGTGACGAGTTCAGGTTATACCTAGTGGGCTGAATGTTGGAAAACTATTAAAGAGACTAGAACTATGAAGCTTATGCTATACGGTATCCGAATTCGTTCACTAAATTAAGTTTTTTCAGGTATGTGAGTGTTATTTACGAAATGCGTATGGGAAATGATGATATATCTATGTGTTCAGTTTCCATAGAAATTTATATTCATAGAAGTGTATGTGGCACCCATGTAATTCGATCATTGAAATTATAGAAATTAAGTTGGACAGTGAAACGAAAATGTGATCTTTGTATGTGGCTATTGAACTGAAATTTGAATGGTTGATAAGCATGTAGTGCTTGTATTCGAGTAATGTAAATGATATACTAATGTGTTATGTTATATATATATGTGTGTGCATTAGAATTGAGAGTTATATCCGGGCTAAGTCCCGAAGAGCATTCGTGCTGGTGTTATATCCGGGCTAAGTCCCGAAGAGCATTCGTGCTGGTGTTACATCTGGGCTAAGTCCTGAAGGGCGTTCGTGCCGGTGATGTGTAATCAGGCCTTCATGCCTAGCAGGCTTTGTGCTGGTGATGTGTATTCGGGCCTTCGTTCCTAGTAGGCTTCGTGCCGGTGATGTGTATTTGGGTCTTCGTGCCTAGCAGGTTTAATGCCGGTGATTCGAGCAAAGTTTAAGTGTTCATTACTATATGAATTCAAAGTTAAATGAAAGGACACGTTTAAAGTGTACTTATATGATGTTTTATAGACTTGGTTAAGTTATTTCAATGTGTAATAATGAATAAATATAGGCACTATGTGTGCGAGATCGGTCAGTGGGCACTGTGTGTGCAGATTTCGTTTCATGTAAGATCTCGTCTAGGAGGACGGCATTGATTTGTGATAGTGTGTAAGACCGTTTTTAGTACACTGGCATCACTTGTGTTAAGCTTTATGCCTATTCGACTGTATACGGGTAACTTTAAATATGATTGGATGTATTGAATGAACTAAATGTTCAGGTACGTGGAAGTTGACCTTCTTTTGGAAATAAGTTAAGTTGAATATTTAGATGTGATAATGTTATAAAGGATATTCATTCGGATGTTTAAGAACATGTATACTTCCGACCATGTTACAGCTTATATATATATGAATGAAAATGTGGGTTATGAATATCTGAGTTGATGTTATGTATTTGTTTTAAAACAAGAGGACGTTATCCTAACATAGTCGCTAGTAAGATTTTCAGGGACGAAAATCCCTAAAGAGGGGGAGAGTTGTGACATCCCTAATTAGACCCTAGTCGGAATGTGGTTTCGGGACCACAAAACCGAGTCACAAAAATTCATTTTAATTTTTGTTGCATATATTTATGTGTGATAGTGTATGTAGGAAAAATTAAAAGTTTCAATTTAGTCTTAGGAATGTAAATTTTTCTTGAAAGGACTTAGTTGAAAAATTTAGAAAAGATGGTAGGTAATTTGTAAGGATCCAAAAACAATGAGGTGAGAAAGCTTGGGTTTGCATGTCAATTTACCCTTAAAGCATGTAGTGGCCAGCCATGAAATGATGCTATTCCACTAAGTCAAATTAAAAACAATTTTAATTGGCAAATGATGTAATAAATTTATAAGAAAAAGATGAATAAAATAAGAAATAAAGGTAAGAGTGTGTTCATCTTCCTTACCTTCTTGCAAAGCCGAAACAAAAGGGAAAGAGGAAGGAATTTGTCTAGGGCATTCGGCTATCTTGGAGGTTAAATAAGGTAGGAGTTCATGTTATTTCTATTGATTTTTATGAGAATCTAGTTAATAGTCAAGCTCTTATTGTAACCCATATGTTGATTTTTCTTTAGTTTTGGTGACAAATTGTGCATACGGTATTATTGGATAAATGCAAAAAGGATAGTGTTTTGATGTTTTGGATAGAAATATTAGAAAGGGGAAAATATGAGCTACCTAAATAGATATATGTGAATTTAAAAGATGGTATGAACAAATGTGGAGTTTTGCTAGTTTAGGATTATTCGGCCAAGTGTTTATGTGGTGGAAATTAAGTGTTAAATGAAATGAAAATGATATTATATGGGGGTATGTATATTCGGCCATATGAGTAAATATATAGATGATGTTAAATTTGATTATGTATAATGGGCCATATAGGGTACACATTGTGATATTAACTTTAATTCTCTATAATTGATCAAGTGGGTGATATTGGTTTATATGGTTAAATTTGATTTATGAATATGTACCTTGAAATAAAATATATCATAGACTATGTTACTTTGGAAGTAAGAATGCATTCGGCTTTGAGACAATCTATAAGTTTTAGTTAAGGTTCTAATGTTTTGAACAAGAATGGTTGTAAGATGAAACGAAAATTATTAAAATATATATGAGTAATTAACAAGGGTGGTTGTCGTGTATATAATATTTATGTGTGTTTTATTGAAATATTTATTGGGTTAATTATAGTAATTGGATCTTAGGTGATCAATAGCCGAATGGCTTAAAGTTAGTAAAAGCATAAGGTGAATAAAAATCAAATGTTGCCGTATGATTCTTTTGATATGAAACTATTAATGTTATGGGATATAAATAACTAGCAAGGTAATTAAACTAGTTAATTTATTTATTTAAGCTCAAGAACCCAAAGGAGGAGAATTAAGCAAGGGCAAAACAAAGTGTATTGAGTAGCCGTTTGGAACCGTTTCATCCGACTTAAGGTAAGTCTTTGAGTAATGGAACTTAGCTTAAGATTTGATAAACGATGATATATATTTATATGAACATAATAAATAAAATGTGACCTATTGGTTCTACTTGAATTACATATTGAAATAAATAAGTTTCTAGCATATAAGTTTAGTTATAATGAAGAATGATATGTTTTAAACTCAAATGGTAAGTTCTTAAGTGTTTGGACTTGGAAATTTAAGTGCAAATTGTAATTATCTGCTTAGGACAGCAGCAGTAGCATGATTTTTGAAAATCACCATAGATTTTTGGAGTGGAATTAGAGACTGAATAAAATATGTAATCAAAGATCAATGAGTCCAGTTTCTTATAAAATAAACAGTGCAAGCAAAGGAATTTCCTATAGAGAGATATTTAAAGTTGTGTGTGACAGTGTCAGAATGAATCTAAAATCCCCTGTTCTGTTTTTAGAAAATCATTATAAATAGTACAAAAATTTTTATAAGATAAAATTTATATTCTTAGACTTCTTGATGAGTCTAGTTTCAAATGAAATAAACAAGAACATATTTTGAAATCTGTACAATGAGAAATTGGATTCGTAGTGAAGAGTGGTCAGTATAGTCAAACAGTGAAATAGGGGAAACTTTAAGAAAATTCTGGTTTTGATTGGCCAAACCAAAAATCCTGAAAATTTTATGGATAGAAGATATATGAGTCTATTTTCGGATAAAATTTACGGCACTTAATTTGGAGTTTCGTAGACCCAGTTACAAATAATTTAATGATTGTTGCTCAAGAAAACAGCTTGTAGTGAATCTATGATTTTGTTGTAAACATTGATGAAACTAATTGAGTTGCTTATAAGCTATTGCTGAATTGATGTACAAGATAAATATATAGGTGGTGAGGCCAAAATGGCTAAAATTTAAATGTGTGCAAGTTATCCAAATGGCTATTTTATAAACGTAAGCAATGTATATGTAATATGTGTTGATAATTTTATAAATTGAAGGTGTGGTGACTTATATGTTGTTTAGCCGAATGGTTGTCATGAGAAGAATGTAAGTCATGTGTGTATTTTCTTATTTAGTTGGAAGTTTATTGAATGGGATATATATATATAAATATGTGTTAAAGTCGAATGATATTATGACATGAAGATAAGGTACATGCTATATGCTTATATTCGAATGAGGTTAATGAATTACAATGGTGATAGTGTGACAGCCCTAAATTGACCCTAGTTGGGAAGTGGTTTCGGGACCGCTAAACCGAGTCACAGAAGTATTTGAATATGATATTTATTGTCTAAAGTATGTGAATAAGAATGTGTGAAAGTTTTAGGCGTCGATTTAGTCGATTGCATGTGAATTTAGTTAATAGGACTTATGTGTGACACTTTTGAAAGGTGACAGGTTAATCTATAAGGACCTATTAAAGCATGTAGTGAAAACAATGGTTTTGCATGTCAAATACTCCTTTTTATACATAGTGGCCGGCCATGATGGAGCATATATTAGAATATGTGGTAAATCTTCATGAAATGGCCATTATTTTATGCAAAATAAAAGAAATACTAAGTATAATAAAAGAAAAGAAGAATGAAAGTGGGATGAAAAAAAAAGAGGAAATCTGTTCTCCTTGGCCGAATTGAAAAGAGGAAGAAGGGGATGAAGCAATCGGTCATCTTAGGTCAAAATTAAGGTAAGAAAGTTTATGCTAGTTCTTGAAATTTTAGTTGATATTGAGTGAGATATCAAGTTATTTTTGGTAACCCATGTTGAAATTTGATTTTGGATTGAGTAAGGTTTTCGGCTATGGAGATTAATAAGGGTGATGGTTATGTTTCATGCTAAATCTAGATGAACAATGGTAGTTGCTTACACCTTGATATTTATGAGTTCCTTTCTTGGTTCTACCTTAGATCCATGAAGTATATTTTTATTTGGTGTTGTTGGAGGTTTCGGCCATGGGTAGAAAAAAAACTATAGATTTTGAGATTTATGTTAGAAGCTAATGAGTGAGAGTTGGATGAATATTATGAGGTTAAAATTCATGGGATTATAAGCTTGTAAGCTTGATGATGAAATTTATGCTTTGTGAGGGTAAATGGTTTAAAAGGAGCATTCGGCCATGATGTAAGATTATGATGAAGTGATGTTAAATGCTTTGAATATTGAGTATATATTGCTATAAGTTGAATTTAAGGTTTGTTAAGTTGTCTTTGTCATTGCCGAATGTGTGTATAGTTAAAGAAAACTTGTTAAAGTGCTTAGTTAAGTGATATTAGGTTAATGATATGTGTATCCGGTCATAAAGGTGCACATGAGGAAATGTTAGAGTAATTGTGTTAAATTGCTCGATGTGATTAAAAATGCGTATGACCATTTTGTATTTGAGCTAAAGGTGGCCATATGACCTATCAAACTCCTTGTCATATTCGGCCATAAGCTAGCATAATGAGACTTTAATAAGTTAAATTTGTTTGAGTTAGCCCAAGAGCTTAGAGGACCAAAGTTGGACAAGGGAAAGGAAAAAGTGATCGAATAGCCGTCGAAATCGTTTGACAACATCCGAGGTAAGTTTTCGAGTAATGAAACTTAGATTATGATTCGATTAGATTATGTTATAAGCAAATCAAAATCATGCCCTTTGTATGTAGCTTTTGAGCTGAAAATGATAATGCTTGATAAGTGACTTGTGTTTGAATTCTAGTTACGAAAATGAAATCTTGATGTGTCATGATTTATTATATGTGCATGGATATTCGGATTGATAACCGGGCTAAGTCCCGAAGGCATTTGTGCTAGTGACTAATTCCGGGCTAAGCCCGAAGGCATTTGTGCGAGTTACTATAATCGGGCTAAGTCCCGAAGGCATTTGTGCGAGTTACTATATCCGGGCTAAGTCCCGAAGGCATTTGTGCGAGTTACTATAACCGGGCTAAGTCCCGAAGGCATTTGTGCGAGTTACTATAACCGGGCTAAGTTTCGAAGGCATTTGAGCTAGTAGCTATATCCGGCTAAACTCCGAAGGTACTTGGCTTGGGAATGAGCGATCTTGCTGTAATAATTTAAATTGATACGCTCGTAAATCCCAACGATGAGGTACGTTTCGTATATGCATTGGAGTAGTAAATTCCTTTTGAATATTATTCGCTCAGTCAATTAATGAGCTTCCGGTCTTTGGTTAAGTTGATCCCTTATGTGTGAATATAAGGGTTGGAAATGTGGAGTAGGATTGATTTTTAAGAATATGTGTATATGAAATTATCTGTTTAGTTATATGAATGCTATACCTCAGCTGCGCCTAATTTCATTGTTCGAAACTTACTAAGCATTTAATGCTTACTCCGTTCTTTAAATCTCTGTTTTATAGATTTTGGTTCGTCAGCTATCGGACTCGGGATTGTCGAAGTCGAAGTCGTCCACACTATCAAAGCCCCTTTGGTACACTTTTGGTTGAACTCTCAAAATAGCATGTATATGACTACCCTTTTTGTTGCTGGTCATGGACCCTTTGGTTTTGTATAAATTTGGATAGCCATGCGAAAATGGCTTATATATACTTTGAGCATAGCTTTATAATCATTTTGTATGTATATGTTTATTGAGAGGTGTGGATATGCTTGGAAATGATTGGCCATTGGAATGGTTAATCACGATCATACTTTGTGCTATATATGCTAAAGGGGTTGGTTGAATCATGGAAACTATGTAATAGGTAAAGTCTACCTTAAAGGCAGATGCTGACAGCAGCAGTGGTGTGAATTTGAAAAATCACTAAAAATAGTAGGAATGGAATTAAATAGTGAATAAATTATGTAATCGAACCTTGATGAATATAATTTCATATGGAAGGAATGAAACGGTCATATAAGTTGTATTTTAAGAGAGATTTAAGTTTTCGTGGGATAGGGCCAGAGTGATTTCTGGATCCCCTAATCTGAATTTGGAAATTCATTATAAATTAACCAGAGATAATTAGAAGTCATTCCATATATGTATAGATTCCTTTTTTAGTCTAGTTTCATTAGAAACAAACGGAATAAGTATTGAAGCCCTGTACAGGGAGATATATAAGTCGTAATGCATGAAGGTCAGAGCAGTCAAACCCTGTAACAGGAGAGACTTTAACTAATAAACTGTACTAATTGGCCTGACCAAAAATTCTAGAAAAAAATTTGTAGATGGATATATGAGTCTAGTTTCAGGGAAAATTTACGAAACTTATTTTCGAGTTTTTTAACTTAAGATATGATTTTTAAATTTACAGTGACGCAGTTAGCCAGCTTGTCTGGAAATTTTTAAAATGGACTGTGAAAATAAGTGAATTAAGTCTGTTAACCCCTCGTGTCCGACTCCGGCAACGGTCTCGGGTACGGGGTGTTACAATTTTATTGGTATCAGAGCTACGGTTTAGTCGATTCTAGGACTACCGTAATACGTTTGGGTCTAGCTATACATGCCATTTCATGTGGTTATTTGATAGTGTGGTGATTTCTGACAATTGAAAATGTGTTTATTTATAGTAATGGATCCCGATCCCGACCGAGCGGTAGCTGATGATCTTGAGAGTGTAGCGCCTGCTCCCGCACAAGGGACAGCTCCGACGGACTCTCAACCTATTGCTAGTAATCCGAATGATGAAGCTAGACAAGCTTTCTATAGCGTGATGAATGATTGGTTCAACCAATACATTCGAACTAATACAGCTGTTCCACAACCTCCATTCCCGACTAATACCACCCCCGCACCTACAATACCTCCGGAAACTGACCAAATAAGGTCAAATAAGCCCCCAGTTGAAAGAATCCAAAAACACGGGGCTACTGAATTTAAAGCTACGGACAGTGATGATGCCGAGCAAGCTGAATTTTGGTTGGACAACACTATTCGGGTACTCGATGAGCTATCTTGCACACCCGATGAGTGCCTAAAGTGTACTATCTCCTTGCTACGTGATTCTTCCTACTATTGGTGGAATACATTGACTTCTGTTGTGCCCAAAGAGCAAGTAACTTGGGAGTTTTTCCAAACCGAATTTCGGAAAAAGTATATCAGTCAGAGATTCATGGATTAAAAACGGAAGGAATTTCTTGAACTTAAACAAGGTTCCATGTCGGTTACCGACTATGAACGAAAGTTTGTAAGGCTTAGCCGGTACGCTTGAGAATGCATTTCCTCAGAAGCCGTAATGTGTAAACGTTTCGAGGATGGACTGAATGATGATATAAAGCAGTATGTTGGCATTTTGGAAATCCGGGAATTTGTGATACTTGTCGAGCGAGCTTGCAAAGCCGAGGAGCTGAGTATGGAGAAAAGAAAAGCTGATATCGGAGCCAAGGAGTTTCGTAAGAGGTCTTCACAGAGACCCTTCCAACAGTCATCGAAGAAATTTAGAGATGATTTAGGCCGATCTAGAGACACTTCAGGTTTTTCTAGACGAGATCGTGATCGGCCCCCTTATGAGTGCACGAGTCACTTCGGTCGCCAGTGTTGGAAATGATCGTCGAGACAGAACGGAGTGTCAGTACTGTGGTAAATGGCATTCGGGGAGTTGTAGATTCCATGACCGCTCCTGTTACAAGTGCGGATCAGTTGACCACTTTATTAAAGATTGCCCAAGGTTGTCTGAACAGAATGTAAATCAGAGTGGGAAACCTGGTGCTACTACTGCTCGGGGTAGACCATCTAGAAATACGGGCAATGCTAGTGGCGGTCAGAGAGGATCTAGAGATGCTACAACCAAATCTGAGGCTCGTGTTCCTGCTAGAGCTTATGCAATATGCGCACGCGAGGATGCTTCCTCGCCAGATGTTATTACCGGTACTTTTACTCTCTTTGATACTAATGTGACTGCTTTGATTGACCCTGGTTCTACTCATTCCTATATATGTGAAACCTTAGCATCCAGTAAGACTCTACCTATTGAGTCTACTGAGTTTGTGATACGAGTCATAAATGCCCAATCCAAGTTCAAGAACGTGATGGGCTCAAATTGCCACAAGGCCCAATAACAAGATCAAAGGCCCGACAAATGCGGTCCAAACTAAATGGGACCATTCAAGAGCTTGTTAGCAAGGCCTTAGATGCATACACGAGAGAACAAGAAAATCAAGATTCACTTTCTTGTTTTCAAGAAAATCAAGAAACCGAATCTTGGCCCAATTTTGTTGTTCGAAGAGATTTCAAGAATCAAGAAAATCCAGATTTCAAATCTTGGAAATCTTGGTCCAAGAAACCAAATCTTGCAGCCAAAACGCATTGGATCTCCATTACGAGCGTCAATGACCCAATTTTGGTAGGAGATGGATCACGAGCCCAAATTCTTGAAGGCGAGGCCCAATAACCAAAATCCAGCCCAATTAAGAAATTTCTTCATACTTAGTTGAAAATCAGGCCAAAATGTCAAAGGGCCCAATTTGTAAACATCTTACTTGTTTAATTTAATTTTTTAATCTTTAGGAGCATTACATGTAAAATTCGGCCCAAAACAGCCCATATAAGTGCATAGCCGAATTTACCTTGTTATTTTATTAATTAGGTTTAGTTTTTATTAGTTACTTGTGAGATTAGGATTTGTTGGAGGCCTATATAAGCATTGGCCAGCCACCCTTTGTAAACACATCTTATTATTATTTTTTCTATCAGATTTCAGATTTGTTGAGTGCAGAATTTTCTTTGGGGTTTTCTCCAAGAATTCTCTCTTGAGTTTTCTTTAGAAGTTGTTTTAACAATCTTTTGATTGTAGGAGCCATCTTCAACCTTCTTCTTGCCATCGATATTCTTTGGAGGGGAGATTAGAGCCGTTTGAAGAGATTTGTGAAATCTTTCGGGATTTCAAGGATCTTTAGGACTTATCCTTTAATTCTTGCTGTTTTCGATTTCTTTCTTTACTTTTCTTTGCTTATACTTGTGCCGATTTCTCATCTAATATTTTGCTGTTCTTGTTTGTTTTCCAGCATTGATTAAACTCAAGATCTCATCGTTTAAGTTGTTCTCCTATTGGCAGCACCCATTCGAACCCAAAAATCCCCAATTCCTAGGGTTTGGCCGATTGGATTTCTTTCAATTTGGGAATCAATTGATTGCTGGAAATTGGGCATTCTTGGCCGAATCAATTCCTTGGCAGATTCGCATCTTTTCTTTCTTCTCAATTTCGTTTGATTCATCGATTCTATTTCTTTTCTTCTTGCTGCTCTTTTAATTGAATTTGGGAATTTTAAATTCAAATCTAATTCGGTTTAATCTTAATCTTTGTTTTTGATTTCAGATCTGTTCGTCTAGGATCTTTCGTAGGAGTTTCTCGTGACTTGGCAACTCGATCTTGGTCCGCGTGCGCGTCCGTACCATTTGGTATCAGATTTTGGGCGTTTTGGGTGTTCTTGGTTGATTTCTAAACTGATCTCTATTTTTTAAAGCATAAACAGCAGTTTTACCTAGAAAAATTGTTCAAAAAAATTCATTTGAGTGGGTAAACGTTGTCCTATTGATCTGAAATTTTACATACATGTTTTTGGCACTGTGATTGAATATAAAAAATTATTCCCGCAAAAAAATCAGTCAAAAAAGTCAAAAAATCAAAAAAGACGAAATTCAATAAAAATTTTAAAAAAGATTCAGCGGGTTGAATTTGGTGCCCAAAATTTCTAGATCAAAAATTCAATATATAAGGACACTCCAGATTTAATTTCGTGATTTTTGGAGATCGGGAACACCTCGAACGAAGTTGTCAAGTTACTCCGCAGTTTTTCGGGTTTTCTATTTTCAGCAATTTTTATTGATTCTTAGCTGTAGGTTTTCATTTGTTTACCTTTATTCTTCCTTTACGTTATCTAACACCTTCTTGTTTCTTGTGTTAGTAGGATTTAAACGTGTGCACAACTTCTTCCTCGGTGCAACACGAATCAATTGGTGTCTCGTCAGTTTTTGGCATCCTAGTGCAAATTAGGATTCTTTGGTAGTTTGGTTCACACTCTCTAATTGGTTGATATAAACTCTGATAAAGAACTCACAAGATTGAATTCGACCTCATTGAGAATTTGATTTTTTCTTTTTGAGTGATTAACGGTGAGGTTTGATAACTTTTATTTTTGAGTGTTGAGTGTTTTGCATGTTTAAAAAAAATGTCTACAGGTGATAATAATAGTGACATATTTAAAAAATTCCAACAACAGTTGGATGAACAGGCTGCTGCTCTTCGAGCTTTGACTGCTACCATCAATGAGGTGCAATTGAATCAAGAACCTCAATATCGAGATTCAATCAAAGAAGATAGGGATAACCAACCCCAGAGGCGCGGCCCTCGACGTGTCACTAGAATGGATGATGATTTTCATGATCGTGGGCAACCTTCTTTGGCAAAACTGAAATTCACAATTCCCCAATTTCGTGGTAAGAATGATCCTGACGCTTATTGTGAATGGGAATCTAAGATTGAACTTATGTTTCGGTATTATAAATGTCCGGATGATGAAAAGGTAGCGTTAGCAACACTGGAATTTTCTGATTATGCATTAAGTTGGTGGACTCAACTTGGGGTAAACCGCCATCGGAATTATGAAGGTGAGATTTCGACATGGGATGAGTTGAAACAGATTATGCGTAAAAGGTTTATTCCACCTCACTACTATAGAGAAATTAAAACAAAGCTGAGAAGACTTATCCAAGGTAGTAGGACAGTGGATGAATATTTTAAAGAGATGGAGATGCTCATTCAGAGAGCTAATGTGGAGGAGGATGAAGAAACAACTATGGTTCGATTTATTGATGGTTTGAACAGGCCGATAGCTAATACATTGAGGCTACAAACTTACATTGATTTGGAAGAAGCAGTTCATAAAGCCATTGAGATCGAGCAACAACTAAAGGAACAAAGGTTTGGTTCCTTCTCGACTTCGCAATATTACCGAGGTAACAATTCCAATTCTGATTTTAAGAGCTCAAAATCACCTTTCGTTACTAACAAGCCTTCTTTGAGTAATGGAAGCAAGCAATCAGATTGGAAAAAAGGGGCTCCTGTTAAAACGCAAACACCTTCTAAGCAGCCCAATTTAGGAGATTCGAGTGCGAAGAGGACTCGTGAGATTGAGTGCTTTAAGTGCAAAGGGCGTGGTCATTATAGTAGGGAATGCCCTAACACGAGATTACTTCTTCTGAAAGATAATGGTGAGTACACTTCCGACTCTGATAAAACAGATCCAGATATGCCAGAACTTGTGGATGACAGTGATAATGGCGAAGAGTTGGTCGAACCACCAAAAGAAGGGGACTTTGCTAATTTCCATTGCTTTGTAGTTCGCCGAACCCTTAACATTCAGATGAAAGATGATGAGAGCCAAAGGACCAATATTTTCCATTCTCGGTGTTTTATTAAAGGTAACTTATGTTCACTCATTATTGATAGTGGGAGTTGCTCGAATGTAGTGAGTAGTTATTTGGTGGATTCTTTAAAGTTGCCTTGTACCAAACACCCTAAGCCATATCACCTTCAGGGGCTTAATGAATGTTCCGAAGTTAAAGTTACGAAACAGTCCTTGGTCACTTTTAAACTCGGCAATTATGAGGATGACGTATGGTGTGATGTAGTCCCCATGCATGCGGCACACTTGCTCCTTGGACGACCTTGGCAATTTGATTGCGATGTTACACACCAAGGTAAACTTAATCGATACTCCCTTGTATTTAAAGGCAAGAAATTCACTTTTGCTCATTTAAATCCTACTGATGTATATAAAGATCAATTGAGGATGATAAAATTTTGTGAGGGGGTAAGGGAGAAAGAGCAAGTACAAAAGACAGAGAGAAAAGAGGCTAATAGTAGTGAAAAAAGTCAAAATTTAAAAAGCCCAAAGGTGAGTGAATCCTCTAGTGGTAAAATGAGCGGAAAAAATCTTTTGGAAACAAGAAAAGATGTGAAGAGAGCCCTACTTAATAAACACCCTTGTATCCTTGTGAGGTTTAGGCAAAATTATTTATCTTTATCTAACATTAACGAAAATTTGCCTAGTGTGTTTCAATCTCTTTTGTAGGATTATGAGGATGTTTTTAGTGAGGCCCCTAAAGGTTTACCACCTTTACGAGGGATAGAACATCAAATTGACTTAGTACCCAGAGCTTCAATCCCAAATCGACCAGCCTATAGATGCAATCCCGAGGAGACAAAGGAATTGCAAAGGCAAGTTGAGGAATTACTAGACAAAGGGTACATTCGTGAGAGCCTAAGTCCTTGTGCTGTTCCTGTCTTATTGGTGCCAAAGAAAGATGGTACGTTTCGTATGTGTGTTGATTGTCGTCCAATCAACAAGATAACGGTAAAGTATCGACACCCAATCCCTAGACTTGATGATATGCTTGATGAATTACATGGTTCAATAATATTTACAAAAATTGATTTAAAAAGCGGTTATCATCAAATTCGAATGAGGGAAGGGGATGAATGGAAAACAGCCTTTAAAACAAAATTTGGATTGTATGAATGGTTAGTTATGCCTTTCGGCCTTACTAATGCACCTAGTACATTTATGAGATTAATGAATCATGTTTTGAGGCTACATTTGGGTAAATTTGTAGTAGTTTACTTTGATGATATTTTAATTTACTCAAAGTCATTAGATGATCATGTTTTCCATGTTCGAACCGTTTTGGATATTCTACGAACTGAAAGATTATTTTCCAACCTTGATAAATGCACATTGTGTTGTGATAAACTAATATTCTTAGGTTCCATAGTTAGTGCTCAAGGTATTCATGTCGACGAGGACAAAGTTAAGGCAATTAAGGAGTGGCCGACTCCTAAATCGATAACTGAGGTGAGATCTTTCCATGGTTTAGCCAGTTTTTATAGACGATTTGTGAAAGATTTCTCTACTATTGCTGTCCCATTGACTGAAGTTATAAAGAAATCAGTGGGTTTCAAATGGGGTGAAACCCAAGAAAAAGCTTTTCAGACTCTAAAAGCTAAGTTATGTTCTGCTCCTTTGCTTAAATTACCTGATTTTGCTAAAGCTTTTGAACTTGAGTGTGATGCTTCAGGAATTGGAATCGGCGCTGTTTTAATGCAAGATAAGCAACCTATTGCTTATTTTAGTGAGAAATTGAACGGTGCACAGTTAAATTACTCGACTTATGACAAAGAACTATTGGCATTAGTTCGTGCACTTCAAGTATGGCAACATTATTTGCTACCTAATGAGTTTGTCATACATACAGATCATGAGTCTCTTAAATGGTTAAAGGGACAAGGTAAGTTGAGTAAAAGACATGCCCGATGGGTAGAATTCATTGAAACATTCCCTTATATGATTCAATATAAAACAGGTAACGATAATGTAGTTGCAGATGCTTTGTCTAGACGATATACTTTAATAACTACATTGAATGCTAAAGTCTTAGGGTTTGAACATATTAAAGAGTTATATGATGATGATACTGATTTCAGCCATATCTATAAGAATTGTGGACATACTGCTTTTGAAAAATTTTATCTTGTAGATGGCTTGCTTTTTCGTTTAAACAGGTTATGCATACCAAAGTGTTCCATGAGAGAATTGTTGATTCATGAAGCCCATAGTGGGGGATTAATGGGACATTTTGGAGTGGCCAAAACACTAGACATATTGCAAGAACACTTCCATTGGCCACATATGAAGAAGGATGTGGAAAAGGTATGTTCCAAGTACATTACATGCAAACAAGCAAAATCTAAGGTAATGCCTCATGGCCTTTACACTCCTCTACCGATTCCTACTTCACCTTGGGTAGATTTATCCATGGATTTTATTTTAGGTTTGCCTCGAACAAAAAAAGGAAGAGATAGTATATTTGTTGTTGTTGACAGGTTTTCAAAGATGTCACATTTTATTCCTTGTCACAAAACAGATGATGCTACACATGTGGCAGACTTATTCTTTAAAGAAGTGGTAAGACTTCATGGCATCCCTAAAACAATTGTTTCTGATAGAGATGTCAAATTCCTTAGCCACTTTTGGAAGGTATTGTGGGGTAAGCTTGGTACTAAATTGCTTTATTCTACTACATGTCACCCCCAAACTGATGGTCAAACTAAAGTAGTTAATCGAATCTTAGGGACTCTATTACGAGCTGTTGTGGGAAAGAACATTAGAAATTGGGAAGAATGCCTACCATTCGTTGAATTTGCATATAATAGATCTATTCATTCTACAACTGGTTATTCCCCATTTGAACTTGTTTATGGTTTTAACCCACTAACAGTACTTGATCTTGCGCCATTACCTCTTGAACATGTTATGAATTTAGATGGCGAACAGAAAGCTGAGTTGGTGAAATCCTTACATGAGAAGGCTAGACAGCGAATAGCCAAAACAAATGACGCCAACACCAACAAAGCAAACAAGGGGCGCAAACGGGTTGTACTAGAACCCGGAGATTGGGTTTGGGTCAATTTGAGGAAAGAACGATTTCCTACAAAAAGGAAGACTAAGTTGGACCCAAGGGGCGATGGGCTTTTCCAAGTACTCGACCGGATCAACGATAATGCCTATAAAATTGATCTACCTGGTGAGTACAATGTAAGTTCTACTTTTAATGTGGCTGACTTGTCCCCATTTGATTTTTCAGATTCGAGGACGAATCTTTTTGAGGAAGGGGGGAATGATACGAGTCATAAAGGCCCAATCCAAGTTCAAGAACGTGATGGGCTCAAATTGCCACAAGGCCCAATAACAAGATCAAAGGCCCGACAAATGCGGTCCAAACTAAATGGGACCATTCAAGAGCTTGTTAGCAAGGCCTTAGATGCATACACGAGAGAACAAGAAAATCAAGATTCACTTTCTTGTTTTCAAGAAAATCAAGAAACCGAATCTTGGCCCAATTTTGCTGTTCGAAGAGATTTCAAGAATCAAGAAAATCAAGATTTCAAATCTTGGAAATCTTGGTCCAAGAAACCAAATCTTGCAGCCAAAATGCATTGGATCTCCATTACGAGCGTCAACGACCCAATTTTGGTAGGAGATGGATCACGAGCCCAAATTCTTGAAGGCGAGGCCCAATAACCAAAATCCAGCCCAATCAAGAAATTTCTTCATACTTAGTTGAAAATCAGGCCAAAATGTCAAAGGGCCCAATTTGTAAACATCTTACTTGTTTAATTTAATTTTTTAATCTTTAGGAGCATTACATGTAAAATTCGGCCCAAAACAGCCCATATAAGTGAATAGCCGAATTTACCTTGTTATTTTATTAATTAGGTTTAATTTTTATTAGTTACTTGTGAGATTAGGATTTGTTGGAGGCCTATATAAGCATTGGCCTGCCACCCTTTGTAAACACATCTTATTATTATTTTTTCTATCAAATTTCAGATTTGTTGAGTGCAGAATTTTCTTTGGGGTTTTCTCCAAGAATTCTCTCTTGAGTTTTCTTTAGAAGTTGTTTTAACAATCTTTTGATTGTGGGAACCATCTTCAACCTTCTTCTTGCCATCGATATTCTTTGGAGGGGAGATTAGAGTCGTTTGAAGAGATTTGTGAAATCTTTCGGGATTTCAAGGATCTTTAGGACTTATCCTTTAATTCTTTCTGTTTTCGATTTCTTTCTTTACTTTTCTTTGCTTATACTTGTGTCGATTTCTCATCTAATATTTGCTGTTCTTGTTTGTTTTCCAGCATTGATTAAACTCAAGATCTCATCGTTTAAGTTGTTCTCCTATTGGCAGCACCCATTCAAACCCAAAAATCCCCAATTCCTAGGGTTTGGCCGATTGGATTTCTTTCAATTTGGGAATCAATTGATTGCTGGAAATTGGGCATTCTTGGCCGAATCAATTCCTTGGCAGATTCGCATCTTTTCTTTCTTCTCAATTTCGTTTGATTCATCGATTCTATTTCTTTTCTTCTTGCTGCTCTTTTAATTGAATTTGGGAATTTTAAATTCAAATCTGATTCGGTTTAATCTTAATCTTTGTTTTTGATTTCAGATCTGTTCGTCTAGGATCTTTCGTAGGAGTTTTTCGTGACTTGGCAACTCGATCTTGGTCCGCGTGCTCGTCCGTACCAGTTTGTAATTCGGGTGTCAAACCCCTTGGGTCGTTATGTGCTTGTCGACAAAGTGTGTAAGAAATGTCCCTTAGAAATCAGAGGTTCCTGCTTTCCGGCCAATTTGATGCTTTTACCGTTTGATGAATTTGATGTTATCCTCATATGGATTGGCTAACCGTTCACGATGCAGTTGTGAATTGCAAAAGAAAAACTATCAATTTGAGGTGTGCAAATAATGAGATGATTCGAGTTGAGTCTATTGAGTTGAATGGGTCGCCAGCTATAATATCCTCGATGTTAGCTCATAAATATGTGAGAAGGGGGTGTGAAGCGTATCTTGCATACGTACTTGATAATAAAGAGCCAGAAAAGAAACTTGAATCTGTGCCGGTGGTTTGTGAATACCCGGATGTTTTTCCCGAAGAATTGCCGGGTTTACCACCTGTTCGGGAGGTAGAGTTTGGTATTGAGCTTGTGCCTGGGACTACACCGATTTCGATAGCTCCGTATCGTATGGCACCAACTGAGTTAAAAGAGTTGAAAGCTCAGTTGCAAGATTTGACGGATAGAGGTTTCGCTCGACCAAGTTTCTCACCTTGGGGTGCACCAGTATTGTTTGTGAAAAAGAAGGACGGAACCATGAGGTTGTGCATCGATTATCATCAGCTGAATAAGGTGACAATAAAGAATAAATATCCGATACCGCGTATTGACGATTTGTTTGATCAACTAAAGGGAGCCTCAGTGTTTTCAAAGATAGATTTGAGATCGGGTTATTATCAGTTGCAAATTCGAGATTCGGATATACCCAAAACTGCTTTCAGAACGAGATACGGTCACTACAAATTCTTAGTGATGTCGTTTGGGCTCACTAATGCCCCGCGGTATTTATGGATTTGATGAATCGGATTTTCAGACCGTATTTGGATCGGTTTGTAGTTGTGTTTATCGATGATATTTTGGTCTATTCGAGAAATGAATCCGATCATGCTGAACACCTGGGATTAGTGTTGCAAATTTTACGGGATAAGCAGTTATATGCTAAGTTCAGTAAGTGTGAGTTCTGGTTAAGAGAGGTTAGCTTCTTGGGTCATGTGGTATCTGCATCGGGTATTCGAGTTGATCCGAACAAAATTTTGGCCATACTTAACTGGAAGCCTCCGAGAAATATTACTGAGGTTTAGAGCTTTTTGGGACTTGCCGGTTACTACCGACGGTTTGGAAAAGGTTTCTCGATGATAGCCACACCAATAATGAAGCTACTTCAAAAAGATGTTAAGTTCGAATGGACGGAAAAATGTCAAAAAAGTTTTGATCAACTGAAAACTTATTTGACTGAAGCTCCAATTCTAGTGCAGCCCGAATCAGGCAAAGAGTTTGTCATCTATAGTGATGCCTCCCTACTTGGGTTGGGTTGCGTATTGATGCAAGAAGGTCGAGTTGTGGCCTATGCGTCGAGACAATTAAAGCCACATGAGAAAAATTATCCGACCCATGATCTCGAATTAGCTGCCATCGTATTCACTTTGAAAATATGGCGACATTACTTATTTGGTGAGATGTGCCATGTATTTTCGGATCGCAAAAGTCTCAAATATTTGATGACTCAAAGAGACTTAAATCTGCGACAAAGACGTTGGCTCGAGTTGTTGAAAGATTATGAGCTTGTCATTGACTATCACCTGGGAAAGGCTAATGTGGTTGCGGATGCCTTAAGTCGTAAATCACTGTTTGCTTTACGAGCGATGAATGTACACTTGTCCGTTCTATCCGACAATGTGTTAGTGGCAGAATTAAAGGCCAAACCATTGTTGATCCATCAAATTCGTGAAGCTCAGAAAGTCGATGATGAATTGGTTGCAAAACGGGCTGAATGTGTTCCGAATACGGAATCAGAGTTTCAAATTGATGATGACGATTGTTTGAGGTTCAGAAGTCGTTTGTGTGTTCCAAGAAATTCAGAACTTATTTCAGTGATTCTGAACGAAGCTCATAGTAGCCGAATGTCAATTCACCCGGGGAGTACGAAAATGTACAACGACCTAAGACGTCAGTTTTGGTGGCATGGTATGAAACGAGACATTTCTGATTTTTTTCGAAGTGTTTAATATGTCAGCAAGTGAAGGCGGAACATCAAGTGCCTACGGGTTTACTCCAGCCGATCATGATACCTGAATGGAAATAGGATCGAGTCACGATGGATTTTGTGTCTGGATTGCCATTGTCGACAAGTAAGAAAGATGCGATTTGGGTTGTTGTTGATAAACTGACTAAGTCGGCTCATTTTATTCCCGTACGTACGGATTATTCACTGGATAAACCGGCTGAATTATATGTTTCTTAGATTGTGAGATTACACGGGGTACCTATTTCTATCGTGTCGAATAGAGATCCGAGATTCACCTTATGATTTTGGAAGAAATTGCAAGAAGCTTTGGGTACCAAGTTGCATTTTAGCACCGCTTTTCACCCCCAAACCGATGGTCAATCCGAGCGGATAATTCAGATACTTAAGGATATGTTGAGATGTTGCATCCTTGAGTTTAGTGGTTCATGGGAACGGTATCTACCTTTGATTGAGTTTGCTTACAACAATAGTTTTCAGTCAAGCATTAAGATGGCGCCTTACGAGGCTTTGTACGGTCAAAAATGCCGTACGCCATTGTTTTGGACCGAGCTCGATGAAAGTAAAATTTTCAGAGTTGATTTGATTAAAGATGCTGAGCAGAAAGTAAAAATAATTCGTGAAAGACTGAAGGCAGCATCAGATCGTCAGAAGTCGTACGCGGATTTAAAATGAAAGGACATTGAGTATCAGGTGGGAGATAAAGTGTTTCTTAAAGTTTCACCTTGGAAAAAAATACTCAGATTTGGGCGTAAGGGCAAGTTGAGTCCGAGATTCATTGGGCCGTATGAAATCTCTGAACGAGTTGGTCCAGTTGCATATAGGTTGCTTTTACCCCCTTACCTTGAAAGGATCCACAACATTTTTCATGTTTCGATGCTTCGACGTTACAGATCTGATCCCTCGCACATAATAAGTCCCTCCGAGGTTGAAATTCAAACCGATATGAGTTATGAAGAAGAACCAATTCATATCCTAGCTCGTGAAGTGAGAGAGTTGTGAAACAAAAAGGTTCCTTTAGTAAAAGTGTTATGGCTCAAACATGGGATGGAAGAAGCTACTTGGCAACCCGAGAACTCTATGAAAGAACGATACCCGAACTTATTTACCGGTAAGATTTTCGGGGACGAAAATTTCTTAAGTGGGGAGAGTTGTGACAGCCCTAAATTGACCCTAGTCGGGAAGTGGTTTCGGGATCGCTAAACCAAGTCACCAAAGTATTTGAATATGATATTTATTGTCTAAAGTATGTGAATAAGAATGTATGAAAGTTTTAGGCGTCGATTTAGTCAATTGCATGTGAATTTAGTTAATAGGACTTATGTGTGACACTTTTGAAAGGTGACAGGTTAATCTATAAGGACCTATTAAAGCATGTAGTGAAAACAATGGTTTTGCATGTCAAATACTCCTTTTTATACATAGTGGCCGGCCATGATGGAGCATATATTAGAATATGTGGTAAATCTTCATGAAATGGCCATTATTTTATGCAAAATAAAAGAAATACTAAGTATAATAAAAGAAAAAGAAGAATGAAAGTGGGATAAAAAAAAAAGAGGAAATCGGTTCTCCTTGGCCGAATTGAAAAGAGGAAGAAGGGGATGAAGCAATCGGTCATCTTAGGTCAAAATTAAGGTAAGAAAGTTTATGCTAGTTCTTGAAATTTTAGTTGATATTGAGTGAGATATCAAGTTATTTTTGGTAACCCATGTTGAAATTTGATTTTGGATTGAGTAAGGTTTTCGGCTATGGAGATTAATAAGGGTGATGGTTATGTTTCATGCTAAATCTAGATGAACAATGGTAGTTGCTTACACCTTGATATTTATGAGTTCCTTTCTTGGTTCTACCTTAGATCCATGAAGTATATTTTTATTTGGTGTTGTTGGAGGTTTCGGCCATGGGTAGAAAAAAAACTATAGATTTTGAGATTTATGTTAGAAGCTAATGAGTGAGAGTTGGATGAATATTATGAGGTTAAAATTCATGGGATTATAAGCTTGTAAGCTTGATGATGAAATTTATGCTTTGTGAGGGTAAATGGTTTAAAAGGAGCATTCGACCATGATGTAAGATTATGATGAGGTGATGTTAAATGCTTTGAATATTGAGTATATATTGTTATAAGTTGAATTTAAGGTTTGTTAAGTTGTCTTTGTCATTGCCGAATGTGTGTATAGTTAAAGAAAACTTGTTAAAGTGCTTAGTTAAGTGATATTAGGTTAATGATATATGTATCCGGTCATAAAGGTGTACATGAGGAAATGTTAGAGTAATTGTGTTAAATTGCTCAATGTGATTAAAAATGCGTATGACCATTTTGTATTTGAGCTAAAGGTGGCCATATGACCTATCAAACTCCTTGTCATATTCGGCCATAAGCTAGCATAATGAGACTTTAATAAGTTAAATTTGTTTGAATTAGCCCAAGAGCTTAGAGGACCAAAGTTAGACAAGGGAAAGGAAAAAGTGATCGAATAGCCGTCGAAATCGTTCGACAACATCCGAGGTAAGTTTTCGAGTAATGAAACTTAGATTATGATTCGATTAGATTATGTTATAAGCAAATCAAAATCATGCCCTTTGTGTGTAGCTTTTGAGCTGAAAATGATAATGCTTGATAAGTGACTTGTGTTTGAATTCTAGTTACGAAAATGAAATCTTGATGTGTCATGATTTATTGATATGTGCATGGATATTCGGATTGATAACCGGGCTAAGTCCCGAAGGCATTTGTGCTAGTGACTAATTCCGGGCTAAGCCCGAAGGCATTTGTGCGAGTTACTATAACCGGGCTAAGTCCCGAAGGCATTTGTCCGAGTTACTATATCCGGGCTAAGTCCCGAAGGCATTTGTGCGAGTTACTATAACCGGGCTAAGTCCCGAAGGCATTTGAGCTAGTAGCTATATTCGGCTAAACTCAGAAGGTACTTGGTTTGGGAATGAGCGATCTTGCTGTAATAATTTAAATTGATACGCTCGTAAATCCCAACGATGAGGTACGTTTCGTATATGCATTGGAGTAGTAAATTCCTTTTGAATATTATTCGCTCAGTCAATTAATGAGCTTCCGGTCTTTGGTTAAGTTGATCCCTTATGTGTGAATATAAGGGTTGGAAATGTGGAGTAGGACTGATTTTTAAGAATATGTGTATATGAAATTATCCGTTTAGTTATATGAATGCTATACCTCAGTTGCGCCTAATTTCATTGTTCGAAACTTACTAAGCATTTAATGCTTACTCCGTTCTTTAAATCTCTGTTTTATAGATTTTGGTTCATCAGCTATCGGACTCGGGATTGTCGAAGTGGAAGTCGTCCACACTATCAAAGCCCCTTTGGTACACTTTTGGTTGAACTCTGAAATGGCATGTATAGGACTACCCTTTTTGTTGCTGGTCATGGACCCTTTGGTTTTGTATAAATTTGGATAGCCATGCGAAAATGGCTTATATATACTTTGAGCATAGCTTTATAAAAATTTTGTATGTATATGGTTATTGAGAGGTGTGGATATGCTTGGCAATGATTGGCCATTGGAATGGTTAATCACGATCATACTTTGTGATATATATGTAACACCCCGTACCCGAGACCGTTGCCGGAGTCGGACACGAGGGGTTCACAGACCAAATTCGCTTACTATCGCAGTCCATTTTAAAATTTTCCAGGCAGTTGGCTAACTGCAACACTGTCACCTTAAAAATCATATCTTGAGTTTCAAAACTTGAAAATCAGTTTCATTTTTCCCTGAAACTAGACTCATATTGCCATCTACATATTTTTTTCTAGAATTTTTGGTCGGGCCAATTAGTACAGTTTATTAGTCAAAGCCTCTCATGTTACAGGGATCGACTACACTGACCTTTTCGCATTACGACTTGGATATCTCCCTGTACAGAGCTTCAATACTGATGCCGTTTGTTTCTATAGAAACTAGACTCAGAGAGGAATCTATACATATATGGAATGACTCCTAATTATCTCTGGTTAATTTATAATGAATTTCCAAAGTCGGAAAAGGGAATCCAGAAACCGTTCTGGCCCTGTCCCACGAGAACCTGAATATCTTTTAGCATACTGTCCATATGATCATTTCGTTACTTTCCTATGAAAATAGATTGATCAAGGTTCGTTTACATAATTTATTAATTATTTAATTCCAATCCTACTATTTTTAGTGATTTTCCAAATCTACATCACTGCTGCTGCCAGCATCTGCCTTTAAGGTAGACTTTACCTATTTCATAGTTTCCATGATTCAACTAGCCCTTTTAGCATAAATAGCACAAATTATGATAGTGATTAACCATTCCATACCAAATGATTATAACATTATGCTCAAACATATATAAGCCATTTTCGCATGGCTATACACATTAACCAAAATATTCTTCCGCCACTAGTCTATTTTATACATGCCATAAGATAATCCGAAACATAGCAGTACCAAACAGTGGATAGTGATAGTGTGACTAGCTGCTGACGATCCCCGAGCCTGTAGCTTCGTAATGAGATCTATAAAACAGAAGAAACAGAGTAAACGGAGTAAGCATTACAATGCTTAGTAAGTTTTAAGCAGTGTCAACAGATAACATCAAATTATAACATAGTTGTTCGTATTTTTATTTCACTCTTCCTTCGGGCATACCATCCCTTTACTGAATATGCACATCTCATCATATACAATAGGCAGATAAACTTTCACATAAAAGTGAGCTCATGTGACATAGATATATCGTATGATTTCACATCACCTCTCACACTGAACCGATGTCACATAATCATAGGAATAGTCTCATAGATTGCTCTCGTATGCATCACATAACTACCTTATGATTTAGTGCAAATCAAGCTCACATATAAACTTGGAGTACATACCTGTTTAACCTTTCGCATTGAATACATTTATAAGCAATTCTTATTACGAAGTCTTACCCGGACATAATCTCCACACGAAGTTATCGGGTCTTACCCGGACAAAATTCCCACACGTAGTTATCGGGTCCTTAGAGCTCGGATATAGTACGAGCACAAAGCTTACGGACATTAATCAGTGATAATATTCTCGCATAAAGCCTGCGGGGTTTTAACCCGGATATAGTACTGACACAAATGCCCTTCGGGACTTATCACATTTATGCACTTTCACATCCATCACGTTGGCCACTCGGCCCTGTCACATATATACACTTTCACATTCATCACATCGGCCATTAGGCCTTATCACATATATACACTTTCACATTCATCACATCGGCTATTAGGCCTTATCACACATATACACTTTCACATTCATCACATCGGCTATTAGGCCTTATCACACATATACACTTTCACATTCATCACATCGGCCATTAGGCCTTATCACATATATACACTTTCACATTCATCACATCGGCAATTAGGCCTTATCACATATATACACTTTCACATTCATCACATCGGCCATTAGGCCTTATCACACATATACACTTTCACATTCATCACATCGGCTATTAGGCCTTATCACATATATACACTTTCACATTCATCACATCGGCCATTAGGCCTTATCACACATATACACTTTCACATTCATCACATCGGCCATTAGGCCTTATCACATATATACACTGTCTTGGCTGAATCTACATCTATCATTTTCCAATATCACAATTTAGAATTCACGTATGGGTTTAATCAATAGCTTATGAGCAACTAGAACAAGTTTATCAAGGTTTACAACACAATCTCAAATTCAGCACAAGCTGTTTTTCCTGAGCAATAGTCACTAAATCATTTATAACTGGAGCTACAAAACTCCAAATCACTTTCCGTTAATTTTTCCTGAATATATACTCGTATATCTTCCATCCATAAAATTTCCAGAATTTTAGGTTTGGCCAATCAATACCAGATTTTTCTTAAAGTTTCCCCTGTTTCACTGTTTGACTAATCTGTCCACTCTTCACTACGAATCAGATTTCTCATTTTACAGAATTCAAAATGTGTTTTATTTGATTTTATTTGAAACTAGACTCATTAAGGAGTCTAAGCATATAAATTTTATCTTATAACCATTTTTGTACAATTTATAATGATTTTCTAAAAACAGAACAGAGGATTACAGTGTCATTCTGCACTGTCTCACACAACTTTAAATATCTCATTATTGGAAATAAATTTTCTTACACGGTTTCTTTTATAAGAAACTAGACTCATTAAGCTTTAATTTCATAATTTATTCAGCCTCCCATTCAAATCCAACAATTTATGGTGATTTTCTAAATTCATGTTACTGCTGCTGTCCTGAGCAGGTTTATCACAATTTTACTCTTCTGACATATCCTTTTAGCACTTCATAATATCATATCCATTTGGCAACATATCATATCAATAACTTACCTATACTTCATAATAGCCATTAGGCTATATGCATAAAAATTTACAATAGAGTTATGATTCTTTTAATATGTGCTTAACATATCATACTCAATCACATTATAGGCTTTAATACTTAAAACTTACCTCGATCGCTAATGTACGTCAATTCCGACTATTCGACCAATTTCCCTTTTTCCACGATCCGACTTTGTTTCCATAAGCTATTGATGCTCAATCAACAATTTTTAACTTAGCCTAGTTACATGCATGGCCGAACCTCTTCAATCTTTCTTCTTCCTTCCTCCTTAAAATTTTCGGCCAAGGATGAACCAAAGGATGAACACTTTTTTTTTTCTTTCCTTCAACTCACGGCAAAGGGGGGGACAATCACACATATCCTTTCTTTTTTTTTGTTTCTCATCCTACTAACACTAATATTTTATTGCCCATGCTCTTTATTTTATTGTTTCCTCCCATGATGCACCAACACAACATGTCTATGACATGTTTTGCCCATCACCCTTTGTCCATCCTAATGTCATGGCCGGCCACTACTAGATGGGGGGGGGAATTGACATGCAAGTCCCCCCTTTTTCAACATGCACTAATAGGTCCTTATGTTTTGATCTATCACATTTCAAAAATGTCACACATAAGCCCTATTGACTAAATTCACATGAAATTTACTAAATCGAAGCTTAAAATTTTCACACATTTATTTTAGACAATAAATATCATGTTCAAATAATTTGGTTACTCGGTTTAGCAGTCCCGAAACCGCTTTCCGACTAGGGTCAAATTAGGGGTGTCACAACTCTCCCCCTTTAGGGATTTTCGTCCCCGAAAATTTCCACCGATGCATAGTTTAGGATAACGTCCTCTTATTGAATTATATTCATATAAACATTAGCTCATCGATGGCAATTGTACTTCATTATTGATTTCGCATCGATCTATAAAATCATTTTCTTATCTTAAAACAAATACATAAACATTTCTACAGGTATGCACAAATATCTCATTTCTTGATTTCATAAGCAATAATCACTTAACTTAATTCACAAATGCATTTCAAACACATATTAAGCACATATTAACATGTATAATTCACATCATCAACCCACATTTTCATTCATGAATAAGCTGTAACCTAACCGAAAGTACACATATACTCAAACATCCCAATAAATATCCTTTATAACTTTATCACATCTCAATATTCAACTTAACTCATTTCCAAAAGAAAAGTCAACTTCCACGTACCTGAACATTTAGTTCATTTAGCACCTTCAATCATAGTTAACGTTACCCGTATACAGTCGAATAGGCACAAAGCCTAATATAATACACTGGCATGAGATTTATTCTAGCGCATAACTCGTATATCCAAAATTATCAACATTCATCAAAAATTCTTTCAAACTTTCGAAAGTCGAAACTTAATCAAAATAATTTCTTGAACAAGATTAACAAAATAGTGTCCATTCAGCAATAGCACATATAGCTCTTACAATGCCATATCCTAGATATGGTCTTACATATTCTCACATATCGAGCCGATGCCATGTCCCAGACATGGTCTTACACACTATCTCAAATCAATGCCTTCGTCCCAAACGAGGTCTTACATGAATTCCACTTCACACACTTAGTGCCCACTGACCGATCTCGCACTCATAGTGCTCGGTTAAAGGAATTCGCACACACACAGTGCCTCTAATTATTCACATACATAGTGCTCTTATTCATTCGTTAATACACATTGATATGACTTAACCAAGTCTATAAACATCATGTATGTACACTTTTAAACATATCATCTCATTTAAATTTGAATTCGTATAGTAATGAATACTTAAACTTTGCTCAAATTACCGGCACGAAGCCTACTAGGCACGAAGGCCCGAATACACGTCACCAGCATGATTGCTCTTCGGGATTTAGCACGGATATATCACTAGCACGAATGCTCTTTGGGACTTAGCCCGGATACATCACTAGCATGAATGCTCTTCGGGACTTAGCCCGGATTTAGTAACTCGCACCAATGCCTTCGGATCTTAGTCCGGATATGGTCACTTAGCACAAAGCCTTCGGGACTTAGCCCGGACATCATTCGAATAACCATGCACATTTAACAATAACTCATGACACATTCGTATTTCATTTTCATTAGCAAAACTCAAACACAAGACACTTATCATTCTTGCAATTTCGGCTCAATAGCCACACACAAAGAGCATGATTTTGATTTGCTTAAAACATGATCTAATCAAATCATAATTTAAGCTCTATTACTCAAGAACTTACCCCTTTCCGCTGTCCGAAATCGACTTGGTAAGGTCGCACCCTTAATATAAATAATTGATAGAAAATATATATATATAGTGGGTTCGCACACAGAGTGCTTAATAATCAACCACGCACACTTAGTGCCATGTACTTTAAACTCGCACACTTAGTGCCATGCATTTCAAGCCCGCACACTTAGTGCCAATCTCACAACCGTGAACACTTATTGCCCGCACACTTAGTGCCAATCTCACAACCGTGAACACTTATTGCCCGCACACTTAGTGCTGAAAACCAACCACTCTATACGCTTCACTGCCTTTTTACATTCGACAATTTCGTCTCTACATACATATACACATATAGCAATACACATTAGTATATCATTTACATTACTTGAATACAAACACAACATGCTTATCGACCATTCAACTTCCAGTTCCATAGCCACATACAAAAATCACATTTATAGTCATAACACTCCTTCAAAATTGCATCACTTATACCCTTATAATTCAATCCAAATCGAAATTCAAATACGAGTACATGATACGTACATGATCAACTTAATAATTTAGGCATATCTAAATGAATTTATATCGCAAATTCTCATAGTCAGAAGCTTGCTACAGCTCGATCGGGATCAAGATTCATTACAATACAGCAAACACATTTTAATAGCTAAAAATCATCACACTATCATTTTATCACTTTATGGCATGTATAAATAGACTCACGCGTGCTACGTTAGTCCTAGAATCGACTAAACCGTAGCTCTGATACCAATAAAATTGTAACACCCCGTACCCGAGACCGTTGCCGGAGTCGGACACGAGGGGTTCACAGACCAAATTCGCTTACTATCGCAGTCCATTTTAAAATTTTCCAGGCAGTTGGCTAACTGCGACACTGTCACCTTAAAAATCATATCTTGAGTTTCACAACTCGAAAATTAGTTTAGTAATTTTTCCCTGAAACTAGACTCATATGGCCATCTACATATTTTTTTCTAGAATTTTTGGTTGAGCCAATTAGTAAAGTTTATTAGTCAAAGTCTCCCATGTTACAGGGATCGACTACACTGACCTTTGCGCATTACGACTTGGATATCTCCCTGCACAGAGCTTCAATACTGATGCCGTTTGTTTCTATAGAAACTAGACTCAGAGAGAAATCTATACATATATGGCATGACTCCTAATTATCTCTGGTTAATTTATAATGAATTTCTAAAGTCGGAACAGGGAATCCAGAAACCATTCTGGCCCTGTCTCACGAGAACCTGAATATCTCTTAACATACTGTCCATATAATTGTTTCGTTACTTTCCTATGAAAATAGATTCATCAAGGTTCGTTTACATAATTTATTAATTATTTAATTCCAATCCTACTATTTTTAGTGATTTTCCAAATCTACATCACTGCTGCTGCCAGCATCTGCCTTTAAGGTAGACTTTACCTATTTCATAGTTTCCATGATTCAACTAGCCCTTTTAGCATAAATAGCACAAATTATGATAGTGATTAACCATTCCATACCAAATGATTATAACATTATGCTCAAACATATATAAGCCATTTTCGCATGGCTACATACATTAACCAAAATATTCTTCCGCCACTAGTCTATTTTATACATGCCATAAGATAATCCAAAACATAGCAGTACCAAATAGTGGATAGTGATAGTGTGACTAGTTGCTGACGATCCCCGAGCCTGTAGCTTCGCAATGAGATCTATAAAACAGAGGAAACAGAGTAAACGGAGTAAGCATTACAATGCTTAGTAAGTTTTAAGCAGTGTCAACAGATAACAATCAAATTATAACATAGTTGTTCGTATTTTTATTTCACTCTTCCTTCGGGCATACCATCCCTTTACCGAATATCCACATCTCATCATATACAATATGCAGATAAACTTTCACATAAAAGTGAGCTCATGTGACATAGATATATCGTATGATTTCACATCGCCTCTCACACTGATCCGATGTCACATAATCATAGGAATAGTCTCATAGATTGCTCTCGTATGCATCACATAACTACCTTATGATTTAGTGCAAATCAAGCTCACATATAAACTTGGAGTACATACCTGTTTAACCTTTCGCATTGAATATATTTATAAGCAATCCTTATTACGAAGTCTTACCCGGACATAATCTCCACACGAAGTTATCGGGTCTTACCCGGACAAAATTCCCACACGTAGTTATCGGGTCTTTAGAGCTCGGATATAGTACGAGCACAAAGCTTACGGACATTAATCAGTGATAATATTCTCGCATAAAGCCTGCGGGGTTTTAACCCGGATATAGTACTGACACAAATGCCCTTCGGGACTTACCACATTTATGCACTTTCACATCCATCACGTTGGTCACTCGGCCCTGTCACATATATACACTTTCACATTCATCACATCGGCCATTAGGCCTTATCACATATATACACTTTCACATTCATCACATCGGCCATTAGGCCTTATCACACATATACACTTTCACATTCATCACATCGGCTATTAGGCCTTATCACACATATACACTTTCACATTCATCACATCGGCCATTAGGCCTTATCACACATATACACTTTCACATTCATCACATCGGCCATTAGGCCTTATCACACATATACACTTTCACATTCATCACATCGGCCATTAGGCCTTATCACACATATACACTTTCACATTCATCACATCGGCCATTAGGCCTTATCACATATATACACTTTCACATTCATCACATCGGCCATTAGGCCTTATCACACATATACACTTTCACATTCATCACATCGGCCATTAGGCCTTATCACATATATACACTGTCTTGGCTGAATCTACATCTATCATTTTCCAATATCACAATTTAGAATTCACGTATGGGTTTAATCAATAGCTTATGAGCAACTAGAACAAGTTTATCAAGGTTTACAACACAATCTCAAATTCAGCACAAGCTGTTTTTCCTGAGCAATAGTCACTAAATCATTTATAACTGGAGCTACAAAACTCCAAATCACTTTCCGTTAATTTTTCCTGAATATATACTCGTATATCTTCCATCCATAAAATTTCCAGAATTTTAGGTTTGACCAATCAATACCAGATTTTTCTTAAAGTTTCCCCTGTTTCACTGTTTGACTAATCTGTCCACTCTTCACTACGAATCAGATTTCTCATTTTACAGAATTCAAAATGTGTTGTATTTGATTTTATTTGAAACTAGACTCATTAAGGAGTCTAAGCATATAAATTTTATCTTATAACCATTTTTGTACAATTTATAATGATTTTCTAAAAACAGAACAGAGGATTACAGTGTCATTCTGCACTGTCTCACACAACTTTAAATATCTCATTATTGGAAATAAATTTTCTTACACGGTTTCTTTTATAAGAAACTAGACTCATTAAGCTTTAATTTCATAATTTATTCAGCCTCCCATTCAAATCCAACAATTTATGGTGATTTTCTAAATTCATGTTACTGCTGCTGTCCTGAGCAGGTTTATCACAATTTTACTCTTCTGACATATCCTTTTAGCACTTCATAATATCATATCCATTTGGCAACATATCATATCAATAACTTACCTATACTTCATAATAGCCATTAGGCTATATGCATAAAAATTTACAATAGAGTTATGATTCTTTTAATATGTGCTTAACATATCATACTCAATCACATTATAGGCTTTAATACTTAAAACTTACCTCGATCGCTAATGTACGTCAATTCCGACTATTCGACCAATTTCCCTTTTTCCACGATCCGACTTTGTTTCCATAAGCTCTTGATGCTCAATCAACAATTTTTAACTTAGCCTAGTTACATGCATGGCCGAACCTCTTCAATCTTTCTTCTTCCTTCCTCCTTAAAATTTTCGGCCAAGGATGAACCAAAGGATGAACACTTTTTTTTTTTTGTTTTTCTTTCCTTCAACTCACGGCAAAGGGGGGGGACAATCACACATATCCTTTCTTTTTTTTTTGTTTCTCATCCTACTAACACTAATATTTTATTGCCCATGCTCTTTATTTTATTGTTTCCTCCCATGATGCACCAACACAACATGTCTATGACATGTTTTGCCCATCACCCTTTGTCCATCCTAATGTCATGGCCGGCCACTACTAGATGTGGGGGGGAAATTGACATGCAAGTCCCCCCTTTTTCAACATGCACTAATAGGTCCTTATGTTTTGATCTATCACATTTCAAAAATGTCACACATAAGCCCTATTGACTAAATTCACATGAAATTTACTAAATCGAAGCTTAAAATTTTCACACATTTATTTTAGACAATAAATATCATGTTCAAATAATTTGGTTACTCAGTTTAGCGGTCCCGAAACTGCTTTCCGACTAGGGTCAAATTAGGGGTGTCACAATATATGCTAAAGGGGTTGGTTGAATCATGGAAACTATGTAATAGGTAAAGTCTACCTTAAAGGCAGATGCTGACAGCAGCAGTGGTGTGAATTTGAAAAATCACTAAAAATAGTTGGAATGGAATTAAATAGTGAATAAATTATGTAATCGAACCTTGATGAATATAATTTCATATGGAAGGAACGAAACGGTCATATGAGTCGGATTTTAAGAGATATTTAAGTTTTCGTGGGATAGGGCCAGAGCGATTTCTGGATCCCCTGATCTGAATTTGGAAATTCATTATAAATTAACCAGAGATAATTAGAAGTCATTCCATATATGTATAGATTCCTTTTTTAGTCTAGTTTCATTAGAAACAAACGGAATAAGTATTGAAGCCCTGTACAGAGAGATATATAAGTCGTAATGCATGAAGGTCAGAGCAGTCGAACCCTGTAACAGGGGAGACTTTAACTAATAAACTGTACTAATTGGCCAGACCAAAAATTCTAGAAAACAATTTTTAGATGGATATATGAGTCTAGTTTCAGGGAAATTTTACGAAACTGATTTTCGAGTTTTGGAACTGAAGATATGATTTTTAAGGTGACAGTGACGCAGTTAGCCAGCTTGTCTGGAAATTTTTAAAATGCACTGTGAAAATAAGTGAATTAAGTCTGTTAACCCCTCGTGTCCGACTCCGGCAACGGTCTCGGGTACGGGGTGTTACAGATAGTTTGTGTGAAATGTGGTAACATGTGATTAAATATACATGGAATTTGGAAAGTATCCGGGTTAAGACTCGTTGACTACGTGATGTGGCCTAATGGCTCTTGTGGAATGAGACTAGCTATATTGAGATACGAATAAGTTCGAATGAAGTGATACCTTATTAATGTGTTTCCGTGTTGGAAAAATCGAAGGTATGTGAATATGAACTAAAGAACTAAGCTCCTAAATACATATATACAATTATGTATGTGCACGAAATGAGTGCATATGATTAAGTGGTTAGAGTTATTGAAAGATTGAATTGGTAATTGGAAACTAAAAGTAGCATGGATGTTTTTAAATGCGAAGGGGTATATACTCTTAAATTTGGATGAAATAGATGAATTACATGTGCATACATATGGTTTAATCTATTTGACCGAATGGTGATATATCTTGACATTTCAAAATGTGATTTGTGTAAGGCCTAATCTTAAGCGACTTAGTAATAAATCAACAATTACGGATGATCAGCACATTAAGTTGGCCAGGTATGTATTATGTACTTGTGTAGGCTTATTAAGCCCATCGAGACTTCACTTGGATTTTGTGTAAGTTATAAATGTATTTAATCCAGCAAAGTTAATTGTTTTACTTAAGACTTACTAAGCCTTGAAAGCTTACTCTGTTGTTACGTTTCTCTGTTTTATAGATTATCAAATTTGGCCTTTGCTCGGGGATCGTCAACAACTCGTCACACTATCACTATCCACTGTTTGGTACTGCTATGTTTTGGATTATTTTATGGCATGTATAGAATAAACTAGTAGCGGAATAATATTCTGGTTAATGTATATAAGCCATGCAAAAATGGCATCTTTTGAATGTGTACTTATAGAAGTTTAATTTTATCCCTGGCTGTATTTAGCATTTATCTAGATGAATGATCTTTATTTCAAGAAAAAGTTAAAAATTTTACTGTTCCGACATGAGTTACAAGTCTGGTAATACCCCTTTCCTATTCCGACAACGGTTACGGGATAGGGGTGTTACATGAAGAGTTTAAATAATTAAAATGAATTAAAATTTTGAAGAAAACTTTCTTACCACCTTGTCTATAAAAATTAAGAACTCAAATAAAATTAGAAGCAAAAGATTGTAATTGAAAGATGGTTGGAAGGGTTATCAACTATGTGTGGGGTGTTGGTGCGAGTAGCAAGGTTGGTGTGCCGCGCGGATACTGGAAAGCTGTTGGGCATGTGGGAAAATGTTCGAGGGAGCAGTAGGGCCTGTGTGAACAGTTACACGGGTAGCAAGCAACAACGTCTAGCGAGCAGTAGCGTTGGCATGCATGAGCTAGATCTGGTAGCGACACGATGCGCACGGAGTAGGATGTGCAAGGCAGCAGCAGCGCGCGATGAAGGCAGATGCGTGCGGGGTGAGCTGCTGGCCAAATAGGGCTGCTAGGTAGTGCTATTGCTAGTGGTTAGGAGCTGCAGCACTTGGTGGTTTTTGGATGCTAAGATCAATGGTGGAATGGGTTAATGGAGGTTAGTTTGATGAGTAATGAATAATGGAGAAGGTTGGTGGAATTTATAGGGAAAAGGGTAGGAGTTCAATTAGAATTCTTAGAACAAATTAATAATTAAAATATTCTAAGTTCTAATTCCACAGAAAGTCAATAACAATTAATAATTAATATGATGCATATTGAATTATAATTTGCTATTATTTTATTGAAATAAAAACTATTAATTAAAATATGATCAAATATAAACT
This sequence comes from Gossypium hirsutum, assembly GCF_007990345.1. Lineage (NCBI taxonomy): Eukaryota > Viridiplantae > Streptophyta > Magnoliopsida > Malvales > Malvaceae > Gossypium > Gossypium hirsutum. Next base: position 54,130,262 of record NC_053428.1, on the reverse strand, counting down.
AATCCAAATTCTATATAAAGTTAATAATAATTGAAATATATTATAATAAATATAATTATTTACTATTTACTATCATATTATTTATTAAATTAAATTAATAACATTTATTCTAGATGCCTTTAAAAATATTTACAATAAGAGATATCTATTTTTTAATATTTACAAAAAAAAGCAATCAAAATTTGAAAATAGTTCAATTAAGTACCTAGACTTAAAGAAAATTTGAATGAGTTGCAATTAAGACTTGATCAAAATTGACCCTTTTATTTGGAAAACTAAAAATTTATTTTTCCACTTAGGGAATAATTTCTTAGAGGATTATTTTAAAATCAATCCTCAAGAAAGATTGAAGGGGTCACAAATGGTCCCGCTTAAGTTCTAATCTCCTAGACATAATTTATTTAAACATACAAATCCCGAAAATATACCCTAAATCTTTTATTTAAAAAGAAAAATGAGAAAAATTAAATATCTAATAAAATGAACGAGATTTGATCCCGCTCAATTTTATACCCCTAGTAATGTTTTAAGCACTAAGCATTGACTCAAAAATTACCTCCCTTACCTTAAAGCTCGACAACTTCATATGGGAAAACTTGGTGAATCGTGAATGGACCGGACCAACGTGATTTCAACTTACCTGGAAAGAACCTTAATCTGGAATTGAATAACAAGACTTGCTGACCTCGTTCAAATTCTCGAACTCGAATGTGCTTGTCATGCCATCTTTTTAGTCTTTCCTTGAATAGTTTGACATTCTCGTATGAGAACATTCGGAATTCTTCTAACTCATTGAGTTGAAGCATCCATTTCTCTTTATCAAGCTTAAGCTCCAAGCTGAGTTGTTAGAGAGCCCAGTAAGCTTTGTGTTCTAACTCCAAGGGCAGATAACAGACTTTCCCAAAAACCAACCTGAAGTTGACATCCCTAAAGGTGTCTTGTATGTTGTTCTGTAGGCCCATAAAGCATCATCCAGTCTTTTGGACCAATCTTATCGCTTCGAGCAAACTATCTTATCAAGTATGACTTTGATCTCTTTGTTTTCTAGTTCAGCTTGCCTATTCGTTTACAGATGGTAATGCTATGGCAACCTTGTGCTTTACTCCATGTTTGTCGAGTAACCATTTCAACCATTTGTTCACAAAATCAGACCCTTCATCATTGATGATAGCTCTAGGGATTCCAAACCTTGTGAACACATGCTTCTGAAAAAACTTCATCACAACCTTAGCATTGTTCATCGATATGCCTCGACCTTAACCCACTTAGACACATATCTACTGCTACCATTATGTACTTGTGACCAAAAGACTGAGGGAAAGGACCAAGGAAGTCAATACACCAAATATCAAATAATTCTACCTCAATGATGTTTGTTCGGGGCATCTCATTTCTATTGGTGACATTTCCAACCTTTTGGCATCGATCACAACTCTTTACATAAGCCTACGCATCTTTGAATAGCGTCGGCCAAAAGAATCCAACTTGCAGTACTTTGGCCGCAGTACATGTACCCCCGAAGTGTCCCCTACTCAGAGCTGTGTGGTAATGATATAAAATCTTATGTACTTCATTGTTGTAAGAGTATGCCCAAAGATCAATCTCGAGATGGTTGTAATAACATACTTGGTTTATCATGTTATTAATATAAGGCGTTGCCATTATTATTTCAGTTTCTTTTCTGTGTGCATAAATAAACTGTTTTATAATAATGTCCTGAGAATAATATGATTATTCTTAAAAGATCCTTAGTCAAGTATTATGTTGGCTAGGACAATAATAATGCATTAAGACTAACATGTAGTTGATTGATGATAAAGAGTTGTCATTGATATGGAGTGTCAGAATCAATGCATGAATATGTGTGTTAGAGAACAACATATTGGACTGACCCGCTATGAGTATGTTTCTTGAATTATTATGTAATTGTCACAATATTACTCATAGTGATTAATATGTATATGATCCTCATACTTGAGATCATCTTTATCCCAACATCGTGAGTTGTATATTTTGATACAGTCAAACAAACATCGTAACTGGTTGTTCTATAAAGACTGATGTTGGATATACCACAATCTATGTTGAGGGATATAGTTGATCAATATAGGATAAGTCCCTTCTACATAATGGGAGTAATATCTCAGGCTACTTGATTGAGTGAGGCTAGAAATGCATGGCCATACTCAAATAAGTTGATATGAGATGTCATACTTATTTGTGTATCATAGTCTACTCAAGGTATCAAGAAACATGGGACGGACTATGCAAGTGTGACTATTCCATGACTTGTGTCCATTCCAAAGATATAGGACTTAAGGATTAATGCATGAAAGGTTAATCACAAAAGGTTATGTCGAATCATGACTTCTTGTAACTTAGGTAGCATTGATGCATTGCTAGATGCCACTTATTGTTTGTAACATTAGAATCGTTCTAATATTACTGCTAACATTACAAGAACCTATAGGGTCACACCCTATGGTTGAAATGAACGAGGTAAAACATAGTTGGTATATTGCTTGGTTGTCACATGAATTAAATTAATTATAGAATTAATTTAATTGGGCAATCAAATTGTTGAACATACTATATGTACAAGGATGTTGTACACATAATCAGAACATAATTTTATTGATATATGAATTTAGTTCGTATATAAGTTTAAATAAATATAATTTACCGAAATCTTTATTATAATTAATGTAATTATAATTTTTCGGTTAAACATTATTATATTTATTTGAATGATAATTATTATGTTCGGATTAATTTAATGAATTAAAATTCGTTATAAATATATACCAATTAAGAGGGAGTTATATATAGCAAGGGTAAAAACCCTAAAAAGGATATATAAAAACTAGCCCGAAAATATGCAATGTGGTCTAGCAGCCGTTTAGCAAAATACTCTCTAAAAATAGTTTTCTGGGATTTCTACCATTCATTGTCAATCGGGTGGACTACGTAGAGGTTGACATCGGAAAAGGTTGCGGCTTGGTTCGATAGTGGTTCAGCATTCCTGTTGCCTAGGCGTCACTGTCTACTCAGATTGCAGTTTCGGTAATTTTGAAACCTTTTTATCACCCCAATTTGTTCCTTACACATGGATCCTTGGTTTGGATCGCCAAAATTTTTTTTCACTGCGCCTTGGAGGTACCGGTGTTCCAACAATTGTAATACCCCAAACTCGGCCTAGACGTTATTGCTCAAATCTGGCGTGTCATATTGAAGTGTTTTTCGAAAACCATGTTCTCATTGAAAACCCTTCTTACTATTTAAAACCTCTGGCCATTTTAAAACTTGTAGAAATCTCAACTTGCGTTGGTTTATTAAAAGTCATTCTCTTGTAAAATATTATTACCTTTAAAACCTTATTTGTTATGGAAGCTTAATTTAAACAATTGCGGAAACGTGATATTTTGAAAAACAGTTATTGTTTTGGAAAAATCGTGTGCTATTCTAGAAGTTATAAAACAATATACAAAATTCCAAATTTAGAACCAAAAAATTAAAAGAGGCCTTATTACAACCCTGATCAAAATATAAGTACTTATAAATAGATCACTTAAAAGAAAATTGGAAACAATAGCAGTGGTGTGGCCACCTTCGAGTCCTTCGCAGCACCAATCCTCCTAATGTTGGGGATTACCTGCACAGTTAACAAACGAGGTGAGTTTACAAAAACTCAGTGTGTAATCCCCTGACATCCAAACAGTCAGTCAAAAATAGAATTTAGAACCATTCTGGGCTTGAGCCCTATTCAGTAACAAAACAGTCCAATTCAGAATATATGTGGACCAAAGCCTGATTCATTAACATTTGGGTTTCAACCCATCACAGTATCAATTGGGCCTAGCCCATCTCAAAATCAATATCAGTTGGGCTTAGCCTATATCAGAACCAATATCAGTTGGGCCTAGCCCATATCAGAACCAATATCAGTTGGGCCTAGCCCATTTCAATATCAAACCCATATGAATAATGCATGATAACCCATCCAACCCTGCACTACCTGTGGGGAATAAATCACCCACGCCATCCTACACTTACAGTGTTAGCATCGGTTGCGGCGCTAACTAGAGTCGCAGCAAAGCTGCTAATATCAGAATATGTGGCACAGCCACTAATACAGTTTCTTCCTCCATAACAATATCCCAATCCCAAGCAGTATGTCATGTATGCAGAATGGCATGCACAAAATCAGTCATACAAATCACAGACAAATCAGTCATCTACCCTCGAGGGGCAAAATAGTCATTTTATCCTTTAGGGGTATTACGGTCATTTTACTAATTTTGGGGGTATCGGTACAGATTACGACCTCATAGATGGTCTATCGTTGCCTCGAGTGACTCAGGTAACCTAGACGGTCAAAACGGTGTAAATGGGCCAAAGGCCCATTACTCGGCCCAAGTGGGCCCACACGCTCGTGTGGCCCATTTAGCCCAAGTTTGAACCCAAGATTTCTCCAACACTTCTCAGGGCCATTAACCATCAAGGTAGACATTTAATTGTGTCATTAACTTGCACAACTACCTTCCAATTCCTCCGATACGCGAAGCCCATTCCTTCTAGGCCCAAATTCGGGGCGTTACATTCATCTTTTACCACACATCTCCTGATCATTTGATCTGTACTTTTTTTAAACAAGTATGGTTCTTCCCAGAAATAGTAATTCATATTGTGAAGAAACTTTTTCTTTTGATGATACGTCTTATCAATCGACATCAAACCACAAGCTAAATAGTTAGCAATATCAGCAAACCAATGGGTATTATGGACATGATTTACCTTCAGTATGTGTTCATCTGGGAATGTCTCCTGAATGGGTATAAATGGAGAAATCCCTTCTTGCGGCTCCAATCTGGACAAGTGGTTTGCTACTTGATTTTCTACCCCTTTTCGATATTAAATTTCTAGATCAAACTCTTAGAGTAGAAGTACCCATCGGATCAATCTTGGCTTAGCGTCTTTCTTGGCAATTAAATACTTAATTACCGAATAATCCATATAGCCAATCACTTTGGTACTTACAAGATAAGTTCAAAATATGTTAAAAGCAAACACAATAGAAAGTAACTCTTTCTTTGTTACCATATAATTCAATCGTGCTCCCGTTAGAGTCCGACTTGCATAGTAAATGGGATGAAAAACTTTGTTCCTTTGCTAGCCCATGACAGCTTCTATCGTAAAGTAACTTGTGTCACACATCAGTTCAAATGGAAAATCCCAATTTGGTGTGACAATGATGGGTGCTGAAACTAACCGACTCTTCAAATCATTGAAAGCTCTTAAGCATTCCTTATCAAATTTAAACACCATGTCCTTCTCCAATAATTTGCATAAGGTTTTAGCGATTTTGGAAAAGTCCTTTAGAAATATTCGATAGAAACTGGCGTGGACCAAAAAGCTCCTAACACCCTTTATAGATGTTGGAGGTGGGATTTCTCAATAACATCTACCTTTGCTTTATCTATATTGATTTCATGTCTCATTATCCGATGCCCTAGAACAATACCTTCTCGTACCATGAAATGGCACTTTTCCCAGTTAAGTACGAGGTTTGTTTCTTCGTATCGCCTTAGTACCTTGGCTAGATTGGCTAAGAAATCATCATATGTATCTCCAAATACTGAAAAATCATCCATAAACACTTCTATATACTTCTTAACCATGTCAGTGAAAATAGACATCATACATCTTTGAAATGTAACAGGTGCATTACATAAACCAAATGACATGCATCTAAATGCAAATGTACGATACAAGCATGTGAATGTTGTCTTATGTTGATCCTCTGGTGCTACTATAATTTGATTATACCCCGAGTATCCATCGAGAAAACAGTAATAGTCTTTCCCCGCGAGTCTATCCAGCATCTAGTCCAAGAACGACAAAGGAAAGTGACATTTCCTAGTCGCCTTGTTTAGTTTCAGGTAATCGATGCAAATTCTCCATCCCGTAACTGTTCTGGTCGATATAAACTCGTTATTCTCATTCTCCATGACCATAATACCTCATTTTTTTGGCACGCACTAGACTAGACTTACCCACGAATTATCTGAGATGGGATAAATTATACCCGCATCTAACCACTTAATGATTTCTTTCTTTACCATGTCCTCCATTATGCAGTTCAGTCTTCATTGTCCATCAATCATCCCTTTCTTGCCATCTTCTAGGATGATCTTGTGCATGCATACAGATAGAATAATGCCATGAATATCGACTATGGTCCATCCGATGCTTTTTTGAATTGTTTTAGCACTAGGATGAGTTTCTCTTCTTACTCTTCGATCAATTGTGCTGAAACAATCATAGGCAAAGTAGAAGCGTTACCTAAATAAACATATTTTAAGTGTGAGGGAAGTACCCTCAGTTTTAATTTCAGTGGCTCCTCAATTGACGCTTTTGGCTGGATGTAATCTCTACTTTCTAACTCCAAAGATTCAAAGCGGGATTGCTAATTAAATCCCCTTTGAATAGCTTCTAGCAAAGTTAAGTATTCCTCTCATTCTTTATTACTTGGAGGTTATGATGTCAAAATTTGCTCCAATGGGTCCTTAACATAGTTGAGATGCTTTTCCATGATTAATTCCTCTAAATCAGATACTGCAGAAGAATCATCAACTGCATCAGGAAATCGCATAGACTTGAAAACATTAAATGTTACCTGATCGTCCTGAACACGTACAGTAAGCTCAGCTTTCTACACATCAATAAAGGTCCTTCCAATTGCTAGGAAAGGCCTTCCTAAGATGATTGACACCTCTTTATCAACTTTAAAGGATAGAATAACAAATTCAATAGGGAAAATAAATTTATCCACACATACCAATACATTCTCGATTTTTTCTTCTGGATGTGTTAAAGATTAATTTGCTAATTGAAGTGTAACCATAGTAGGTCTAACTTTACCTATCCCCAACTTCCTAATTATGGATATGGGCATCAGGTTAATGCTCGCACCTAAGTCACATAGTGCCCTACCACAATATGTTGCTCCAATGTTGCAAGGTATGGTAAAACATCCAGGATCCTTCAACTTTGGGGGTAGTTTATCTTGAAGATATGCACTACATTCCTCGTCAGGGCTACCGTCTCAAATTCTCCAAGTATCCATTCCTTGGACAAGATATCCTTCATTAATTTGACGTAATTCAGTATTTTTTCAAGTGCTTCTACCAATGGAATGTTAGTATGAAGTTGCTTGATTACGTCTAGGAACTTCTCAAACTGGACTTCCTATTTCTACTTTTGAAGTCTTTGAGGGTAGGGTGGTGGAAGATTCTTTACTTGACTGGTTGATTCGTCTTCTGCATCTAAAGAACTTGTTAGTTATCAAAATTAACTAGTTCAAAAGTTACCTTATCAGATTTTGCAGATTCTGGTTTTGGTGAAACTGGAATTTCAACACTCGGTTGAACGTCCACTGAATCTTGAGCATCAATTGGCTCTTCTTCAACTTCGATAGTGTTGGGCTCTAATATCTTTCCGCTCCTCAATGCCAATGCTTTACAATGTTACTCCCCTAGATTTCTCAGATTCTTCGTATCACTAGGCAAAGCACCTTGTGGACGATTTCTAAGTTCAGTGGCAATCTAGCCCATTTGATTTTCCAGATTTTTCAATGTGGCTACTTGGCTTTGGATTAAGGTATCATTTTTGGCTATGTATGCCTTCAATAAGTTTTCTAAGCCATTGGAAGTTTCAGCTTGAGGTTGCTTCTAAACTTGGTGGGTAAAAACATGTGGCTAGGTCAGTCTGGGTTGGCCATAAGTGCTACTAGATCTGGCCCCTTGGTTACTCGAAGAGAAATTAGGGTGGTTTCACGAAGATGGGTTGTAGAAATTGGATTGAAGTCCTTGCCTTCCTCGGTTATGGTTCTGGTTACCCATGTAAAACATAGTTTCTGGATTTGATAAACATTCTTCAACAAATGCCCTTCCCTACAATTAACACATGCTATATATTCAAATTAGTTTGGTGGCTAAGTTTCAAAACTATTAAACCCATTAGTGGGTAAAATTTTCAAGCATTGAGGAAATCAAAGATACCTGAGATACAAGTGAAGTGAGAGCGTCCACTTCATGTATTCTAACTATAACAACCCATTTTTTGGTCAAATCAGAACAGTTGTTTTAAAACCACAAATCCAAAGTCAAAAATTTTATTTTATTATTATTTTTAATGTTTACAGTATGATATCATGTTGGTGTGAAAATTTCGTTAAGAAATTTTATCATTTAATTGTTGAATTTGAGAAAAAGGACTAAATTGCGTAAAATGCAAAAGTGTTGTTCTATTAGCTAAATATGTTAAATAGCTATAAAACCTTAAAGTAAAGGTCCTTTTGTTGTAATCAGACCACCCCTAGTGTAATTGGACTTTTATGAACATATTATCATGAATTTTAAAGGTTTTTATTTAAAGTTTATTTAGGTAATTTGATTATTAATCAATAATAGATAAAAAAAAGTTAAATTAAGTCTTAATATCATCTTTTTCAACCGAAAGTTAGGGCTAAAGGAAACCATTTATTTTCTCTTCACTCAGCTATGCCATATTTGTCAATTAAGGTATGGTTTTTTATTTGTTTCTAATGATTTTTGTGTTTTTGAGATCGTTGCATCTAGTACTAGCTAGCCTAGGGACTATTTTCCAAAAATGCTAAAGATTTTGAAAGTTTCCATGGATGAATATGTATGCGTTTTGATGATTGATGATAGATTTTGAATATTTGCTGATAGTTAAACAAGTTTTGTTAAGTGATATATAGTGAAAATGCAAAATAGGGATTAAATTGAGAAATGTTTAAAGTTAGTTGTTAAAATGTAAAATAAATGAAAAATATAGGCTGTTATGGTATAATGGTAATTCTTCTAGCATGGGTTAGTCTTGAATTTCATGAATTTGTGATTTTGTGAAATAATGACTAAATTGTAAAAATGTGAAAGTTTAGGGGCAAATGTGTTAAATAGCCCTAATGTTGTGTTTTGGATTGAATTGAATAAATAGAAGAGTAAATAAGTTGATTTTGATTACTTATAGATTAAGAAAGAGGAATTCAGACTTAGATTGGGGAAAAAGCAATGTAATTGAATAGTTGGCCTGTTTCGTCATATTCATACATGAGGTAAGTTTGTATAATTGAACTTAAATGTGTATCTATTTATTTGATGAATGAAATTGAGATAGTATTTATTCTATTAGATAAATGTGGAGATATTAAATTAAATGTATGATTTAAGTAAGGCGAGATGCCAAATAAGACCATAGCTGGGCTATGGCAATCGGATAATAAGATCATAACCGGGCTATGGCATTTGAATGTAATACCATGGTAGGACCTTGGCAATGTATGTGTAAGACCATAGTTAGACTATGGCATCAGAAAATCAACGTACTCGTATCATAAGAATTTATAAACTCGGAGAGGTTTGATAAGTGAATTAGTAAGAATAGATATGTATCAGTACAGGTATGCACGGAAAAATATTCAAATAACGAGCTAATGGAAGTTGAGAACTTTATGTTAACTTAGTGATTAATGTCTTCAATGCAATTTATTTCATCCATTTAGAAATGTAAATGAATGATGAGATTATTTCATTTTTACATACGAACTTATTAAGCTTTATAACTTACTTTGTTTTTTTTCTATGTTTTATAGTAATTCGAAGTTAGCTCAGATACGGGAATCATCAGGGACTTCATTGCACTATCAGACATCTACTTTGGTACTTTTTAAGTGTGTATACATGGTATATGGCATGTATAGGCATGAGTCATTTTGGGTATGTTTGATGAACATGTATTTAGGCCATTTGAGTTGGCTTGTGATGATGAATTTGTTAATGTATAAAGATGTGTAAATGGCTTTGTTTTGAGTTAGATAATTGACCTATATTGAGTAAATAAGGTTGAATTGAAAATGCATGTTTGGAATGGTTTAAGTAAATGAATTATATATGTGAATTATGTATAGTAAAATAAGTTGAGTTGATAGGTATTTGAATAGGTAAATGGCATTAAATTGAGTATTGAATTGGTTGAAATGGATATAGTATGATTGTGTATTGGTTGATGAGTTTTGGCTGCATATTTGTGTCTTAAAATGGTACCAATTGAGCTTGTATAGGTATGTGTAAAATGGGTGGCAAAATGGTTTGGTAAATGGCCAATTTTTGTCCACACAAGCAGAGACAATGGCATGTGTCTCAACCGTGTGTGACACACGGTCATGTTACACGGCTTTGTATCCCTTGGTGTTGGTTTTGAAAGTAAGTTAGTATGCTCCACACGGCCTCACACACGGGCGTGTGACTTGGCCGTGTGGCATAAGTCAGTATACCCTGCAGGTTTGACACGGCCTAGTACATGGCCTGGTACACAAGCGTGTATGGCCATTTTTAAGGCACACGGACTAGCCACACGAGCGTTTGTGTTGGCTATGTGACCCAAGTTAGAGAGTTATACAAGGTCAGACATGGACTGGGGCACGGCCATGTGCTTCCATTTCGAATGTTCACATAGCCTGTGACACGAGCGTGTGCCCCCTATTTTGAAAAAATTTTCAAAGTTTCGTGAAAGTTTCTTAAGTTATCGATTTAGTCTCGAATCTCTCCCAAAGCATGTTTAGGGTCGTGTAGGCTCATAATAGGGACAAATTGATTAAGTTTGAATGATGAATTCTTGAATTGAGAAAATGTATTTTAAATGGACATTTAATTATATTGTAAGTCTGGTAATGCTCCGTAACACTATTTCGGTGTTGAATACAGGTGAGGAGTGTTACATTTATTGGTATCAGAGCTACAGTTTAGTCAATTCTAGGACTAACGTAGCATATGTGAGAGTCTACCTATACATGCCATATATAACCTATGATAGTGTGATGAACCCTGACATTATAAACTATGTTTTCATATAGTAATGGATCCCGAACGAGTTGTAGCAGATGATGTTGAGAGTAATGCGCCAGCTCCCGCTCAAGAGACAGCACCTTCTGAATCTAGACCCGTGTCGAGTAATCACGGAGGTGAGGCTAAAGAAGCCTTCTTTCAAATGATGAACGAGTGGTTCACTCAATATGTCCGGACGAATCTGGCTACTCAACAACCTCTACCCTCGCCAAATCCTCAACCAATCCCCATAGTTCTTCAATTTATTGATCCAATACGATTGAACAAGCCACCATCGATAAAATTCATAATCATGAGGCTGAAGAGTTCAGGGCTAATGTTGATAATTATCCTGAGAGAGCCAAGTTTTGGCTTGAAAATACGATTCGAGTGTTTGATGAACTTTCCTACACACCGGCTGAATGTTTAAAGTGTGTTATATTCGTTTTGAGAGACACTGCATATCAGTGGTGGAATACATTAATATCTGTGGTGCTGAGAGAGAGAGAGAGTCACCTGGGAGTTCTTTCAGATCAAGTTCTGGAGAAAGTACATAAGTCGATGATTTTTGGATCAAAAGCATAAAGAGTTTTTAGAACTAAAACAAGGTCGCATGACTGTAACCGAGTATGAGAGAGAATTTGTAAGGTTAAGTAAATATGCTAAAGAGTATTTTTGATTGAAGAGATAATATGAAAACGGTTTGTTGATAGGTTAAACGAAGTTATTAAACTTCTGGACGAGATATTGGATTTAAAAGAATTTATTGTGTTAGTTAAGTGTGCTTGTAAAGCTGAAAAACTAGGCAAAGAAAATAGAAAGGTTAATTTTGAAGCAAGAGATTCAAGAAAGAGATTGATGAATAAACCCCATCACTCTTCACTGAAGAAATCCCAGATTTGTATAGCCGATCAAATGCATCAGTGGAGTACTCTAATAGAGATCATAGGGAAGTAATTTATGGGTTCAAAAACTCCAACTATGTCAGTGGCAAGTGTGGGTATTGTTAGATCGAATAAACCTGAAGGTGGACGATGTGGAAAATGACATTTTGGAGAGTGTAGACTAAATGATAAAGCCTGTTTTAGATGTGGCTCACTCGAACATTTCATTCGAGATTGTCCTGAGTTAGACGAGAAAGATAAATCTCAGAATGTAAGATCAGGCAACCCGATTGTGAGAGAAAAACCATCTCTTAATGTTGGAAATGTGAGTGGTGGTAGAGGTGCAACATGAGATACTATTGTGAGCTCCGATGCTAGAGCACCTGCCAGAACTTATGCTATTCGCGCTCACAAAGAAGCATCATCTCCAGATGTTATTATCGATACATTCTCACTTTATGACACTGATGTAGTTGCATTGATAGATCTCAGATCAACTCATTCATATATATGTGTAAACTTAGTGTCTAATAAGAATTTACTTGTTGATTCTACTGAGTTTGCTATAAAAGTGTCGAACCCCTTAGGAAAATATGCCCTAGTTGAAAAAGTTTGCAAGAATTGTTCATTAATGACTCGAGGTTACTATTTTATGGCTGATTTGATGTTGTTGTTTGACAAGTTTGATGTTATTCTGGGTATGGACTGGTTGACATTGCATGATGCAATAGAAAATTGTAGACGAAAGATAATTAAGTTGAAATGTCAGAATAATGAAACTATTCAAATTGAATCAAATGATTTAAAGGGTTTACCAGCTGTAATTTTGTCAATGTTAGCTCAAAAGTATGTGAAAAAAGGATGCAATGCATATATTGCATATATACTTGATATAAAAGTGTCAGAAACAAAGATTGAATCAGTACCAGTTGTTTGCGAGTATCCAGATGTGTTTCCAGAAGAGTTTTTGGGTTTACCACTAATCAGAGAGATTGAATTTGCTATTGATTTAGTACTGGGAACTTTACCGATATCGATAGCTCCATACAGAATGGCATTGATAGAGTTAAAAGAGTTGAAAGCTTAGTTGCAAGAATTAACTGATAGAGGATTCGCAAGACCGAGTTTCTTGCCCTAGGGTGCACCAGTGTGGTTTGTAAAGAAAAAGGACGGTTCTATGAGAATGTGTATAGAATATCGATAGCTCAACAAAGTGCCAATCAAGGATAAATATCCTCTACTGAGAATTGATGATTTGTTTGATAGTTAAAAGGAGCTACAGTGTTTTCAAAGATTGATTTGAGATCTGTTTATTATCAGTTGCTAGTTAAAGACTCAGATGTGCCAAAAACTGCATTCAGAATGAGGTACGGACATTATGAATTCCTTGTTATGCCTTTTGGATTGACTAATGCTCCTGCCATTTTTATGGATTTGATGAATTGGATTTTCAGACCGTATTTAGACAGATTTGTTGTTGTATTTATTGATGACATTTTGATCTACTCTCGAAATGAGTCTGAGCATGCCAAGCATTTGAGGATAGTGTTACAGACCTTGAGAGACAAGAAACTGTATGCAAAGTTCAACAAATGTGAGTTTTGGCTCCGAGAGGTTGGATTTCTAGGGCATATTGTTTCAGCCGAAGGTATTAGAGTTGTCCCGAGCAAGATTTCTGCAGTTGTTGATTGGAAACCACCTAGAAATGTATCTAAAGTCAGAAGCTTTCTAGGACTAGCTGGTTACTATCGACGTTTCGTTAAAGGGTTCTCAATGATTGCTACACCGCTAACTCGATTACTTCAGAAAGATGTAAAGTTTGAATGGTTAGAGAAGTGTCAAAAGAGTTTCAAACTGTAGTAGCCCGATTTTGGGCCTAGTTAGAATAGTGGTTTCGGAACCTCTAATCTGAGGCTGAAGAAATTATTTTTAATATTATTTTATATGTTATAGCATGATTATATGAGTGCATGAAAATTTTGGTGAAATAATTTTAGCGATTGCTTACTTAATTTCGAAAAATGACTAAATCGCATAAGGGACAAAAGTTTTATTTCATTAGCTAAAGGTGTCAATTAGCTATGGAACATTAAATTAGAGTTCTTTATTGAGTAAATAGAACATAAAGTTGTTAGTGGCTGAACATAGGGACAAAGGAATTGTAAAGTCAAAATTAGGTGAAATTTGGTGACTAATTTGACTAGAATATAATAAAATAAGGAAAAGCTATCATCTTTTTTTCATTTCTTCTCTTCTTCACCAATTTTATTCAAGAAAGAAGGCCATGGGAGCTTGAAATTTTTAGAAACTTTAGACTCTTGCAAGTAAGTGATTTTGATGGTCTTTCTTGATGATTTTTATACTTTTGGGGCCCTTGTAGCTTAAGCTAACTAATGGGAGGGCTATTTTGCAAAATGGTTAAGAGTCTATGGTTTTTCCATGATAGTAATCATGTTGAGTTTTGAAATTTTATGGAAGAAAATGAATCATGGTTGTTAAACAAACAGCTTTTGTGAAAGGATTTTCATGAAAACACCTAAAATGGACCATTTTGTAAAGATGACAAAATGGGTGATAAGTATGAGTAATAATGGGAATTTTGGGCTGCTTCTAGTATAAAAATAATTTTTCTAGGCTTGGTTAGTGAGAAAATTTGATAAAAATAAATTTACGAGCCTAGGGGTAAAATAGTAATTTTGTAAAAGTCTAGGGGCAAAATGATCATTTTTCCAAAATATGAATTATGAAATTTCATTGATTAATGTGATGATTAAACTAGTAAATATTATCATTATAGATCAAGAAATACGAAATCTAGACTTAGACTGGGGGAAAACCAATCTAGTGGATTAAAAATCGACTAGTCGCTCGCCTTCTGTATACCGAGGTAAGTTGTACGTAAGTAAGACAACTTTATCGTTATTATGTGTTGAATGATTGATTTTGCATAATATGGTTGAATATGCTTATGAATAATGCATAATGAAATTAATGTGGTAAATTCCCGGTTGAACCTAGGAATAGGCTGGATATCCATGCCATTACATGTGGGTGATATGTGTACTAGTGTAAGACCATGTCTGGGACATGGCATCGGCCACATTATGAGAACCAATGTAAGATCACATTATGAGAGCCAGTGTAAGACCATGTTTGGGACATGGCATCAGCCACATTATGAGAGCCAGTGTAAGACTATGTTTGGAACATGGCATCGGCAATGTTACGAGAGCTAGAGTAAGACCATGTCTGGGACATGGCATCAGCCTCGACATGTGAGCCAGTGTAAGACCATATCTGGGACATGGCATTGGAAATTTACCCTTTTGTGTGAGGCTTATCGGATATCCTTTAGTATTCCACATGGTTTCACGGGTTATTTTAAAGCTTATGATAAAGATATGGAATGATATAATCATGTTGTAAGTGGTACAGGTTCTTATTCGAAACTCATGAGATATGAGTCTAGTTAGGATGCCTTAATGGTAAGAATGACATGAGTAAGTTCTAGCTATGAAAATGATTTTTGGACGATTTTGTAATCTTTACCTTATACTTCTGATATATAAGCATGTAGTAATATTTACCTTTGTTCACTCAAGAATGTTGTGTTGATTTATAATATGCTATGTGTTTAAATATGCATGGTTGATGTTTTTACTTATTTATATGCAACTTACTAAGCTTTATGCTTACTCTCTCTCCTTTCACATTTTCATATAGTACTGCCAAGCTAGCATCGGGAATCAAGGGACGTTGGAGGCATCGATCACACTATCACCTGAAGCTTTTGATATAGTTAGTTTAAATGTTTTGAGTATGGCATGCATAGGGACTTGGTATTTTTGTTTAGTGCCATGTTAGTTTAGCCACAAGTTTTGGCTCATATGGATGTGATATTCATTTTGTATGGGCCATTAATGTTAGCTAATATTGATTATTATTAAATGCATTTGATGAAAATTCTCATGGTTGTGGCTATTTTGATTATGTGTGTTTATGCTTGGATTGGTTATGTTTGATGTTGTGTAGGTTGGTGCAATGAGGGTGGCAAAAAGGGTTGGTAGATAGCCTTGTTTTTGTCTACACAGGCAGACACACAAGTGTGTGTCTAGACCGTATGTGACACACGGTTTGCCCCATGGGCATGTAGTCAGGCCGTGTGTCTCAACCATGTAGAGGATACAGCCTAGTGCACAGGCATGTACCATGGCCGTGTACCCTTAAAGGGTTGCTGACGTCAGAAATAGAATGTCAAGGTTTTGTACACGGGCTGAGACACGGGCATGTCATCGCTGTGTGGGGGACACGGGTCATGGACACGGGCGTGTGCCAAGCCGTGAAAACCCCTGTAGGTTCGAATCGAGAAATAAATTCGCACGGGCTAGGGACATGGGCGTGTCCCAATATGTTCAGGCCGTGTAAGTCATACGGGCCTTCAACATGGCCATGTTAAGAAGACACACGGACGTGTCGCCCTTTCACACGGGCGTGTGCAACTATTTGCTTTGAAATTTTACAAAGTTTTCTAAAGTGTTTGGTTTATTCTCGAACCATTTCCAAAGCGTGTTTTGGACCTCGTAGGTCTATATTATGGTCGTTAAGAGGAAGTTTGAAAGTTTCAAAAATCAAGCAAAATTTATGACCCAAAAATGATTATGTTTATGTTTTTAAGCTCGATAACATCTCTTATCTTATTTCGACATCGAACTCAGGTAAGGGGTGTTACACGAACAGTTGAAAGCATTATTGACAGAGGCACCGATTTTAGTATAGCCTGAGTCGGCTAAGAAATTCGTAATTTTCAGTGATGCATCATTGAATGGTCTGGGTTGTGTATTGATGCATGAAAACAAAGTAATAGCTTATGCTTCTAGACAGATGAAACCGCATGAAAAGAATTATCCGACGCACGATTTAGAGTTAGCCGCAATTGTGTTTGAATTAAAGATTTGGCGACATCACTTGTTTGGTAAGAAATGCCACATTTATACAGATCACAAGAGCTTAAAATATTTAATGGCTCAAAAAGACTTGAATTTGCGACAACGAAGATGGCTTGAATTACTGAAAGATGATGAGCTAGTAATTGATTATCATCCCAGGAAAGTGAACGTGGTTTCTGATGCTTTAAGCAAAAAGTCATTATTTGCTTTCAGCATGATGAATACACTGTTAGATTTGTCTGATGACGGTTTGATTGTATCTGAGTTGAAAGTGAGACCGTAATTTCTTCAACAAATAGGTGAAGGCCAGAAATGTGATAAAGAATTGCAAGTTAAATGAGTTCAGTGTGAGTCGACTTCTGATTTAGAGTTCCAAATCGGATCTAATGATTGTTTGATGTATCGA
The DNA here is from genome assembly GCF_007990345.1 of Gossypium hirsutum. Taxonomy (NCBI): domain Eukaryota; kingdom Viridiplantae; phylum Streptophyta; class Magnoliopsida; order Malvales; family Malvaceae; genus Gossypium; species Gossypium hirsutum. The sequence continues at coordinate 54,113,119 of NC_053428.1, read as the reverse complement.
GGTAGAATATGTCTAACACCCCTAACCCATATCCATCGCCGGATTAGGGTTAAAGGCATTATTGGACAAATCGAAACATTTTACAAACAATTCATATACATCATTCTCAAATCATAATCAAACATGAACAATAAATCCCTTACTTAGGTCAACGAGACCTTAATCATGCTTTAAAAAGGGATCGGGACTAAACCGAGCACATATAAAATTTTTCGAAACTTAAACATGTTTCAAAGTTATAAAGGTCACACGCCCGTGTGAGCATGCCATGTGCCTCACACGGTATTAGACACGTCCGTGTGTCTAAGCCGTGGCAAAACAGGGCATACATACTAACTTATCCATACGACCATAAGACATGCCCGTGTGCCTTGCCCATGGTAGAAATGACTTAAGTCCCACGGCTAACCACACGCCTGTGTGTCTAGCCCGTGTACCCTTCAAAATGGCCACACATGCCGATGTACCAAGGCTGTGTGCCTCACACGACCACCAGACACGCCCGTGTGTCTAAGCTGTGCTCGAGACTGACTTGAATAACTAAATTATAGTAGACATGTGGTCGAGACACACGCCCGTGTGCTCAACCGTGTGGGGTGAAATTAGGCTTGGTTTAAGCCACATTTTCCACCTATCTTAAACACTCCAAAAACACAACATTTTACCATCATTTGCATGCATTCATAGGCAACCAAATTAACCAATTAATAAATATTCCATGCCATTCAAATTCCATCCAATTCAATGGTTTGGAATGATTTTATTCTGGATTTCTTTTCTTTGAAAAACCATTGGGTCTTTCAATTTTTATGAGTCTAGTTCTTGGTCTTCTAATGTAGTGTTGTAAATTGGATTTCGTTATCATGGATTTCTTTATCTTAGATTTCTTTATTTTGGGCTTCTCCGTCTTAGATTTCTCTATCTTGGGTTTTTTGGATATTTTTATCTTGTAACTTGTTGATCATGGCTTGCATTTAGAGCATGACCTCCAGCTTGTGATTGATATACATAAAGAACATGACCATACCTATGAATTGATCCTGATAATATGGAGAAACTTCAAGTCTCAATTTGTATGGTGGATTTCCTTTCTCAACTGAGTTAATAAGAGCTAATATATTCAATTGAGATATCAGTACTACTTATGCTAATGCACTTGTTATAGTCTTCGATTGACATGATGAGTGAATTTGGAATGATGCATGTTGAATTGTTCTGTTGACTAGAAGAGAGAATTTCTTGAAATATTAATTACGAATGAATAAGGTCGACTTGATTGCTCAATCTGTATGGAATATATGTTTAGAATTTAATGAAATGTTCATGCTTGAGAATAAGATTTTATTTCTTCACGGGTAAAAGAGACGAATAGTTTGATTAAGAAGTGTATGTTTCTTAGAAGACTTGGATACAATAGAACGATCTGAGTATAAAAGATGATGAAACGATCATTGTTGATCTTTGAGTATAAATTCTTGGAATGTTAAAAGTTTGAGCATGTATAGCAAGAATCATCAAAATTATTTTTGCTGTTTGGAAATTAGGATGGAGATAGAGAAAGTTCATATGGATTTTCTTGTCTGGATTATTCTTGTCCAAGAAAGAGGAAAGTAATATGTAGTGTTGTTAAACGCCATGAGATTTGTAAAACTATGCGGGTCTGCCTGAATGTCTGCTCACTAGATTCATAGAATTATATGTTTTTATGATTGTTAGATACCGTGAAATTTTAATATCCACTAATCAGATTGAGATCCGGGATTCATAGCTTGATTTCTTGGGAAAGCCAGAGGAGGCTTTGAAATGAAAGGTAACTGAGAGTTGATTTGGCAAATAATCGGACTGTATGGAATTATAAAAAGTATGAGGCCGAGATGAACTGCTAGTTTCACTATTAGAATTTGAAAGGATTCGGGTGAAAATGTATATGTAACATAATGGTATGGATCGGACTTTTGAGTACATGATTTTCCTGATAGAGATTAAGTTTCAGTGAAAGTGTTGTAAAGTGAATACCACTCATGATTTTTGTATGTGGAATTTAAAGAGATAGGTAGTAAGAGCTCAGCTTGAGTGAAAGTTCTTTGACATCGATTATAGGATTGAGGAATCCAAGTGAAAAACCAAAACCACTTTTCTGGTAAGATTTTCGGGGACGAAAATCCCTAAAGTAGGGGAGAAATGTAACATCCCGAATTAGGGCCTAGTCGAAATAGTGGTTTCGGGACCACAAATCTGACGTAAGAAAATTTATTTTTATTATATTTTTATGGTCTATGAATTCACGGAATGATTTTGTGAAAATTTCGTTCAAAAATTTCGACGTTTGAGCACTCAATTTGGTCAAAAGGACTAAATTGTAAAAAGTGCAAAAGTTGAGTTCTACATGTTAGAGGTGTCTAATTGTTATGAAATTTTAAATGGGAGGTCCTTAAATGGTAATTATACCATTTTGAAACTTGTTGGACAAAAATGGCCTTGGTTGGGTAAATTTTGAAAGAATAGTAAAAAGGGCATTTTGGTCATTTAGGGGTAAAATGAATTAAAAGACAAATTTTAAAACCCAAATATGTTCCTTTCTTCTTGATTCAGCCGAATGTACCAAGAGCAGCCATGTTTAGGGTTTGGCCAAGCTTCCAAGCTCAATAGTAAGTGATTCCGAGCTCTGTTTTTAACGTTCTATGCATTTTTGAAGCCCCGGTAACATCTAGCTATTTCTACCATTTTTTTGAGCTAGGTTTTGTGTTTAAAAATTTAACCATGAATGATATGCATACGTTTTTATATTTAATGGTAGAATATGAAGGCTCAGTGTGTAATAAATGACTTTTACTAAGCGGTTTTTGATGAAAAGGTCCGGAAGGACTGTTTTGTAAAAATTATAAAATTGGTCATAAAAGGGTGATTTAGTGGAAATTAGGGGCTTCCATAGCTATGAAAATGATTCGTCTAGGCTTGAAATGCAAGGAAATTGAATAAAAATCATTTTACGAGCATTGGGGAAAAAGTGAAAATATGTGAAAGTTTAAGGGTCAAAATGCAAATTTTTAAAAATGTGATTTTTGAACCCATATGAATAATGTGACTAATTAGTAGGCTAAATGTGATATTATATATCAAGGAAAACAAGATTCAGGCTTAAAACGAGGTTGAACAAGATTAAGCACAAACTCGAAATAAATAGTCATACTTGAAACCGAGGTAAGTTTGTAACACCCCTAACCCGTATCCGTCGCTGGATTAGGGTTGGGAGGCATTACCGATCATATTATAAGTCATACAATTATGCATTATATAATACAGTTCGACATCAATATCAGGTCAACGGGTAAAATCATTTCATATATCAGAACCTAAAAATTTTATCGTTCATCACATAGTATAAATAAAATATATCTCAAAGTACATTAGCACAACTTATACATTTACCGGGCATAGAACTCAACAATATCTTTAGTGTTGAATGACAGACCTTTTCTTGAATAAGCCGTGCACTTGTATAGATTATACATTAATGGAAAATAAATTTCATCACCAACCTCTTTATTCCTACTTGCAACACCATACTGTTAATCTATGTGTATTCATGTTTTGTACATTGATAAAATTTTAATGAACCCATTCAAACATATATATATATACACATGCATAAATAAAGACTCCTAGCTTTTTCGAATGGAGCTTATTAGCAAATCATATTTGAGGTTATACAATTAACTAAAATATATAAGAGATGTAACATGTTATAAAAAGGTTAAGTGCATTACGACATTTTAAAACTAAACTACTTTCGGACACAATTAACAACCTCAGTATAAACTCATGATATAACTAATTGAGAACTTACCTTATAATTTAGCAATCAACTACACATACAATTTAATTCAATGTAACATAATCGAATGTACCTTAGGGTTTAAGTGCTAGTGCGCATTTACCCTAGATTCCAAAGTCACACCTTATTAATTAAACTCATACCAAGAAAATTACAAAAACAATCATGGAATTTTTACCTTATTTAATTTCATGCAAGCCGAATTGCATATTTAATCCACACATCTACTCAAGATTTCCATTATCGAATTATCTAACCAACCTTACGAATCATTATTAACAAAAACATATTAGGTCAAAACTAAGTATAGTAATCAACATCCACATGCATATTTTATCTTATTATAATACACATCCAAGCTACCACATTCATACCACATCCAAGATTTATAAACAAGTTCAATACTCAAACCGCATATCATAATCACTTCCAAACCATGACACATAACAAAATAATTGAAACGAGCTCAAACCATAATCTAGTCAAACCAAACTCAAACATAACACATAAGCCATTTTCGCATGGCTAGATTATACACAACTCAAAAATCTATTACTTCAAAATGAAATCCAGCCTATACATGCCATAGTTCAAGTTCAACTATTTAAATACTGAAACTGTAGATAGTGTGATGAGCTGGCTGACAGTCCCGAGCTTGTAGCTTGACTTCAAAATCTATAAAACAGAATAATATAATACACAGAGTAAGCTACCATAGCCTAGTAAATCATAAGCAAATAAATAACCCAATAATGTTAACAAAATTAACTAAACTAAACTAGAATATTTTATCATTCCACACTTAAATCCAATTATATATATTTACATTCATATGAAGTATTTTTAAACAAACATAATTATTTTCTTTTATATTATCACCTTGATCGAATGTATATAAAGCCAAAACAACATATTATCATTTAACCATCAAAGCCGAATATTCATTATATACCTAGTTCACATACATAAATGCAAAACTCATATGTCTTAATATAATTTCATAAACATATGTTAACTATATAACCGAATGTATATCTCATCATTTATACACATATACATATGAATTGTCCATAATATGCTTACTAATCATTCACAACCGAATACACATATCATTTAGACGTATTTTCTTAACTCACATTTTACAAGATTCATAACAAAAGCCAAGGTTTTTACTTACCCTTTACTCAAGTAGGCAACAAGTAATTTCATACCTGATATATAGCTCATTTTACACTTTCGAACTCATTATACCTTTGCCCGATGAACCATTTGGAATTGGATAGGACACTCGGATAATCACATAAATCGTACAATGCCAATGTCCCAGACGTGGTTTACATGTAGCCACATATCGATACCACTGTCCCAGATAGGGTCTTACTCGTAAACACATATCGAAATCACAAATCAATGCCATGCACTTACTCGTACACATATATCGGAATCCTATGTCATGAAACATGTATCCTAACTATTCCTAAGGTTCATACGAGGCTTTCAGACATCGTAACTCGGTCGAATCGAACTCGGAAGTGTCATAGCCAAATTTAAGCATGTTCGGCCATAGCATATATTAATTCTAACATTTCATAACAGCATGTAAATATAACATTGAATTACCAATAAACACATCTATTTGCTTATGAACTTACCTTGGACGGCACAAAACGGAATCGGGCAGCTAGTCGACAACTTTCATTTTTCCTCGATCCAAATCCAATTTCTTTGGTTCTTGGTCTAAACATATTCAAATTAAACTCATTCAAACATATTTTCATTCAATTTAGTCCAAAAACACATAAATGGGTAAATTACCATTTTACACCTGACATTTACAATTTTTACAATTTAGTCCCTCTTGCACAAAACACAAAATACACAAAATTTCCAAATACCCATGTTTGATCGAATCTTACCCATTACCATACATGTCCATATATTTCATTTATTTCACATTATAGTCCCTCAAATTATTATTTTTGCAATTAAGTCCTAATTACTCAAAATCATCAAAAACTCCAATACAAAATATGTTAATCTAAAACATGTCTTTCATTTTTCATCATCAAACAATAAAAATCACAAGTTACCAAAAATGGCACAACTCAAAATATTCATCAAAATAAAAAATTATGGGTCTTGAAGATTAATAAGCAACGATCTCAAAAACGTAAAAATTATCAAAAACCGAGATAAAATCGTACCTTAATCAAGCTTGAATACCACCAAACCCTAACTTGTTTTTCTTTTTCTTTCTTGTTTAAGTTTCAGCCAAGAGAAAGGTACTATGAAAACCTTACTTTAATTTCATATAAATTATAACATATAATAACATTTTATCTAATTACTTATTTAACCTTAATAATATTATAACAAAGCCATATAACATATGCCTAGTAGCATCCACTTATTCTCTTAATGGGTTAATTGCAACTTTAAGGCTTCCATTTAAAAAGCCAAGTACAATTTAGCCCTTTTTAGAAAAAACCACTAAATTTTCATTTTATGCGATTAAGTCCTTTTATTTAATCGAACACCTAAACGACAAAATTAAATCACAAAAATTTCACAAATATAAATTCACACAAAATAAACACAGAAAAAAAATTTTAAATATTTTTCTGACTCGATTAGTGGTCCTGAAACCACCGTTCTAATTAGGGTCTAAATCAAATATAATAACATTTTATCTAATTACTTATTTAACCTTAATAATATTATAACAAAGCCATATAACATATGCCTAGTACTGTCCACTTATTCTCTTAATGGGTTAATTGCAACTTTAAGGCTTCCATTTAAAAAGCCCAGTACAATTCAGCCCTTTTTAGAAAAACCACAGAATTTTCATTTTACACGATTAAGTCCTTTTATTTAATCGAACACCTAAACGACAAAATTAAATCACGAAAATTTCACAGAAATAAATTCACACAAAATAAACACAGAAAATAATTTTTAAATATTTTTCTAACTCAGATTCGTGGTCTCAAAATCACCGTTCCGATTAGGGTCTGGATCAGGCTGTTACAAAGTTCATATGTCAATGATAATGTAATGGTATTATTGTTCATACTTGAACTTAAATTGATGTGTTAGCATTGTGTGATAGATATTTATTTGGTTGATATAAAGATTATATATTGTAGCAAATGCCTAAATATAATTATATGCGATACCATGTTTATTTAATGACTAATTTCTAAATAAACATGGAAATGTGTTGAATTGGATGTACATTGCATGATCAGCTATGCATAATGAGATACTTGACGAAAAGAGAAAAATCCTGGTTGAATAAAAAAGAGAAATCCGATGGATAAACCATGGCTTACATGACTTAAGATCCTGCATGTGTTGCACAAAAGGATTTAGCTCGGACGGGTAATCCGTTGACCTCAAATATAGAAAGGATCTAGCCCGGATGGGTGTTCCTTGAGTGATCGAGCCTCCCGAAGAATATGTGTGCATTAAGGATTTAGCCCGGATGGGTAATTCGATTAGAATTTGAATTTAGCATGGACTGGTAATTCAGATACGAGTTCATTGAGAGTGCTTGTCGTTACGAGGGATTTAGCCTGGACTGGTAATCCTGCCATAAGATGTGAGGTTCGTGGGAGTGCGTATACTTGAGACGATCACTTGTATGACTTGACGGTAAATGGATTATCCATCGAGATTTTCGAGAAGTTCAATGGGTATTATAATGAATAATGCGATGAAAGTCCCGAGATGGGCGTGGTGATAAAGGTAAAGTTAATTGATATGCTACGGATATGTATAAGTACGTACATTATACTCATCAGTGATGCCTTATTGAAATGTGATAAATGATGAGTAAGCGAATTCATGCATACGTATGTGTATACATGATGAACAAGTGAAAAGATTTGAAAGATGAACCATCCTTATGCTTATGGTTATGAATTGTGTTACAATATCATGTTAACTTACATTGGGTAATTGAATATGAGGCTTATGAAATAATGAGTCCATGATCAATGTGACAATGAAATTATGATAGCTATTGTGATTTTACACTGAAATAGTGTTGAACAGCAGTAGTAGGCTGGCTTTGAAAAATCACCATAAATGGTGGAAGTCGAATTGGAGGCTGAATAATATATGAAATTAAATATTAATGAGTCTAGTTTCACATAAAGGAAATGTTGTAAGGAAAAGAATTTTGTATTATGAGATATTTGAATTCTCGTGAGATAGAGTTGGAGTTATTCCCGACTCCCCTGTCTTAACTTTGGAAAATCACTAGAAATTATAAAAAAAATAATTATGAGTTAAAATTCATATTAATGAAATCCTTAATGATTCTATTTTCAATAGAAAGAGACAGGAACATTATCCGAGTCTCATACTACGAGATATTTGATTTTTAGTAGATAGAGGTCAAAGTTGTCAAATAGAAAAATAGGGGAGAGTTTAAAGAATAAACTGTACTTATTGGATGAACCAAAAATTCTGAAAATTTTATGTTAACGGATCAAATTTTAGAGTATTATAGCTTGAGATATAAATAATTTATCGACTATGACTCAAGTAGATAGCTTAACTAGAATATGAATAAAAGTGTAATTATAGTTGTTTTACCTAAGGAAACATGTTGTTATAATGCTTATTATTTTCATATGGACTTACTAAGCGTAAAGCTTACTCCCCCTTCCATTTCTTCTACTGTCTTCAGGTCGGCTCGGGGTTGGAGATCGTCGGAAGCAGCCTCAAACTATCAAGCTACCATCTTTGGAGTATTGTTGACTTAATTTCTTCAAGTGAGTGGCATGTATGGGGACTTAATTATTGATATGTGTTTCTATGTTTTGGCCAAGATGTTGGCTTATATTAATTCATTGTATATAGCCATGAGATGTGGCTTATAGTGCTTTTTGGCTTGTAAACCTATTTGTCCATGGTATGTGTTAATGTCTTGTGATGTGATTATCTGATTATGCTTGTTCACTATGCATGAGAAGTGTATGACACATTTACACGATGAATGCCCCAAGACCATTCGAGATGGTCATGGCCATGGAGTGAATGTGTGGCATGGTAGTAACATGGTAATGATTGAACATGGACAATTGTTGAATGTGTAGAGATTAAGTGTTGGGTAATAAACACATGTATGACAACATGCAAATTATTTAATTGAATTTCACCAAAGGTTGATTAAACATTAAATTGATGTTATAATTTGTGCTATGATGTGTAAAAATATGGGGGAAAAATAAGGTCAACATAAGGCTTGGAAAATAGCCTAAGTGTTAGCTACACGGACAGAGACACGGGTAGAGACACAGCCATGTGTCTCAAACGTGTGGAGCACATGGCCTAGTACATGGGCGTGTGGTCTGGCCGTGTGGTATAAATTATTTTGCTGACGTCGTAAACAAAGAGTTACATGGGCTGAGTACATGGGCGTGTCCCAAGCCACATGGGCGTGTGTGACCACACGGCCCCACCCACACGGGTGTATGACTCTCCAAAGCAAGAAAATTTATTAAGTTGCCCAAAGTTTATCAAATGTTTTCAGTTTTGTCCCGAACCGCCCTGATGTATGTTTTAGGCCTCGAAGGCCTGTATAAGGGACGACATGCATGTGTTTGAAAATTTTTAATTTTGGACGAAATTTGGTGACCCGGTTTTGTATGTTTGTGAATATTAAGTCTGGTAACGCCTCAAACCCTATCCCAGAGTTGGATACAGGTAAGGGGTGTTATAGTGTTGACGTAGTTTCTGTTTCAATTGTTAGTTTAGCAAATTGGTTCGATTAATTCGTCTGATTGGTCATTGTAATGACATTTTTAGGTTTTAAGATCATTTTTGTTGCTTCTACGTCAAACCCGTATCAAGTGTGAAACGAAAACCCAAAAATTTTGCTAACGGTGAAAGTCGAAATCCATGGTTGTCGACACCAAAAGGCCGTGTGAGTCACACGAGTCAGCTATTTAGGCCGTGTGAATGCATACGGGTGTGTGGGCCAAAATTCTAAAATTTTCCTTAGGGCCATAAACGTTATTCGGATCGAACGTAGGCCTTCTGTAGGGTCTTCATGATCTAAAATAAGCTATAAAACTTGATATATGATGATCTGATGCTGTATCACTGCATATATGACTTTGACATTTGTTAGCTTTCCATTTGCATTGGGATGGGTTGTGTTAAAGGAGGAACTGTGGCAGTTTAATTATCTGCCGATTCTTGTGGCTAAGCCACATAGATATATATATATTTGATTCTGGCAATTATCGCACTCTGATTTGGCAACTAGTCTACAATTGTTCTAAAACGTGACATACAGTCACCGTACGGTGTTTAGGGATGGAAGGGTACTTAACACCCTATATGGTGTGTAAGGATGGACGGAGATGGTGTGTAGTGGATAGGGGTTAGGAATCTGCATCTGAATCTAATATGATTTGCATCCATACCTGTTGTACTCTGCTTTGTTTTAGTTTTTGATTCTGAGAATTGTCCAAGTATGTCTGATATTGTTCTGCTTAATTTTTTATGTATGTTGCACACTGAGTTGTAAACTCACTTCATCTATATGTTTGGATGTCAGACAACCCTCAAACTTAGGTGGGTCTATAAAGTCGGGATAGGGTTTGAGGCGTTACCAGACTGAAACATTCACAAACATGCAAAACCGGGCCATAAAATTTTTGTCCAAATTAAAACTTTTCAAACACATGTATATCATCCCTTATACGGGCCTTCGAGGCCTAAAACATACATCGGGGTGGTTTGGGACTAAACCGAGAACTTTCGATAAACTTTGGACAACTTAGCAAATTTCTTGCTTTGGAAAGTCACACGCATGTGTGTGTTGAACCGTGTGGTCACACACGCCTGTGTGGCTTGGGCCTCAGCCCATACAACTCTCTGTTTGTGACATTAGAAAAACAATTTGAACCATAAGGCCAGGCCACACACCTGTGTGCTAGGCCGTGTCCTCCACACAACTGAGACACATGACCGTGTCTCTGCCTGTGTGGCTAACACTTAGGCTATTTTCGAAGCCTTCATGTTTCCCATAAACCCTTACAAACTTATACACATCAAACTCACAACTGATGACATCATTTTAGTGATTAAACACCCTTTATAAGACACATTCAACATTAGCTCATCATTATACATATGTTCCACCTACTCATGATAAACTAGTCTAGCCACATTATTACACATTCATTTGACCTTGTCATCTCATTAATCACTTATACCTTTGAACTATGGCTACTAACTTATACTTCAAACATCCATGTTCAAGGAACTATAATCTTATTACCATATTACACGTTTAATTCATGGTCATGACCACCTCGATTGGTCATAAAACATACATTCAACACACATGACATATTACCAACCATGCATGGCAAACAAACATATTCATATCATCACATCATATGCATTAAAACGTAACATGATTAGCTAGACTTACAAACCATAATCAATATGAGCCACCTCTCATGGCCATATACAATAGCTCGATATAGGTCAATACATTTAGCCAAATCATAATAACACGTGTCATAGAACTAGATCCCTATACATGCCACTCACTTGATATTTCTAACATATGTATCAACACTCCAAAGGTATTGGCTTGATAGTGTGATGCTGCCTCTGATGATCTCCAACACAGAGCAGAACTGACAAAACTAAAAGAAATGGAGAGGAGGGAGTAAGCTTTACACTTAGTAAGCTCACATGAAAAATAATAAGCAATTTATTAACATGCTATTTTTCAATTCCTCTCTATTTATTCAAAGTCCAGTTAAGTTATTTTCTCGAGTCATGGTCACTAAATTATTTATATCCAGAGTTACGGGACTCCAAATTGAGAACCACTAATTTTCCTAGAAACTAAACTCACATATCTTCTTAACATAAAATTTTTAGAATTTTTGGTCTATCCAATAAGTACAGTTTATTCTTTAAAGTTACCCTTGTTTCGCTGTCTAACAATTCTGACCTCTCTTCACTATGAATTAATTATCTCATAGTACGGGACTCGGATGATGCTCCCATATATTTTCCTTGAAAATATACTCATTAAGGATTTTAATCATATAATTTATAACCCATGATTATTTTTTTACAATTTCTAGTGATTTTTTCAATTAGGAACAGGGGATTCCGAACTCATTCTGAATCTATCTCACAAGAATACAAATATATCATAATATGAAATTCTTTTGCTTACATCGTTTCATTTATATGAAAATAGACTCAATAATATTTTATTTCATATCTTATCCAACTTCTAATTCGATTTCCACCATTTTTGGTGATTTTTCAAAGTCACACAACTACTGCTGTCCAACACTGTTTTATTACTAAATTTCGCTCTTTCATGTTTTCTTCGTAGTAACTTTCATTATAACACTTACTCCATATCAATCTTACAAAAGTTCGATCACATATAGAGCACATTGATCATAAGTTTACACACACTAACCTTCACTTATTCATCACATAGTCATGTTCATATGTATTTTCACTTAGTAAATTTCCCGTTGAACTCATCGGAATAATAACAGATACCCGGTGGCCTGTACATATTACCACCCTTGTAACCGAAGCTCTCTGGTACGAATAGTAGCCTGCACTTAGTACTACACATGCGACCTAACAATCTGGTACACGTAGTAGCTTGCACTTAGTACTATACACATGACCTAACCATCAGATACACGTAGTAGTCTGCACTTAGTACTACACACGTGATCGAAGCTATCGAGTACGCATAGTAGCCTGCACTTAGTACTACACATGCGACCTAACAATCTGGTACACGTAGTAGCCTGCACTTAGTACTACACACGTGACCCAAAACCGTCTTAAACACATAGTAGCCTGCACATAGTACTATACATATGTTCTCACAACGGATCATTCGTATCTTTTCTATTTCGAAGGCCCAATCGGGAAATTCTTCACTTTTCAACATTTAACTAATTTATTCTTAGTCAATTTTGATTTGTAATTTACATCAAATGATCATTCTATAGGCAGCTACATCTCATGTAATAACAAAAGATAATAACATAAAAAAATCGATATATTATTTACATACAAACTTACCTTCATTTTCACTCTTTCACAAGTTATCCAACTTAATAAAACATCATGTTATATCAAATTCTCAATACATTCAGCTATTATATAGCAAGCCATCAATAATTGAACCATCCAACAATTCATGTGCTACTAGTCATATATCATTGTTCTTACAATTTTTATATACCATTCTTTCATCACTTTTCAATTTATTAAATCATGCCACTCCTGCAATAATAAAATAGAATTTTCAATTCAAACATCGCATTGCAATATTATTGACACACGAACTTACCTCGAATGCAAGCACGGCTATATATTCCGATTTAGTCCATAATCTCATTCATTTCCAATCTATGCTCGAATCTCATTTTCTTTGATCTATAATATCACATTTAGCTTAATAACTAGTCACATTATTCATATGGGTCCAAAAATCATATTTTTACAAATTTCTATTTTGACCCCTAAACTTTCACATATTTGCACTTTTGTCCCAAGGCTCGTAAGATGATTTTTATCCAATTTCCTTGCATTTTAAGCCTAGAAGAATCATTTTTATAACTATATCAGCCCATAATTTCCACTAAATCACACTTTTATGATAAATTTTGTAACTTTTGCAAAACGGTCCTTTTTGACAATTTCACCAAAAATCACTTAGTAAAAGTCATTTATTACACACCGAGCATTCATTTTCTACCATTATACATCAAAACACATGGATTTCATCCATGGGTAAATTTTTAAACACAAACCCTAGCTCAAAATATGAGTAGAAACGAGTAGATCTTGTTACGAGGATTTCAAAAACGTAAAAATCATTAAAAACAGGGCTAGAACGGACTTACAATCAAACTTGGAAGCTTGAAAAACCCTAGCTATATCTTCTCCATACAAGTTTCAGCCATGAGGTAGAAGATGGAAAAATATTGGCTTTTAATTTTGTTTTTAATTCATTTTAATTACTAGATTACCAAAATGCCCCTAACTTAAAAACATTTTATTTCACCTATTTCATGTCCATTTTTGTCCAAAAAATTATCCAATGGTCTAATTCATTTAAAGGCCTCCAATTTAAAATTTCAAAACAATCAGACACCTCTAACATGTAGAACTCAACTTTTGTACTTTTTACAATTTAATCCTTTTGACCAAATTGAGTGCCCGAACGTCAAAATTTTCGAATGAAATTTTCAAAAATCATCTTGTGAAATTTTATACCATAAAAATATAATAAAAACAAATTTTACTGTGTCAAATTTGTGGTCGCAAAACTACTATTCCGACTAGGCCTTAATTCGAGATGTTACAAGGTCGGCATAGCTGGAGCTCGGTCACTTTTCGCTTGGTTATTTTACTAGTTTAATTGGACTTATATTGTTACAAATTCTTTAGATTTTTGTTCTAGAGATCGAATTTACATGATTAGCTTATATCTGTTTAAACGACTTTGAACTATTTGGTTTCTAAGTAATTCTAAAACGACATTTTCAAAAATGATTATTGTAACTCTTCAGATTTGCTCATAACGTCTATGTGTGGTTTGGGGCGTTATAGTAGTGGTGATGGTGGTGTGGTGTTATTATTAGCTATACTATTATTTAATAGTTTGATTGAGTCAATGTCACCTATCAATTGGGTCCCAACATAGTTGTGGAATTTCTAAAATATCAATTGAGCCCTTAGAGAAAAAATGCACCTAATTGAACCCTTAATCACAAAAAAAAAAAGAAAAAAGAAAAAAAGACTCTTTTGTTAATGAAAATCGTTCTTGGCCAATTTAACTATTTAACATAATGTGGTGACATATATTTAAAAAATAAAAATTTTCAAAAAAAATTATAAAAATTACAGAAAAAATCAAGTTTACAATGAATTTGAATAAATACATATGTCTAAGTTCATTTGAATGTAAACATCTATTTATCTAGATTTATTCAAGTTATGATTTAAAATATTATAAAAATTACTCATAATTATTAAAACATTCTAAAGTTTAAAAAGCTTATTGAGTTTTCTTTGTGCTTATTGATTTTCATTACTACTACGTAACTATTTATTTTTTTTCAAATATATATTTTTTGGTTAAATTTATTATGTTGATAGATGAAAATGTTGAAAAGAGATTATTAATTATAGATAATTGAGGCATCCTAATAAGGTTAAATTACTTGCAATTTTTTTATTGAAAATAAAGTATTTCTAGTGTTTTAATTAACGAAGATGTTAGGTGTTCATCAATGAGGTTTTGATTTAGTTGATAAAAATTAGAGGTGTTGAGTTTTATATTGTATGGAAGTTTTAGTCCAATTAATCCCATTTAGTTGATTTTATGGATTGCATCAGTTTTTAGTTTAATTGTACTTAGTGATTACTCGGACAATTTGCTTATAATAGTTTGATACTTGTGATTATTCAGACTTTTATTTGTAATTATACTATACTTGTTACAATTAAAAAAAACACCTATTCATCTTGCCATAGTGAGGTTTTATTTTTCTTTATTTATATAATTTTTTATTTTTTGTTACGTTCTATAATATATATGTCAAACCCTTTTATAATTTATAAGATTTTTTTTAATTTTTAAATATATATTGACGTGGCATGTCACATGTCAATTTTTTGTTACTTTCTTCATTCATATCAACATTTGTTAATGGTCAATAAAATTAACGACAAATTCTTTTGACAAAAAAGTATAAATAATATTTTTCACTAAGAACTCAATTAAATATAATTATTTAGAATAAATCAATCAAAAATTTTTTATTTTTATTTTACTAAACACTTAAACCTTTTGACATAATAGTTTTGAAGCCTAATAAAGTGGGTTTAAAACCAAATTTAAAGTAGAAGTTGCGGGTCAAAATATTAAAACCCAACAAGCAAAGCAAATAGCTTCTGTCCAAGGCCTAACTTGCTTTCAGGGCCTAATAAAACCATTATTCACGTTTAAAGACTATAAAATTACAAACAAACAAACAGTGTGTGTGATATCTCTTGTTAGTTGGGGAAAATCATGAAACAATACAAATAAAAAATATTTTATTTAAATTTAGTTGGTCCACTACCATGGAAAATCATGACCTGTAAAATGGCCCCTACATTCCCTAAATATAATAAAATAAGTTTATGTCTTCTTATTTGGGCCCATACCTATCAAAAGTCCTCAACTAAAAAGTAATATGAAATAAAATAAAAATAAAGACCTTATAATAATAATAATAATAATAATAATAGTTTTTGTCAATAATAATAAAATAAGTTTAGTATTATGATTGGTGTAATTTTAAAATTTAGGTTTTTTCGTAAATTTAATATTAAAGACGTGAAGATTTTCAGTTTTAACAGTTTAAATGTTAATTTTGCAACTTGAAATCTAATCATAATTTGATACTTACGGTTTTTTTAATTATCTTAATTTTGGTATTTGATTTTTTAATTCATTATTTTAATGCTCTTTTCTAATAACGTTAAATTGAAAAATGTGATATTGACATGCGATAGTAATGATGTCACAATAATATTATTATCATTTGAAAATAAAAAATATATAAAAATTTATAAATTTATATATATATATTTTAAAAACTATAACAAATTTATTAAAAAAATTAAAATTATAAAAAAATTTATATGATTAATATTTTTAACAATTCAAAATTTAGAATTTATCATGCATGTAAATTTTTTAATCGAACTGATATTTTTATCATATCAATTTAAAATATTTCTATATTAATACATATTTAAAAATTAATTTTTTATATAAAATAAATAATTTAAATATTTTAATTTATATCAAACTTGACATACATGATCTACAAAAATAAAACATGAAATATGATAATTAAATTATTAAAATATTAATCATATAAAAAATTATGAAATAATATAAAATCACTTAATTATATATTTTATATATTAAAATCTTATATATATATATATATATATATATATTAAATAACCCAATTTGACTATTTAAGAACACTAGCATGGCTAATGGACCCTCCTATAAAATCTTATATATATTAAATAATAAATTACAGATAGCCTCTTTAATTTAATTGAAACGTGAATAGCCTCTTTAAATAATACCTAACAAAAACTTTTACTTTCTCAAAGATTTTTTTCTACATTTGAAAGATAAATTACATCTTTAAAAACAAATTATTATTACATTTTAAAACTTTATCCTATTACATATAAAAATCACAAATTTAGAATATAGATACCTACATATTAAAATTGATAAATGTAACAAAGTGTGCATAAAAAATTTTAAAATACATAAGAAAATCAAAATAAAGTTTTGCATTTAAAGTTTTGTCAATGTAATTGGCATGAGTTTAAGTCCCACAATATGATATTTTTATTTTTATTTTTAAATTAAAAAGCTTAAAGTGTCCTCGAATAATATAACTTATTTTAAATATGAAAGATCATTTTTTTTTAAAATTTTAACCGAATTGGTGCTCAGTTGACTTATGATACCAATTAAGTTAGAGATTTTATTAATTGGATAAATACTAGAAATCTTATCACATGCATATGTATGTGGAAACCACAAATTTAGAACACAAATATTTGTTTAAAAATAACATACAATAAAAAATAAAAAGTGGAAACCACATATTTAGAGTACATATGTGTGCATAATAAGACTAAAATGTAAAAATAGATCAAAATAAAAATTTTAGTTGAGTGGTAAATTTAAGGTTCTTTCAATATAATTAGCATTGGTTCAAATCATATAATACACATATTTTTATTATTTTTTAAATTAAAAAAACTAAAATTCCTTCAAATAATATAACTTATTTTAAATATGAAAGGTCATTTTTATAATTTCTTAACCGATTTGATAATCGGGTGATTCGTGACACCAACTCGATTAGAGATTTTGTTAATAGTATAAAATTATTTCAATTTAAAAGATAAATTTCTTACAAAAAATTAAGAGGTTAATTTTAAAATTTTTAACTAAAATAAAATTTATATTTATTATACATTTACAATCAAAATTTATAATTAAGTTTTAAACATTTAAGAGATAAATTTAAGAAAAATTGATATTTTTGATCGATTATTATTTTTTGAAATAATTTTTGATCGATTATCGGAACCATGGTCATGGCCTTTACGGCAAAGCATAGTTTCGTAAAGAAAAAAAACATACACCCAAGTGACGCGCTCCAAACATGCAAAATCGCTCGAACTTTTTTGGCAAAATAAAATCAAAGGGAAATTTTCAAAATCGGCAAAAGTTTAGGAAAAAATTCAATTTAAAAAGAATAGAATAAATTATAGAAATTACAAAAAAGTAAAAGAAATTAAAAAAATAAAATTTTATTTAAACATAAAACTCAAAAAAATGGAAAAAGAAAAGAAGGGGAAATTTTAAAAAATTTAGAAAAATTCTCAAAAAAAATCTAAGGAGAAAATTAGAAAAACAATCAAGGTTAATAAAAAAAAATTATATACATATTATTTTGTGTGTGTTATTTTCTATTTTTCCTGATTTTTCTTTTCTTTTTTAATTTTGGCTCTCTTATGTAATTGTATGTTTAAAAAGGAAAAAAAAAAAGAAATGTTTGTTTTTATAATTTTTATAATTTATAATATTCTGTTTTTTTTTAAATAGATTTTTCTGAATTGCTTTGTTAACTATTTATACGGAAAACAAGCCGTAAAGTACAAAAAAAGCTAAATGAGTACAATGTTGGAGGTAACTTATGAGTTAAGCCTTATATTTTTGAACATCAATTTAGATAATTACTATATCCACTGTTAGTGAAGCGAAACAAAAATACCATTTAAATGTTATTTTTATTATTTTATTACATCTTAAAAACATATCGCATAATCTTAGGTTTATTTCCAACTTTTTCTTTTCCACTGACAGTAAACGTTGTAATATCCCACTTTTCATACCACATTTCTTTTCGTTAAACTTTAAACATTTTTTTTAATTAATTAACCAAGTCATTGATATAATGAAAAAAAGACTTGAGTAATAAAAAATGTCTTTATACCCCTCTTACTTTCGGTCAACACTTAATTTTAGGATCAAACCTTTCACATCCATACTCCTTCTAACTAAATTTTTTAAAAATAGAATTTAAAAATAAATGACTCGAATTAAGGGCAAACAAAACTCAATTTGATTTGAAAAAAATATTTTTTAAATAAATTTTGAGTTAATCGAATTAAGTTGTTCAAGATTCGAATAAGTAATTCTAGTTTTAAGTTTGAGTCGAGTTAAATTTTACAATTCGAATAACTCGGATAATTCAAATAACAAATTAGTGTAAATACTCCTTTGGTCCCTATCAATTTTGAAAATGAGTAAATTGGTCTCTCTCAAGTTTGAGTCGAGTTAAATTTTACAATTCGAATAACTCGGATAATTCAAATAACAAATTAGTGTAAATACTCCTTTGGTCCCTATCAATTTTGAAAATGAGTAAATTGGTCTCTCTCAATAAATATTACAAAAAAAAGAATCAAAATAATTTTCAAAAATTCAAAAATAATTTCTAAAACTTAAAATATTTATAAAAATTCTAAAATTTATATTTTTTTAAAAAATTATAAATTTTTTTAACAAAATTGCTGAAGAATATATTAAAAAAATTTAAAATTTTTAAAATTTTCTAAAATAATAATTTTGGGAGCTAAATAAGTTAATTAATGATTTAAGTTTATCATACTAAAATATGAAAACCTTTTCAAGGCAAAATAAAATATGAAAGTAGTTATATTGTAACAAGACTTTAATTTGACATGTTTAATTTGTTAAGTTCACTCGATTTGATTTGAAAAAAATTTCAAATCGAATTAAGATAATAAAATATGACTCATCAATTTGATTAATTCAAATCTTTTTACTCAATTCGACCTAATAAAAAATACCCTTAAAATTTACCATTTTATTTAAATAAATTCTCATACTTTTTGTACACCTAAATAAACTCTAATGAGCACTTTTTAACTTTTAAATAAACTCAAATCAACATGTCATAGCTTAGATTAGATGGGTACAAATAAGCTTTATTTTTAAGTTGGGAAGAGGATAATTTAAATGTAAAGGACTTATTTAGATAAATCAGTAAAGCTCAAAAGCCATCTTACTATTTTAGTCCAATTAAATTGCTTCATAATTTCAAAGGTAGTATAATTTTTGTGGTAATGAATCGCACTTTTTTTTTATTAAAAATACCAACTATTAAAAAAAAAAAAAACTAAACCATAGTTTTGTTAAACTCTTTAAACCCAAGTTTTGGTTTTAACTTTTTTCAAACTTAGCTTTTAAGACTTTTTCTCTTAAGGTTGGTAAACAATGATATTGAATTCTATTTGCTAATTGGCTGCTACTAAACCAATACACGAATCACATATCAACTTTTATCAATCTTGTTGGCCACCCAACCCTAGCCACCTTCTTCAGCTAAATATATATAAGACTCAAGTCGTATAAAAAGTCCTTATTAGAAAAACAGTCTTCTCTTATCTCTCTTTTGCATTCAATTGTGAATTGCGTATTTAAACGTTCTAAATATGTATATATATATAAATTCATTAATCTTCACCATTAAAGTTAAAGGTAAGTAGTCAGTATGGGTGCATCATATTCCCGTCAATATGATTGGAATGGATCGAAATGAATTAAAGTTTGCAGAAAAGGGCGTTGCTTGTTTCGCATTAGTACTAGATCAGTACGCACCGATTGGTACAACCGGAACTAGTTCGGAATCAATTACAATAGTTAACAGTCTTTTTTTCTTTGAGTTATTTTCATCACTGTCATACCATGATTGTGACACATGACAAAAAAATAAAAAATTTTATTTTAATCAATAAAAATATTAAAAATTATAAAAATATTTGAAATACAAAAATTTATAAAAGAAAATTTATTATAAAATGTAAAAATATAAAAAAGTATTTTAAATTTATAAAAAAATCTAAAAATATTATAAAATATAAAAATATAGGAAATGGTTAAATATCTAAAAATATATAAAAATTTAAAATAAACATAATAATCATAAAAATTATAAGACATATAAAATTTATAATATAATAATCTCAAGCTTCAAAGCAGTGGCATCGTCTAAATAGCCCGTGAGTACTCCCCTCCAATCATTTTTTAAGGTATTATTCAACAATGGGTAGGCTTGATAAGCTTCAGTCTAGCTATCACGATAATTGTTTCTAACTTCTTCTTTGAGACCAACAATTTTAGGTCTTTTTTCAGCTGCTTGTCAAGAATGGCATCATTAACCGGTATGACAACATTTGTCAAAAGATTGAACTTCTCTCTTCCTATAACGAATGAAGAGCAGACTAGAGATGGAGCTAAAACGGAGTTGCAATTTAGGCAGAATAAACCAACTAGTTTGGTGATAGCGTAACTGCTGCCGTCGGTTGAACTTTAATTTTCATAATTTCTAGATTTTTGTAATTCTATATAATTTTATAATTTTTAATATATTTTTAAAATTTTGTATGCTTTTATTTTTATAACATTTTTTAAAAAGATTATACTTTTTATAATTTTCTATAACCCTAACTAGTATTTTTTGAAGTTTCTAATTTTTTTTTAAAAAATTATAAGTTATTATGTTTTTTTATAAAATTTCTAATTTTCAAAAAAAAATTATGAAATTTACTTATTTTATAATTTATTATAAAAATTATTGATTAAAATCAATTTTTATCATTTTCATCACATGTCACAAGCATAGTGCACACGTTGTAAGGATAACTAAAAAGGGCAAAAAAAAAAAATTTGACAGTTTAAATACTCAATTGAGTGAAAAAAAAGAGGGCTTAAGCTTTTTACACCCTTAAGCCTGTATAAAAGGCCTTTAAACCATTTTGATTTTGTTAAAAAAGTTTTTATATTTTTATTGTACGTAAATAAATCTCTATCCTTTTGATTTTTACTTGAATAAACACTTTCAAAAAAATGTGTTAATGTAACAACCCAAACTTTGGTCAAGTCCAAAAATTCAGTTTTGGGCCGGATTCTTAAACTGAGAATTTCAAGTATGTGTTCGATGATAGCTTAGAGATTATTAGCGAGTATTTAGTTCATAGTTAAAATTTTAGAGAGTGTTTCATAGAGTTAGTAGTTGAGACTTTAGGACTAAATTGTGAAGTTAAGAAAATTAGTAGGGTCAATGTGGAATTTCCAATAATATGATTTTGAACTATAAGAGTCCTTATGTGGTAATTATACCAAGGTTGTCGCTTAGAAAATTTATAATTTTACAAATGTGAAAAGAAGGAACGAGTTCCCTTCCTCATTCTTACAATACTTTTTTTAAAATTCTATAGTTCTCTCTCAAAATATTTTTTAGCAAACTTTTGATTCTCCAAATAAGATTTCAGTACCAGTAAGTGGTTTCTATAATTAAACTGTGATTAAAATCACTAAACATGATTTTTTAGAAGATTTTCTATTTTTTATATTTTTGAGTGATTTTTTGTTGTTGGGGAAAAGGGTTCTAATTTGTACATTTAAAATTGTTTTTAGACGATCATTGATGATACTGATTTTGGAATGTAATGGGTTAAACAAAAATCATGTTAGGAAGAAGTTTCGATATTGATCAGGGATTTTGCCATAGTTAAGCATTTGGGGAGTTGAGGAGGAAGATGATGTTAGGTTTTAGGTTTTAAGTGAGTTTTGGATAGGTTAGGGTCCCTAGAATGTTTTTCCATTAAGAAAATCAATTTTGAACAGGTGGATTTTAAGTTACATGAATTTCTCTTTATAGAGCTCTAGGGAGTTAGGTTTTAGATAGGTGTATAGTGATCGTTAGACTATGTGCATTAAAAACAAGAAATATATTGAACAAATTAAGGTGTGGTGTACCGCAAGTATATAGATCAAATTGTAACATAATTTATCTTACAACGAAACATGGAAGTATTAAGAGGATCAAACCTAAAATATTGAAGGGAGAATGCGATTGTCAAGTGAATTACTACTTAAGCAAGTATTAATGTTATTAACTCATGAATCATTAATGTGCAACCAAATAGAAATCATGTGAACACTAATCATAACTTCCCAAACAAGTGCATTAACCTAATTTTCCTTCCTCTTGTCTTAGTTGATGTAAATGATTAAGGTAACGGTTTATTGACTCATTAATTTCTCATTAAGCTAATACACCTATCCTAATTAGATCATTTGTTACCCTTATTCAGGAATCTCCTCTCAGTTCCCTCCTAAAGTAGAAATTACCACCTAAGCTCTCCTTTTGGTCTCACCTAGGCACGTAGATTACCTCTCAGTCTCTCTACTCGATACAACTACATCAAAGTCTCCCTCGATAAACTCTCCTCTCAATCTCATTTATCTGATCTTCCATTAGAGGCGTCAATTATAGTGTTTTAAGCATTTTGATATAATTGAACAAACAACTAATCAAGCATAAAAATCAACATAAACTCACAATCAACCATCAAGAAAAATGATAATGATGATAGTGGAAACAGGATCGCAAGTTTGTCCAAGTTGCGGATTTGACTTGGGGCTTTATACGTGTAACACTCCACACTCGTACCCTACACTGGGATGGAATACGAAGCGTTACCTAATTCGGTCAAATTTAAAACTTTTTCAATCTAAATAGAAACTCTATAATAAAGGCCTACGAGGCTCCAAACGTTCATTTAAAACCATTTGGGAAATAATTCGAGTCTTTCCAAGAACTCAGAAAATTTTTACTAGACATAGGGACACATGCCCGTGTGGGAGGGGCAACACACCCGTGTGACCAATTCGACATGGTCATGCTATTGGCCCGTGTAGCTCACACGGCCTAAGAAATACAGGGACACGCCCGTGTCCTTACCCGTGTCGAATTAATTTTAAATTCACACCTACAGGGGTTTTCACACAGTCTGACACACGCCTGTGTCCCTG
Source organism: Gossypium hirsutum (assembly GCF_007990345.1). Taxonomy (NCBI): domain Eukaryota; kingdom Viridiplantae; phylum Streptophyta; class Magnoliopsida; order Malvales; family Malvaceae; genus Gossypium; species Gossypium hirsutum. The sequence goes on along the minus strand of NC_053428.1, from coordinate 54,089,252 downwards.
GCTCGTGTCATTCACATGGCCATGACACGCCCGTGTCCTTGTAACACCCCTAACCCGTATTCGTCGCCAGAACAAGGTTTCGGAGCATTACTCGAATTTACATATCATTTAGCAAAAATTTCCGTTAAAAACTTACCGATTCAATGCATCCTATAGATAAATATATTATCATTCAATCAATAGCTTGACGCTTGTCTTAGCATCAATCAACATTGTTAGTATACTTACGCATATTTTATATAAATTCAACATTGATATACTTATTTTCTCAACACGTCACACTTGAGTTTAATAATTGTCTCCACCTACATAATTTCCTTGTGTCAATAAATCAAAGATAATCATATATGTGCATGTCATGAAATATATCATTCTCTTACTGTTTAAAAATCATTTATTTCATTATATTAAAATTTCATGTACCATAATTTCCATATATTTCACGTATATTTATTCCGATAATAATTCATATCAAACTTAACATAAATCAAACTTAACATAAATCAAATTCTATATGCACATACGTTCCACACCATGTGTCCATATAACATGTACAAATCATTATATATATACTTCAAGCATATATGGTAATAATTCATTTAGTATTCATATTGTTTCATATTATACGAATGTACTAATATTTCACATTCAATCCAATATAACATACAATTTAACATATTTTCACGCTCAATTATGATTCACAAATTTACCTGACAAAATTGCAAAAAATACCTAGATTTAGGGGCATTTTGGTAATTTTTCATTTTCCCCGATTTTCATCCGATCTTGATCTAAATTGATAATTCCATTCAATTTATTAATTTATACAATAAGTCAATTCATTTCCTTCAAATTGGTCATTTTTGATATCCTTACAAAATTGCCCCTAAAATTTTACTTTTATTCAATTTAGTCTCTAAGCCTAAAACATACAAATTAACCATGCTAGCTGAATATTCATACATATTCTCCTACTCCTCCTCTCCATTCCTCATCCTTAATTTATATACTACAAGTAACATTATCAATACTTTCACTATTCACTTATATGTATATTCAAAACTGTCCATTTATGTCATAGTCACTAAATTATTTATATCTTGAGCTAAAGACCTCAAAATTAAGATCGGATAATTTTACCTAAAACTAGACTAACATATCTTATTACCATAAAATTTTCATAATTTTTGGCTTAGCCAATAAGTACAGTTTATTCTTTAAAGTCACCCTGCTGTCTGATAGTTCCGACCCCTCTTTACTAAAAATTAATTATCTCCTCGTACAGAATTCAAATGATGTTATTGTTTGTTTATATTGAAAATAGACTCATTTAGGATTCTAAAAATATAAATTTAAGCCCATAATTATTTTTTTTCCAATTTTGTATGATTTTCTAAATTCAGAATAGGGGAACCCGAAATCATTATGACCTTGTCTCACAAAATTTATCATATTTCATGATTTAAAATTCCATTGATTACACTGTTTCTTCTATAAGACACTAGACTCAATAAGATTTAATTTCATGTTTTATTCAACCTCTAATTCAACTTTCACAATTTTTCGTGATTTTTCAAAGTTAGCCTACCGCTGCTGTCCAAAACTGTTTTAGTGCAAGATATTATTTACCATGTTTATAACACCCTTATTCCCATTCTCTACAATATTTCCCATCACTTTCTCCTATTTCCCTTCACTAACTCATCAAGATCATAGAACCTTATATAATAAGACTCTATTATAACATTATTTCCATGTTTTCTCAATAATAACAAACTTAAAAATATATTGAAATATTGATGTACTTACCTTGTTCTATTGATTCCAATCTTTAATTTGATTCTCTCTCCTCCAGCTTCTATTCCTTGAATCCAATTTGATATTCTAACTCCCCATAGTCTCCTTAACATTTTTCTCCCTTGGTAGCTATGGAAATTCTTTTGATTTCTAGGTGAAAATAGTGAAATTTTGGTAGAAGGACTAAATTGTAAAGAATGAAAAGTTTCTTTCTTCTCTTCTCTTCTTCCTAACGTGAATGCATGGAAAATGGATGAGAATTTCCTCATCTTTCTTTATTTATATATACTAATAAAATAATAATAAAATAATAATAAAATATCATATAAAAAAATCAAATTAAAATATTAATAACTAATATTTAATTAATTAATTAATCTAAAATATCTCCAACATCATCATTACTTTCTAGATTTCTCTCTCTTTCAATTGACCATTTTGCCCTTCGTGATCTTTTAAAATTCCATTATTGAGTCATCACTTAATTTTGGTAAAATTGCAATTTAGTCCCTCATAATTCTTCACCTATTCAATTTGGTCCTAATTCATCAATTTTTCCTTGGTTTCTAGATCCTTTCACCCTTAAAATATTTGAACTATTAGCCCTTCAAATTTTTCATATTTATACTTTAATCCCTCAAATTTTGAGTATTTACTCTTGGGCTACAAAACTTTTCTCACTTCTACAATTTAGTCCTTTCTTGAATCAATATGTCATAATATACTTCCCAGTGACATAACTTTATTTTCCTTTTCTTGTCACTTTATTTTCTTATTTTACTATATTAAGAGTAGTATCTTACTGTATAAATTTTCGGGGTGTTACGTCCTAGCCCGTGTGTAAAAACCTGGACATTCTATTTCTGACGTCAGCAATTCTTAAGGGTCACACAGCTAAGGCACACGCTTGTGTGCTAGGCCGTGCCCTTCACATGGCTGAGACACACGGCCGTGTCTCTGCCTGTGTGTTTACTATCATGCATACTGACTTGCAATTTTTTCGTGCAGGGGATACACGACATGATCACACACCCATGTGGCGGGCCGTGTGTCACACACGGCCTAGATACACGCTCGTGAGCCTACCTGTGTGGACAAAATGAGGCTATTTACCAAGACTCTTTGCCACCCTTACATACATAACCTGCATAAAATCACTCTATGCCAATACAAGGATACATCACATAGCCTGTAACACCACAAACCCGGCCTAGAAGTCTAGACCGAATCCGGAATGCTACATTGACCATCAAAGTGATCGTGAGAAAATCTTACAAAACTAGTCATTCTTAATTCGATTCTTGAAATAATTAATATCGAGTATTAAAAAAACCAAAATAATAAAATGATTAAACCGTAAAATAGAATTATACCATAGTGTTAAAAACCTTATATTCAAAACTGAATAACCAATAAAAGTTTGTAACCACAAACTAATAACTTATTAGCCTCAAAACTGTCTGAGTCCTCCGCATACCGAGTCCAGCATTCAAAATCCCGAAATGTACCTGAAAGGGGAAACAAAAGAGGGGGTAAGCTATACGAGCTTAGTGTGAGATCAAACTAACTAGCTACGGAAACAGAAATAGATACAATAAACCTGAAATAGCTCAGTAGCAGAACACACTTACAGAGCGACTATAACAAAACAGACCATATGTAACTTTACAGTCATATGGCTCTGTTAGACACAGTATTAGAAATTCTCAGAAGTCACAAATTGGCCTAAGCCCCTTTTTCCAGAATCAGAATCGGTTGGGCCTTAGCCCATAACACAAGGTTTCTTTAGACATGAGTGCCTTTTAGTCAAATAGTACAATCAGACTTCTCAGTCAATCAGACAGTCAAATAATTCAGTCAAACAATCAAATAGGTATTGCAGTCACAGAATCACACAGACGCATATGAGTGCAAATGAATTATAAAATAATCCACCCATCCAACCAACACACCATCTCTGTCCAACTTGACACATCCTGTGGGGATTTAATCAACCCACCCATCCCTGCACTCCGAGTAGGACCTCGAAAAGCCCATCCAACCTTACACTCCACAGAACGTCATCCCGAGTTGCTCGGTAACGATGATCTTCAACATTGTCCTCGACCCTCAGGGAATTAGGATCGCCCACGACCCTCTGGATATTAGGGCTATCAGTAAGCTGTATGGTGCCATGTGGAAGACCGCGATACAAACATGCAGTATAACTGCCAGATCAGACGTGCTGTGCAACAAGGCTAGCATATAAGCTGTACTGTGCAATGCAGTGAACCGCGGTACATATGCGCAGTATAATTGCCAGATCAGATAATGGTACGTAGCGTAGCTAACGTACATGCGGTACAGTACAAGACGATAAACTTCTATATCGTTATCAGTAATGTCCACGACCCTCAGGGTATTGGGACCGTCCATGACCCTATGGGTATTATTAAAGGCTTTTAAAATGCAGACAAACTGTCAAAACGTAAATCTTCCTTCTCTTCAACATCCCACCCAAAAAGATTTATGCATATGTATGTATGTATGTAGTCAGATGTACACAATTTAGAATACAAATTCATATGGTCAATCAAAAGCAGACATACACATCCGGTCAATCAGTTACAGAATCAAACATGTGTACCTTCGTATCTCGAATCCAGTATCAACTTATCTTACAACCAATCACAAATGCACACATATCAAGCCCAAATCAAAGTCATAACTACCCCTAATAAGGCTTAGTCGAGGGTTGGAACACACAAAGTCGCATTTGCACTTGCATTTGACCTAAAACCCAAAGTTTGGTGAGATAGGGCGACACGCCCGTGTGCTATGGCCGTGTGGAGCACTCCAAGCCGTGTGGGGGTCAAAAAGCCCGTCTGAAGGGTAGCACACGGCCGTGTGATAGAGGCACAGACGTATGATCAAGGTCGTGTAAGACACTGTCCTATTTCACTAAGCTCAAGTGTAGAGTAGACACGGCTGTGTGAGGGTCTCACACGTCTGTGTGGCCATCAGACACGGCTGTGTGTTCCAAAACACACACCCGTGCAGAATCCCTAATTCTCAAATTAGTCACACGGTCGTGTGACCCTAAATCTCAATCCCTAATTCCCAAACTCACATACCCGTGTGGACCAAGGGACACGGCCACGTGATTTTCGACAAAAATCCCTAAAACAGCCACACGGTTGTGTGGCATCAAAATTGGCCGGAACCTTAATTTCCCAAATCCAGACGGCCGTGTGCCACGACACACTCTTATGTGGCCATCGGGGAAGCCATGAAACCACCCCAGACCAGCCCCGAAAACACCACTTTCACCACCAAACCTCCCCCAACTTTGGTACTATCGAAACCACATCAGAAAATGGAGTATCACACTCCCTTTTAGCCTTCAAAGCTCTGAAACTAGAGAATTAAAGCATTCTCACAAAAAGCCGAAACAACACTTGTAAAAACAAGAGATAAGTAGCTTAGTCAGAGTTGAGTCCCACATTTGTTTCGATGACAAAGAAGACGACAGAGGAGTAGAAAATCGAGGTCCTTCGACCCCACAACACCACCAATTCCAAAAAGCAAAAAGAAGAACACAAGAACCAAAAACCAAGAAGAAACAGAGCAGAAAATAATGCGCCAAGTAAAACTAAATAAAAATAAAAATAAAAATAAAAATAATTAATAATAACACTAAAGACAAATAAATAAAACAATTATTTTAACTAAAATAAAAAATAACTAAAATGTTTTCTAAAACGCCCACATAGGGACTTGAACTCAGAACCCTGAGACAAACCAACACATTCACAACCACTAGACCAGCATACCCATTCTGCCACTAAACTGCACAACTTAACTTATGTGTGCAACCTTCCCACTATCCCTACACTCAAAACCCAGAACTTCCAGGCCCAAAATTCGGGGCTTTACATTGCCAAAAATAGCCACAATGGACAACATCTCATTTCTGCAATTTACTCATCCATGAAAATATCCTCTTCAATTTATAAATATCAAAATGAGTATTGACCATTATCCATGGCCTTATACAAAATAAAGGAATTTATCACAAGCCAACACATTTGGCTAATTTCTCAATGACACAAAATATTAAAGTCTAAGCCCTATAGATGCCATACGCAAAAGCAAGAATTCTAACTATACCGAGTGTTCAGGATGATAGTGTGATCGTAGCCTCCGACGTCCGATGATCCTCGAGCTATGTAGGCGACACTATAGGAGAATGGAAAAGAAAGGGGGGTAAGCATAAAGCTTAGTAAGAAGTACGCAAATACATAACAACAACTATACCATTCATCAATATGCTCTTAATATAAAATAGTTATAAGCACAACTTACTCATTACATCCCACTACACATCATATAATATATTTTGAACTCACGTCTCATGCATATCGAATAAGTACCTGTACCACTCACAACACGGTTATACTTTTCTCTAAATTTTAAACCATAACTCTCACAGTTGAACCATTCAGAACATTACCGGATATTCAACAAACCTTAACATGGGATAGGATACCGATGCCATGTCCCAGACATGGTCTTACACTAGCTTAACTCGTAGCCGATACATGTCCTAGACATGTCTTACACTGGCTTACATCTCGAGGTTGATGCATGTCTCAGACATGTCTTACTCTAGCTCTCGTCTCACTGCCGATGCCATGTCCCAGACATGGTCTTACAGTAGCTCTCGCAATGTGGCTGATGCATGTCCCAAACATGTTTTACACTGGCTCACAATAGTCCATACATCATGGCATAAATATCCGATTTATTTCCCATGGTCCAAACGAGAATTCTGCTATCTTAATTATCATCATGCCTTCTCATTTCTACAATCAAATAATTCATGCTAAATTAACTTATCGCATATAATGACAATGTAGTTGTAATATTGCATACAACTTACCTCGTTACAAATATGGTGTCTAGACGGTTTAGTCAATTTGCTTGGCCTTCCCCCAGTCTAAGTTCAGATTTGGTATTTCTTGATCTATAATAACATAAATTCACAAATTTAATCACTTTATCGATCTACGTACTCAATAATCTATACTTGGACAAAATGACCATTTTGCTCCTAAGTATGAAAATCGATTTTTTATCGAATTTCCTCCTATCAAAAGCCTATCCGAACCATTTTTACTCTTATAGCAATTCAAAATTTCCACTATCTTGCACATTTATCATCAAACTTTCAACTTATGCAAAATAGTCCCCACTAGGGCTTTCATGAGAAATCCCTTCACAAAAGTTATTTATTACACATCTACTACTCATATTATTCCATAAAATTTTAGAAAACTAAACACATGATTTTATGGAAAAACCTTAAAATCTCAACCATTTTGTAAAATAGTCCCCTTAATAGAAAGCTTATGCTTCAAGGGGTCCAAAAATGTAAGAATCATCAACAAAAAGTATGTAAATCACTTACTTGTAAGAGGAATAAGTTGCTGAAATTTTTGAAGGTCAAAACCCCTAAAAATGGCTAAAAAATTGGTGGGAAAAGGAAGAATGAAAGAAAGAAAAGATGATAGCTAGGCTTAGGCATTATTTTGTTACACATTATGTCATCCATTTACCTAATGTTGACTTTTCAACATTTTTTTGTCTCCCATGGCCGGCCAAGCTAAGATATAAGGGTCTTTTTTCCCTTTAAAGACCCTCAAATTGAGATTCATAACAATTTAACATCCTTAGCTATCAATTTAAGACTTTTTCACTTTTTGCGATTTAGTCCTTTTTTGCAATTGGGTTAATAAACGTCAAAATTAACTCCCCAAATTTTTCATACACTACTAATAACATGCTATGACTCCAAAATAATAATAAGATAAATTTTTTTAACTTCAGATTTATGGTCCCGAGACCACTATTCCGACTAGCCCCCAAATCGGGCTGTTACAATATGTTCGAAAAGAAACTTGAATTTTAACACAACTTGAAATGCAAACGAATCTAAGTCAAATAAAAAAATTAAAGAAAATAATTAAAATAAATAACTAATATAAATAAAATAGAACAATAAATTAAAGAGTTAGAACAATAAATAAGATAGATGGAAAAGATAGATCGTGGCGTGTAAAAGTCCTAAAGAGCCTTGGAAACAAGAAGAATCCACAACCCCCTTCAAGTGGCTCTAGTTTCCTCTCTAAGAAAGAAAATTTGGCAAGAAAAAGTTTGAAGATGATCCCCACTATCTAAAAAGATTGTTAACACTTTTCTAAAAGAAAACTCAAGAAAAATTCTGAAAAAGAAAAACTCAAAAAGAATTTATTAACTCAAAAAAAAGTTGTTGAATAATAATGAATGTAACACCCCAAACCCGACCCAGACGTTATGGCCAGATCTGACGTGTCACATGGACTTATGACTTAGTATGCATTCGCTGGTTTAAGTGATTGGGGTGGTCTTTGTAAAAATAGCGGTTGAATGAAAAGCCGGTTTATCAATCTTTAGGCTATCCATTTGTTGTGCTTGTTGAGTCTTGAAAACATTCATTAATTTTGAATACCCGCGCAGCCTAACACTAGCAGTTTCGTCATAGTATAAATATAATCAGAAAATAAAACCATAGAGAAAAAAAGAAATTTAAATAGCGGCCATATTACAACTTAAAACCCAAAATTAAATTAGAATATAAAAATAATAAAAATAAACTAACTTAGAAAAACCAACTTTGCAGATGATGTGGCCACTCCGAATCCTTTACAGCTCCAAGCCTACTATGGTTGGGGATTTCCTGCAGAGATGAAAATAAAGGGTGAGTTCGGTAAACTCAGTGTGTAACATAACCCAACCATAGCCCAAAACAGATCAAACCTCAGAGATAGATTTATCTGGGCCTTGGCCCAGTATAGAAATTAGAATGAAACCCATAGGCCCATAGCAGATACAGAACAAATATATCATGAATGTATAAATCCCAACCCAGAGCCATCCATAACACCCCATACCAGCCTTACACCATGTGGGGAGACTACTCGACCCACCCAACCGCTACACACCACAGAAATTGCAGCGAGGCTGCCAGATATTGTGACGAAGTCACCAGATATAGATATTACGGCTAGGCCACCAGAACAGATATATATATATGTGGCGAAGCCACCAGATTGCAGCGAGGCTGCCAGATATTGTGACAAAGTCACCAGAACAGATATATGTGCCAAGGCCACCAGATTGCAGCGAGGCTACCAGAACGCTTCCTCCATCAATATAAACCCATGTCCCATGCAACAGAAATAATATGTCATGGCATACGTATACAGAAACAAAACATCATGCTTTTTAGAAAAAAATAACCCTAGGGGTAAAATCATAATTTTGCATGCATAAGGGTATTTCAGTAATTATTACCTATTGCTAAGGTTTCATGCTCATTCTAACGTTTACCAAGTAATCAGAAGTACTTACCTCATCTTTTTACCAAAGTGGGCCTGTTGGCCCATTGGCCCGTTTTCGGCCCATTAAGCCCAAAAATACCGTTGTGCATGAAAATGCACACTCTGCACTCTAATCATCCAAATCCACCATATTCATTAACAACTGTCTCTTGAGCGCTCGTACACTCGCGAGTTCACAAAATACCAATGTTTCGGTATTTCGTCTTTTACCGATTCAGTCTAAGGGAGGGTGTCGTTTACACACCTGGTTGATGACGATTGATGACGATATATCCCACGCGATAATCCTACAATCGATCACTATTAGACTTACGAATTAACGATAACTAACATAAATCCACGTCAACTAACCCAATCATCACACAAGTTAGTCATTTACGTACGAGGGGCAAAATAGTCATTTAACACCCTAGGGGCAAAATGGTAATTTTACCCCACAAGGGTATCTCGGTAATTCTACCTTATAGGGGTATTTTGGTATTTCTACCCTACAGGGGTATTTCGGTAATTCTACCCTACAGGGGTATTTCGGTAATTCTACCCTACAAGGGTATTTCAATAATTCTACCCTACAGGGGTATTTCGGTAATTTTACCTTACAGGGGTATTTCGTTAATTCTACAACTTATCCATTTGGGCCTACAGACCTATTGGGGCCACATGGCCCATTTTAGCCCATCGCAGCCCGAAATAGCCGTCTTACTGCTAGAGTAATGAGAAATACACACCTGTTAGGAGACTGCAGTTAATCCGCGCTCCAAACACTCTTAGCTGACGCCCAACCCAAACGAGCACGTCACAAAGCGAAAGGGATCAACCAAGAAGGGTATGCCTACTCTCCTCATGGTTTGCTCTATTTAAAGCTAGCTCTCCATCCACTCTTATGTTAGCTTCCCGATGTGGGATCCCTCCATCACCAGAGTTTAAAACCAACACCAACTTTTGCCGTCCCAACATAGCAAAATAATCAACCTTTGCGTGCCAAGGTATTCGAACCAAAGTCCTCTCACATGCCAACTCACGCCACCACCACTAGGCCATCAACTCATTTGTGTCATAAATCCAACACATTAAACTTTAAAGCGTACCTACTTGCTTCCAGATTTATTGAAAAGAAAAACCAAAATATATTGCAAGAGCCAAGAATTGAACCTTGGACCCCTTGCTTCCTCTATGGCGTCACTTTCTTGTCCCCTAAGTGGCGCCACCTTGCCACTACACCACACTTCTCTTTGTGTCATCTTTTACCCATTTACTCTTAAAAGCCCAAACGCCAATTGCATCACCTATTGATAAAATTAAAATTTCGAAGACTACCACGGATTTAACTTAAGTTTGGGCCTTCTAAAGGCCCACTAACCTACTAAAATATATATTTTAACCAACCAGAACACACAAAAATTTTAAAAATCACAGAAACACAGAAAACCCGAAAATTGGGGCATTACAACTCTACCCTCTTTAAAGAAATTTCATCCATGAAATTTTACCTGAATCAAACAGATAAGGATATTGTTGACGCATCGCCACTTCTGGCTCCCAAGTAGCTTCCTCTCTTGCATGATTACGCCACAACACCTTTACTAGCAGAACTGATTTCCTCCTCAAAATCTTAACATCTCGATCCAAAATCTGCATAGGCTTTTCCTCAAAAGTCAAGTCTGTTTGGACCTCGATCTTTGCAACCGGCACAACATGAGTAGGGTCAGAAGGATACCGCCTTAACATGGAGACGTGAAAGACATCATGAATCCTATTCAACTCTAGAGGTAGCTCCAACTGATAAGCCACTGGACCCATTCGCTTAAGAATCCGATAAGGCCCAATGAACCGCGGACTTAACTTGCCTTTCCTCCCAAACCTTAATATTTTCTTCCAATGTGAAACCTTCAAGAAGATCATATCACCCACAGAGTACTCAATTTCCTTGCGCTTCAAATCTGCATATGACTTCTGTCTATCAGATGCTTCCTTCAACCGGTCTCTAATCAACTTAACCTTATCCTCAGTATCTGTCACCAACTCAGGTCCAAGAACCTGTCGTTCACCCAACTCGGTCCAACAACTAGGTGTACGACATATTCGCCCATACAGTGCCTCATAAGGATCCATTCGAATACTTGACTGATAACTGTTGTTGTATGTAAACTCTGCCAACGGTAAGTAATCCTCCCAACTGCCTCGAAAGTCGATAACGTATCCCCTCAACATGTCTTCCAGAATCTGAATAACCCTTTCCGTCTGACCATCGGTCTGAGGATGAAAGGCTGTACTAAAGTTCAACCACATACCCAACGCCTCATGCAACTTTTTCCAAAACTGAGATGTGAATCTAGGATCTCGATCAGAAATAATCGACATTGGCACTCTGTGAAGTGGCACTATTTCCACCACATACAATTTGGCTAACTTCTGAAATGAATAATCAGTAGGAATAGGTATGAAATGAGCAGATTTGGTCAACCTATCCACAATTACCCAAATCGAGTCCTTCTTCGACGGTGTCAAGGGTAACCCACTCACAAAATCCATGGTTACCCTCTCCCACTTCCAAAGTGGTACTTTCACTGGCTGCAAAAGTCTGGAAGGTAATTGATGTTCAGCTTTCACTTGATGACAAGTCAGACATTTTCCCACAACTTCCGTTACCTCTCGCTTCAATCCAGGCCACCAATACAACTCTTTTAAGTCGTGATACATTTTACTCCCTCCAGGATGCATAGCACACAGACCTCCATGAGCTTCTTTCAGAATTGCTTGCCTCAAGTCAGAGTCCTTCGGAATACAAACTTTACTCGGTAACACAGAACTCCCTCACTATTCAGTCCGAACTCAGAAGTATCCCCATTCTTAACCTGCCAAAATCGAGAAACTAGGGACTCGTCCCTCGACTGTTTTTCCTTAATCTCATCCACCCAGGTCGGCTTAACTTGCAGTTCTGCTAACAGACTACCGTCGTTATACAGACTCAAACGAGCAAACATGGCTCTCAGATCAGATACAGTTCTACGACTTAGGGCATCAGCCACCATATTAGCTTTGCCTGGGTGATACTTAATCGCGCAGTCATAATCCTTAAGCAACTCTACCCATCTCCGCTGCCTGAGGTTCAGCTCCTTCTGAGTCAGCAAGTACTTAAGACTCTTATGATCTGTGTATATAATACACCTTTCTCCGTACAGGTAATGTCTCCAAATCTTAAGCGCAAAGATTACCGCTGCCAACTCTAGATCATGAGTAGGATAGTTAACTTCATGTGGTGTAACACCCCTTACTCGTATTTGAGGCCGGGCTAAGGTACGAGGCGTTACCAGACAAACATACAAACATTAAACTGTCCACACGTGTCATAGTAACTTAATTATTTATAATTCGAGCTACAGAGCTCCAAATTAAGATCTGTAAATTTCCCTTGAAACTAGACTCACATATCGTTCCACTATAAAATTTTCAAAATTTTTGGTTTAGCCAATTAGTACAATTTATTCATTAAAATTTCCCCTGTTTCACTTTTTGACAGTTCTGACCTCTCTTCACTAAAAAATAATTATCTCATAGTACAGAACTCGAATAATTTTCTTGTTGATTTATCTTGAAAATAGACTCATTATTGATTTTAAAAATATAATTTTGAGCCTCTAATTATTTTTCTCCAAATTTTTGTGATTTTCCAAAATTAGAACAAGGGATCACGTAATCATTTTGAATCAGTCTCACGAAAACAAAAATATCTCAAAATATAGAACTCCTTTGCTTTCTATGTTTCTTTTATATGAATATAGACTCATTAAGGTTTAATTTGATATCTCATTAAGTCTCTGATTCAATTTATACTATTTTTGGTGATTTTTCAAAATCACGTCACTGCTACTGTCTAAAACAGTTTTATTGCTAATTCACTCTTTCACACTTTTTTTGTATTAACCTCATTTTAACATACATATCACAAATCATTTTCACCACATTTCATACATTACAAGTATAGCCCATGATCACATGGTCACCATAAAATCATCCTCATGTATAACTTACTTGTTTATAACCTTACCACATCCTGGTCACTTAATGAACACATCATTCTCATAACCAAGTTCCTGCACATATTCATCACAAAACTCACAAAGCAATACATAGAGAGTCTCCCGTTGAACACTTCGGATCAATCCTCGATACTTGGTGCTTTCAGCACATAGCTCCACCCATCATATAGTTCGGCTCTCTTGTACACATGGTGAACACTTAGTACCACCCATGTGACCTAGCCAGTTTATCTCGTAGCTCTCTTGTCTACATGGTGTCCTTCACTTGGAACCACGCATGCGACCTAGCTACATATATCCCGTAGCTCTCTTGTCTACATGGTGTACACATAGTATCACCCATGCGACCTAGCTACATCATAATGTCTTGTAGCTCTCTTGTACACATGATGTGCACTCAGCACTATACATGTGACCTAGCTACATACCATCTGTATCATCCAATCTTTCCGAAGGTTCAACCGAGATTTCTCTCTCTTTTCCAACAATTTCACCAATCAAGTAATTATCCACAAACATATTTCCAATATTTTTATAAAATATCATAATACAAGTAATAGTGATGTATTACTTACATATAAACTTACATCTCATTTAATATCAACGCAATAACATTAAATTACACATTGTCTTATTAAAAATCATATGAACTTACAATTTCTCATAATATCCATAATCATAGAAATCACATTTATGTATGATAACTCAATGCACTTCATGTACCATAGACATATTTTTAAATCAATTCATAAACTTGGCACCATAATCATTTAATTTAACATAATTCAATTAATTCACTAAATTTAACTTTCAAATATAAATTACAGCATTATTGTTGTATTATTATCATACCAACTTACATACTTTCAACACCTCGGAGATCATAGTAAATATATCAATTTTACATTGAAACATGCATAAATTAATGCTTATTATACATATGAACTTACCTTGATATTAAAACGGCCATTTTACCAACTTTCCCAATTTTGGATTTTTCTCTAATTCTAGGTTCAAATCTCGTTTTCCGGGATCTAAAACATCATATTTTAATTATTTAAATTAATGTACTATTCAAAACAGTCCTTAACTCAAACTTTGGAAAAATTACAATTTTGCCCCTAAACTTTTGCATATTTACACTTTTTCCCCTAGGCTCGGGAATTAAACTTCATCCCTTATTCTTATGTTTTATGACATGATGATCACTTTTCCCTTCTATGGCAACATCAAATTCTCACTCTAACATATACTTATGACTATTAGGTATTTTTACCGATTAAGCCCTTTTGCTCGTTTTCACTTAAAACCGAGTAGCACAAGTTGTCTAACATAATTTAAAACCTCATATTGTATCATAAAACACCAGAATACACAAATTTTACCGATGGGTATTTTTCCAAATATGAACCCTAGGTTGAATTATTGCTAGCATATGCTAAATCAAGTTACCGGGACTCAAAAAACGTAAAGAACTTGAAAAACGGGGTTAGAACGGACTTACAATTGAGCTTGGGAAGCTTGAAAACCCTAGCCATGGAGTCCCCCTTGGTATACACGTCCATGGTAAAGAAGATGAGCAAAATTGGCTTTTAATTTTGTATTTTAATTCATTTTACCCCTAAATGACCAAAATACCCTTCCTACTAAACTTTCCAAAAATTCCATCCATGTCCAATTTTTGTCCATAACTTAGAAATTGGTCAAATTTCTATTTAAGACCTCCTAATTAATATTTCAAATCAATTTCATACTAGAAAATTCTAGAATGCAAGTTTTGGAACTTATTCAATTTAGTCCCTAACTTCGAATTAAGCACTTTATGCATAGAATTTCTTCACAAAATTTTCACACAATCATGCAATCATATCATAGACCTCAAAATAATCATAAAATAATTATTTATATCTCAGATTTTGTGGTCCCGAAACCTCTGTTCCAACTAGACCCAATTTTGGGCTATTACAACTCTCCCCCTTCAGAGATTTTCGTCCTCGAAAATCTTACCGGAGTGAGGTTTAGTATCTTTCTCATAATTTCCAGTATTACTAACTAATTGTTTTCAAGAAGATACTTTCAGAAACACTCTGTCATCAATTTGAATCCCAAGATAACTTAGTAAACTCTGATATTTCTCTAACTCTGTCCTTCACTTGTCAACCATTCTCAGACTCTGGTCATATCTATAATTATTTTATCACTGAACTCTTTGATTCCACACTTAGGCACTAGTCAACATGATTCTCATGAATTTTCGTTATATACACCTCATCGGTAAGGGGGTGAGGTCGTACAGTCTCTAACTCGATTCTGACATATATCTATATGACACATTTTTTTCATTATCCACATATGTCATTATAATCATACTATCCACTTCAAACAATTTATTATTCATACCTGTCTTACATAAAATTTCCAATTATCTCATTTCAAACAAGTGCACTCACTCATACATTCTATGAATTTTGAATAACTTTAATCATCACATTTACTAATTAATTTAGTCAAGCATGCAACAGCATATGAAGGCCAAACAAATATGAATAAATATATCACTATATAAACTTTCATCTCACATATTATCACATATACATATATCACGAATTCTTATTCATACCTTTCCGAGTTTAACACATCATAGCTACACTTTATTCAAATACTTCAATATCGCTATCAAATGGTCAGATGTAGCTCGGTTGGAGAATATTTCATTTTAAACAAAATAGTCGTTATTAGTGTCGGGAGACATCACACTATCACATATTTGTGGCATGTATAACTAAACTCTTACACTTGCTATGTTAGTCTGAGAATCGACTAAACCTGCTCTGATACCACTAAATGTAACACCCCTTACTCGTATCCGAGGCCGGGCTAAGGTACGAGGCGTTACCAGACAAACATACAAACATTAAACTGTCCACACGAGTCATAGTCACTTAATTATTTATAATTCGAGGTACAGAGCTCCAAATTAAGATCTGTAAATTTCCCCTGAAACTAAACTCATATATCGTTCCACTATAAAATTTTCAAAATTTTTGGTTTAACCAATTAGTACAGTTTATTCATTAAAATTTCCCCTATTTCACTTTCTGACAGTTCTGACCTCTCTTCACTAAAAAATAATTATCTCATAGTATAGAACTCAGATAATGTTCTTGTCGATTTATCTTGAAGATAGACTCATTATGGATTTTAAAAATATGATTTTGAGCCTCTAATTATTTTTCTCCAATTTTTTGTGATTTTCCAAAATCAGAATAGGGGATCACGTAATCATTCTGAATCAGTCTCACGAAAACATAAATATCTCAAAATATAGAACTCCTTTGCTTTCTATGTTTCTTTTATATGAATATAGACTCATTAAGATTTAATTTGATATCTCATTCAGTCTCTGATTCAATTTATACTATTTTTGGTGATTTTTCAAAATCACGTCACTGCTACTGTCTAAAACAGTTTTATTGCTAATTCACTCTTTCACACTTTCTTTGTATTAACCTCATTTTAACATACATATCACAAATCATTTTCACCACATTTCATACATCACAAGTATAGGCCCATGATCACATGGTCACCATAAAATCATCCTCATGTATAACTTACTTGTTTATAACCTTACCACATCCTGGTCACTTAATGAACACATCATTCACATAACCAAGTTCCTGCACATATTCATCACAAAACTCACAAAGCAATACATAGAGAGTCTCCCGTTGAACACTTCGGATCAATCCTCGATACTTGGTGGTTTCAGCACATAGCACCACCCATCATATAGTTCGGCTCTCTTGTACAGATGGTGAACACTTAGTACCACCCATGTGACCTACCCAGTTTATCTCGTAGCTCTCTTGTCTACATGGTGTCCTTCACTTGGAACCACGCATGCGACCTAGCTACATATATCCCGTAGCTCTCTTGTCTACATGGTGTACACATAGTATCACCCATGAGACCTAGCTACATCATAATGTCTTGTAGCTCTCTTGTACACATGATGTGCACTCAGCACTATACATGTGACCTAGCTACATACCATCTGTATCATCCAATCTTTCCGAAGGTTCAACCGAGATTTCTCTCTCTTTTCCAACAATTTCACCAATCAAGTAATTATCCACAAACATATTTCCAATATTTTTATAAAATATCATAATACAAGTAATAGTGATGTATTACTTACATATAAACTTACATCTCATTTAATATCAACACAATAACATTAAATTACACATTGTCTTATTAAAAATCATATGAACTTACAATTTCCCATAATATCCATAATCATAGAAATCACATTTATGTATGATAACTCAATGCACTTCATGTACCATAGACATATTTTTAAATCAATTCATAAACTTGGCACCATAATCATTTAATTTAACATAATTCAATTAATTCACTAAATTTAACTTTCAAATATAAATTACAGCATTATTGTTGTATTATTATCATACCAACTTACATACTTTCAACACCTCGGAGATCATAGTAAATATATCAATTTTACATTGAAACATGCATAAATTAATGCTTATTATACATATGAACTTACCTTGATATTAAAACGGCCATTTTACCAACTTTCTCAATTTTGGATTTTTCTCTAATTCTAGGTTCAAATCTCGTTTTCCGGGATCTAAAACATCATATTTTACTTATTTAATTAATGTACTATTCAAAACAGTCCTGAACTCAAACTTTGGAAAAATTACAATTTTGCCCCTAAACTTTTGCATATTTACACTTTTCCCCTAGGCTCAGGAATTAAACTTCATCCCTTATTCTTATGTTTTATGACATGATGATCACTTTTCCCTTCTATGGCAACATCAAATTCTCACTCTAACATATACTTATGACTATTAGGTATTTTTACCGATTAAGCCCTTTTGCTCGTTTTCACTTAAAACCGAGTAGCACAAGTTGTCTAACATAATTTAAAACCTCATATTGTATCATAAAACACCAGAATACACAAATTTTACCTATGGGTATTTTTCCAAATATGAACCCTAGGTTGAATTATTGCTAGCATAAGCTAAATCAAGTTATCGGGACTCCAAAAACGTAAAGAACTTGAAAAACGGGGTTAGAACGGACTTACAATTGAGCTTGGGAAGCTTGAAAACCCTGGCCATGGAGTCTCCCTTGGTATACACGTCCATGGTAAAGAAAATGAGCAAAATTGGCTTTTAATTTTGTATTTTAATTCATTTTACCCCTAAATGACCAAAATACCCTTACTACTAAACTTTCCAAAAATTCCATCCATGTCCAATTTTTGTCCATAACTTAGAAATTGGTCAAATTTCTATTTAAGACCTCCTAATTAATATTTCAAATCAATTTCATACTAGAAAATTCTAGAATGCAAGTTTTACAACTTATTCAATTTAGTACCTAACTTCGAATTAAGCACTTTATGCATAGAATTTCTTCACGAAATTTTCACACAATCATGCAATCATATCATAGACCTCAAAATAATCATAAAATAATTATTTATATCTCAGATTTTGTGGTCCCGAAACCTCTGTTCCAACTAGACCCAATTTTGGGCTATTACAACTCTCCCCCCTTCAGAGATTTTCGTGACATACATATCATATATTTCGGCTCTCTTGTACACATGGTGAACACTCAGTACCACCCATGTGACCTAGCCAATTTATCTCGTAGCTCTCTTGTCTACATGGTGTCCTTCACCTGGAACCACGCATGCGACCTAGTTACATATATCCCGTAGCTCTCTTGTCTACATGGTGTACACATAGTATCACCCATGTGACCTAGCTACATCATAATGTCTTGTAGCTCTCTTGTACACATGATGTGCACTCAGCACCATACATGTGACCTAGCTACACACTATCTGTATCATCCAATCTTTTCGAAGGTTCAACCGGGATTTCTCTCTCTTTTCCAACAATTTCACCAATCAAGTAATTATCCACAAACATATTTCCAATATTATTATAAAATATCATAATACAAGTAATATTGATGTATTACTTACATATAAACTTACATCTCATTTAATATCAAGGCAATAACATTAACTTACGCATTGCCTTATTAAAAATCATATGAACTTACAATTTCCCATAATATCCATAACCATAGAAATTACATTTATGTATGATAATTCAATGCACTTCATGTACCATAGACATATTTTTAAATCAATTCATAAACTTGGCACCATAATCATTTAATTTAACATAATTCAATTAATTCACTAAATTTAACTTTCAAATATAAATTATAGCATTATTGCTATATTATTATCAAACCAACTTACATACTTTCAACACCTCAGAAATTATAATAAATATATCAATTTTACATTGAAACATGCATAAATTAATACTTATTATACATATGAACTTACCTCGATACTAAAACGATCATTTTACCAACTTTCCCAATTTTCGAATTTTCTCTCATTCTAGGTTCAAATCTCATTTTTCGGGATCTAAAACATCATATTTTACTTATTTAATTAATGTACTATTCAAAACAGTCCTTAACTCAAACTTTAGAAAAATTACAATTTTACCCCTAAATTTTTGCATATTTACACTTTTGCTTTTGCCCCTAGGCTCAGGAATTAAACTTCATCCCTTATTCTTATGTTTTATGACATGCTGATCACTTTTCCCTTCTATGGCAACATCAAATTCTCACTCTAACATATACTTATGACTATTAGGTATTTTTACCGATTAAGCCCTTTTACTCGTTTTCACTCAAAACCGAGTAGCACAAGTTGTCTAACATAATTTAAAACCTCATATTCTATTATAAAGCAGCAAAATAAACACATTTTACCTATGGGTATTTTTCCAAATATGAACCCTATCTTAAATTATTGCTAGAATAAGCTAAATCAAATTATCGGGATTCCAAAAACGTAAAGAACTTGAAAAACGGGGTTAGAACGGACTTACTATTGAGCTTGGAAAGCTTGAAAACCCTAGCCATGGCTTCCCCCATGCTAATTTTGGCCTCTATGAAAAAATGAGTCAATTTTGGCTTTATTTTCCCTTTTTATTTCTTTTAATTACCAAATGACCAAAATGCCATTCCTTACTAAACTTTCAAAAATTCCATCCATATCCAATTTTTTTCCATCACTTAGAAATTGGTCAAATTTCTATTTAAGACCTCCTAATTAATATTTCAAAGGAATTTCATACTAGAAACTTCTAGAATGCAAGTTTTGCAACTTATTCAATTTAGCCCCTAACTTCAAATTGAGCACTTTATGCATAGAATTTCTTCACGAAATTTTTACACAATCATCCAATCATATCATAGACCTCAAAATAATCATAAAATAATTATTTCTATCTCAGATTTTGTGGTCCCGAAACCTCTGTTCCAACTAGACCCAATTTTGGGCTATTACACCAACTTGTACCAACTCATCATGCAATCATATCATCATCAAGTAAGCATTAAAATGGATATAATAACAGTTTCAAACATCGAGAATAAGTTCTAATGATACTCTTCATAATACAATTCAATTCTCAAAATCCTAAGAGTAATTAAGCTATGGAACTTCCAAAACATCATGACAAATATCATTAAAAGTCTACCACATTGCCTTATTCCAAAAATATAAACAAATAACAATAACACCTACGAAATAACAAAAAGGACTTTCTTTTATCACCCTATAGAAACTACACCAGTCACACCGACACGCAACTAATCTGCAATGGTTCAAAAGGAGTGGGTGAGCTTAACAAGCTCAATGAATGCTCAAAATAACTGATAAACCATAAATTATACATATTTTTACCCCATGTTTAATGCATTTTATAGATGATTTCTCATTAGAATTGGTGAATTCGATACTCCTAATGCTTTAATTTCATGTTTTGTACTCAGAAGAGCACCAAGAGTCAAAAGGAGCCAAAAACGAGCCAAAAAGGGACAAAATAGACCAAATCGAGAAGATAACACGACCTAAGCCTTGCCACACGGGCATCTCACACGCTCGTGTCTTTCGAGGGTGTCGACCAAGGCTTTCACGATTCATACGGCCTGGCCATTGACCTACACGGCCGTGTGCAATTTAACGGATCGAACACGGGCTGCCAATCACATTACACGGCCGTGTCACATGGGCGTGTCCCTGCCGAGTCCAAGTTAAGTCCAATTTGAAAAAGGCCTCTTTTGAGGGTTTCTAGGCATTCCAAAGCCTATAAATATGCACTAGAGGAGGAGGAAAAGGGGGACGGAGAAGGGTGGTAAGGAATTACCCCAAGAAAGCCGATTGATCCATCTCAGAAGCCGGATTCATCATCAAGACTGAAGATCTCTCCTCAATTTCCCTTCAGAAGTTTTGGGTTTTCTTTATGTTTTGTATTCTTTATTCTTCTGAGATGTTTTCCTATTTAGTTATGGACTAAACCCCTAAATACTTAAGGGGAATGAAACCTAAGATGAATCTTGTTATTATTTTCTGAATCGTATGATAAATATTTAACTTGTTCTTAATTATATGTTCTTAATTCTTGTTTTGATATCCCAGGATACTGATTCAAGATATGCTCTTATTCAGAGGAGGAATAGACCCTGTCTAAGAGTATTTTTTTCATAATTAAGCGGAGTTGATTGCACGGCTAGAAATAGGGTGACAAGATTTTACAGGATTAGGGTGAAGCCTAATAGGGGGATCCGTAGATCGAGTTAATGCAACCCTAGAGTGTTAATTAGAGAAAAGTCTCGGTTATTCAATCTAGGGATTAGACGTTATTAGTCTTGAATAGGGATAATAACATAACTTAGGGATCTCTACGGAACAAGTTGAATGAATACATCATCCGGTTTAGAGCCAGAATAACAAGTAAATTCTAGGTGGATTTTTCCTTAGGTATTGTCTCAAGTCAATCAAATTTCCCAAAAGCAATTCCCCAATTCTTTTCTCTGTGAGTTCTTGGTTTAATTAATAAACAACCCCTCTTTATTTCTAGGTTAGATAACAAAAAGATAGTTATTACTAGTACTTTTGGTTCCCGTGGGTACGATATCCCGTTCTTGCCATTACTATACTATTTTTCAATAGGTGCGCTTGTCTTTTATTCGTGATAATAGTTAGTCTAGGTTTGATCTTCATTATAAATATTTATTACTTGTTACGAATCACGCGATCAAGTTTTTGGCGCCGTTGCCAGGGAACTAAAATATTAGGAACGCTAAATTTTTATTACTTTAGCCATTTATTTTTCTTGCAATTTTATTTTATTTTATTATTTATTAATTTACGTTTTCTCTCTCTTGAAAGGTTTTTATAGTTTATGACTAGAAGAAACCCGTCGGGACCATTACTTTTTGACGAAGAAATCAATTGTACAATTCGCAAAAATCAAAGAGAAATAAGGCGTAGCTTAAGATACACAGAGATCGAGCAAGAAGACAATATTTAACCTCCAACCAACGAGATGGCTGAAAACCAAGGCAATCAGCTACCTCCTGCAATTGCGACTAATCAAAATCATGCTCCACGTACTATGTATGATTATGCTAAACCTTCTTTAACAGGAATTGAATCTAGCATAGTTAGACCTGCTGTAGTTGCAAATACTTTTGAACTAAAACCTAACACTATTCAGATGATACCGCAATTCATTCAGTTTGATGGTTTGCAGGATGAAGATCCCAACACTCATTTAGCGAACTTTTTGGAATTGTGCGATACATTTAAAATTAATGGCGTTTCTGATGATGCCATTCGCCTTCAGTTATTTCCCTTTTCACTGAGAAATAAAGCTAAACAGTGGTTGAACTTGTTACCACGAGGGTCTATCACTACTTGGGAACAAATGACCGAGAAATTTTTACTAAAATATTTTTCGCCGGCTAAAATGGCTAAATTACGTAATGATATATCTTCTTTTGTGCAGACGGATTTAGAAACACTTTACGATGCATGGGAGAGATACAAGGACTTACTGAAAAGGTGCCCTCACCATGGGTTACCACTTTGGCTGCAAGTACAAATATTCCACAATGGTCTGAATCCCTCGACTCAGCAAATGGTTGATGCAGCTGTTGGCAGAACCATCAACAATAAAACACCGGAAGACGCCTATGAATTTATAGAGGAGATGTCACTGAATAACTATCGGTGGCAAGTTATGAGGACAAAGTCAACGAAAACAACCGGCGTTTATAACATCGATTCGGTCACCATGCTCTCTAATCAGGTAGAACTTCTCAATAAAAGGATTGACGGTTTACTTGGTTCTACGCAGGTACATCCAGTAATGAGGTGTAACTCAAGTGGTGGAGGTGTGCAGACAGAATACCAACCCCTTAATCCTACAACCGAAGAAGAACAAGTCAACTATATGGGTAACAATAACTCCCGATCTCAAAATAACCCATACAGTAATACTTATAATACAGGTTGGAGGAACCACCCAAATTTCTCCTGGGGTGGTCAAGGGAATCAAAGGCCACAACATCTTTCGGGTTTACAACAGCCACACTATCAACAAGAGAAGAAACCGAACCTTGAGGAGATGCTCTCAAAATTCATATCAGTGTCAAAAACCCATTTCCAAAATACTAAGACAACACTTAAAAATCAACAAGCATCGATCCAAGGACTCGAAACTCAGATAAGCCAGTTTTCCAAACTAATCTCGAAAAGACCACCAGGAAATTTACTTAGTAATACCAAATCAAGAGAGCATGTCAAAGCGGTTACACTAAGGAGTGGGAAAGTGTTAGCGGAATCTGAAAAGAAGTTAGCACAAGAAGCCGTGGAAAGCAAAAGGAGGGAAGAAAAACCCGAAAATAGTGACAAACTAGTGTCGGAGGAATATACACCACCGGTTCCATATCCAGCAAAATTAAAAAAAGATCGCATCGATACACAATTCGGTAAGTTTCTTGAACTTTTTAAGCAATTACATATCAACTTACCTTTTGTTGAAGCTATCTAGTAGATGCCTACATACGCAAAATTTTTGAAGGAGCTTTTAACAAATAAAAGGAAGTTTGAGGACTTATCTACAGTAGAACTCAACGAGGAGTGCTCCGCCATACTCCAAAATAAGCTGCCAACCAAACTAAAAGATCCAGGAAGTTTTACTATCCCTTGCTTAATTGGTGATCTGAATATTGAAAAAGCACTAGCTGATTTAGGCGCTAGTATTAATTTGATGCCATATAAAATGTTCAAACAACTTGGTCTTTGGGAACCTAAACCCAATAGGATGAGTATTCAATTAGCCAATAGATCTATTAAATATCCTAGAGGTATTATAGAAGACGTACTCGTAAAAGTAGATAAATTTATATTCCCTGTTGATTTTGTTGTGCTTGACATGGATGAAGATGTGGAAGTACCTTTAATTTTAGGGTGCCCATTCCTAGCCACTGCTAGAGCTGTGATTGACGTGGGTGACGGTAAATTGGTACTTAGAGTAGGTGATGAGGAAATGATCTTTAAAATTTACGATGCTATGAGATTCTCTAGGGAACAAGATGATTCATGTTATTTTATTGACTCTATTGATCATATTACTCAAGACTCTTTTCAGGAAATTGTACAAGAGGAGACGACAGAACCGTATCTAGCTCAAGACGAGGAGATAGGTGAGGAACCTAATGACCATCCGTCAAGACAAGTAGAATATGATGGTATTAAGATAAACGATGAACTTAAGCAAAAACCCTCGATTGAGGAGCCTCTCAAACTGGAATTTAAACAATTGCCAAACCAATTAGAATATACATTCCTTGGAAATAATTCTACATTACCAGTTATTATTGCTTCTAATTTGCAACCCAAGGAGAAAGAGAAATTAATCCAAGAATTAAAAGAACATAAGAAGGCCATAGCATGGAAAATTTCTGACATTAAAGGAATCAGCCCTTCCTTTTGCACCCACAAAATTTTAATGGAAGATGGATACAAACCATGTGTGCAAGCTCAAAGACGTCTGGACCCCAACATGAAGGAAGTTGTAAAAGCCGAGGTAATTAAACTTCTAGATGCTAGAATTATTTATCATATTTCTGACAGTTCTTGAGTAAGTCCAGTGCAGGTTGTCCCCAAGAAAGGAGGCATGACGGTTATGACCAACAAGAAGAATGAATCAATCCCAACAAGAACGGTTACAGGGTGGAGAGTTTGCATAGACTACAGGAAACTGAATGACACCACAAGAAAAGATCACTTCCCCTTGCCATTCATTAACCAAATGTTAGAAAGATTATCCGGACACATGTATTATTGCTTCCGAGACAGACTCTCTGGTTCCTTCCAAATCCCAATAGCTCCTGAAGATGAAGAAAAGATGACATTCACATGCCCATATGGTACGTTCGCTTATCGTAGAATGCCTTTTGGATTATGTAATACCCCTGCTACTTTTCAGCGCTATATGATAGCCATATTCGATGAACTCGTGGAAGATATCATGGAAGTCTTCATGGATGATTTTTTGGTATTCGGTAACTCTTTCCATCTCTACCTTAAAAATTTAAAACGAGTTTTAATAAGATGTGTGGAAACAAACCTTGTGCTTAACTGGGAGAAATGTCACTTCATGGTTAAAGAAGGTATTGTAACACCCTTATAACCCGTATCCGTCACCGAAATGGGTTATAAAGTGTTGCCAACCCAAAATATCACATTTGTACAATCACATTGATATAAGAACATTAACTTTTATATGCATTCAAAAACTTTATACAAACATTCAAAAGATGCCATATTCACATGGCCCATATACAACAACATCTCAAAAATACCATTCACTTAAGTCTATTCTATACATGCCATACTAGCTTCAAAACATAGTAATACCAAAATGATAGATAGTGTGACGAGTTGCTGACGATCCCTTTCCGAGCAGGTGACTGGAGTCAACAATCTATAAAACAGAGAAACGTAACAAACAGAGTAAGCATTCATAAGCTTAGTAAGTTTTAAGCAATGCAGCAAATAAACTCAATTATTCAATTTCTCAAGAGGTCATTTTCTAGATATATTACCATTTGGCTGAATATACACAAGCACATAATGCACAATTAGCATTCTAATTTCACTTAATCTGAATTCATATGGCATAAATAAATCGAATATTTTCGCATACTTTCACACCTTGACCAAATGTATCATGATCATAGATATAGATATAACATTTATTTCATATGTATCACATTATACACTTATGATTCAATTCAAATCATACTCACATATAAATACATAATACGTACCTGGCCAACTTAACGTATTGAATGTATTCATTTGTCGTTCTAACACGAGGTATCTTAGTTTTAGACTTTTATCAAATCACCAGCATTCAACCTGCTAGGTTTAAAAACCTGAATTCATTCACGAGCATTTCGCCTGCTAGGCTCAAAGCCCGATATCATTTCACCGGCATCATAGCCTACTAGGCTCGAAAGCCCGAATAGTATCTCACCGGCATTATAGCCTGCTAGGCTCGAAAGCCCAAATAGTATCTTACCTGCATTATAGCCTGCTAGGCTCAAAAGCCCGAATAGTATCTCACCGGTATTATAGCCTGCTAGGCTCAAAGGCCCGAATAATACTGTGCGATATTCAAATCAACAAGTTTCATATAACACAATCACACCAAATTGGGTACAAGCATTATCCGAATATATCATCCTACATTTTATTCACTTTTATCTCATTTCATCAATCACATTCAACATTTGATAGTTTACACGTAACATCTTACTCATATTCATCTAACACTATCATTTGATCATGAAAGCATATCACATTTTACTTCCATTACAATTGCCATTCGGCCATATACATATATGACAAGTAATACTTAATTCTTGTAACACCCCGAATTTGGGCCTAGAAGTATTGGGCCTTGAGTGCAGGTCCGTATGGAGGTTGTATATAGGTATTTAATTGTGCAATGAAATAACACAATTAAATGTCTGCTTTGGTGGTTAATGGCCCTGAGAAGTGTTAGAGAAATCTTGGGTTCAAACTTGGGCTTTAGCAAAAATTTTGGTATTAAGTGAAAAAAACCTTGATACGAGTCACAAAAAGCCCAACCCAAGCTTAAGAAGGTGATGGGCTCAAATCAAGAAAATCAAGAAATTGAATCTTGGCCCAATTTTGCTGTTCGGAGCGATTTCAAGAATCAAGAAAATCAAGATTTCAAATCTTGGAAATCTTGGTCCAAGAAACCGAATCTTGCAGCCAAAGCGCGTTGGATCTCCATTACGAGCGTCAACGACCCAATTTCGGTAGGAGATGGATCACAAGCCCAAATTCTTGAAGGCGAGGCCCAATAACCAAAATCCAGCCCAATCAAGAAATTTCTTCATACTTAGTTGAAAATCAGGCCAAAATGTCAAAGGGCCCAATTTGTAAACATCTTACTTGTTTAATTTAATTTTTTAATCTTTAGGAGCATTACATGTAAAATTCGGCCCAAAATAGCCCATATAAGTGCATGGCTGAATTTACCTTGTTATTTTATTAATTAGGTTTAATTTTTTATTAGTTACTTGTGAGATTAGGATTTGTTGGAGGCCTATATAAGCATTGGCCAGCCACCCTTTGTAAAGACATCTTATTATTATTTTTTCTATCAAATTTCAGATTTGTTGAGTGCAGAATTTTCTTTGGGGTTTTCTCCAAGAATTCTCTCTTGAGTTTTCTTTAGAAGTTGTTTTAACAATCTTTTGATTGTGGGAGCCATCTTCAACCTTCTTCTTGCCATCGATATTCTTTGGAGGGGAGATTAGAGCCGTTTGAAGAGATTTGTGAAATCTTTCGGGATTTCAAGGATCTTTAGGACTTATCCTTTAATTTTTGCTGTTCAATTTCTTTTATTTACTTCTACTTGTGCCGAATCTCAATTCTAATCTATTTGCTGTTTTATTTGTGTTTCCAGCCCTCGTTTATCTTAAATAATTGATCAATTTCACTTTTTGCTGGAGTTTGACAATCAGCCCTAAATCCCCAAATTCTAGGGTTCTTGCCGAATGCACACTTATTCTTCTTGGGTGAATTTGGTTGTGGAAACTTAGGGGAAACTTTCGTGGTGGTCAATTGAGTAGATCACCTTCGCTTTCTCAGCCTCAATAGCCGTTTTATGCCTTCAATTTCTTTCTTTTTCATTGACGCATAAACCCTAATTTGTTTCAAGAAATTCTGGTCGATCTAATTTGCTTGCTGATTTGGTGTTCTTTGACAGATTCGGCTTGTGGGAGTTCATTCTTGGGAATCAATTCCGTGTTCTTGGTTTCAAGAAACCTCTTTCATAAGTGTTTCGTTCCTTGATTAGATCTTGCTGATTTTTAGGGTTCTTATTCCAGATTTTAATTTTCCAGATTTAATCTCGTTCTTTGTTTGATTTCAGATCTGTTCGTTTAGAGCTTTCGTAGGAGTTTCCCGTGACTTGACAACTCGATCTTGGTCCGCGCGCAACCCTATATCATTTGGTATCAGATTTTGGGCGTTTTGGGTGTTCTTGGTTGATTTCTAAACTGATCTCTATTTTTTAAAGCATAAACAGCAGTTTTACCCAGAAAAATTGTTCAAAAAAAATTCATTTGAGTGGGTAAACGTTGTCCGATTGATCTGAAATTTTACATACATGTTTTTGGCACTGTGATTGAATATAAAAAATTATTCCCGCAAATAAATAAGTCAAAAAAGTCAAAAAAATCAAAGAAGACGAAATTCAATAAAAATTTAAAAAAAGATTCAGTAGGTTGAATTTGGTGCCCACAATTTCCAGATCAAAAATTCAATATATAAGGACACTCCAGATTTAATTTCGTGATTTTTGGAGATCGGGAACACCTCGAACGAAGTTGTCAAGTTACTCCGCAGTTTTTCGGGTTTTCTGTTTTCAGTAATTTTTATTGATTCTTAGCTGTAGGTTTTCATTTGTTTACCTTTATTCTTCCTTTACGTTATCTAACACTTTCTTGTTTCTTGTGTTAGTAGGATTTAAACGTGTGCACAACTTCTTCCTCGGTGCAACACGAATCAATTGGTGTCTCGTCAGTTTTTGGCATCCTAGTGCAAATTAGGATTCTTTGGTAGTTTGGTTCACACTCTCTAATTGGTTAATATAAACTCTAATAAAGAACTCACAGGATTGAATTCGACCTCATTGAGAATTTGATTTTTTCTTTTTGAGTGATTAACGGTGAGGTTTGATAACTTTTATTTTTGAGTGTTGAGTGTTTTGCAGGTTTTAAAAAAATGTCTACAGGTGATAATAATAGTGACATATTTAAAAAATTCCAACAACAGTTGGATGAACAGGCTGCTGCTCTTCGAGCTTTGACTACTACCATCAATGAGGTGCAATTGAATCAAGAACCTCAATATCGAGATCCAACCAAAGAAGATAGGGATAACCAACCCAAGAGGCGCAGCCCTCAACGTGTCCCTAGAATGGATGATGATTTTCATGATCATGGACAATCATCTTTGGCAAAACCAAAGAGCGAGCAGCAACGAGAACATCTCTTTCATACTCGCTGCCATGTACAAGGTAAGCTTTGTAGAGTTATTATTGATGGTGAAAGTTGCTCGAACATAGCCAGCACGACGATGGTGGAAAAGCTTTGCTTAACCACTACCAAGCATCCACAACCTTATCAACTACAAGGGCTTAGCAACGAAGGCCAATTTAGGGTCACTCAACAAGTGCGCATTGCCTTTTCTATCGGTAAGTATCAAGACGAAGTTGTGTGCGACGTAATGCCTATTCAAGCCTGCCATTTGTTGCTAGGAGAACCATGGCAATTGGATCGAAAAGTCACTCACGATGGTCGTACCAATAGGTATTATTTCAAGCATCAAGGAAAGAAACTTACCTTAGTGCCGCTCACTCCGGAACAAGTCCATGAGGACCAAATCAAACTGAGAAATTCTGTTAAAACAAGTGAGGAAAAAGAAAAAGAGAATGAAAAAGAGCAAAAAGAGATTGAGAGTGATAAGGAATGTGAAACAGAAAAGAAAATTGAAAAAGAAGTTGAAGAAAGAAGAGAAAATGAGTTAGAAAAAGAAACAAAAGAAAAAGACGAGGAAAGGCTAGTGAGGAATGTTTCCACTAACCAAGATATGAATTTTTCTTGTGTTGCTACTTTTCAGGTTCCCGAAAGATCGAAAGATAACTTTCAACTTCAATACCTCTCAAATGAAAGATGCTTTCATACGATCAACTTAGGCAAAGATGAAATCACACTACATGATCCCGAAGGTAAGCGAGGTAAGGAAATTTTAGAAACCGAGTCCAGTGCAGATTTGAAAATTATTAATAAAACTTTTGGTGACTTAGTTCTTAAAAGATCCCCTCATTTTGATCCGATTAATTGTTACTCTTCGATTGTGGTTGATAAAGTCATTATGAAAAGAAGCGTGATTTGTTATTCTCTTGATTTACCTTGTGTAAAATCCTCGAATTTGTCCAAATCTGTTTTGGAGAATAAGGTAACGAAATTTTCCAAATTTGTTTTCAATTTATATTCGTGCCTTAAATAGTTTATGTGGTTGTACATGAAGTTTGAGTTCCATTTGACAAAGGTTAACTCAACAACGGAGATTCGACTACACTATGCCCCCGATGAGCGAAGGTTTGTTTTAAATGAAAAAGGTAAAATCGACCATTATTCTTTTGCTTATCAAGGTAAGATGCTTGAAACCTTTGAAACACTTTTGTACTCCTCGGATAGCAACAAAGATCGTGTTGATGAACACTTAGATCGAAACGTGCTTGACTGTCTTATTTTATTTATTGATGATAAATCTATTTTGATGGTTGATAAAAAGATTCTTGTTTTTGATAATGCATGTGTGAGTGAATCTATAGACCGTCGATTAATGCATGGTAATCTGAATCTATCCATTCACATGCGTTATACCTGTTCTATTATGCTTATAATTGGACTACAAGCTTGTTTGAGTTGCTATTTACTATTTCATGGCTATTCTTTTCAGTGGACTCAATTGCCATTAGTCCCGTTCGATCGAGGAAAGTCGAGTTCATATGATTTTTAGATTCGAGGATGAATCTTTTTGAGGAAGGGGGGAATGATACGAGTCACAAAGGCCCAACCCAAGCTTAAGAAGGTGATGGGCTCAAATCAAGAAAATCAAGATTCACTTTCTTGTTTTCAAGAAAATCAAGAAATCGAATCTTGGCCGAATTTTGCTGTTCGGAGCGATTTCAAGAATCAAGAAAATCAAGATTTCAAATCTTGGAAATCTTGGTCCAAGAAACCGAATCTTGCAGCCAAAGCGCGTTGGATCTCCATTACGAGCGTCAACGACCCAATTTCGGTAGGAGATGGATCACAAGCCCAAATTCTTGAAGGCGAGGCCCAATAACCAAAATCCAGCCCAATCAAGAAATTTCTTTATACTTAGTTGAAAATCAGGCCAAAATGTCAAAGGGCCCAATTTGTAAACATCTTACTTGTTTAATTTAATTTTTTAATCTTTAGGAGCATTACATGTAAAATTCGGCCCAAAACAGCCCATATAAGTGCATGGCCGAATTTACCTTGTTATTTTATTAATTAGGTTTAATTTTTTATTAGTTACTTGTGAGATTAGGATTTGTTGGAGGCCTATATAAGCATTGGCCAGCCACCCTTTGTAAAGACATCTTATTATTATTTTTTCTATCAAATTTCAGATTTGTTGAGTGCAGAATTTTCTTTGGGGTTTTCTCCAAGAATTCTCTCTTGAGTTTTCTTTAGAAGTTGTTTTAACAATCTTTTGATTGTGGGAGCCATCTTCAACCTTCTTCTTGCCATCGATATTCTTTGGAGGGGAGATTAGAGCCGTTTGAAGAGATTTGTGAAATCTTTCGGGATTTCAAGGATCTTTAGGACTTATCCTTTAATTTTTGCTGTTCAATTTCTTTTATTTACTTCTACTTGTGCCGAATCTCAATTCTAATCTATTTGCTGTTTTATTTGTGTTTCCAGCCCTCGTTTATCTTAAATAATTGATCAATTTCACTTTTTGCTGGAGTTTGACAATCAGCCCTAAATCCCCAAATTCTAGGGTTCTTGCCGAATGCACACTTATTATTCTTGGGTGAATTTGGTTGTGGAAACTTAGGGGAAACTTTCGTGGTGGTCAATTGAGCAGATCACCTTCGCTTTCTCAGCCTCAATAGCTGTTTTATGCCTTCAATTTCTTTCTTTTTCATTGACGCATAAACCCTAATTTGTTTCAAGAAATTCTGGTCGATCTAATTTGCTTGCTGATTTGGTGTTCTTTGACAGATTCGGCTTGTGGGAGTTCATTCTTGGGAATCAATTTCGTGTTCTTGGTTTCAAGAAACCTCTTTCATAAGTGTTTCGTTCCTTGATTAGATCTTGCTGATTTTTAGGGTTCTTATTCCAGATTTTAATTTTCCAGATTTAATCTCGTTCTTTGTTTGATTTCAAATCTGTTCGTTTAGAGCTTTCGTAGGAGTTTCCCGTGACTTGACGACTCGATCTTGGTCCGCGCGCAACCCTATATCAAACCTGGATGCTTGGATGAGGGTTTTTAAATTATTGTGTTAAATAAATGACACAAGAAAGCTTGTAGTCTAGTGGTTGTGGCGTCATTAAGGTTGTATGAGAGCCTGGGTTCAAGCCTTGGCTCTTGCAATTTATTTTGGTTTTTTTAAGGGAACCTGGACTTTGGCCTTTAGACCTTATAATTAATTGGGGATAAAATATGACACAAAAAGCCTTGTGGCTTAGTGGCAAGTAATGTGTGGAGCATCTGAGGGCAGGCATGGGTTCGAATCCCATGGCAAGCAAGGAGTATTTATTTTGCTAACAAGAGGCGGCAAGAGTTGGTGTTGAATTTAAACTCTGATGTTGGAGGGATTCCACATCGGGAAGCTAACATAAGAGTGGATGCGAAGCTGGCTTTAAATAGAGGGAACCATTAGAGAGTAAAGGTACCTTCCTTGGCTGATCCCTTTCGCTGTATGGCGTGCTCGTTTGGGTTGGGCATCGGCTAAGAGTGCTCGGAGCGTGGATTAACTCCAGTCTCCTATCAGGTGATTGATTATGGAAACATTTCAACTTCAACCCGTAACAGGTGTGTACTAACCCTCGTAGTAGCTTAGATTAATATCTGTTGAGAAGCCAAAATGCTAAAATACCGGCATTTCGGGAACTTGTAATGTTGCGTGTGGGTATAGATGCGATAAATACGATAAGATCGGTGTTTGGATCGATGGAACGGGTAAGAACTCAATTTTGTGCACGATGGTAAGTTGGGCCTCAATGGGCAGGAATTGGGCCAAATGGGCTTTTGGGCCCATTTGGGTAAAATTGATAGAAAATGGAATTTGGAAAAGTTGCATGTTAACACGGTTAGTATTGTTGTAAAATTTGGGTTAAGCAGGCTTAGTGGGCTAAATCAGCATTCGTAGGGCCCATTAGGGGTTTTGGGCCCAAAAGCCCGAATTTGATAAGTGGGTTAAAGATCATTGTTTAAACACTCGGAAATATTGAAAATTATAATGAACATGGAAAACCCTAATTTTTGGTAAAATTACGAAAATACCCTTATAATATGAAAAATGACTGTTTTGCCCTTGTGGGCAAGTGACTAACTTGGACTGTGTGGTTGACGGATTTGATTGTGAATATATGTTGGTGATATGAATGACTTGACTGTGATTGTTTGATTCAAATATGGGCATGACATTCTGCATACATGACATATTGCATGGGATATGGGTTATATTGATGGAGGAAGTGCTGAAAGGGCTCTGCCCCAGTTTACCGAAAAGGGTTTTGCCCTAGTTTATCAGAAAGGGCTTTGCCCCAGTTATTAAAAGAGGCTAGGCCTCCACTTATATGATAAAGAAGCTATGCTGCCAGTGGAGAGTTTGGTTGGGTGGGTTGAGCTATTCCCCACATGGAGAGCTTGGTTGGTATGGGTGGAGAGTAACGGATGGTGGGTCGAGTAGTCTCCCCAAATGGGCTTGCATACATTCATTGACATTACATGTGATATTGAAATGGGCTTGCATACATCCATTGACATTACATGTGATATTGAAATGGGCCTAAGGGCCATACCGTTTATAGTAAAGGCTTCGGCCCAGTGATATGATTTATGAAAAGGCTTCGGCCTACTGATATGATTTATGGAAAGGCTTTGGCCCAGTATATGTCAAGACTAAATAGGGCTTTGGCCTAGATTGTACTGATACCGTGTTATTTACTGTTTGTTTGTTATTGGGATTACACACTGAGTTTTCGTAAACTCACCCCGTTTCTAACTGTGCAGGTAATCCCTAAGCTTAGATGGTTTGGAGCTGCGAGGGACTCGGAGATGGCCACACTACTATTTCTGTTTCTTTTAATTGCAATAAGTAGCCGATTTATTTCTTTATAAGTTTTATCTTATTAATATTATTATTTGGTTTTGGGTTGTAATAAGGCCATTTTAATTATTTTTCTGGGATTATTTTATTTTATACCCTATATTTTTCTAATAACAATATGAGTTAGACCTAGGGCGCATTTCCAAAATGATAATTGTTTTCAAAATAACGCAACGATACAATTAATCGGTTTATCAAAAATATCTACTTAAATGAATTCCAACTTGTTTTTCTCAAAACCTAACCAAGCACCAAAGTGTGGCAATGGTTGTGGGCATGTCTAGGATTGGATCCAATCAAGAGCTTGGTACTTAAGCAGCCTTCTAGGCTCACCTCCTCTGTTTCGGATACCTACCTGGTGCACAGCTTCCATTCACTTTATTAACTTAGCAAAGACTATCTTTTAAAACACTAAGAAGGACGTTGAAAGAGGCATGGATTTTCTTAAAAACTTCAATGTGACACGTCAGTCCGGCCATAAAGTCTGGGCCGGGTTTGGGGTGTTACAATTCTCATCATCTGTCATGTCATTATCGAATATTATATATATTTAACTACTTAAAACTTACCTTGAATATATTTTCGAACAGTCTCGGTTCGGCTATTCAACTACTTTCTCTTTTCCCCTGTCCAACCTTGGTTCTCTATGCTCTTGAGCTAATTCAAACAAAATTTAATTTATTAAGGTCCCATCAAGCTAGCTTATAGCCGAATATTCATTGTATACTTAGTTCACATACACAAACACAAAACTCATAAGGCTTATCATATTTTCATATATATATCTTTACCATATAGCCGAATATATATATAGCTCATCAAATAGGTATTTATTTACGTTTCCCTTTTAACATATATTGATCAACTAGTCCATGCATTAGCCATTGACACATTTGATCATTAAAGCAATAACCTGTTAACATTCAAGCATTTTATACCAAAATTTCTCCCAAGGCCGAATTCATCTACAACCTTTAGTACATATACAAAGTTTATATTAATTTTATACACACACCATTAACCTAGTATCAATTAACTAAGTACTTTAAAATTTTCTTTAACTAAGTAACTTATCCGGAAATATTAAGGGAAAATTTAACAAGCTTAACTAAGTAACTTATCTGGAAGTATTAAGAGCAAATTTAACAAGCTTTAAATTCAACTTATAATTTGAGCATAACTCATCAAGGCATCCACACTAGTTTATTATCCAAACAAGCATAGCTGAATACACATATTCTTTCATTCATTCTTAACAAAATTCTATCAAGCTTAAATCTCCATTTCATTATTTTAAGACGCAACATTACTCAATGTTATCTAAATTCACATTTGGCAACTACACATACACACAAGCCGATTTCACCTTCTTATCTAATGCACCTATATGAACATTTAGCTAGCTCAAACTTCACTCATCCACAATTACTCATTAAAACATGAAGACAACAACCATTCCCTTCAAATTCTTCCATATCCGATTACTCATATCACCACACAATTCAAAATTTTGACATGGGCTAAGTAAGGGACTTAGTAACTAGCTTAAATTATGCTAAAATCTCAAAACTAACATGAATTACTTACCTTAATTCCAACTCAAAGGTGACTGAATGGCTATCTCCCCTTTTCTTCTTTAAGATTCGGCTAAGCTAAGGAAGAAGATGAACCAAAACATTTTGTTTTTCTTTTTATCATCTTTTCTTATTTTAATTAATTTTTATTTCATAATTTAAGCCATTAACTATTATAATATTAATATATAATGCATATATTGCTTCTCATCATCATTATGGCCGACTACTACAAATTAAAGTGGAAAATTTGGCATGCAAATCCACCTATTTTACACCATAAATTATTTGGCCACTTCAAATTAACCAATCACATTTTCAAAAATTTTCACATAAGTCCTATTTAATAATTTCACATACAAATGACAAAATCAAAGCATGAAATTTTTCACACATGCACTTCCACATATAATAAGCTCAGAATATAACATCTAATTATTTTCGTGACTTAGTTTTGTGGTCCCGAAACCACTTTCCGACTAGGGTCAAATTAGGGCTGTCACAGGTATTGTGCTAGGGCATAAAATTTCTAGTAAAGAGATTGAGGTGGATAAATCTAAAATAGAAACAATTGAAAAATTACCACCCCCTAGTTCAGTTAAGGCTATTAGAAGCTTTTTAGGACATGTTGATTTTTATAGAAGATTTATTAAGGATTTTTCTAAAATAGCTAAGCCTTTAACTAAATTGCTAGAAAAAGATATACCTTTTAACTTCGATTAGGAATGTTTGAAAGTATTTAATACTTTAAAGGATAAATTAATTAATATTCCAATCATAATTTCACCTGATTGGAACTTACCATTTGAACAAATGTGTGATGCGAGTGATTTTGCAGTAGGTGCAGTATTGGGATAGCGAAGAGACAAGCATTTTCATCCTATCTATTACACCAGCAAAACCTTAACGGCTACACAAGAAAACTATACTACTACGGAAAAAGAGTTGCTAGCTGTGGTTTTTGCATTTGATAAATTTCGATCATATCTCATATTGTCTAAAGTTGTTGTTTACACTGACTATTCTGCCCTTCGCTATCTTTTAACTAAAATCGATGTAAAACCTTGACTCATTCGATGGATTCTCTTATTACAGGAATTCGACTTGGAAATTCATGACAAGAAAGGAGCTAAAAATCTCGCGGCTGATCATCTATCCGGGCTCGAGAAATCTAATACCAAAGAACTAGATGACGTGGAAATAAATGATTTATTCCCTGAAGAACAATTTTTTTCTATATCTAACTCCGAGGTACCTTCATTTGCAGACATCGCAAATTTTTTAGTTGCTAACATTATCCCAAAAGGGTTAACACACCAGAAAAAGAAGTGATTTTTTAATGATATGAAAAACTACTTTTTGGATGATCCATTTCTGTTTCGCAGATGTGCAGATCAAGTCATCAGAAGATGCGTTATAGGATCAGAAATATAAAAAATATTGGAACACTGCCACTCAGGGGCAACTGGAGGACACTATAGTGGAACCAAGACCACACACAAAATACTTGAATCAGGTTTTTATTGGCCTTCGTTATTCAAAGACGCTATCAAGTATGTTATTTTATGTGACAAATGCCAACGGACAGGTAACATATCTAAACATGATAAAATGCCTCAAAACTATATATTTTCTTGTGAAATATTTGACGTTTGGGGTATCGATTTCATAGGCCCTTTCCCCAGTTCATTCGGAAATAAATACATCTTAGTAGCAGTTGACTACATGTCCAAATGGGTAGAAGCCCAAGCTTTACCTACTAATGATGCTAGAGTGGTAGTACGTTTTCTTAAAAACTCTTTTCGAGATTCAGAACACCTAAAGCAATTAACAGTGACAGAGGCACTCATTTTTGTAATACCCAATTTGAAAAAAACCTTAAGAAATACGGAGTTCATCATAGAATAGCCACCCCATACCATCCTCAAACTAATGGACAAGTTGAAGTAGCAAACCGAGAACTCATACGGATCCTTGAAAAAACAGTAGAATCAAATAGAAAAGACTGGGCAACAAAAGTAGACGATACCTTATGGGCTTACAGAACTACTTTTAAGACTTCTATAGGGACATCACCTTACAAACTTGTTTATGGAAAAAGTTGTCATCTACCATTCGAACTAGAGCATAAAGCTTTTTGGGCTATTAAATTTCTAAACCTTGATCCCGAACTTGCAGGAAAAAACAGGTTGATGGAGCTGAACGAGCTAGATGAATGACGAGCCAATGCATACGAAAATTCACGCCTATACAAGGAAGCAAAAAAGTGACGCCATGACGTTCGTTTAAAGCAGCAGAAACAATTTGAAGTTGGAGATCTCGTCTTACTATACAATTCAAGACTCAAATTATTTCTCGGGAAACTAAAATCACGATGGTCAGCACCCTTCGTAATTCAACCTGTTCATCCATATGGCACAATAGAGGTAAGTCACCCATCATACGGTACTTTCAAAGTAAACGGACACCGTCTCAAACTTTATAATGGTGAGGATTTTAAAGTCAATGGAGAGGAGCTACGACTCCACAAACCGCCCTGAGTATACTAACAAGGTAACAGTCGAGCTTAGACTATAAACAAGAGCTTCTCGGGAGGCAACCCGAGTACTAGCAATTTTTAAATTATTTTAAATTCAAGTTTTAAACATTTAGGTCACTAACAGAGTATTTGAAGCATAGGTTCTCAGCTCCACACTGCCAATAACACGATCGTGCTTAAGACCGTGTGACCAACACGGAGAGAAACACGGCCGTGCGATACAGCTGTGTGAAAACAAGGTACATGATTTCCCCAAAACACGGGATGTGATAAATCCCCACGACCGTGCGACATGGCCGTGGGTGAACTTGATAAGTGAACACGGGTGTGGGAATGGAAAAACACGGGCGTGCCAAGGGTAAAGCTCGATTCTGTTTCTTCGACACGGGCGTGCAACACGCCCGTGCCGTTAAGTCGTGGACAACAATACATGGGCGTGGTACCCTAACACACGGGCGTGGGAGAAGCAAACAAAGCTAGGCACGACCGTTCGACATGGCCGCGTGCCACACACGCCCAAGACACACGGGCGTGGGATAGTAGCCATGTAGAACCTAAATTGAAAAAATTCGAAAAACACAGGCTCACCTTCAGAGTACACGGGCGTGGCCCTAGGCCGTGTGCACCTCCCCTATATAAGCAAATCACTGTTCATTTTCTTTTTCCTTTCAAAACCCTAGCCGAAATCTACCCTTCTCCACTCCCTAATCCCTATACCAGCCACCACTTCACAACTTCTCATTTTCCCAACCCCCAAACCATCCTAAAATCCACTTCCCCTGCATTATTCCTCATTTTCGCATCTCTTTTCCCTCTTCTATAGTTTCCAGGAGGGCTCCAAGAAGAGCTCTTCCAAATACTTCGGGCCTGACCTTTAGCAGCAGGCCGTTGTATCAACTGGACAGATGTCTCCACAAGGCATCTCGAGCATGCTTAGCATGAGGATGATCGAGAGGCGCCGAGGAACCTCCCCACAGCACGAGGTCCCACCGAATCAGCCACCACCACCCTCTCTGAGCGCCTCACCCAATTCGAGCAATAGTGCTTTCAACAATTTGACAACATTGATGCTACTCTACAGCAGATTTGTTAGCACATCCACATCTCATCGCCAGTCCCACCTCACGAACCATCCATCAATGAAGATGTTTAGAAATATTTATTTATTATTTTATGTTTTTAATTTTTATTGAAACTAATTTTTATTTTTGTTAGATTTTAAAATTATTATTATTATTATTATTAATCTAGGTTATTTCTTTTTGAGTCCTTATTCTTCCTAATATCTCCTAAAAAGTTCCTAATTTTATCACAGTTATAAAGAGCTCTTAAGGTCATCATCACATAGGAACTACAACTCCACCAAAGAAGGTTCTCCACGACTGTCATGTCCTGCTCGACCACGACCATAGCTACCACTAGATATAATATTCTTTTGGCTCAGGAATTATGGCCTAATGAGCATCTACGACCGCCAGAGTATCGTCTTCCACTCTCAAACCGATCACTCTCCAAAACTCTAAGTTTGAGGAATTCATCATACAGGAAGTTTCACTTCTTTCCCTATGTTATTTTTATTCTCTAACATCTATCTTTGTACATTGAGGGCAATGTACATCTTAAGTGTGGGGGGTATTTATTTCACTATCAGAAAAAATCCCTGAATAATCACCTTGTTCTCCTAAAAAACTCTCATATCATATTTAGGATAAATTTTAATTGATTTATGATTTTGATTGATATATCGTGAATTCAAACATAAGGATTTATGCATTGACTATTTAAACTTTAAGACATTAGAGAATCAAGCATGATAAGTTGATTTTTAAGAAATTAAAATTATAGGTTGTTTCCTCAAGTCTAGGTATTACTTTGAATTAGAATTCACGAGTCTAAACATCAAAAAGCCATAAATTTTTTTGTGATATTTTTGAGCCTTTTGAGCATCTATTCATCCTTTCATGCTCACTTTTATTATTGCTTTGAATGCGTCAGTATTGAACTGTTATTCTAGAACTTGCTTGATTATGCATGTCGAGACCACACCATTTGATTTGATATATCAAAATGATTAAGGCACTTAGGATTAACCCACTTATGCCAGGAAAAGCATACCTCCACGATTAACCCCTAGTAAACCCTCTTGAGCCCAACAAACCAATTCTTGTATTACCCTTAATATTAACCTTTAACCCATTATTGTTGAAATCCCCTAAATTAATCCCTATTTTTATCGAGATTTGAGTTGAATGGATTGCCTAGCTATGTTTTGTCTTGATATTTAGTCTATATTATTTAACTTGTTCTTAAAAAAAACTATGTATACATATCTGTAATTTCATATTTTGAGAAAAGCTCTGTTGTACGCAAGTGAAGATTAACTCTTTTTTTCTAGTTAAGGCAACTATTCAAGTCAATCTCGATTCTAACCCTTTCTTTCAGCTTGTGACCACACCCCCTAACCAAGCCTCATTACAACCTTCTAAAAGACCTTTTGATTGATGTATCATCTTAAATTACAGTGGTGGAGATTTGATTTTCATGCAAGCCTATGGTAATGACTTTTCATTATTGACTATTGAGTGCTACATTTATCGTCCTTAAACACCTCGAGTGATTTGAGTGAATCTTTAGTGAGGATGTGAAACTCTGTGATATTTTGAATCAAAGGTAATTACTTAATGATGAGAGACACCTATGTTTGCATGATTAAATACTCAACTTGGAATGTTTGAAACTTTTATGTTCTTTTAGTTGGATTCTCAATGTATGATTACCTATGGATTATTTTGAGATATTATCGATAAGAATTATAAGTTAAGGATAATTTATTTTGATTATGAGTTGAGGATTTTGCTTGAGGACAAGCAAATGCTTAAGTGTGGGGGTATTTGATAAACTGTAAATTATACATATTTTTACCCCATGTTTAATGCATTTTATAGATGATTTCTCATTAGAATTGGTGAATTCGATACTCCTAATGCTTTAATTTCATGTTTTGTACTCAGGAGAGCACCAATAGTCAAAAGGAGCCAAAAACAAGCCAAAAAGGGACAAAACGGACCAAATCGAGAAGATGACACGGCCTAAGCCTTGCCACACGGGCATCTCACACGCCCGTGTCTTTCGAGGGTGTCGACCAAGGCTTTCACGATTCACACGGCTTGGCAATTGACCCACACGGCCGTGTGCAATTTAACGGATCAAACACGGGCTGACAATCACGTCACATGGCCGTGTCACATGGGTGTGTCCCTGCCGAGCCCAAGTTAAGTCCAATTCAGAAAAGACCACTTTTGAGGGTTTCTAGGCATTCCAAAGCCTATAAATACGCACTAGAGGAGGAGGAAAAGGGGGATGGAGAAGGGTGGTAAGGAATTACCCCAAGGAAGCCGATTGATCCATCTTAGAAGTCGGATTCATCATCAAGACTGAAGATCTCTCCTCAATTTCCCTTCAGGAGTTTTGGGTTTTCTTTATGTTTTGTATTCTTTATTCTTCTGAGATGTTTTCCTATTTTGTTATGAACTAAACCCCTAAATACCTAAGGGGAATGAAATCTAAGACGAATCTTGTTATTATTTTCTGAATCATATGATAAATATTTAACTTGTTCTTAATTATGTGCTCTTAATTCTTGTTTTGACATCCCAGGATACTGATTCAAGATATGCTCTTATTCAGAGGAGGAATAGACCCTGTCTAAGAGTACTTTTGTCATAGTTAAGCGGAGTTGATTGCCCGCCTAGAAATAGGGTGACAAGTTTTGCCAGATTAGGGTGAAACCTAATAGGGCGATCCATAGATCGAGTTAATGCAACCCTAGAGTGTTAATTAGAGAAAAGTCTCGGTTATTCAATCTAGGGATTAGACGTTATTAGTCTTGAATAGGGATAATAACATAACTTAGGGATCTCTACAGAACAAGTTGAATGAATACATCGTCCGGTTCAGAGCCAGAATAACAAGTAAAGTCTAGGTGGATTTTTCCTTAGGTGTTGTCTCAAGTCAATCGATTTTCCCAAAAGCAATTCCCCAATTCTTTTCTCTGTGTGTTCTTAGTTTAGTTAATAAATAACCCCTCTTTATTTCTAGGTTAGATAATAAAAAGATAGTTATTAATAGTACTTTTGGTTCCCGTGGGTACGATATCCCGGTCTTGCCATTACTATACTATTGTTCGATAGGTTTGCTTGCCTTTTCGTCGTGATAATAGTTAGTCTAGGTTTGATCTTCATTATAAATATTTATTACTTGTTATGAATCACATGATCAATAACCACAATGTAAACACAATATCAAAGGTTAAACAAGAGCATACTACAACACGTTCACAACCATATTCTAATTAAGTCAAAATATCACATTCATGTTTCATTAAATCATAAAAAATATACTCCTACATACAATTACAGTCCACTCGCTTATATATAATTCATTTAACAATAATTCATCAAGACTAAACAATGTATACATGCTTTAATAACCCACAAGTCTAGCTAACATATTCTCATGCATTCATGAGTTAAATGAAAATGACCCAAACTACAATTACATACACAATTTACTATGAGGAAATACTATCATTTTCATGGAACTTAAATCAACTCATGTAACATATTACTTACATGTTTATGCAACCATCTCACATTGTATTATCACAGTAAATAAGATCACATTTAAACGATAATTTGTATAACAACCACATACTCATTTAGGCATACATCAC
Source organism: Gossypium hirsutum (assembly GCF_007990345.1). NCBI lineage: Eukaryota > Viridiplantae > Streptophyta > Magnoliopsida > Malvales > Malvaceae > Gossypium > Gossypium hirsutum. The sequence goes on along the minus strand of NC_053428.1, from coordinate 54,045,727 downwards.
ATTACACATATATACATTTTAAGATAATTTGGCACTTGAAGCTATGAAACATAAAAGTAAGCTCTATCGTCACTCATCGGATACACGAATCTCCAACACACCACATAGACTCATAGAGTCAAACATGTCCCAAAAGTGAAGCATTAAGCTAACACTCTCCAACACACCAAACATGTCCTGTTAAATGGAGCTCAGCTCACATTCCCTTATCTCTCCAACATGTCTCAGGGCCTCAAAGCCCAAATTACAAAACATATATAGGTGAGTACTCACAATCCTATGGCATGCCAACTATATCCAACCGTTTCATAAGGTCACAATGCTAAACTATCTACAATTACATATTTTAATTACTAATTTAATGCACAACATATCTGTTCATATTCATCAATTTACATCACAACTTGTACATAATGCATGCTCATCGAATTCACATTTAATTGCACTTTAAGTGCCACAATAATGCTCATTGAGTCATCAAATATCCAACCACATATGTGTGCATTAAAATCAGTACGTTATTTATCAAAGTGTGCTCATATACTACGTGTCATAATAATATCATATTCCACAGTTCAGCACATATATACTTACCGAAATTCCATTTTCTTTCGCTACATATTTACATCATTAGCATATTTGTAACACCCCTAATCCGTCTTCGTCGTCAGATTAGGGTTACAGAGCATTATCGTACAATCAGAATCATATAACATCTTAACATTTAAATAAACTAAACATATTAAAATCCATTCAATCACATGCATTTTGTCCCTAAATCAAGCCTTCGAGGCCTTAAAAATAGCTATGAGGCAAATTGGGACAAATTTAAAACAAAACGGGAAGTTTAGGAAAAATTTACAAAAATTGAAAACAAGGGTCACACGGCCGTGTGAAATCACTCTAGGCTATGCAACTTTCGAACAAGGGACGGATGATCGTGTCCCAGCGCGTGTCCCCACCTGTGTAACTCACTGAGTAAGGTCACATAGTCTTGTCACACGCTTGTGTGCTAGGCCATGTAACTTATTGACTTGGGACCCAAAGAAACTCTCAAATGACACATGGTCGTGCAGCCAGGCCGTGTGAACCCAAAATTTACCTAAAATCAAACCATTTCACACCCAATTCATGCATAACTATTCAAGCCATTTAAGAACACATTTAAGAGTTTCAAACACTATTCAAACATACATAAACATGCAATTTCAAACATCCTAATTCACCTAACCAATATGCCATTCAAAGGCACCACAATTGTATCCAAACATCATTCACCTAAACATGGCAACATTACCTTATTTCATGCATAAAATCTAGTTCAAATACCTACCAAAGCATATCACAAATAACCATTATCAAGCCATTACAAATATACTAAAAGAACCTTATATACAACCATTTAAAAGTGACCATGATGACATAACTTGGTAAGACATTAAAGTGCACCAAACTAAACATAATATTCAAAGCATAAACACACCAAATCACCATTACAAAACATCCTATACATGCCATTATAAACCTTGGCCAAAATACTCAAAATCTACTGAATTGATTGCTAGATAGTGTGATAGGTCTCTGATGAGCTTCCAACCAAATCGAGCTTCTAATAATCTATAAAGCAAAGAAAAACAACTATGTAAGCAACAATGCTTAGTAAGCTTGTATAAACTTAAAACATAACTTACCATTTCAATAACACAATTCATAAAATAAGTATAAACCATTACCAATGCCAAAAGCTTAGTAAAAGCCTATACAACATCATCAAATTCACAAGTTAGTACACTTGTCCATGATCCAAATGAATTTAACCATAAGATAAGTAGATTTTCATATGTAAATACATCATTTAGTTCATAAATCCTTTTCATAAGATCATGATTCATTCCATTTGAATACTTACCATTTCATTTTCTTTTCTTACCCATTGAACCATCTAGAATTACATCGGATACTTTGAAAAGCTCACACATAGTGTGCCTTTACATATAACCGTAACCTTTCCTTTACATCGATGCTCACACGAGCTGAGGGTTGGAATGTAAGCTACATGATGCTACTCACACAAGCTTTGGAGTATCCGCAATAAATGTAGGACCTTAGCCATCGATAGGACATTCAAGACCAGCACCTGAAACATGAAATCCCTAATTACATGTCATTTCTATCCTAAGAATTCCTAAGGTTCAATCCGGACTCAATATCCGTTAATTCATCATAGCATTCATACATTTGTATATTGATTCATTTACATCAAAACAACATAATAAACATTCAATTTAAACAACATTTAAGCTATTATAGTTCATATGAACTTACCTCAATCATTAGGGGCGTTGTAGTTTAATCAAATTAATCCAAAGCTTTTGCTTTTCCTCAATCTAAGTGAACGTGGTTTATCTTGATCTCAATAGATAATTTTAATCAATTAAGTACTTCTAGAATCATAATTCACATTTATACAAAAATTACAATTTTCCCCTAATATTTTAACTTTTAACAATTTAGTCCTTAAGCTTATAACTTAAAATCTAACCATTTTAATTTAGATCCAATCTGACCCATGTTACAAGGGACCTTGAAACAACTTATATTTACCATCATTTCACTAAAACCTATAGTGTTACATTTTTAATAATTTAGTCCCTAATTCCAAAATTTATAAAAAATCACGTAATAAAACTTGTTTATTTTTGAACAAGGATTCATAATCTATCAATTAACATCAAAACTCATGCATAATCATTCATGGTAAGTCCCTCAAACTTTAGCAGTTTTACAAACTAACCCCCGGGCTACTAGATTAAACTAAAATAGACTCGAAACATAAAAATCATTAAAAACGGGATGAAAAATGCATACCATGCACTAGGACAAAGCCAAATGAATGCTCCAAGCTTTCTTTAATGGTGTTTTAGGTTAGAAAAGATGAAATGAGAAAGATGACAGTTTTTCTCATCTTTTAATTAACTAATATCTTAACTTAATTATTAATTTACTTAATTAACCTTTTAAAACCATTAAATCTTCAACAAAACCTATCCATAACTATCCACTAACTCATTAAATGGTATATTTACCCTTCAAGTCCTTTAGCTTTCATTTCCATAGCCATTTGACCCCTTTAACTAATAGAACTCAACTTTTGTACTTTTTACGATTTAGTCATTTTCACTTAATTAATTACTTAAACATCAAATTTTCTTAACGAAATTTTAATACGAACTTAATATAATCTTGTAAACACTAAATAAATGATACAATAATAATTTACTCGTCGAAATTGTGGTCCTGAAACCATTATTTTTGACATAACTGAAAACAGTCTGTTACAATATCATTACGATTATCATTTGACATGTATATCATGCCCACAATATAGTTCATAATAGTCATTACACATGCCTCATAACATGATATCTCATCATAACAATCAATCCACAATTATTCACATACTCAAATAATTTGCAAAATTAAGACAAGGGAAATAGAAAGCTTACACTCGAAACTTAGGATAGGGTTTAGGCTATTCTTAAGCTCCTAATTAACACTATGAATCGTGTCTACTAGTAGCGATTCTAAACACTCACCGAGTATGCTTTCATTGAAAACTCAAAAGCTTAAACTAACTTTTCCTTACCTTTGTTCTTGCTCGAAGAAAGTTCCAACTGTTCTGATGCTTCACACATAGTAACCACACAATTTAAACAATCAATATTTAGCCAAAGACTCACTTAAACCAACCAAAGACACAATTTTAAGCTATATTCCTCATTAAACTGAAATTTCAACTAACAAACTTGAAACTCAAATATCTTCCTCTATACTTAATCTTTTCACCTAAAACTAATTCTATTCATCTAATTATTCACCTATGACTAATTCTCAATCTTTAAACTACACAAAACTACTCAATTCATGGTATCAAAATTTTCAACATGTTTATGGCTATTTTCATAAAAATTCATTAAATCCTTGGAAATCCTTAATGAAACTTTAAAGTAAGTTTAGAGACCTTCTAATCATGTTAAAATAAGTTGAAAAATACTTTAAAACCATATTTTTACCCAAATCTCAAAATCCACCATTAACAACTAATTTTCTATTTTTTAGTTAAAACATGCGATTTAATGGCTAAAAACCTTTAAAGACTAACTAACATTTAAAACTAATAGGAAGATAAAGATGATTCATTACCTTAGTTGATGAAAAACTGAACGTTTGATCGAAAACCCAAAAACCTCACAAGCTTGACAATAGAGAAATAAATAGTAAGTTTGGGTGTTTTTCTTCGCATTTAATGGAGGTTTAAGAATTCAATGTTGATGGAATTCAAAATATTATGGTTTAGAAATCAAAAATCGATGGGAAGAGTCTTGAGAGAGTGTGGGACGACAAAACAATTGAATGAAGAAAGCTGACATGAAAACAAGCTGTAAGTGAGGGTTTTATAGGTTGAATTTTAAAATCTGGTCTAATTGCCTCTTAAAAACTCTAAGTTTTGACTCTTTTACAAATCAACCCTCTTTTCAAAATTAAAGGTATTTAAAACTCAATTTCAGAAATTGATTTAATTTTCTAAAAACCATAGTAAAAAAAATATTACTGATACACTACGTAAAAAAATTTCGAACACTCTAAGGCTAAAATTCCTAATTACCCATAAAACTCCTAAACCCTATTTTGGGTGTTACAATCGAACTTAAATTGTTGTGAAATCATGGCTTAAAGTATGAAAGATCAGACTGAGAGAGGTAAGTGGCGTATCAAAAATTTTGATGAGTAAGTAACGACTTCAGAGTAGGGTGTGACATCCATAGAGAAGGAAGAATGAAATTCTAAGAACGTATTCCCCAGAAACTAGTTGAAAGACCAAAATAATAAGAACGCCATAACAAATATTCAATAATAATGTGCAAGTATTGTGCATGTAAAAGATGTTTTCTTCACTAAGTTTTTATGAACTTACCTCTATGTGTGAGATGTTACAGGTAAATTGATGTGAGTCTACGCTAGGAGGGACGATGTCAGGATTACGCCAAGAAGCGGTGTATAAAGTCCATCAGATCGAGTCTAGGGTGTTACAGATTAGTTGTACTCCTTTTTTCATTTGGCTATCTCTTGTTGAAGTACTCATCAACTGATTGGTTAACTTGAACATGGAATCGACGTTTCGTTTTGACCTCATTGTAATAATGAGAAGAAACGAAATGCTTTTGCATCACTTGCTTCAACTTGTCCCATGTTTCAATTTCCCTTTCCTAGTTTCTTTAATGATTAATTCCAAGTTGAGTCTACCAACTTAACGTATAATCGAAAAATTCAAGGGTCCCTAATAAGACTTTTTCCGCTTCCGGACATTTATAGTAACAAAACATAAGTTCAATTTTTTATTCTTGCTCACAATATGCTTCAGGATCATTCTTTCCACAAGATTGTGGAATTGAGAACTTTGGTTTATCCAAAAAAGTTTGTTCATGACCATTATTGATGAAAGTCTCATCATTCATGTGAGGTGCATGTCTAACATTATTTGTATGAAGACGAGGCTGATCAACCTTATTCCCCAATTATGATTTTGATACTTAATTTGGGTACTTAGACATTCCAAATTTTGGTTGGTCATGTCTAGAATAGTGTCTCATCTTTTATCTTGAGCATCTCGAACTTCTTGATCCTTTTGCAACTTTCCGATCATAGTATCTTAAATCATTATGAAAGCTTGAAAAGAACCCAACAATTAAGAAAAGAAAATTTTAGCAAATCTCATTATTATGCACTTAGAAATAAAAACCAAATTCTTAATGATGTAAGAATTAATCTTGTGAGTCTTTTAAAAGTGTTTATATAAACTAATCAGAATGTATTAAAAACAAACTAGCAAAGCAAACCTAGTAGCACTAGGAGTCCAAAATATGCTGGACACCAAAGAATTGTGTTGTACGGAGGAAGAAATGTGCAATGTACTTAAACCTACTAACACAAGAAATAATAAAGTGTTAGAATGCATAAAGGAATAAAAAAACAAAAACAAATAAAAACCTAATGCTAATAGTTAATAAAAATTAGTGAAACCTGAAAACTTGAAAATTTGTGAAGCAATTTTACAAACTTTGTTCGAGGTGTTCCTGATTTCAAAAAATATAAAAATTTAAATTGGATCCTCCTTAAATAATTTTAATATGAACCTGAAAATTTTGGCACAAAATTCAACCCACATAATATTTTTTTATTTTTCTTTATTTTTTGTTCTTTCTATTTTTTTCCACTTTTTTGATCACTTTTTTGTGAGAAATATGTTTTAATATTATAAAATAGTTCCAGTAATCAATATGTAAAATTTTAGATCATTTGAAATATGTTTACCCATTGAAAAATCCTTTTTTCCCTATAACTTTCTTGATAAAAAAATTTATTTTGAGGCTGTTTGCTAGAAATCAGTTTATAAGAACACATAAAACACCTAAAATGCCCAAAATATGATACCAAATGATACAGATGAATGCAGAAAAGGATTATAAGTTTGTCCAAGTCGCGGATTTAACTTAGGCTTTAGACGTTCAAAAAGAAACTTGGATTTTGACACAATATGAAACACAAATGAGTCCAAGTCAAATAAAAAAATTAAACAAACAATTAAAATAAGTAACTAAGATAAATAAAATAGAACAATAAATCAAATATTAGAACAATAAAGAAGAAAATAAAGAAGATAGGTGGAAAAGATGGAATGTGGCATGTAAAAGTCCTAAGGAGCCTTGAAAACAAGAAGAATCCACGACTCCCTTCAAGCGGTTCTAATTTCCCCTTCAAGAAAGAAAACTTGGCAAGAAAAAGTTTGAAGATGATCTCCACAATCTGAAATGATTGTTAAAACTCTTCTAAAAGAAAACTAAAGAAAAATTCTTGAAAAGAAAAACTCAAAGAGAATTTAATAACTCAAAAGAGAACTTGTTAAATAATAATGAATTTATTGTTGTACAATGAAAAGACATTTGTATATGCTAGCTAAATAAATCTAAATAAAACTATTAAGTATACTAGAACTCTAATTAACCTAAACAAGAAGTAATTTTAAACTAAACTTTCTTATTGATATAAAACTGCTAAATAACTTAAAATACTTAACAATTATGAAAAATAATAAAATAATAAGAGTTGATAAATACAATATTGGCCTCATATACAATAAAAATTAAGCCTAAAAACTGAACCTAATATGATTTAAACTTGAATTAAAAGCCCAAAACTCGTAATTTCCAAAATAATCCGGTCTAGAAATTTCTGCTTGCATAGTCTTCACCAAAATAGTCATATCATGAGTTCCCAAACCTGAAATTGAGCGATTGTAAGTGCGTTTCAAATCTAAGAGATAAATCTTTGAATGCTATGTAGACATCTTAATCTAGAAATGCATGGATACCATCCAAAAATTTGTCACAAGTTGACTAATACATTTAGCTTGAGAATTAATAGCTTGGTTGAATTGACTTTAATACATTTCACCCATTCCGTGCATGTATTATTCCTCATTTTCTTGAAAATATTCATCCTCACATATTGAATTTGATCAAATATTGGTTTGATTTGGCTGAACTTTTACCTTGTTGTTGGGCTTTGAGGTAGTGTAAGCCCATCACATCCATAAGCCTAAAATTGGGCCTTGAGACTCGTATCACAAAATTAGCACATAATAAAGCTTAACAAAAAAATAAGCATTCCATAAAAAAAATTGATAAACACAATATAAAAGTAATGGTAACATCCTAAACCTGGCCTGGACATTATGGCCGAATCTGGCGATGTCACATGATAGTGATTTTGAAATCATATATTTGCTATCACCCCATTTCCTGTTTTAAAACACTCCATTATCTTAACACTGGTTTTCAAACTGAGTTACCTATTTAATTTATCATCTTCAAAACATTAACCTACACGGAAGCTTTCGAAACTATTGAGTGGTCTTGAATATTTTGATAAAATGTTGGTCTATTTTGAAAACCCGAGTTTTCTACCACTAACAGTAAAAACCATAAAATGTTGCAAATCCCAAATTTAAACAAAAACCCGTAATGGCCATAATTACATCAAAATTTCCCAAATAAAATTATAACCATGATGAGCATAAAACCGTAAATTTATCATGGGGCAGAAGCAGTGGTCACTGTTGAGTCCTCCACTGCACCGATCCATCTAATGCTGGGGATTACCTGAACGGATTAAACAGAAAAGGGTGAGTTTTCATAAATTCAGTGTGTAATCCCTACAGAAAATATACACACAACACAATATCCGAAATCAGTCATATATTTATATATATTTCGGGCTTGGGCCCTTTACAGAATCGGTGTGGACCTTAGCCTACTCAGATACAGAATCAGATACGAATTAGGGCCTTAAGCCATCTCAGATATAACATGCAGAACATAATAGAATAACAAAGTCCTACCCACCAGCCTTTATACACCAACTCTGTCCAACCTTGCACACCATGTGGGGACAAAATCGGGATAAAATCGACCCACCGATCCCTACACACCATGCTGTACTGAATGAGGCACATAATCAGATAATTGTAGTTGAACTGCCAAATATCAGGCTGGAATACTTCCTCCCAAACATCAACCCATCCCCGATGCAATGCAACATACAACTATGACATGCTAATATGCAATTTATTAGATCATACAATCAATTCAGATATCACAGTTCATGCTCAGTACCAAAATCAGACAGTTAGAATACTCGTTTAGGGGTCTAAGCAACGTTTACCGACCCTACAATAGGTCCACAGTTGACTTGAGTGACCCGTACAACCTTACAGATCATTTCAAAAAATGGGCATACTCGACCATGTAGCCTACCCGTGTGGGCCTACACAGCCCAATTGGTCGAGCTCGTGTGTCGTACACGGCCTCACCTGGCTGTGTCCTTCTTGCACAGCCTAGCCTCGTCATTTACACGACTGTGTATTACCACACAGCCTGCCGCACAGGCGACTACACGCCTGTGTAGCGTCGACAGAATCATTTTTTGGCTTTCGCCATTTCTCGTTTTCTGTGTTTTCAGGTACACACTTGGTTTTGATTCGCTGCGAAAAGTACCTCGAGTCTTCAAAAACCTATATTTGACCAAAATATCCCTTAATTAATCACTTGATTTGTCAATCAAACCAGATTTCTCTAACATAACACTCGAGAACTAAACCAACAGTGATTCAAAAGCTTACCGTGACAAATTCGATAATTAGTCGGCTCTACAACCTAGAATATCTGCTTAAAACCTTTGAACAGCACCTACATGAGAGTAAAATGAACCCTCATGTTAATTGCTTAATCAAACCAACGACAAAACTAAGGAAAATATCACTTACCGAGCAAGGAGAAATGACCACAGAAGAACGAAATCAGATTGATTAAAGGAATAAACAAGAAGGAGAAACAAAAGCGAAATGAAACTTTAGAAAACCTATCAGATTTTCCCTAACTCCCCACTATCCCTTATTTTTCTCCTCCCATCTACAGAGTTTCGGGTAAACCGAAACTCCTTCAGTTTACAAAATAAAAAATATACGCGCATCCACACGCAGAGGTTCGAACACAGGACCTCCAGTTCATCAACACTCTACTTAACCACTAGACCAGCAGACCCATTCTGATATGAAATTACAAATAACTTAATATAAGCATACTGACTAGAAGTTAAGGCTTACTTCAGGAAAAGGCCAAAATTTTCCAAATGCAAGGCTTGAACTCGGGACCTCTCACACACACCCAAAACACTTAACAACTGAAGCAAATACAAACTTGTGTCAATTATTTATAGAAACAAATTTATCAAATTTTGGGCGTTATAGTAAGGGTTAAGAAGTGCTCATTTCTAGATGTGGATCCAATGGAGTACAAAAGATTAATTCATCTCTATATATAGAGTTCCAACAAAAGTGAAGAAAATCTACAACAAAAATAAAATCTTAGCTAAAAGCAAAAGATAGTAAACTCTAATCTACTAAGAAAAAGTATGAACAATCTCCAAAAATATCAAGCATAAAAAGTTAAATAGAATTGTGCTAATAAATAGTTTATATAGTAATGAATTGAAAGACAATAATGCCCATACTAAAATTATACTTAACAAAGGCCGGGGGCAAAAAATGACACTTAAATGCCTTTAAAAATCACTTCAAATCTAGGTTCCACAAAATCAACATCGCGAATTGATGGCATGACATTATGATATTAGCTACTCCACGTCGCATCATGATTGTCTATTTTGACCTTCTTGTTTTCGTCTTGATTTACCACGATCTCATCAGCTTTCAGTCGTGACCAACAATTCACTGTCCAACCAAAAGTTGCATTTTTAGCTCCCGATTCATCCTACACAACCATATAGCCTTCATTAAGTAACAATAACTATTAAAATCATAAAATAACACAAAAGAAGCTAAAAATGACTTGAAAAACCCCATTTACCTTTTAAACACCTAAAACACAAATTGACACTAAAACAACTCAATTTTACTAAAAAACATATTAAAATGTATGTTAAAGGACCTCAATTATATATGTCAAATCACGTCGTGTCACATATCACGTTTGAATCTAATGACTTTTTTGTTCAAATTTCATGTTTCTAATTTTGTTTTGATGCTTGGATATTGAATGTAGTCAAGAAGGTGGTTGGATCATCCAAGGCTAGCGAAGGAGAAGATCACCAATTGTTGACGACTTTCGATTTGTGTGTGTGCATTCTTAATTCTAGAACTTTTGTAACAGATCATTTTTAGTGGTGTCCGAAACAGTGGTTTTGGGACCACAATTCTGATAAGTGAGTACATAAATATTATTATTTAATATTTACGAGTCAAGTATTATGATAAAGTGAATTTTGTTTGATAATTTTTATTTAATTGAATAATTAGTTAAGTGTAAGTGTTTTGTCCCTAAAGTCAAGTGGTTTTGGAAAATAAGGTATCGGGTCCTTATTTCTATAAATCAAATCTGTAAATATTTAATAATATTTATGGAATTATTATAAAAGTGGATTGAAGTTTGATTCAGAAATTGTGTTGATTAAATAATTAATTAAAAAAGGACTAAATCGTAAAAGGTGTAAAACTTAATCATTGTTGAGTTTTGTGGATTAAATGACTTAATTATTATAATTGGATGGATTTATAAGGAAATAATACCATTGTAATAATATTTTTAGGAATAACAAATCTGACATTATTTATGTAAATTGGTATATTTCTAGCATTAAATCCTATTATTGTTTCATTACCATCTATTCATATAGCTCTAATTGGATTTTTCATTGGTTCCCATTTTTCTACAAGAATGACATTTTTTCTACAACTACTGGTGGTAGCTCCAGTATCTAATAAAGCATGTAAAGAATATGCTTTATATTCTCTAAATTGAAATGTAATTTCAATATATGTATAATATTTTCTTGGCTGAAAATTTGAAAATGTAATAACATCACTATTTCCAATTTTCATTTGTTGAATAATTGTTAAAGTTTGAATTTCTTCCATTCTAGTGTTTCTAGAGTTTCTACTAGGTTCAGTTGGAAAAATAGGCATTTGAACTGTTTTTATTCCTATTGGTGTTGAACTTGTGCTTATATTATCCTTGTCTTCCTTTATTTGAGTATTTGAGGGTAAAACTAAATTATCATTTGTATTTGTTGTAGCATTATTTTCAAAATATAATCTTTCTCCCGACGACAACATTCTGTAGTACTTACAGGTTTTGAAGTACGCACCACTTATTCTATCTATCATCCAGTCTCTTGGTATTTATAGATCCTTTAAATGTAATAATTTTGATTGAATTTCTGTAGTAAATTTATTAGGTTCAAAAAGCTCAATAATTTTATTATTTATTTCTTTAATTTCTACTTCTGTAGTATTAGTAAATTCATTAATAGAAGTCCAACTTATTACTAGATCTTCTGCTAAATCATTTATATCAGAATTTTTTGTCTAAATTCTTAAACATAAACACTCTTCTATTAGAGGATCTGTAATAGATATAAAGTAATTTGGTTTAACTTTAAAACCTATTACACCAGTATGTAAAATAGACTGAATACCTCTAATAAGTGCTTTTATTGGATTTTCAATCTTTTATCTAATAAAACTGCTATTATAGGTGTATCATGGACTTTTCTAAATAAAGCTCTAATTGTTATCATAATTATACCTAAATGTATATATCTAACTTCAGGATATTTCTTCCTAATTCTTTTAATTTTATCTTTAGAAAATAATGGAATTTCTATTAATCCACCTCTAGTATCTTTAGCTACTGTATTGCCACTAATTTTTTTTATGTCTTTGACTCCATATCTTGAATTTAGAAATTTTATATATTTCTTCTTTAGAAATATGATTTTTATTTATTTTTTCTATCATTTCATTAGAAAAGTCCTTTTCTTCTCCGATTAAATTACCTAATTTTATTTCCTGTTGTTCAAACTTAGGAATTTCTTCTAATTGATTTTTAAAACTACTTCCTACATTAAACATAAATATATATATTCTTCATTATCTGAATCATAGTATGTTTTTGATATGAATTCATATAATATTTCTTCAGGATTTATTTCCTCTTCTAAACATATTTTTAAATCTTGTTCTTCAAGAGTTTTAATAATTTTCTTTGCATTTTTCCTTTGTTAGGACAATTTGTTGCTATATAACCTTCTTCATCACATATGAAACATTTACATATTTGTTTTTTTAGATTTTTTAGAAGTTTTTCTTCTAACAATTTTTTTCTTTTTATTATAACCAGTTTTATTATAGCCAATATATTTTTTATTTTATGGTTTCCATCTAACTAATTTATATCTTCTATTTTTCTTTCTATGTTTTTTATAAGTTTTAAGACGTATTGATTTGCATCCAAATTCCCACCCATTTTCTAAAATTTTAGTACAATGTTTATCACTTAATTTATTTTTAACCTGTTTAGATGCTTTAGTTTGTAAGCAATGTAAAGTTATTCTTTCTTTTGCAAAATTTATCCTATTACCTATAGAATCTATATTTTTTGGTTCTTCTCCAGCCTTTTTGCTATGTTTTTCTAGATAATTTACATATTTTTGTATGCAAATTTCATCCCATGGTGGTGGTAATTTATGAAAATATTGGTTTTTCCAAAATTCTATATTTTTATTTTTTAGTTTTTGATATTCATGAAGAAATTTTTTAGAAAATTCTTCTAAAGATCTAATATCACATAATTTAATTTTTGACAATATATAACTAGATACACTATCTTGATCTTTTTTTTATCAAAATAGCCACAAAATTCTGTTTTTAGAATAAAAGTTAACCCTTTTAAAAGATCTTTAGGAGTTCCTATCTGATTAATTAACTCACCAAACAATTAATGTCGCTAACTATTCAACACAACTACAATGTCAACATCTCTAAATCTCGTGTCGAATAACTCTTTACCCGATGCAGGCTAAACCAAAATTGATGCTTCAGAAAACAATGTCTTCAACTGTTTACCACTTTATTAATAATTATCATATCATGCAGACTTCACAAGCGCGATGATTTCCTCAATCAAAACAACTTTAATCTACAGGAACATTTCTCAATAAAACCATTCTGATAGATATAATTCTATATCATGTCTTCTAAAATATGAATTCTGCATTCAGACTATTATCTATTTACCAGTGAACGTTCAAAGTTTATTTCCACCCTGTGGATAGATTCAGATACAAGTAACTCTATTATTCCTTCAAGCAAATAATCCAATCAAACTAGACAACTGAATCAATCTCGGCTGTCAAACAATAACTTCTCCAAGAAAACCTTTCTTCTTGTTGTCAAGATAACTCAAGCATACAATTTATTGCAATTTCTTCAGGATACTAATCAAAGATCTTTAAAAACTGCGTAATTCAAACATAACATCTCATGTTTAACTCATTGACATTATCAAGATTACTTGAGAATGATAACCAATATACATATTTGTAACAGTCCAGTTTCGACCCTAGTCGGAACAGTGGTTTCGAGACCACGTAACCGATTCTGAAAAATATTTTAATATTATTTTCTGTGTCTGTGATATGTGAATTTATATCTGTGAAGTTTCTAAGATTTAATTTGTCTGTTTCTATGCTTAATTATGAAAAAGGATTTAATTGCGTAAGTGATAAAATTTGCATGCCATTTATTCAATGTGTTTAATTGGCATGACTTTGGATTGTTATGGCCTTATGTGGCAATTACTCAATTGAATTTATGAGTGGTCATAAATGACCTTGTTTTATGAAACATATATGTTTATTAATGAGGGATATAATAGTAATCCATGCTTTAACATGAATTAAAGAAAACAAATTTCATGCATGTGTTCATAAACATATATAAGAACTGAAAACCAAAGAAAATAAAGAGAAGAAATCCATTTTAGGTTTCGGCTAGCTTAATCCTTGATTAAGGTATGCATTTTCATCTGTTTTTGATAATTTCTACGTTTCTGTGATCGTTGCTTCGTGTTCTTCAAAACCCATGTCTGAATTTTTGTTTCTGTTGAAGATTATGAAATGTGCCATTGATGATTATATGAGCTTTGTAATGTTTTTATATGGACTATGAAAGATATATGTGAGGTTATCATGTTTTGTTCTTGAATTTTTGCTGGAATAGAGTTATTTGGGCTAACTTGTGAAAAGGAGGTTTTGAAAGACTAAATTGTGAATTAAATATGTTATTTGGGCTTGTATGGAAGCTATGTATATTCAGCCAAGCTATAGTCTTGGTGAATTTTGCATATTTGTGATTTTGTGAAAAATGGACTAAATTGTTTGTAACACCCCGTAACCCGAGACCGTTGCCGGAGTCGAACACGAGGTATTTACGGACTTATTTCATTTATTTTCACAGTCCATTTTAAAAATTTCCAGACAAGCTAGCTAACTGCGTCACTGTTACCTTAAAAATCATATCTTGAGTTCCAAAACTTGAAAACCAGTTTCGTAAATTTTACCTAAAACTAGACTCATATATCCATCTACAAATTTTTTTCTAAAATTTTTGGTCAAGCCAATTAGTACATTTTATTAGTTAAAGTATCCCCTATTTCAGGGTTCGACTGCTCTGACCTTCATGCATTATGACTTATATATCTTCCTATGCAGGGCTTCATTACTTATACCGTTTCTTTCTAACAAAACTAGACTCAAAAAGGAATCTATAAATATATGGCATGACCTCTAATTATCTCTGGTTAATTTATAGTGAATTTCCAAATTCAGATCAGGGGATCCAGAAATCGCTCTGGCCCTGTTCCACGAAAACTTAAATATCTCCTAAACTACGACTCATATGATCATTTCATTTCTTCCATATGAAAGTAGATTCATCAAGGTTCGATTACATAATTTATTCACTATTTAATTCCATTCCTACTATTTTTAGTGATTTTTCAAATCCACACCACTGCTGCTGTCAGCATCTGTTTTTAAGGTAAACTTTACCTATTTCATGGTTTTCCATGAATCAACTAGAATTTGTCATACAAAGCACCAAAATGATCATGATTAACCATTCCAATGGCTAATCGTTACCAAACATTTCCATACCTCTCAATAAACAACATACAAAACGATTATAATGCTATGCCCAAAGTATATATAAGCCATTTTCGCATGGCTATCCAAGTTTATACAAAACCAAAGGGTACATGACCAACAACAAAAAGGGTAGTCCTATACATGCCATTTTCAGAGTTCAACCAAAAGTGTACCAAAAGGGCTTTGATAGTGTGGACGACTTCGACTTCGACAATCCCGAGTCCGATAGCTGACGAACCAAAATCTATAAAATAGAGATTTATAGAACGGAATAAGCATTTAATGCTTAGTAAGTTTTGAGCAATGAAATTAGGCACAACTGAAGTATAGCATTCATATAACTAAACGGATAATTTCATATACACATAATCTCAAAAATCAGTCCTACTTCACATTTCCAACCCTTATATTCACACATAAGGGATCAACTTAACCAAAGGCCAGAAGCTCATTAATTGACTGAGCGAATAATATTTAAAAGGAATCAACTACTGCAATGCGTATACGAAACGTACCTCATCGTTGGGATTTTACGAGCGTATTAATTGAAATTATTACAGCAAGATCGCTCATTCCCAAACCAAGTACCTTTGGAATTTAGCCGGACATAGCTACTCGCTCAAATGTCTTCGGGACTTAGCCCGGTTATAGTGACTCGCACAAATGCCTTCGGGACTTAGCCCGGATATAGTAACTCGCACAAATGCCTTCGGGACTTAGCCCGGTTATAGTAACTCGCACAAATGCCTTCGGGTCTTAGCCCGGATATAGTAACTCGCACAAATGCCTTCGGGACTTAGCCCGATTATCATCCAAATATTCATGCACATATCCATAAATCATGACACATCTATATTTCATTTTCATAATTAGAATTCAAACACAAGTCACTTATCAAGCATTACCATTTTCGGCTCAATAGCCACATACAAGAGCATGATTGTGATTTGCTTATAATATGATCTAATCAAATCATAATCTAAGTTCCATTACGCGAAAACTTACCTCGGATGTTGTCGAACGATTTCGACGGCTATTCGATCACTTTTTCCTTCCCTTTATCGGATTTAGTTCCCCTTTGCTCTTGAGCTTAATTTAACAAATAAATTGATTTAATCATTTGAACTTCAAAAAGAGAAACTTAAGGTACTTAACCCACATATACATTAGACATTAGAGTCACATATATATGAAATCATGAATCAACTCAACATATTAGCCCACACTCTCTTTTAGCCGATTATCTAAGCCAAGATAAAAGCATCAATATGCTTGCCTCTAACCAAATACATGCAACACCAATCTACCTCATGTGGCCGAATATGCATGTCTATGTTGAGGCCGATTATATGCTTAATACTTCCTACAAATATGGTTACTTGTATTGACTACATACCATTTTGTTTCAAGTTCAAAACTCGGCTAATACACATATATACACTAGTAATCAAATACTAACATTTGCACTTCACCTTACTACCAATTCTCATCTACTTCCTACCATGGCCGAACGCATCAAGACACCATACCATTTCAATTTTGGTCATGGGTTAAACAAAGAACTTAATGTCTAACTCAAACATGCTAAAAAGAAAATCCAAGAGTCATCAATCACCATCACATGTATCATTACAAAGCTTTACACTTAGCACGCAAATGACATCAACACAAGTCCACCTTAGCCGAAACTTAGCTCATCTTCATGCCTCATCACCACAACATCAAACACCAACCAAGAAGGCAACACCCATGGCCGAATATCATCTCCATCTCATAGCAAAGATTTAAACCATGGGATAGGTAGAACTCAATCTAACAACTAAAAATATGCATGAATCTCATGGAACAACATCAACATACCTTAGTCTAGTGAACCACCATAGCCGATTTTCTCCAAGCTCTTTCCCTTCTTTTTCTTTCTTCTATTCGGCCAAGTTCAACAACATGAGAACTTTTTTCTTCTTTTTTTTTTCTTCATCATTTTCCTTTTCATTATTTTATTACCATGCTCCTTATTTTATCATTTCTAACATAAAGCATTAACACAACATGTTTATGACATGTTTTACCCATCACATTTTGTCCACCCTATTGTCATGGCCGGCCACTACTAATTAAGTGGGGAAATTGACATGCAAGTCCACCCTTTTGATTACATGCACTAATAGATCCTTATAGATTAACCTATCACATTTCAAAAGTGTCACACATAAGTCCTATTAACTAATTTCACATGCAATTAACTAAATCGAAGCTTAAAACTTTCACACATTCATATTCACATATTTTAGACAATAATTATCATATTCAAATAATATGGTGACTCGGTTTAGCGGTCCCGAAATCGCTTTCCGACTAGGGTCACTTTAGGGCTGTCACAACTCTCCCCCACTTAAGAAATTTTTGTCCCTGAAAATCTTATCGGTAAATAAGTTTGGGTATCGTTCTTTCATAGAGTTCTCAGGTTCCCAAGTAGCTTCTTCCATCCCGTGTTTGAGCCATAACACTTTTACTAAAGGAACCTTTTTGTTTCGCAACTCTTTCACTTCACGAGCTAGGATACGAATTGGTTCTTCTTCATAACTCATATCGGCTTGAATTTCAACCTCGGAGGGACTTATTATGTGCGAAGGATCAGATCTGTAACGTTGAAGCATCGAAACATGAAAAACGTTGTGGATCCTTTCAAGTTCAGGGGGTAAAAGCAACCTATATGCAACTGGACCAACTCGTTCCGATATCTCATACGGCCCAATGAATCTCGGACTCAATTTGCCCTTACGGCCAAATCTGAGTATCTTTTTCCAAGGTGAAACTTTAAGAAACACTTTGTCTCCCACCTGATACTTAATGTCTTTTCGTTTCAAATCCGCGTACGACTTATGACGATCTGATGCTGCCTTCAGACTTTCACAAATTATTTTTACTTTCTGCTGAGCATCTTTAATCAAATCAACTCCGAAAATTTTACTTTCACCGAGCTCGGTCCAAAACAATGGTGTACGGCATTTTCGACCGTACAAAGCCTCGTAAGGCGCCATCTTAATGCTTGACTGAAAACTATTGTTGTAAGCGAACTCAATCAAAGGTAGATACCGTTCCCATGAACCACTAAACTCAAAGATGCAGCATCTCAACATATCCTCGAGTATCTGAATTATCCGCTCGGATTGACCATCAGTTTGGGGATGAAAAGCGGTGCTAAAATTCAACTTGGTACCCAAAGCTTCTTGCAATTTCTTCCAAAATCGCGAGGTGAATCTCGGATCTCTATCCGACATAATGAAATGGGTACCCCGTGTAATCTCACAATCTGAGAAACATACAATTCAGCTAGTTTATCCAGTGAATAATCCGTACGTACGGGAATAAAATGAGCCGACTTAGTCAGTCTATCAACAACAACCCAAATCGCATCTTTCTTACTTGTCGACAATGGCAACCCAGACACAAAATCCATCGTGACTCGATCCCATTTCCATTCAAGTATCATGATCGGCTGGAGTAAACCTGTAGGCACTTGATGTTCCGCTTTCACTTGTTGGCATATTAAACACTTCGAAACAAATTCGGAAATGTCTCGTCTCATACCATGCCACCAAAACTGACGTCTCAGATCGTTGTACATTTTCGTGCTCCCCGGGTGAATTGACATTCGGCTACTATGAGCTTCGTTCAGAATCATCGAAATAAGTTCTAAATTTCTTGGAACACACAAATGACTTCTGAACCTCAAACAATCGTCGTCATCAATTTGAAACTTTGACTCCCTATCCGAAACACATTCAGCCCGTTTTGCAACCAATTCATCATCGACTTTCTGAGCTTCACGAATTTGATGAATCAACAATGGTCTAGCCTTTAATTCTGCTACTAACACATTGCCGGATAGAACAGACAAGTGTACATTCATCGCTCGTAAAGCAAACAGTGATTTACGACTCAAAGCATCCGCAACCACATTAGCTTTTCCCAGGTGATAGTCAATGACAAGCTCATAATCTTTTAACAACTCAAGCCAACGTCTTTGTCGCAGATTCAAGTCTCTTTGAGTCATCAAATATTTTAGACTTTTGTGATCCGAATATACATGGCACTTCTCACCAAATAAGTAATGTCGCCATATTTTCAAAGCGAATACGATGGCAGCCAGTTCGAGATCATGGGTTGGATAATTTTTCTCATGTGGCTTCAGTTGCCTCGACACATAAGCTACAACTCGACCTTCTTTCATCAATACACAACCCAACCCAAGTAAGGATGCATCACTGTAAATGACGAACTCCTTGCCTGATTCGGGCTATACTAGTACTGGAGCTTCCGTCAAATGAGTTTTCAATTGATCGAAACTTTTCTGACACTTTTCTGTCCATTCAAACTTAACATCTTTCTGAAGTAGTTTCATCATTGGTGTGGCTATCATCGAGAAACCTTTTACAATCCGTCGGTAGTAACCGGCAAGTCCCAAAAAGCTCCGAACCTCAGTAATATTTCTCGGAGGCTTCCAGTTAAGTATGGCTGAAATTTTGCTCGGATCAACTCGAATACCCGATGTGGATACCACATGACCCAAGAAGCTCACCTCTCTTAACTAGAACTCACACTTACTGAACTTAGCATATAACTGCTTATCTCGTAAAATCTGCAACACTAATCTCAGGTGCTCAGCATGCTTGGTTTCATCTCTTGAGTAGACCAAGATGTCATCAATAAACACAACTACAAACCGGTCCAGATACTGTCTGAAGACCCGATTCATCAGATCCATAAATACCGTAGGGGCATTAGTGAGCCCAAACGGCATCACTAATAACTCGTAGTGACCGTATCTCGTTTTGAAAGCTGTTTTGGGTATATCCGAATCTCGAATTCGCAACTGATAATAACCCGATCTCAAATCTATCTTTGAAAACACTGAGGCTCCCTTTAGCTGATCAAACAAATCGTCAATGCGCGGCATCGGATATTTATTCTTTATTGTCACCTTATTCAGCTGACGATAGTCGATGCACAACCTCATGGTTCCGTCCTTCTTTTTCACAAACAATATTGGTGCACCCCAAGGTGAGAAACTTGGTCGAGCGAAACCTCTATCCGTCAACTCTTGCAACTGAGCTTTCAATTCCTTTAATTCTGTTGGTGCCATACGATACGGAGCTATCGAAATCGGTGTAGTCCCAGGTACAAGCTCAATACCAAACTCTACCTCCCGAACAGGTGGTAAACCCGGTAATTCTTCGGGAAAAATATCCGGGTATTCACAAACCACTGGCACAGATTCAGGCTTCTTTTCTAACTCTTTGTCATCAAGTACATACGCAAGGTATGCTTCACACCCCTTTCTTACATATTTCTGAGCCAACATCGATGATATTACAGCTGGCAACCTATTCAAGTCAGTAGACTCAACTCGGATTACCTCGTTATTTACACACCTTAAATCGATGGTTTTTCTTTTGCAATTTACAATTGCATCATGTACGGTCAACCAATCCATACCGAAGATAACATCAAATTCGTCAAACAGTAAAAGCATCAAATCAGCCAGAAAACAGGAACCTCGGATTACTAGGGGACATTTCTTGCACACTTTGTCGACAAGCACGTAATGACCCAAAGGATTTGACACCCGAATTACAAACTCAGTAGACTCAACAGGTAGAGTCTTACTGGATGCTAAGGTTTCACATATATAAGAATAAGTAGAACCAGGGTCAATCAAAACAATCACATTAGTATTAAAGAGAGTAAAAGTACCGGTAATAACATCTGGCGAGGAAGCATCCTCGCGTGCGCGTATAGCGTAAGCTCTAGCAGGAGCACGAGCCTCAGATCTGGTTGTAGCATCTCTAGATCCTCTCTGACCGCCACTAGCATTGCACGTATTTCTAGATGGTCTACCCCGAGCAGTAGTAACACCAGGTTTCCCACTCTGATTTACGTTCTGTTCAGACAATCTCGGGCAATCATTAATAAAGTGATAAGCTGATCCGCACTTGTAACAGGAGCGATCATGGAATTTACAACTCCCCGAATGCCATTTACCACAATACTGACACTCCATTCTGTCTCGACGATCATTTCCAACACTGGCGACCGAAGTGACTCGTGCACTCACAGGGGGTCGATCGCGATCTCGTCTAGAAAAACCCGAAGTGTCTCTAGACTGGCCTAAGTCATCTCTAAATTTCTTCGATGATTGTTGGAAGGGCTTCCCCGAAGACCTCTTACGAAACTCCTTTACTCCCACCTCAGCTTTTCTTTTCTCCATACTGAGCTCTTCGGCTTTGCAAGCTCGCTCGACAAGTACCACAAATTCTCGGATTTCCAAAATGCCAACATACAGCTTTATATCATCATTCAGCCCATTCTCGAAACATTTACACATCACGGCTTCTGAAGAAATACATTCTCGAGCATACCGGCTAAGCCTTACAAACTTTCGTTCATAGTCGGTAACCGACATGGAACCTTGTTTAAGTTCAAGAAATTCCTTCCATTTTTGATCCATGAATCTCTGACTGATATACTTTTTCCGAAACTCGGTTTGGAAAAACTCCCAAGTTACTTGCTCTCTGGGCACAACAGAAGTCAACGTATTCCACCAATAGTAGGCAGAATCACGTAGCAAGGAGATAGTACACTTTAGGCACTCATCGAGTGTGCAAGATAGCTCATCGAGTACCCGAATAGTGTTGTCCAACCAAAATTCAGCTTGCTCGGCATCATCGCTGTCCGTAGCTTTAAATTCAGTAGCCCCGTGTTTTCAGATTCTGTCAACTGGGGGCTTATTTGACCTTATTTGGTCAGTTGCCGGAGGTATTGTAGGTGCGGGGGTGGTATTAGTCGGGAATGGAGGTTGTGGAACAGCCGTATTAGTTCGAATGTATTGGTTGAACCAATCATTCATCACGCTATAAAAAGCTTGTCTAGCTTCATCGTTCGGATTACTAGCAATAGGTTGAGAGTCCGCTGGCGCTGTCCCTTGCGCGGGAGCAGGCGCTACACTCTCAAGATCATCAGCTACCGCTCGGTTGGGATCGGGATCCATTACTATAAATAAACACATTTTCAATTGTCAGAAATCACCACACTATCAAATAATCGCATAATGGCATGTATAGCTAGACCCAAACGTATTACGGTAGTCCTAGAATCGACTAAACCGTAGCTCTGATACCAATAAAATTGTAACACCCCGTACTCGAGACCGTTGCCGGAGTCGAACACGAGGTATTTACGGACTGATTTCATTTATTTTCACAGTCCATTTTAAAAATTTCCAGACAAGCTGGCTAACTGCGTCACTGTTACCTTAAAAATCATATCTTGAGTTCCAAAACTCGAAAACCAGTTTCGTAAATTTTACCTGAAACTAGACGCAATTTTTTTTCTAGAATTTTTGGTTGAGCCAATTAGTACAGTTTATTAGTTAAAGTCTCCCCTATTTCAGGGTTCGACTGCTCTGACCTTCATGCATTACGACTTATATATCTTCTTGTGCAGGGCTTCATTACTTATGCCATTTGTTTCTACCGAAAATAGACTCAAAAATGAATCTATAAATATATGGCATGACCTCTAATTATCTCTGGTTAATTTATAGTGAATTTCCAAATTCAGATCAGGGGATCCAGAAATCGCTCTGGCCCTGTTCTACAAAAACTTAAATATCTCTTAAACTACGACTCATATGATCATTTCGTTTCTTCCCTATGAAAGTAGATTCATCAAGGTTCGATTACATAATTTATTCACTATTTAATTCCATTCCTACTATTTTTAGTAATTTTTCAAATCCACACTAATGCTGCTGTCAGCATCTGTTTTTAAAGTAAACTTTACCTATTTCATGGTTTTCCATGAATCAACTAGAATTTGTCATACAAAGCACCAAAATGATCATGATTAACCATTCCAATGGCTAATCGTTACCAAAAATTTCCATACCTCTCAATGAACAACATACAAAACGATTATAATGCTATGCCCAAAGTATATATAAGCCATTTTCGCATGGCTATCCAAGTTTATACAAAACCAAAGGGTACATTACCAACAACAAAAAGGGTAGTCCTATACATGCCATTTTCAAAGTTCAACCAAAAGTGTACCGAAAGGGCTTTGATAGTGTGGACGACTTCGACTTCGACAATCCCGAGTCCGATAGCTGACGAACCAAAATCTATAAAACAGAGATTTATAGAACGGAATAAGCATTTAATGCTTAGTAAGTTTTGAGCAATGAAATTAGGCACAACTGAAGTATAGCATTCATATAACTAAACGGATAATTTCATATACACATAATCTCAAAAATCAGTCCTACTTCACATTTCCAACCCTTATATTCACACATAAGGGATCAACTTAACCAAAGGCCGGAAGCTCATTAATTGACTGAGCGAATAATATTTAAAAGGAATCAACTACTCCAATGCATATACGAAACGTACCTCATCGTTGGGATTTTACGAGCGTATTAATTGAAATTATTACAGCAAGATTGTTCATTCCCAAACCAAGTACCTTCGGAATTTAACCGGACATAGCTACTCGCTCAAATGCTTTCGGGACTTAGCCCGGTTATAGTGACTCGCACAAATGCGTTCGGGACTTAGCCCGGTAATAGTGACTCGCACAAATGCCTTCGGGACTTAGCCCGGATATAGTAACTCGCACAAATGCCTTCGGGACTTAGCCCGGTTATAGTAACTCGCACAAATGCCTTCGGGTCTTAGCCCGGATATAGTAACTCGCACAAATGCCTTCGGGACTTAGCCCGGTTATCATCCGAATATTCATGCACATATCCATAAATCATGACACATCTATATTTCATTTTCATAATTAGAATTCAAACACAAGTCACTTATCATGCATTACCATTTTAGGCTCAATAGCCACATACAAGAGCATGATTGTGATTTGCTTATAATATGATCTAATCGAATCATAATCTAAGTTCCATTACTCGAAAACTTACCTCGGATGTTGTCGAACGATTTCGACGGCTATTCGATCACTTTTTCCTTCCCTTTATCGGATTTAGTTCCCCTTTGCTCTTGAGCTTAATTTAACAAATAAATTGATTTAATCATTTGAACATCAAAAAGAGAAACTCAAGGTACTTAACCCACATATACATTAGACATTAGAGTCACATATATATGAAATCATGAATCAACTCAACATATTAGCCCACACTCTCTTTTAGCCGATTATCTAAGCCAAGATAAAAGCATCAATATGCTTGCCTCTAACCGAATACATGCAACACCAATCTACCTCATGTGGCCGAATATGCATGTCTATGTTGAGGCCGATTATATGCTTAATACTTCCTACAAATATGGTTACTTGTATTGACTACATACCATTTTGTTTCAAGTTCAAAACTCGGCTAATACACATATATACACTAGTAATCAAATACTAACATTTGCACTTCACCTTACTACCAATTCTCATCTACTTCCTACCATGGCCGAACGCATCAAGACACCATACCATTTCAATTTTGGTCATGGGTTAAACAAAGAACTTAATGTCTAACTCAAACATGCTAAAAAGAAAATCCAAGAGTCATCAATCACCATCACATGTATCATTACAAAGCTTCACACTTAGCATGCAAATGACATCAACACAAGTCCACCTTAGCCGAAACTTAGCTCTTCTTCATGCCTCATCACCACAACATCAAACACCAACCAAGAAGGCAACACCCATGGCCGAATATCATCTCCATCTCATAGCAAAGATTTAAACCATGGGCTAGGTAGAACTCAAGCTAACAACTAAAAATATGCATGAATCTCATGGAACAACATCAACATACCTTAGTCTAGTGAACCACCATAGCCGATTTTCTCCAAGCTCTTTCCCTTCTTTTTCTTTCTTCTATTCGGCCAAGTTCAACAACATGAGAACTTTTTTCTTCTTTTTTTTCTTCATCATTTTCCTTTTCATTATTTTATTACCATGCTCCTTATTTTATCATTTCTAACATAAAGCATTAACACAACATGTTTATGACATGTTTTACCCATCACATTTTGTCCACCCTCATTGTCATGGTCGGCCACTACTAATTAAGTGGGGAAATTGACTTGCAAGTCCACCCTTTTGATTACATGCACTAATAGATCCTTATAGATTAACCTATCACATTTCAAAAGTGTCACACATAAGTCCTATTAACTAATTTCACATGCAATTAACTAAATCGAAGCTTAAAACTTTCACACATTCATATTCACATATTTTAGACAATAATTATCATATTCAAATAATTTGGTAACTTTGTTTAGCGGTCCCGAAACCGCTTTCCGACTAGGGTCACTTTAGGGTCACATTGTTAAAGTGTAAAAATGTATGGGTTAAAATGAAAAGTACCTTAAATATGTATTCATGGATTATTTTGAATGAAATGAATGATTGAATGGTTGAATTTGAATTGTAATAGACCAAGAACAAAGAAAATCGGACTTAAATCGAGGGAAGTCCAAAATAGTTGAATAGTTGACTCGTTTCCGTCTGAAATTCGTACGAGGTAAGTCAAATTACAATTACGTGTTAGATTGACTAAGTTCTTTGCATACAAGTTTTAATCTATATTGGATGACCTTGAGAGCCTGATAAATAAATTTCGAGTAAACTCTGATATTATGCTAGCATCTGAAAAGCTCTGTATGTTTCTAAAAGAATGTTGACATTGATATGAGATATCGTGTAAGACCGTGTCTGGCACATAGGCCTCGATTTGAGATTTACGTGTAAGACCATGTCTGGGACATAGGCATCGTATTAGATTTCGTGTAAGACCTTATCTGGGATAGAGGCATCGATACTGAATTACATGTAAGACCACGTCTGGACGTTTATGAGTGTTTGTATCATTTCTGAACCGTCTGATGATAGAATACGAGATATGGGAATGGATATATGAAATGTATAATCTATACAGGTACATTTGTATCGTATTAAATTTCTAACTATGAAAGACTCTATTTCTGTGAAATAATGAATGCAAAGTGTGTACGAAATCATGGAAATGACATATGACATGTTTACAAGCAAATGAGCATGGTTAGGCTCATGAACTATTTTGTCAAATGGTTATGAATTCTTGCTGTTGATTTGTGCTTTATATGATTTAATACTTAAACCAATTGTATTTGGCTTACTAAGCTCTTTGTATCCTACTCTGTGTGATTTCTGTCTGTTTTACAGTTATCGTAGCTACTGAAGGCTCAGGGATAGTTGAGGATTGTCACCACACTATCGAACTCATTTTGGTACTTTTGAAAATATAAATATTTTAAGTATGGCATGTATAGGCTGGAATGTCTATGTATTTAAGTTTTGATATGTATATATGTTATGCCATTAGAGTTGGCTAGCAAATGATATGTTTGTGCTTAGTTTTGGTATGGATTTGAATAAGTTATTGAAAGATGATGATTTATTTATAGTAAAGCATGTTTTGAGCATGGAATTGGCTGAAAATTTTGGTATAAATGTTGTTTAATGTTGCTTGTAGAAATAACCCAAAAAGGGGTGGCAATTTGGCTTAAACCAAGCCTGCATTGTGCCACACGGCCAGGGCACACGGGCGTGCCTTGTGTTCGTGTATGCAAAGAAGTAACCCCCTAAGATCACACGGTTAAACACATGAGCGTGTCATATGGCCGTGGGCTTAAGTTAGTATCACATGGCCATAGCACACGAGTGTGTCTATTGGCCGTGGGTGAATGTCAGTATGTATCCTTGTTTTGGCACGGCTGGTTCACATGGGCATGTCTGGTGCCGAGTGAGGCACACGGCCTGGTCACACGAGCGTGTGATCTCAACAGAGTTGAAAAATTTTCTGAGTTCTAAAATTTATGAATGTGTTCGGTTTAGTCCCGACTGTCCTTAAAAATATATTTTAGGTCTCGTAGACCTTCATAAGAGATGGATTGTAGATGATTGCCTATGTATTAATGTTATGTGATATCTGTGATTCTTAATTGGTCTGAAATGTTCTGTCTGTCTAGTAATGCCTCGTAACCCTAATTCGATGACAGTTACGAGTTAGGGATGTTATATTTTATTGGTATTAGAGCTATGGTTTAGTTGGTTCTAGGACTACAATAGCGTATGTGAGTCTAGCTAATCATGCCATATATCTGAAATTGTGATAGTGTGATGAATCCTGACATTGAAATGTGCTTTTATATAGAAAATGGATTCCGATAGAGCTGTACCTGACGATGTTGAAAGCAATGCGCCTACTCCTATGTAACGGACGGTGCAAGCTGATTCTCGACCGGCTACGAGTAGCCGTGATGGTAAGGCTAAACAAGCCTTCTATCAGATGATGAATGATTGGTTCACCCAGTATATTAGAACCAATCTAGCTGTACAACAACCTCCACCCTCGGTTAATTTTCGTCAAATTCCTGTTATGCCACCAGTGAATCCGATACAGATAAATAGACCACCGGTTGATAAGATTAGAAAATATGGGGGTGAAGAGTTTCGAGCTACAACGAATGATGATGCTGAGAGAGTCAAATTCTGGTTGGAAAATACAATACGAGTGTTTGATGAAATGTCTCTGAATCCTGAAGAATGTGTAAAATGTGCCATTTCACTTCTGAGAGATACAACGTACCATTGGTGGAAAACTTTAATATCTGTGGTTCCGAGTGAACGGGTTACTTGGGATTTCTTCCAAGCTAAATTTTAGAAGAAATACATTAGTCAGAGATTCATCGATCAGAAACGTAAAGAGTTTCTCGAGCTTAAACAAGACCGTATCTCTATTACTGAATACGAATGTGAATTTGTGAGATTGAGCCAGTATGCTCGAGAATGTGTATAAAATGAAGAAATAATGTACAAAAGGTTTGAAGATGGACTAAATGAAGATATCTGTCTGTTAGTTGGGATTTTGGAGATTAAAGAAATGGTAGTGCTCGTTGAACAAGCTTCTAAAGCTGAAGAATTAAGTAAAGAGAAAAGAAAAGCTGATTCTGAAGCTAGAGATGTTAGAAAGAGATCTTCGAGTAGATCATTTCAGTCTGTGTCAAATAAATTCTGGGATGATTATAGCCATTCAAAGGCTGATGTAGGACATTCGAACCAAGATCGAGCAAGATCACATTTGAATTTCAGAGCTCCTGCTATTTCTTTTGCAAGTGTTGGAAATGTCCGATCTGAGAAACCTAGATGTAAAAATTGTGGTAAAAGACATCGGGGAAATTGTAGATTGAATGACTGAACCTGTTTTCGATGTGGATCTCTAGACCATTTTGTAAGAGATTATTCTAAACCTGCTGAGCAAGAGAATGTACAGAATCCGAGACCGACCAACACCACAGCTAGAGGTAGACCTTCCAAAAATACGGGAAATGCAAGTGGTGGCCAAAGAGCTACTAGGGATACTGTTGTTAGATCTGAGACGAATCTTCAAGGCAAATAGATTTAATGATGCAAAAATATCAGAATCTTCGACAGAGGAGATGGTTAGAGTTATTAAAAGATTATGAACTTGTTATTGATTATCACCTGAGAAAAGCAAATGTTGTTGCTGATGCTTTGTGTCAAAAATCGTTATTTTCTTTGCTTGCAATGAATGCTAATTTAGTTCTGTATGATGATATCTTGATTTGTGCCGAACTAAAAGTAAAACCCTTGTTTATACAACAAATCTGCGAGGCTAAAAAGTCTGATAATGAATTACTAGAAAAATGAGCTTAGTGTGACTCTGAATTTCGAGTTGATGTTGATGATTGTTTGAGATTTAGAAAGACTTTGTGTTTCGAGAAATCCTAAGTTAATTCGGATGATTTTGAGTGAAGCTCACAGTAGTAGATTTTCTGTACATCCGGGAAGTACAAAAATGTATAACGATTTGAAACAACTATACTGGTGGCCGAGAATGAAAAGAGATATTTCTAATTTTGTTTCGAGATGTTTAATCTATTAGCAAGTTAAAGCTGGGCATCAGGTGCCATCTGGTTTGTTACAACCGATTATGATTCCTGAGTGGAAGTGGGATCGAGTAACCATGGATTTTGTTTCGGGTTTGCCCCTGTCTCCGAGAAAGAAAGACGCAATTTGGGTTGTAGTTGATCGTTTGACAAAATTAGCTCATTTTATTCCGGTTCGATCTAATTACTCACTCGATAAATTAGCTGAGTTATATATTTCTGATATTGTGAGATTGCATGGTGTACCTATATCTATTGTGTCTGATAGAGATCCACGATTCACTTCGCGTTTCTGGAAGAAATTGCAAGAGGCTTTGGGCACAAAATTACATTTCAGCACTGCTTTTCATCCCCAAACAGATGGTCAATCTGAATGGATTATTCAGATACTCGAGGATATGTTGAGATGTTGCGTTTTTGAGTTTGAAGGTATGTGGGAACAATATCTACCTTTGATTGAATTCGCTTATAATAATAGTTTTCAGTCGAGCATCAAAATGGCACCATACGAAGCCTTATACGGTAGAAAGTGTAGGACTCTGTTATACTAGCCTGAGCTCAATGAGAATAAGATTTACGGTATTGATTTGATAAAAGACACAGAACAGAAAGTGAAAGTAATCCGAGATAGTCTGGAAGCTGCCTCTGATCTTTAGAAATCTTATGCGGATTTAAAACAAAAAGATTTCAAATTTGAGATCGGTGATAAAGTGTTTCTGAAAGTATCTCCATGGAATAAACTGTTTCAATTTGTTAAAAAGGGCAAGTTGAGTCCGAGTTTCATCGAGCTGTATGAAATCATCGAATGGGTTAGGCCGGTTGATTATAGATTGAGGCTACCATCTGAGTTAGAAAAGATACATAATGTGTTTCATGTATTGATGCTTCGATGATACAGATCCAATCCTTCACATATAGTTTCCCTGTCTGATATTGAAATCCAATCTGATATGACTTATGAAGAAAAGCCGATTCGTATTTCAGCCCGTGAGGTTAAAGAGTTACGGAATAAGAAAATTCTATTAGTTAAAGTATTGTGGCATCGACATGGTGTTGAAGAGGCCACGTGGGAGTTTAAAGATGCTATGAGACAAAAATATCTGAATCTGTTTAATGGTAAGATTTTCGGGGACGAAAATCCCTAAGGGGGGAGAATTGTAACAGTCCAGATTTGACCTTAGTCGGAACAGTGGTTTCGAGACCATGTAACCGATTCTGAAAAATATTTTAATATTATTTTCTGTGTCTGTGATATGTGAATTTATATCTGCGAAGTTTCTGTGATTTAATTTGTCTATTTCTGTGCTTAATTATGAAAAAGGATTTAATTGCGTAAATGATAAAATTTGCATACCATTTATTCAATGTGTTTAATTGGCATGGCTTTGGATTATTATGGCCTTATGTGGCAATTACTCCATTAAATTTATGAGTTGCCATCAATGACCTTGTTTTATGAAATAGATATGTTTATTAATGAGGGATATAATAGTAATTCATGCTTTAAAATGAATTAAAGAAAACAAATTTCATGCATGTATTCATAAAACACATATAAGAACCGAAAATCAAAGAAAATAAAGAGAAGAAAACCATTTTAGGTTTCAGCTAGCTTAATCCTTGATTAAGGTATGAATTTTCGTCTATTTTTGATAATTTCGACGTTTCTGTGATCGTTGCTTCGTGTTCTTCAAAACCCATGTCTGAATTTCTGTTTCTGTTGAAGATTATGAAATGTACCATTGATGAATATATGAGCTTTGTAATGTTTTTATATGGATTATGAAAGATATATGTGAGATTATCATGTTTTGTTCTTGAATTTTTGATGGAATAGAGCTATTCGGGCTAATTTGCGAAAATAAGGTTTTGAAGGACTAAATTGTGAATTAAATATGTTAATTGGGCTTGTATGGAATCTATGTATATTCGGCCAAGCTATAGTCTTGGTGAATTTTGCATATTTGTGATCTTGTGAAAAATGGACAAAATTGTCAAAGTGTGAAAATGTATGGGTTAAAATGCAAAGTGCCCTAAATATGTATTCATGGATTATTTTGAATGAAATGAATGATTGAATGGTTGAATTTGAATTGTAATAGATCAAGAACAAATAAAATCAGACTTAGATCGGGGGAAGTCCAAAATAGTTGAATAGTCGACTCGTGTCTGTCCGAAATTCGTACGAGGTAAGTCAAATTACAATTACGTGTTAAATTGACTAAGTTCTTCGCATACAAATTTTAATCTATATTGGACGACCTTGAGAGCCTGATGAATAAATTTCGAGTAAACTCTGATATTATGCTAGTATCTGAAAAGCGCTGTATGTTTCTAAAACAACGTTGACATTGATCTGAAATATCGTGTAACACCTTGTCTGGGACATAGGCCTCGATTTGAGATTTACGAGTAAGACCATGTTTGGGACATAGGCATCGTATCTAATTTCGTGTAAGACCCTGTCTGGGACAGAGGCATCGATACTGAATTACATGTAAGACTGCGTCTGGGACGTCGGCATTGTACCCGTTTATGAGCGTTTGTATGGTTTCTGAATCGTGTGATGATAGAATACGAGATATGGGAATGGATATATGAAATGTATAATCTATACAGGTACGTTTGTATCGTACTAAATTTCTAAATATGAAAGATTCTGTTTCTGTGAAATAATGAATGCGAAGTGTGTACGAAATCATGGAAATGACATATGACATGTATACAAGCAAATGAGCATGGTTAGGCTCATGAACTATTCTCTGAAATGGTTATGAATTCTTGCTGTTGATTTGTGCTTTATATGGTTTAATAGTTAAACCAATTGTATTTGGCTTACTAAGCTCTTTATATCTTACTCTGTGTGATTTCTATCTATTTTACAGTTATCATAGCTACTGAAGGCTCGGGGATAGTTGAGGATTGTCACCACACTATCGAACTCATTTTGGTACTTTTGAAAATGTAAATATTTTAGGTATGGCATGTATAGGCTAGAATGTCTATGTATTTAAGTTTTGATATGTATATATGTTATGCCATGAGAGTTGGCTAGCAAATGATATGTTTGTGCTTAGTTTTGGTATGGATTTGAATAAGTTATTGAAAGATGATGATTTAGTTATAGTAAAGCATGTTTTGAGCATGGAATTGACTGAAAATTTTGGTATAAATGTTGTTTAATGTTGCCTGTAGAAATGACCCAAAAAGGGATGGCAATTTGGCTTAAACCAAGCCTGCATTATGCCGCACGGCCAGGGCACACGGGCGTGCCTTGTGGCCGTGTATGCAAAGCAATAACCCCCTTAAGATCACACGGTTAAGACACATGGTGTGTCATATGGCCATGGGCTTAAGTCAGTAGCTAGCTAAGTATCACACGGCCATAGCACACGTGCGTGTCTGTTGGCCATGGGTGAAAGTCAGTATGTATGCCTTGTTTTGGCACGGCTAGTTCACATGGGCATGCCTGGTGCCCGAGTGAGGCACACGGCCTGGTCACACGGGCGTGTGACCTCAACAGAATTGAAAAATTTTCTGAGTTCTGAAATTTATGAATGTGTTTGGTTTAGTCCAGGCTGTCCTTAAAAATATGTTTTAGGTCTCGTATACCTTTGTAAGAGATGGATTGTAGATGATTGCCTATGTATTAATGTTATGTGATATCTGTGATTTTGAATTGGTCTGAAAGGTTCTTTCTTTCTGGTAATGCCTCATAACCCTAATTTGATGACGGTTACGGGTTAGGGGTGTTACAAGATTTGAGATTGATCTTTCACCATTTACACTTTTGTTGATGCTATCCTTTTCCCAAATCTAGAATAAGATTATATATAATAGAACTATTGCAATTATTAATCAACGAAGCTTTGAAACATACTGAAGCCACAACCATCGAATATATTAAAATTGTAGTGTTATAATAAGGCCAACATCTCAACCAAATAAATAGGTAATGTGCTAGCTATTAATAATGCATTTTGAACACAAGAGAAATTCGAATATGATTTCAATAGCTACCAGTGCAGAAATACAACCTCTATGAATCTGATAACTATACCACTGTACTCCCATGATCAAACTAGAATCATATGAGATATAGTCATCTTCATCAAAAGAATATCTCTTGCAGACAATTACATTGAATCATAATAAAACCGTGGTAGAAAAATCTTATCTGATCACAATATTAATCCTTCAATTATGGAAACCCTGTAATTCTACACTTGTGAGGTTATTCTATCTAATATTACGGATTTCATTGTAATACTTTACTGGTAAGAGGGTGAGGGTTGTAAAGCCTCAAATTTAACTCTCACATATACATGCACATAACATAACATCTATAGTTAACATACTATTAGAACCTATCATTCGTACCTTTATGGGTTTCGATTCATCACATTCACATCTTTACTCAATATTGGAGTATCACTTTCATTACTATCAAAATTAGCTCGATTGGAAAGCATATCTGTCTAATTAAAATAATTTTCGTCAGACTTGGGAGATATCACACAATCACAAGTAGCAATATGACATGTATAGCTAGACTCACATACGCTAGGTTAGTCTGAGAATTGACTAAACCATAGCTCTGATACAAATAAAATGTAACACCCTTAACCCGTAACCACTATTGGAATAAGGTTACGAGGCATTACCTATCAATTACAGTATAAATCTTACATTTCTCACATGAAAATCCATTAACACATAAACATCCATCAAACATAATCACTTAGTCCTTTATATGGCTTTTCGAGACCTTAAATCATGCTTCGAAGAGAACCGATAACATTTTAAAACTTTGGGAAACGTAAAAATTTCATGCATACAAGTTTCACACGCCCGTGTGAACAGGCCGTGTACCCCACACGGCACCAGACACGCCCATGTCTTAGGCCGTGTGAAAACAGGGCATACATATTGACTTGCACCACATGGCCATGGGAAATCTAGAGGGGTTACTGACTTGGGTCACACGGTCGGCCACAAGCCCATGTGCCAGCCCGTGTGTCACACACGGCCAATAGACACGGCCGTGTGTCTAGCCCGTGTCAAACCTGTAGGGTATACTGACTTAATTCGAAAGGGTACCCCAGGGGACACACGACCGTATAGCATAACCATGTGTCACACACAGTTGAGACACACGCCCGTGTGGACAAAAATAGGCTAGTTGGAACGCCAAGTTGCCACCCTTTTCTCATGCACACATAGCAACCAGAATGGTACCATTTCAATACATTTCATACACATATTATACCAATTCAACTCGGTACTCAATTACCTAAATAATACCATGTATTCATATATCAATTACAAAACAAGACATCATTTGCACATTTTCATTCCATCAATTCTTTGCCAAAACATACCATGTATATCATGATTCATCAACCATAATTTCCCAATAATACTTAATCTATGTTCAACCAAAATCGTCACCGATATCAATTTTAAACCACATATAAGTAAATACCAAAATCAAATATTTATCCAACAATCTTGGTATTCATTTGCAAGGCAAAAATCAAGCATAACACAATTACACATATTCATCACTTATCCATAACCATTTGAACATCCAACTCCATACCTAAATATGGCAATTCAAATCACCAATTTACAATCAAAATATTAATATAGCAATCATAGACCAAACATCACAACTCATATACTCATATAATTATATACTACCACATACACCACATTTAAACCAAACCACATGGCTAAATACCAAAGAAACACATAGGCATCAATTGCCAAATTTACTTTCAACATTACCAAAACACATGTCCACATAACTCAAGCCTATACATGCCATATAACCAAGTCACAAGTGTATAAATACTGAAATAAAAAACCGGATAGTGTGATGCAATCTCCTCCGACTCCCAACCCGGGCAAAAGTCTGAATCAATATAAAACATAGAAAAGTAGCATAAAGTAAGCTATAAAGCTTAGTAAGCTCATATGGTAATAAACCCATATTATTAAATAACCGTATTTTAAGCAATTACTCAAAACATGATATAATTCATATGATTTCACCATTCAATCTCGAATTCATGAACATAGATGATCAATATTTTCATGAGTTTATTTATTCAAAACACGTATGGTTTGAATACTTCTTATCAATTCATTCACATTTTCATATGCATAAGCAATTATATATATAAACTTTATTCAATTCAATATTCATCACCTTTTTTTAGCTAAGTGAATTATGTGAAATATCATTAAACAACGGTGTTTCGCACACTATGTGCCATAAGTATATTTAGTTAAAACAACTATAACCCATATCTCACAAATCATTCAATTCATACCACATTATAGCCAAATAAAAACATTTTTGCATGAAACATACTTATACATAAATCTTTCTCATTTCATATACGTGATACATTAAGAACTTACCAAATTACCTTTATTTGATTCTCATATAGGTTCTGTACGAACCTGTATCACTTAATTCGATTGTACTTTCCTTCTCTTCTTGACTATGCTCGTTGAACCATTTAGAATTATTAAAGATACTCGGCAATCACATATAGCTCGTACAATGCCATATCCCAGATCTTACATGTTATCATATATCGATCCCGCTGTCCTAGAAAGGGTCTTACACGAAATCGATTAATGATGTCAATGTCCTAGACATGGTCTTACACATAATCACAATACAATGCCAATGTCTTAGACATGGTCTTACATGTAATCACATCTCAGTAACCTAATGTCATGACATTTGTATCCTATACTATTCCTATGGTTCATACTGGACTTTCGAACGTCATAACTTCGTTGATTCTTGCTCGAATTTGTTCGTTCAACATTCGTAGCAATTCAATGATAATGAAACATATATAATTCAATTCAATTCAATGATAAATAAGAATTTATAACACAATTTAAATACATTTAATAGCATACGGACTTACCTCGATCGTTAAAACGATGGAACATATCAACTAGTCTGATACTTTGTTTTCCCTTGTTCTAGATCTGAATCTCATTTTTCTTAATCTATGTAATAACAAAATTTACTCATTT
The DNA here is from genome assembly GCF_007990345.1 of Gossypium hirsutum. NCBI lineage: Eukaryota > Viridiplantae > Streptophyta > Magnoliopsida > Malvales > Malvaceae > Gossypium > Gossypium hirsutum. The sequence continues at coordinate 54,009,059 of NC_053428.1, read as the reverse complement.
AATCATTAATTCATTCAACTTAACATAGTTTACACATTTTGGCAAAATTACACTTTTGCCCTATTATTTCACATTTTTGCAATTTAGTCCTTATCACATAAAATTACAAATTCATGCAATTAAGGTCAAGAAAATTCTAGCTAAATTTTCATTATATCCATATCAGCCCATTTTTCTCAATAATTCACACATTTACCCATGAATTTTACAAATTTCTCAATTAAATTGTAATTGACATTTTTGTGAGAAAACTTTATAAAACTTGTTAATCTAGCTTCAAACTTTAATAATCTATCATAAAACACCTAAAAAAAAGCATTCAACAATGACATCATTCAAAATCTATAACAGTGTCAAAAACGGAGATGCGGGCTAGCTAGATTAAGCTGCAACGAGCTCAAAAACGTTGATATCATTAAAAACGGCGTTAAAACCGTACCTATTTGAACAAAAACACCATGGACAAATGTCAAGATCTTGAATGGATATCTTAAACCCCATTTTTAGTTGTAAATGGATGGAAGATGATGATATTTGGCTTTGTTTTATTTATTATTAACTTTAATTACCTATTTACCTTTTTACCCTTTAAAAATGTTAATAATAACACTAATTGCCACTCCACTATCATTAAATATCTCATAAATGGGCTATTTAATACATAAGGACATCCACTTTTAAGTTCTATAGCTATTTGACACCTTTAGCTTATAGAACATAGCTTTTACGCTTTACGCGATTTAGTCATTTTTATCGAATTAACCACTGAAACGGTAAAATTTCTTTACGAAATTTTCACACGAACATTCTATCATACTGTAAAACTTAATAAAATAATAAAATAAATATTTTTACTTTAAATTGTGGTCCCAAAACCACTGTTTGGATTAACCCTAAAAATGGGCTGTTATACTACTACTGTCTATAGTGTCATAATTTAACATATAATGATAATTAAATAAAGTAAATAAGTCTTCATATTTTTCATAAAGTTTTTTTATTAATTTTAAATATTCTACTCTTTCATTTTTATCAGTATTTTTAGTAATTTTAAATTTCCAATATTCTATAAGTTCTTTATAAGATTGGAAGTCATATTTTTGTTGACGAGTATATTTTATTTTCTATTTTTTACGATTCCTACTTCTTTTATTAGTAAAAGATGATTTTTCTGAAGAAGTGTCTTCTTCCTCATATAAATTTAATATTTTATTACTATTACCTAAATCTATTTCTTGTTCTATATTTTTGTTAATAAGAACCTGATCTAATTTATTATTTATATTAGATAATACTTCTTTAGATTCGTTGTTCAAATCTAATTCAGTTACCTCTCCTAAATTATTAACTTTTTCTTCAATTTTATTAACTTTATTATATACTTTATTAAAATATATAGAGGTTATATCCATTAAACTATTAAATTCTTTACTAAGGGCCGAAATATTATTTTCATTCTTAGAGTTTATATGCATAGTATGATTGCAGGTTTTATCTTTATATAAACAATTTGTTTCTTCCATGATATTTATCTATGGTATTTAAAAGCGTCTGTTATGTTATTATGTCTTAACACTCAAAAGCCTAACGTCTCTCACTTAGACTTAAACAAGTAATAGTAGGACAAAATAAAAATATATGGGTTTTAAGATAAATAATCACAGAATTAGCTGAATTGTAAATTAATGATAAGAACTTACAATGAATACTACCATATTAATTCTTCAAGTATCGTTACACTGGGGCTTCTGATACCAATTACAGGAAATAAGGGTTGCAGAAGAAGAAGGATTATTATTATTACAAAGGAAAATTTACACAGGAAAGCTTACAATGAGAGGATATTTGAAAAGAAAGTAAAAAGTTTCTAAAACTATTTTGGATTTCGATGCCCTTTGTTAGGCTACATACATTTCTTTTTATAGCAAAATTTCTAAACTCTATTTAATTTTTCTTCAATCCTACATAGTATTTCTTACAAGGATCTTGCCTTGTCACCAACATAGTGGCTTTAATGTTGCGTAGTCTTGTCACATCATTTGCCTTCCACGTTACAACCTTTTCTGATGCCTTTTTCTTTAAGTTATCTTTTCTTGTCCATTAGTGTTTCTTGGACATTATTTCTCCACGTGACTTGCTTGTTTTGGCTTATCCTTCTTGGATATTATCTAGATTCATTAACTCTATTTCATCTAGATGTAATGAATCTGATGGCAGTTTTGGCGAGTTCTGATTTCCTCTATTATTTGTGATGGGAAATCATCAATCTCCATATCAGCTATCTTTTTTAATAGTTGTATGGATTCTTCGTCTCTATCATTCTGGATAATTCCAGTTTCATCTGCTACTATTCTTCTTCCATTAGTCACCAGTCTATAAGTCTGATGCTGAAGAACATGTTGAGCTGTTGACATTAAATCAATCCCTGTTTGGGCTTGATAATAACTAAAATTATTATAACACTTGTCAATGTTTTTTGCCAAGTGTTCTTTATCTTCCTTGAAAACTGATAACTTGGGGCTTCCAATCATTCTTAGAATAATCCAAATTTGATATGGCTGAAAAAATCTTTCTTTTTCAGTAATACCTATAAGGCTACTTATTTGAATATAAAAATAATAGAAAAAAATCTTGTGTAACGCCCCAAATTTTGTAAATATGTTTCTGTATTTATGTGACATAATTAAGTATTTGCTTCAGTGGTTAAGTGTTCTGGGTGTGTTTGAGAGGTCCTAAGTTCAAGCCTTGCATTTGAAAAATCTTGATGTTTTTCTAAATAAAGCCTTAATCTGGTTTAATAGGCTTATATTTAAGTATTGTAAAAGTTTGTCAAAATGGGCCAGCTGATCTAGTGGTAAAGTAGAGTGTCAGTCTGCTGGAGGTTCTGGGTTCGAATCTTTGCATGAGCGTAGGAATATATTTTTGCTTGGTGAGGTGGCTTAGAGTTTGAGTTGTACTGGAAATCCGGGTAGTGGGTGGTTGAGATAGAGTAGGAAGTGGGATTTGGGTGACTAGTTTCCCAAATTCTCTCTGCAGAAAATTGTTCATCTCCCCTCCGTTTTCCCCTTTCTTTCTTTTCGCCTTTTGCCGAATTTTCCTGACCTTTTTGCTGCTGATTCTTTTCCTCATTCCCTTCCTTGCCATCGTCATGGTTTTACGGGAAGTTTCAACAATCCGTAGTTTTGATATTCTTTATGCGATTAGGTAAGTTTGTTAAAGTATTATGTTTTTAGTTTGGAATGATGAATCATTGTTTACTGAGTTTTGATTGGTGTTAGGAGATAATCGAAAGGCTGAAGGCCATTCAATGATGTTTTAAGTGTGTGGATTTCTTGTTCTCGCTCAAGGGTAAGGTTTTGTTGGAAAAGTTGAATACCTCGTAATAAGTTGTTTAAGTGTGCATTGGGAACGGTTATGTAAGGGTTATTGTTCAATGTAGATTCTGGAGTACTCTGTGATCTTTTAGGCTTCAATCGAAACCAAGTGTGTACTCCGAACGCTCTGAAAACAAGATTCGGTGAAAATCAAAAAGCTTTCTGTCGACGCCACACGGGTGTGTGGTCGCCCGTGTGGTAGGCTGTGTGGCAGTACACGGGCATGTGGTCAATGAACCAGGCTATGCACACACGACACGGGTGCGACGGATATAGCCGTGTGTTGGCTGGTAGGCCATATGCGAGACACGGGCTCGATAAATTGGGCCGTGTGGGCCCACACGGGACTGTGGAATTTTGGGCCAAGTTGTGTGATCCATACGTCCAAGGCTAATTTGGGCTGTGTGGGCCGACATAGGCAGGCCATATGGGTGTGTGAGCCTATTTTTCTAAACCAAGTCGACTGTGACCTGTCATAGGGTCGGTAAGGATATCTTAGACCCCTATTATTGTGATCAAATTATGTGATGTATGCACTAGCATGTTATACTTAGCATGTTTATTTGTACTATTCTGAATATAAATGTATGATTGTTAACCTGCATTATAGCATGCCGTATTGTATGATACCTTGCACTGGGAGTAGGTTGGTGAGTGAAAGAAGTATCTAAAAGGCTAAGCTAAGCTACATAATTATGACATGTGCCGCAATACAGTACCTTATGGTGTGTAGGGTTGAATGGGTCAATTTTTTCTCCATAATTGGTGTGTAGGGATGGGTAGGTCGATTTTATCCCCATATGGTGTGATAGGTTGGACGGAGTTGGTGTGCTGGGTTGGTGGGCATGTTTCTGTTATTTTGATCTGTATGCATGACATACCTGATTCTATTCTGAGTGGGCCAAGGCCCACACCGCATCGGTTAAGGGCACAGGCCGAATTATGATTGTATTCTGTGATCTGTCTATATGCATGCTGAACTGTGGGGATGTACACATTGAATTTGCAAAACTCACCCTTTCTATTTTATCTATTTAGGTAATCCCCAACAGTAGGCAGATCGGTGTAGTGGAGGACTCAACAGTGACCACGACCACATACGTTTTGGTTTATGAACTTTCTACTTTTGCTTATTCTTTATTTGTTTGGTAATTTTGATGTAATTTTGGACTTGTTCTTATAGTTTTTAATTTGGGTTTTTGAGCTGCGAACTTGGATTACAAACTGCATCGTCAAATTTTGGTTTTCCTTAAATAAGCTAAGAGTTCTTCGAAAATAGAAACGGTTTCTTAAAATGATAACAATAAATGGATTTTAAAAGCTTCCGTGATAAAGAAATGTTTTCAAAACGATTCGACTATTACATGTTTTCCGACTAAGAAAAAGATAACAATTGAAATGATTTTATGAATCAGTACGGTTTGTTTAAAAAAACTCTCAGGTGACATCGTCGGATTCTGCCATAACGTCCACGCCGGGTTTAGGGTGTTACATCTTGATTTAGTTTTTGTGATAATATTGTTTTAATAATTACAGGAAAATTTTTTTAATAAATGAAAAGAAAAATTTTGAACTACTATTTCGTTAACAAAACCCCATTCAATACTTTTTATTTCAAATGGTTCATGATCAAGTCTAAATTTAATAGTAGGAAAATTTTCATCTATATCATTTGTAAAAACATATGCTTGTAAGAAATATTCTGAAAAGTATTTTTAAATTGAGTTTGCTAGTTGCAAATAATTCTATTTATTTTAAAAAAAATTCTATTGGCAATATTTTTCTAGCTTTATTATATAAACATATTCTAAATATTTTATTCATAATAGGACTGCTTTTTCCTTTATGAACAAAATATTGAAATATATCAAGAAGATTGTTTATCTCCTTAATATCCATATAGTCTATTTCAAGCTCATCCCAATCTCTATACACTAGAATTTAATAATAAATCATGAGCTTCATTTTCTTTAGTTGTTTTTTCAACTAAGAATTGTGGGAATTTTGTAAGAGCTCTTCTGAAATTAGCTCTATTTTGAGGAATATTTGTTTTTCATATTTCATTTATAAAATTATATAATTCTGATGATAAACCTGGATTATAAAAATCTTTTATTTATGAAATTTGTTGTTGTTTCAATAAATTTTCCTTTCCTTTTATAATTTTAGAATAATTGGCTTGAAATGCTAAATTTGGATCTTGAGACCAAGGGTATTGGCTTACCGTTCTAGGTGTGAAAGATACTCGAATCTAACTGGTTGTCTTACCAGTGGATAAGGAACATAACATCCCTGGTTAGGATAAAATGATGCTTGTGGAGATATTGTAACAAATCCTTGATTAGGATTTATTAACTTCCCTTTATTGGGTTTTTTATGCACAGTAGTCCATTCTCCAATTTGTTCTAGAGGTTTTTTACTGCTATCCATAAGGCCTGCTAAGATAATCAGCAAGAGTATTATCAGTACCTTTCACATATAAAACTTCAAAATTAAAAGTATATATTTCATTGTACCATCTAATTCTCCTAGGTACAATGTGATAGCCCTAAATTGACCCTAGTCGGAAAGCGGTTTCGAGACTGCTAAACCAAGTCACCAAAGTATTTGAATATGATATTTATTGTCTAAAATATGTGAATATGAATGTGTGAAAGTTTTAAGCTTCGATTAGTCGATTGCATGTGAATTTAGTTAATAGGACTTATGTGTGACACTTTTGAAATGTGATAGGTTAATCTATAAGGACCTATTAATGCATGTTGTATAAATGATGGGTTTGCATGTCAAATTACCCAAGTTTTAGATAGTGGCCGGCCATGCAATGGGTTAAAACATATTATAAACATTTTGTGTTAATGTGTTGTGTTAAAAATAATAAAATAAAAGGTTAGTAATAAAGTAATGAAAAGGGAGGGGTGATGAAAACAAAGTTGTTTCATCCATGCTCCTCCATTGCCGTGACTTGAGGAAGGAAGAAGAAGAGGATTCTCTTGCTTCATGTTTGGTTGGTTGATGTTTAGGAAGAGGTATGTTTGATGATTATTCCATAAAACTCATGCATACTTTTAGTTGTTAGTTTGAATTCTACCTAGCCCATGGTTTAAATTTTTGCTATTTGAGGGAGATGATACTCGGCCATGGAAGTTGCCTTCCTTAGTTGGTGTTTGATGTTGTGGTAATGAGGCTTGAAGATGATTGAGTTTGAGTGCTTAACAAAAAGGATTGGATGTGAGGGTGTGTGAGAATTAGAAAAGGATGGGTCTTAGCAACTTCATGAAGTATTCGGCCATGGTACTAGAATGTTGTAATTGTGTTTAAACTTAGAATTATGTAGTTGTATGGTTAGTATAGGTAGGGATGACCGAATATGAGAGCATGAATAGATGAAGAGTTTTGTAATTATAAAAAATTGGTTAATTGATATGTGGTAAATGTTAAGTGTTAAACGAAATAGGAATGATATCATGTTGGAATAGGTGTATTCGGCCTTTGATTAGGTATGTAGATGATAGTGATAGATTGATGTTGCACATTCGGCTATAGGTAAGCATATTGATGATTCTATCTTGACTTAGATAACCGGCTAAAGGAGAATATTAGCTAATATGTTGAATTTGATTCATGATTTCATATATATGACTCTAATGTCTGATATATATATATGGGCTAAGTACCTTGAATTTCTCTCGATGTTCAAGATGATTAAATCAATTTATTTGTTAAATTAAGCTCAAGAGCAAAGGGGAATTAAACCCGATAAAGGGAAGGAAAAAGTAATTGAATAGCCGTTGGAGTCGTTCGACAACATCCGAGGTAAGTTTTCGAGTAATGGAACTTAGTTTATGATTTGTTTAAGTCGTGACATATAAGCATAACAAATAAACGGTGATATAATGATTCTATTTGAGTTATATATTGAGGTAATTAGTTCATACTTATGACGGGCAGCCGAATGCGTATAGAGATCGTGTTATAAAGCAAATCGAAATCATGTTCTTTGTATGTGGCTATTGAGCCGAAAATGGTAATGGTTGATAAATGTCTTGTGTTTGAATTCTAGTATGAAAATGAAATATAGATGTGTTATGACTTATTGATATATGTGCATGATTATTCAGATGATATCCGGGCTAAGTCCCGAAGGCATTTATGCTAGTGACTATATCCGGGCTAAGTCCCGAAGGCATTTGTGCTAGTGACTATATCCGGGCTAAGACCCGAAGGCATTTGTGCGAGTTGCTATATCCGGCTAATTCCCGAAGGTACTTGGGTTTGGAAATGAGTGATCTTGCTTTAATAATTTCAATTAACACGCTCATAAAATTGAAACGATAAGGTATGTTTCGTATATGCATCGGAAAGGTTGATTCCTTTCAAATAGTATTCGCTCAATTGATTAACGAGCTTCTGGCCTCTAGTTAGGTTTGATCCCCTGTGTATGAATATAATGGTTGAAGCGTAAAGTAAGTATGATTTTGAGAACATGCATATATGCAATTATTCATTTAGTCATATGAACGCTATACTTTAGTCGTAAATAATTTCATTACTCAAAACTTACTAAGCATTAAATGCTTGCTCCGTTTCTTTAATTCTCTGTTTTATAGATTTTGTTCGTCAGCTATCGGACTCGGGATTGTCAAAGTTGAAGTCGTCCACACTATCTAAGCCTTTTTGGTACTCTTTTAGTTGAACTTTGATAGAGGCATGTATAGGACTGACCTTGTTGTTAATTAAGTACCTTTTGGTAATGTATATATTCGGTTGGCCATGCGAAAATGGCTTATATATTTTGAGCATAGCGTTATAATCATTTTGTATATATATGGTTATTGAGAGGTGTGGAATTTCTTGGCAATGATTAGCCATTGGAATGGTTAATCACGATCATATTTGGTGCTATGTATGTCAAATGGCTATTTGAATCATGGAAACTATGAAATAGGTGAGATTTGCCTTAAAATAGATGCTGACAGCAGCAGTGATGTGAGTTTGAAAAATCACTAAAAATAGTAGGAATGTAATTAAATAATTAATAAATTCTGTAATCGAATCTTGATAAGTCTATTTTCATATGGAAGAAGAAAAACGACCATATGAGTCGTATTTTATGAGATGTTTAAGTTTTCGTGAAACAGGGCCAGAGCGATTACTGGATCCCCTGTTCTGACTTTGGGAATTCACCATAAATTAATCAGAGATAATTATAAGTCATTCCTTATATGTACAGATTCATTTTTGAGTCTAGTTTCAGTAGAAACAAACATCATATGTATTGGAGCCCTGTACAGGGAGATATCTAAGTCGTAATGCATGAAGGTCAGAGTAGTCGAACCCTGAAACAGGGGAGACTTTAACTAATAAACTGTACTAATTGGCAGTACCAAAAATTCTAGAAAAAAAATTTTAGATGGATATATGAGTCTAGTTTCAGGAAAAATTTACGGAATCAGTTTTCGAGTTTTGGAACTCGAGATATGATTTTTTAGGTGACTGTGACGCAGTTAGCCAGCTTGTCTGAAAATTTTAAAATGAACTGTGTATATAAATGAATTAAGTCCGTTAACACCTCGTGTTCGACTCCGGAAACGGTCTCGGGTACGGGGCGTTACATACAATTTCTAAACTTTTATTAGTAAGAAATTGTTTAACTGCCTGATTATCAGTTTTAATAATAAAATTTTCAGATGCCAAATATATGAGAAAAGTCTTTATTTCTTCTTTAATAGCTAATAATTCTTTCTCATATATAGCATAATTAATTTCATTTCGTTTAAATTTACCTGAACTATATCCATATATTAATTCTTCATTTTTAACTGTTTTAGCTTTTAAAATACATCCCCAATAATTTTGTGAAGCATCTATTTTTAAAATTAATTTATCACCTTGTTTAGGTAAATAAACCTTGGGGACATAATATATTTTTGATTATATATCTTTCATAATTTCTGAATCTTTTTTAGACCAGATAAACGGTTTATCCTTTTTTAATTTTTCATATAACTCACCTAATTTTTCAGATAAGTTAGGAAAGAAATTTCTTCCATAATTAACTATTCCTAAAAATTGTTGAAGTTGCTTTTGATCTTTAATATTTTCAGGAAATTCTTTTATTTTTATAATAATATGATCTTGTAGTTTAAGACCATTTGCTGATAAATTTAATCCTAAAAATTCTATTTCTGTTTTTTTAATTCTATTTTCTTAGGATGCAAGATTATTCCATGTTTTATTAATTATTGAGAAATAAGATTTAAATGTTTTCTATGTTTTCTAATGTGTCTAAAAATACTAAAATATCATCGATATAAACTACACAGAATTTTTTATATTTGTTAAATATAGAATCCATCCATCATTTGAAGATTTGCGGTGCATTACATAACCCAAATGACATTACTCTCCATTGATAATGACCATTAGGTGCACTGGAAGCTGTTAAAGGTTTATATTCATCAGTTAGCATGATTTTCCAAAATCCTAATTTATAATCAAATTTACTAAAATATTTTGCTTGTTTAGCTTGATTAATTAAAACATCTTTTCTCGAAGTAAAATATCCATTAAAAATAATATTTTGATTTAATCTTTTATAATTAATTACCATCCTAGCTTTTCCTCTTTTTATTTCAGCATGGTTTCTTACCATAAAAGTAGGACTAGGATGTGGACTATTAGTTGTTTCTATTAATCCTTTTTCTAATAATTCTTTAATTTGTATATCAAATTCATCTATATCTTATTTAGTATAGATCATAGGTTTTACTCCAATGATTTTATTGGGATTTTCCAATTTTATTTGATAATATCTAGGACTATTCTGCCATAATTTTAATGGTTCTTCACTAAAATTATTTCCTAATATTTTAAACAACCAATGATCTGTTTCTAGTTGTTTAATTTGTTCCTTTCTTGGTTGTGTAAAATTTTTATCACACAAATTTATGGTTTTGTATTAAAGGAATTTCTATAGAAGTCTTTTCTGCGGATAATATTATTAAATTTTCATCTATAAAAATGGTAGATTATTTCCTAATAATATGTCTTCATGCATCTCAGGAAAATATAATATTTTAGGAATAACAAATCTGACATTATTTATGTAAATTGATATATTTCTAGCCTTAAATGCTATTATTGTTTCATTACCATCTATTCCTATAGCTCTAATTGGATTTTTCATTGGTTCCCATTTTTCTTCAGGAATGGCATTTTTTCTACAACTACTGGTGGTAGCTCCAGTATCTAATAAAGCATGTAAAGAATATATTTTATATTCTCTAAATTGAAATGTAATTTCAATATATGTGTAATATTTTCTTGGTTGAAATTTTGAAAATGTAATAACATCACTATTTCTAATTTTCATCTGTTGAATAATTGTTGAAGTTTGAATTTCTTCCATTCTAGTGTTTCTAGAATTTATACTAGGTTTAGTTGGAAAAATAAGTATTTGAACTGTTTTCATTCCTATTGGTGTTGAACTTGTACTTATATTATCCCCGTCTTCCTTTATTTGAGTATTTGAGGGTAAAACTAAATTATCATTTGTAATGGACATTTAAAGGTTAGAAATAAGTTTATTTGGATGAAAACATTAAGGTTAAAATTGTAATTATGTTAATAACTCATAAATTAAAGAAATAATAATAATAAAATAAAGAAGTTATCTTCTTTATAGTTTTGTTTCACCGAAATTAGAAGGAAAAAGAAGCCATTAGAGAGCTTAAGGTACGACCAACATTTGATCCATGAATGTAAGTGCATTTTTATCTTGTTTCAATTTTTATGTTTTTGTAATAGTTGCAACTAGATCCAGTTAACCCGTACCTCCGTTTTCAAAATTTTTAAAGATTTTAAAACTTGTTGTTGATGAATCTTAGATGGTTTTGATAGAAAATGGTTTAGTTCAAAGCTTGATAATGAGTTTGGACTAGTTGTAAAGTGATTTTGTTTAGTTTTTAAGTTTAAGGATTAAATTGAAAATAAGTTAAATCTGACATTTTTTTCTTATAAATCAGGATGTGAGGACTATTTTAGGGTTTTAATAAATTTGACAATATGGGTTTTGAGTGTTATTTTTGAAAATAAGTTTATTTTGATTTTAGGGATTAAATTGAATAAAATGTAAAAGTTTAGGTGTAAATTTGTAAAATATAATTAAAAGGGCTTAAATGCATAAATTTGATTGTTTATGTGGTTAAATTGATTTAATTGAATTAAGATGTACTTTAGATTAAGAATCTTAGCGATCAGAGGATATACAGGGAAAAGGAAAATTTTTTTATTAATCCTTAATAGTTAAATTACTTTGACAAGCAAGTTCATACTATTATCTGTGGATTATAATTCATTATTAAATGTTGTTAATTATATATATAAACTGCTAAAATATAAAATGGATTATGTGAAATAAATTAAATTCTAAAATAGTTCTGATGAACTGAGTAAAAGTTTCATACACGAGTTTTCTAAATAATTTTCATTCTGGACCAAGCTCCAGCATTTGTTGCGGACTTGAATATGCACGTGACACAAATTTAGTCTGGATTGGTAATCTGTTGTCATTTTAAAGGTTTAGCCTAGACTGGTAACCTTACATGTATATATAACCATGGCCAAACTATTATTTTGTGTTGTTACTGGTTTAGCCCAGATGGATAACATGACACAGATTTTTGTATCTGATTAGCTCAGACGAGCATCATCTATTTCCTATACGTGTGTATTGAGTTCTTTTACAAAGTTCCATCAGAAAAATTAAAGGATATACATTATGAAATCTTATCATTAATGTGAATGATATATAAATTTTGGATATTTGTATATTCATTACTTATTAACCAAGAATTGTTGAACTATGTCCTAATCTGAATAAATATGACACGGATATGCAATGTAATTTTAATGATGAAAGTGATGCAAAGGGATAAATTGAAAAATGGATTCATGATGAATTTTGAGTTAAAGTTGGTATTTTACCATTTGAAATTATATATGTGGTTTGAACAAAATCTCATCTGCTTGATGTTTTGAATGTTAAGATAGGTGAATTAGTTTCATTTTTGTTCACGTAATTTTTGAATGGTTAAGGTAAGCTATTTGATTATATTGTATGAGCTTACTAAGTATTACTATGCTATTTCATATACTTACTTGGGATATTACTTTTCTGTAGATCTTGGACGTCATAAACGTGTTGATCAATCGGCGAGAAGCTCACATCTACTGTCATTTGATTCAGTTGACATTGAAATAAGAAAGTTGGTTACTTGTGGCATGTATATAGGACATCTATTTTGCAAGTTAACGATCATGTTTTAGAACTTTGCTTATGAATATGATCATAAGTAATTTTGAGATATTAATTGCTTGGTATCTAATTGAAATTTAGTAAGTTGATGTTAGCCAATATTTGAACAACATTATGTGTAAGTTTAATGGCTTGATGTTTAATGTTGGTAATTGTTGATGTTTGGAGTGAATGACTTGAATGGTATAAAATGGTTAAAGGCATGGTTTAACAAGGTATGCTTAAATTGTGAAAATAGATTCTTGTGTTTTAGGTCACATATTGAACTTTTCTTATTGAAATCTTAGTTATACTAAAGATGATTGAATAAGTATGTTTTGGCATGAAAAATCTTGGCATGAATGGTTATTGATTCGTTATTGAGTTGTGGTGCCAAAAGGGCATATTGGTTAAACGTAGATCAAATGTTTAATTAGTATGTTTTGACATGTTTTAGTGAGTTTGAAAGTGTTTTGGTTACACCGGGCCTAGGACACTATCTATTACACGGTCGTGTGCTCCTCACAATTGTGTACAGTATTGGTAACACGACTGTATACTCTATTTAAAATTTGAAATTTTAGATGCACAGTCTGTAGACACGGCTGTGTGTCTCATTTTACACGGATTGAGCTCTGTCAAACGGTTTAGCCACACGGTCATGTCCTTACACCACACTGTCTCTACCTTGTCACACGACCTAGCCACATGCCGTGTGACCCCTATTTTCATTATTTGCTTATATTTTGTAAAAGTTTTGTTTTAAATGTTTCGTAAGTTCAATTTAGGTCCTGATATGATTGAGTAACATGGAAATGATTGTAATTTATTATGAATTGATCTTTTTAGATCTGTTTGGGTAGTTAGAAACCCAATTTTTTCTATTTTACCTGTTATTTTGTAAATGTTTTAGATTCATCCCAATTTAGTTCTGAACTTGTTCAAGGGTTTTTGTAAGCTCGACTAAGATTCGATTTTGATTGTAATGCATGTTTAACATGGAATTAACTTGTAATTATTGAGTCTTGAACAAATTGTTTGTGAATATTTTAATTTACTATTGTAGCATCTTATAGCTCGGTCTGGTGACTGGATCGGGTATAGGGTGTTACAACTTTAGTGCACTTTACTAGAGTGTTAGGGGTATACGTTGTAATAGCCCATTTTAGGGTTAAATCAGAATAATAGTTTTGAGACCACAAATTCAAAGTATAAATATTCATTTTATTACTATTTTAAGGTCTACAGTATGATAGAATAATTGTGTGAAAATTTAGTTAAGAAATTTTATCGGTTGAGTGCTCAATTTGATTAGAAGGGCTAAATTGTAATAGGTTCAAAACTTGAATTCTATAAGTTAAAGGTGTCTAATTGCTTTGAGATTTTAATTGGAAGTCTTTAAATGGTAATTAAACCATTATATTTTTGGGTGGACAAAAATGGGCATGGTTAGGTGAAATTTTAAAGTTATGCATTAAGGGTATTTTAGTAACTTGGTAAATAAAGACAAATTAACCTAATAAAAGATGTCCATCTTCTTCAATGTTGTAACTTGATCTAGCCATTCTATGGACTAATTTGAAAGAAATTTAAAGTCTAAAATTTTACCCATTTGGATGTGCTTGTATTTTGACGTTCGATGATAGAAAATGCATGTTTGTAGTTAGATAAACAACATTTGTAAAGTGATTTTCAATAAAAACATCAAATGAGGACTTATTTGTAAAAGGTTATAAAATGCGTAGAAAAGTTTGAATAAATGAAAAATGTAGGCTATTATGAGTACAAGTAGTATTCAGTTAGGCTTGGGTTGTGATGAAATTGAATGAAATTCATTTTATGAGCCTAGGGACTAAATTGTAAAATCTTGAAATGTTAGGGGAAAAAATGTAATTTTTGCCATAATGTGTTTTTCGACTACATTGAATAATGTGATGATTTAATAAGTTAAATTTGACATTATGGATCAAGAAAAACGTAGTGATGATTTAATAAGTTAAATTTGACATTATGGATCAAGAAAAACGTAGTTCGGATGTAGATTAGAGGAAAAACTAAATAATTGACAAATAGATCTCTTTTTCCGTTTTTGCATTCGAGGTAAGTTCGTATGTAAATAAGATTTATTATAATTGTAATTTTAAATGCTTTAATTTTTGCATGAATTGTGTAAAAGACTCTACGGACACGTCCGACGATGTTTTGGCAAGCGAGAAATCCCAAACGAACCTTAGGAATTGATTAGGATACAAGTGACATGTCATTAGGGTATTATGTTGTGTGATCCTGGTGCTAGTCTTGTACGTCCTATCGGTGGCTGAGGACACCGACATATGTTGCGGTTACTCTATAGCTTATGTGAGCAGCATTGTGTAGCTATGTCTTGACTGACAGCTTGTGTGAGCAGGCCCATTGATGGCTCGAAAGTGAGCATATATGTGTTATGAGATAAAGGTAGCAATGGCTACATATATGGCACCTTGTGTGCAAGATTTCCTGAGTATCCGATATTATTATTCCGAGTGGTTAATTGGGTATGTCAACGATAAGAATAAGTATGAAATTATTATGAGATGGTATAGGTATGTACATAAAGCTTACGATTATTAAATTCGTAAGATGATGATTTCAAGGTAAGTCTTTGATGGAATGAATTATGGTCATGAGATTATGGTAAATTACGTTATCATATATTATATTACTTGAATGTTAAATGTATGATAAAATTGCTTATTTCTTTCATACAAGCTTACTAAGTGTAACACCCTGAATTTTGGGCCTAGAAGAAATAGGCCTTGGGCTTGGGGAGCATTTAGAAGTCGGCACGTGAATAATTATTGTGCAAGAAGTGGGAGAAGTGAAGGCTTGCTTTAGTTGTTAAGGGTCTTGAGAAATGTTGGAGAAGTCCTGAGTTCAAACCTGGGCTTTAGCAAAAGTTTTGGTATTAAGTGAATAAAACCCTGAATGTTAGGTAGTAAGCCTTTTAAATAATTAAGGTTAAAAGGTAATGCAAAGAAGCAAGTGGTCAAGTGGCAAGTAGGCGTTAGGAGTGTGCATGTGGTCATGGATTCAAGTGTTGCCATAGTATTATGATGGATATTTATTTTGCTATATGGACGGCTAGTTTTGGAGTTGGTTTGGGACTCTAAGTTGAAATGGTCATGGAGGAGTTGAAATGGTCATGGAGGAGTTGTTGGAGGAATTTGTGGATTGATAAGGGGAGAGATTCAAGGAGAAGATTGGGGAAGGTTTTGTGGAGAAAAGTTAGGAGTTTGATGAGTTGAGGGAAATGTGCTATAATGGGGCATTAGGGGTGTGGAAATTCGGCTAAGCTAGTTTTTCCACTCTCTTTTGTTCAGTTTTGGTCATTTTTATTTTGGGGAATCTTTCCTTTTCTGCCGATTTTGTTATGAACTGAAGTGCCGAAAGTAGTCTCTTATTTTGGTTTCCATTTTAGTGGCTGGCAGTGTCGAATTGACCATTTGGGTAAAGTTATGTGTATTGCCGAATACCTTTCTTAACCTCTGTCAACTGCTCTCATTCTTTCACCTTTCTTACCTTTCATTTTCTTGACCGATTTTAGTCTCTTTTCTCCCCATATTTTTCTCCATTTTCTGATCTCCTTTCCTCTTGATATTCTGATTTCTTTCTGATCGAATACCATTTGTCTCTTGCTTGCCAACCTTGTTTATCTTGTTCTGATTTGGCCGAACATTCCTTGTCCAATCTCTCCCTCTCTATTCTGGATCTACAAGAGTCGACAAGGCGGGATCGTGGGGTTTTAGGTATTCCTGAGGAGTGGTGAAGTACAGAAGTACTCAAGTCGTCAAACCCTTTCTTCCATTATTCTATTAAGGTAGGAGCATTAACTTTCTTATTATTTGGGCATAGGTTGAATGCCCCTATATCTCTGTAAGATTTATGTCGTGATCCTAGGCAATCTCACCTAGTATGATCTTTTGATATTGCAGATTATCGGCAAGTAAGGTGGGATCGATTTTAGCCTACTCTGATTTAGTGGAACAGGACGTGGCTTGTTCAATTGAGCTAGATAGTATTATTGATTTGGGGATTAAAAGCCTATGAACTCTAATAAGTGAATGATTGATTGACTATTTGGGATGAATGTAGCTTGGATTACTCGCGGATCCTTCGCACGTGTTCGTAAATAGGTGTGTAACCACACCCTTCCTCAATGGAGGTCTGTAAAAGCTGAAATGCTGAAAGTATGACCACAGTTACCACACGAGCATGCAAACGCACATGTGGAAAATTTGATACGATAGTAAAGGCCGCCTTGAGCGATCTCATGGGCTTAGGCTAATTTTGGACTGGAATGGGCCGTGTGGGCCCAATGGGCACGTGAGTCCCACACAGATTAAAATCGTGGTAAGTGAAAAATAATGGATTGGGCTATGGTGTTCGCATTGTCGTGACTGAATTTGGGCTAAATGGGCCACACGAGCGTGTGGGCCTACTTGGGCTGAGTAATGGGCCTTAGGCCCATTTACACCGTTATGATCGTTTAGGACATTTGTGTCACTCGAATCGACTATAGACCTTGGGAGAGGTCATTTTCTGAGATGAAACCTTAAAATAGGTAAAATGATCGAAATACCCCTGTAGGGTAAAATGATCGAAATACCCCTGTAGGGTAAGATGTATATTATGCCCCTAAAGGGCAAAATGAAAAATGCCCCTACATGTTATATGATTGTTATTGTATTCCATTCATGATATGTTTGCATTCACGAGATATTATGCTTCATGGGGGACGGATCATTGATTTGGAGGAAGTATATGATTTGTGAGGGTCGCATGGTCGCTTGACGACTGTGGATCCATCGACGGCTTAAAAGCATTATGTGATTGGCAACTATGCTGCGAAATTGGTTAGTGCCGTAACCGGTGCTACAACAGGAGTGTAGGGTTGGACGGGATACGGAGTGCAGGGTTGGTTGGGTATTTTTGCATTGCATAATTTGATTCTGATTGTGACATGGGCTCAGGCCCAACTGAGGCTACTGTGGGCTACGACCCAAGTGCCACCGTTATTGTAATGGGCATAGGCCTTAATTGATGTGATGCATGCTTTATGATCGATGAGGGTTGTACACAATGAGTTTTCGTAAACTCGCCCCCTCTTTTAATTTTTTTCAGGTAATCCTTAGTAGGTAGTTTGACGTATGGAAGGACTCGGAGGTGGCCACACTACGATCAGCTTTAAATTTTCGTATTACTTTTATATTACTTAAATTATTTTCTCTTTGGGTTTTGATGTAATAAGACCTTTTTTCTAATTTTCTAGCTTTTAATTTGGGGGTTTTTAACTGTTATGATTTATTGCTATTAAAGGTAGAACACGGTTTTCCAAAATGATATCTGCTTTCAAAACATCACGTTTTCGCAACATTGTTGAAATGCTTCTGCAGCAAGCATGTTTTTAAAAGTAAAGCTAGTTTAAAATGGTTGACAGATAATTAAGTTGACTTTAGAATTAATCAAATGGACTTATCTCTTTTAAGCGAGATTTATGAATAAGACAAAGTTTTTTTCGAAAAAGTATTTTAATGTGACATGCCAGATTTGGTCATAATGTCTAGGCCGAGTTTGGGGTGTTACATTTAGTAGTATCAAAGCCTAGTTGCAAAACTCGGCTGGGAAATAGGCCTTAGGTTTTGGATTTTAAAGTTATTTACAAATAATTTTGAAGCATTCTGAAGGATTTCTATTGTGTCGTTCACCGAGTCTCCGAAGTCGAACCAAGTAAGTTCTCCTAATACTAAAATCTATTTTAAACTGTTATACTATAGATAGTTACTGGCCTTACTTTTGATGATAGACTATACTGGACTCTTTAGCTAGAGGAAACTGAAAAACTATAGAAAACTAAAACTATAGCGAGCCTGGGATTGCGAAAACAACTCTTAACTACCATTGTCATAAAACATCTGCTTAATTACTAAAACTATGAGCTAAATTGCATAAATTTCTTAACCAGATTATACGTGAAGTGATAATGAGAACTAGAAGGGGTGCAAGAGGTCGCGACAGAGGCCGTAGAAGTGCTAGGGCTGGATCTTTGGCATCAGGTCACATGCCCAACATTTACGAAAGAGAAGCACCGGCTTCACCGGTACCCAAGACAAGGTCGTATGATCGAGTAGTTGGGGACGACGCATTGTCTCAAGCAATGTTAAGGATTCTAGAAATGGTCGCTAGGCCCAACACTGTTAATGGGAGCTGGGGGTCGATTTCTGAGAGACTTCGGTCGATTATAGCTGAGATCTTTAAGGGTATCACGAGAGTAGCACCGAATGTGGCTGAATATTGGTTGGAGGCCACCAAAAGAATAATAGACGACCTGGATTGTACTTCCGAGCAAAAACTAAAAAGAGTAGTGTCGCTACTGCGAGAGGAAGCTTACTAGTGGTGGCTTACCGTGAAAGAGGGCACTCAGCCTGACCAAATAACCTAGGAGTTCTTCAAATCAATGTTTCAAGGGAAATACGTGGGCAGAAGCTACGTGGATGCCCGGAGTAAGGAATTCTTGAACTTAACTGAGGGAGACCGATCTATGGTAGAGTACAAGGCAGAGTTCTTATGACTCAGTCGGTATCTAAAGGAATAGTGGCAACAAATTATGAACATTGTGTTCGGTTCGAAGATGACCTCAGAGACAGTCTTCGAGTACTGATTGCTCCTCAGAGGGACCAGGATTTCGGAGCATTAGTGAAGAAAGTAAAAATCGTTGAAGATGTAAAGCGCACTGAGCGCCTAAATCGGAAAAGAGAAAGGGGCAAGAATAAAAGGGATTCTGAGCCCTCCAATAGCGATCAGAGGCCTAAGAGAAGGGCCAGAGTGGATGGGCCTGTCAGAGCAGAACCCCCTGTTGCTACTACTGGGTTGCCACCATATGCTATTTGTGGAAAAAGTCATGCAAGAGAGTGCTGGTGGAGAACAAGACCCTGTTTGAGTTGTGGTTCTATGGAGCATCGTCTTAGAGAGTGTCCCAAAAGACCGGATCAGAGGTAAGCCTTTTATAGAAGTAATGTACAGCCACCGAGAGGTGGGCAGTAGCCGCCTAGAGGCCGTGGCTAGACCAGAGGTGGAAATGGTTTGGGTCGTAGAGTACCAAGAAAAGGTGCTGATCATATTGAGGTGAGGTAGCCAACTTTGGTCTATGTAGCACGCCACCGAGAGGACGAAGACGCTCTAAATGTGTATACTGGTACGTACTTTATCCAAAGTGTACTATTTATCTATTTTGAAATTAGAATTAGAGTGCACAGTAGAAGCATAGTGGTGTAACGTTGGTTGTGCGACTATTTGATAGTTGGAAATTTCGAGGATGAAATTTCTTTAAGGGAGTATAGTTGTAACGCCCCAAATGTTGGGCCTAGAAGAAATGGGCCTTGGGCTTGGGGAGTGTTTGGAAGTCAGCACGTGAATAATTGTTGTGCAAGAAGTGGCATAAGTGAAGGCTTGCTTTAGTGGTTAAGGGTCTTGAGAAGTGTTGGAGAAGTCCTGGGTTAAAACTGGGCTTTAGCAAAATTTTTTGTTTTAAGTGAATAAAACCCTGAATGTTAGGTAGTAAGCCTTTTAAATAATTAAGGTTAAAAGGTGATGCGAAGAAGCAGGTGTTCAAGTGGAAAAGAGGTGTTAGGAGTATGCATGTGGTCAGGGGTTCGAGCGTTGCCATAGTATTATTATGGATATTTATTTTGCTACATGGACGGCTAGTATTGGAGTTGGTTTGGGACTCTAAGTTGAAATGGTCATGGAGGAGTTGTTGGAGGGATTTGTGGAGTGATAAGGGGAGAGATTCAAGGAGAAGATTGAGGAAGGTTTTGTGGAGAAAAGTTAGGAGTTTGATGAGTTGAGGGAAATGTGCTGACATGGGCATTAGGGATGTGGAAATTCGGCTAAGCTAGTTTTTCCACTCTCTTTTGTTCAGTTTTGGTCACTTTTGTTTTGGGGAATCTTTCCTTTTCTGTTGATTTTGTTATGAACTGAAGTGCTGAAAGTAGTCTCTTATTTTGGTTTCCATTAGAGATTTATTAATAAGACAAAGTTTTTTTTGAAAAAGTATTTTAATGTGACACGTTAGATTCAGTCATAACATCTAGGCCGAGTTTGGGTGTTACACTAAACTATATAGCTTACTTTGTTTAATTTTTCCATGTTTTATAGTGTTACCAAGCTAGCTCGGCTTGGAGATCATCAGAGATCGCATCACACAATCAAACTGTCATTTTGGGTATCTATGATTTTAAACATTTTGAGTATTTGGCATGTATAGGAACTTGGTCATTTTGGTATATGTGTCATTATGAATTTGGCCAAATGTGTTGGCTTATATTTGTTAAAAGTGATTTGGTATTGAGTAATGTAATTGGCTTATTTTTGGTCAAACTGGTTGTAAGCCTATGTATATTCATACATGTGCAAATATCTCTTTTGTGATGTGGTTTATAAATGCTTGGTGAATGGTTGAATTTGGCTCAATGGTTTGTTGTTGAATAGTTAAGATTGGCTCATTGGCTTGATAGGAAATCTAAGTAAAAAATATGCATGATGAAAGTATTTATGTTGATACTTGAGAATGTGATTTGGTGTGATTGAGTTTGATAAAGCATGAAAAGTTATGGGCATGTTAGATGAAGGTACTGAAATGATATGGTGTAGCCTTGATTGTTGATGTCTTGGTTGCCTAAGTATGTCATGATTTATGCCATTAAAGTTGTGGATGTGTGAGTGCAAATAAGGGTAACAAATGGCTTGGTAAATAGCCTTTATTGTCCACACGGGTAGACACACGGGTGTGTGTC
Source organism: Gossypium hirsutum (assembly GCF_007990345.1). Taxonomy (NCBI): domain Eukaryota; kingdom Viridiplantae; phylum Streptophyta; class Magnoliopsida; order Malvales; family Malvaceae; genus Gossypium; species Gossypium hirsutum. Next base: position 53,987,556 of record NC_053428.1, on the reverse strand, counting down.
TAGACCATGTGTGACACACAGCCTAACCTATGGACATGTGTTAACCATAAGGGCCTAGCACACAGGCGTGTGGCTTGGCCGTGTGACTTCAATTTGTTCATGCCTTGTAAAATAAAGAGTTACACGGGTTAGGGGCATGGGCATGTGTGACCACACGGCCTGCCCACACAGGAGTGTCCCAAATCACATGAGCGCATGACCCCTGTTTGTGCAAAAATTTTCTAAGTTTTGTAAAAATTTCCAAGATTCTCGATTTATTCCCAAACCACTTTCAAAGCATGATTTGGGCCTCATAGGTTTGTATTAAGGACTTTATGACTGAATGCAAATGGTTTTAAATTTGGTTGAAATTTATGACTCGAAATTGTATGATTTTTTGTGATGTACGTCCAGTAAAGCCTTGTAACCCTGTTCTGGCATAGAATACGGGTAAGGAGTGTTACATATGTGTTCACACATAGTGAGCTTTCTTACTCTTTGGTGCTTGTGCTCAAAATTATGGATTGTTGGGGATTTTGTCCGTATATCCATTCTTGGATCCATATTTGGTTAATGGAGTTGAAACCTTTTAATGACAATATGCGGATTAATGGAATTACGATTATGCTTTGAATGTGAGCATGTGAAAATATTATGAAGTTGGTGATTTTATAAATATTTAGAAAGCATAATAGTGGAACATGACTAATTGAATGTTTCTAATAAGAATGCATGTTGTTTTAGGATTAGTTACTCTAGTAATTTTACTTGATTAATATCCTTATATTGTCGAATATTGATTTTGTTAGCACCACTAGGTTTCATTACTCAAAGTGTGGTTTTGTTTATTATCGTGCGCAAGATTGAAGTTTGGTTAGAAGTTGATTCGAGTGTCCGCAGTATCCACGAGATCTCAAAACTTAGCATGCCCTTAATCTTCGAATCAAAACCATGACTCCCTTGAAGGATGGAACTTAATTTTACCCAATCAAGATGAACAAGCCAATCTTCCAAGAAAGTTCCTTGGAAAATTGAAAAGTGAAGAATTCATACCAACAATGTCAAAGCAATGACATTGAGATCCCTTCTAAAAATCATAAGAAAAGTATTCTTGAAAAAAATGGAACATTTAAGAGTGTTTTCATTGAAACAAAATTCAGAGAGCTAAGTAAAAGAGGAATGGTAGGCCTTACTTAAAGATTACAAGGCTAAGAGTCCTAGATGGGCTCAAGGTCCTATGGGTAAGAGCGTCACCTATCCATAAGAGTTCAAAATTATTTAAAACTCTTACATCCTAAGTAACTTAAAATACTTGAAAGAAAACTAAGTATAAGCATAGTAGATTCGAACACTTCTCACGGGTATTGAAAATGGGTTGAATTAACAATGTTATTAACATTAAATCTTAAATGAACTAAATAAGCTACAAATGGGATAGTATTCGATCTAATGCACGTTTGGGTTGCTCACATCGAATACCTTAACTCTTCCAAGCTTATTAAGATCTTCTAGTCAGGTCTAACTTTAGGGTTTGTCTCCTTAGGCCAAGTTTGCCTCAAAATGGAGACTTAGATGTTTAAACCTTCAAAACCTCTTATTTGAAGAACTCTTGATGCAAATTTGTTGGCCAATACGTTCAATTGGGCTACAATTTTCTTAGACTCAGAGAGTATAATTGGACCTTGAGGAAGGCTAAGCCAATAACATCCATAGGCCTGATATCTTGTTGCTCACATCACTTGAGTTTAGAAATCATTTTCTTATGCTTGGAATTCATGGTCTCAAATTCATAGCTAACTCATCAAAAACATCTTATAACTCATTAAAAGTATAAGAATTAAAATCACACGAGTTAAAAGATACATCTTGCTTTTCAAGAGCTATGAATCAAAGTTTGTCAAAACCCTTTTTTCTTCTTCGTCATAAGATAATCATACTTGTTATGCCTTGGATTTTTCGCAAATATATTTTTAAAAAAAACAATTTTCTTTTCCTTTTGAAGTATTTTGCCTTTGTCCATCTTCATGAACCTATTAAACTTCTCAAAAAGTACGATCACCTCTTCATCATCCTATCACACCCTACCCAGAATTTGCGGATCCAATTAAAAGTAGGATAATGCATTCTAATTTTGTTTTGGCGTATTATGATATCATGATCTGCCACTTGGCTGGTCAGTTGACGAGATAGAGTTTTGGCACATACCAAAAAGGAATTCGCCTGTTGGCAGTACTTAAGGATTTAATTGTAACACCCCAAACTCAGGTTAGACGTTATGACCAAATCCTAAAGTGTCAAATAAAATGAGTAGAAAAGCAAACCATTGTCGTTAAAACAAAACCTCTTTCCAGTTTATTTAGCCTCAATCACCTTTATTGATTTCAAAACTCACTTTCATTTAATCATTTAGTGATAAAACATATTTGTAGCAGAAGCTTGTAAAAACGTTGCTTTTAGAAAACCGTTCAAGTGTGTTGCTTTTAGAAAACCGTTCAAGTAATAAGTAATTAAAACCAAAAACCTGAACCAAAGCCAAATAGTTTTAAAACAGTCCAGAGAGTCCCAAAAAATACAAACTCTCAAATCTTAACGCCAAGCTTAAATAAAACTAATACAAATAAAATAGTTTTGGCGAGTGGTCATCGTCGAGTCCTCTGCTATACCGATCTGCCTAATTCTGTGGATTATCTATACAGAAGTGTGTAACCCAGTAGATTTAAGCAGGCACACAACCAAAAAAATTAGAATCGATTAGATACAAATTCGGGCCTAAGCCCAGTACAATCACAATGCATGTTTGGGCCAAAGCCCATCTCAGATACAGATACCAAAATACAGTCATCATCCAAAATCAGATATCCTACCCCCATCCTCTACGCACCATCTCCATCCATCCCAACATACCATGTAGGGTTTAAAACACCCACCCAGGCCTACATACCATATTGTACCGATATGACACATAACATATATACGCAGCCATATTTCCAGATAATAGGCAAACTGCCTTTCAGAACACTTCCTCCAATATAACAATCCCTTCCCCAAATAGTAACAAAACAAAATATGCATACAGAATAACAGATAATACATGCTTAACATGCTTATTAAAAAAAACAGATAACAGATATACATGGTACAAACATGCTCAGGATAGTACATCAATCTATCACATGGATTTAGGGTTAATAAGCCTTTACCGACCCTACGGTAGGTCCACAGTCGATTAGGGCGACATGTGCAACCCTACAGAAAATTTCAGTATGATGGGCCCACATGCCTGTATGGCCCACATGCCCTATTTGGCGTAGCCCATGTGGCCCATACGGCCACACTCGAACCATCTCACGGCCATTTCGTTCGACCAAGGGGTTTTTCTACTTTCACCAAATCACATTTTTCTACGTTTCGGGTACACACCTGGTATCGTTTTAGTGCGAAAACTATCCCAAGCCTTCCAAAACCTAAAATCAAATTATCCAACAATGTTTTAGCATTTTGATTAACCAAATTAACACAAGATTTGTCCAAGACCTGACTTACCGCCGAAGACAAGTTGCTTCTAACGCAAAATAAACTGTTGAAGAACTATTCCTTGCTTCACAATCTGCTCCTAAACACAAATTATCACTATCAATTACTACAAATTGACATCCCAAAATACCAAAAAAAAATTAAACACACACAATGCCACTTACCCAACGATTAGAGAACTCCAACAACAAAAGGACGATCACATGACAGAACCACAAACCACTATGAAGAAAAAAATACAGATTAATGGCTTAATCGAAGAGAGGAAAACAGTAGCAACCACCAAGAAAAATTGAAAGAAGAAGAAAAACGTCAAAAGGGAAACTTTTTTGGGAAAAGAGAGAGAAATTTGAAAAAAAGAAAAGAAAATTCAAGATATGACATAATCTCCTTGATTTTCTCCCACTACCTACATGATTTCAACTTACTCAAAATTTTAGTCCAGCCGAAATTCTATCTGGCAACCGAACCAAAAATAACACTCTCTTGCTAATGTAGGGATTTGAACTCAGGACCTCCAGCACGCCAAACCCCTTACCACTTGAACCAGTAGGCTCATTCTGATATGGAATTACAGAAAATTAAAATATAAGCCCGCTAAACAAATATAGGGCTTTATTCCAAAAATAACAAATTTTTCCCAGGGTAAGCATTGAACTTGGGACCTCTCACACATACCCAGAACACTTAACAACTGAAGTAGATACACATTTATCATAATTTCACAAAAGCAGAAATAAGAAATTTGGGGCGGTACATTAATTTCAAGGTGTTTTCAAGTGAAGAAAAACTTTGCTCAAGAACGGGTATACCTAAGCAAGAGTAAGCTCAATTTGCATGAATATTGTTCAAATGGATCTTGCATCAAGTTTAGTGAGGATTCTGCATCAACAAAACTAAAGATCAGAGTAGCAAGATGTATGAAAGATTTATTGTAGACTAAAACAAGACAACTAAACAAATCATTACAGCAACATGATTGGCCACATCTCAATTATAACGCCCCGAATTTTGGGCCTAGATGAATTGGGCTTTGGGCTTTGGGTTTCATAAAATTTTTTAGTGAGCAAGAAAATGACAAAAGACATGTTGGCTTTAAAGGTTTAAGGGATTTGAAGTGTCTACGTTTGTTGGAGAAGTTTTGGGTTCGAGTTTTGTGGTGGAGGAATTTTAATTTAATTATTAAAAGAATCAGGGTTGGGAATAGTTGGGCTTTTAAATAAAGATAGGGGAATATGGCATCAAAAAGCCTTGTGGAGGAGTGGCTAAGTGACGCCACTTAGGGTGTAGGGAGGTTGCGTTAGTGGCTAGGAAGGAGATCCGCGGTTCGAATCCTAGCTTAGTATTTTTAGGAGTTTAATTTTGGCCTTCTAGAAGGTTGGAAGTGGCATGAAGATGGAATCTAAGGGGAGTGTTCAGAAGAGAAAATTTAGGAAATAGATTGGGGACTTATCAGGGAGGAAAAAGAGGAGATAAGAAGAGGGAAGTGATGAAGCTAAATTGGGAATTGAGGGTCAGGCAATTTGGTTAGAGGCTATAAATATGTGCTGAGTTTGGGATCCTATGCTAATGCCAAATTCTTCATTTTTTTTTGGTGCCGATTGGCTCTTCCATCTCTGCTAGCTAATTCTTTTGCAATTCTTTCTCTCCTCAGATCTCTTTTGATTTACCATTTGGGTTAGCCAATTCCTTCTACTACCCTTCTTATTTAATTTGTGCCAAATAAACCTTATTCACCATATTAGTTTGAAAGCCGGAAAGTCAAATCTCCCTTGGGCCGATTACTCTTTTGGGGTAAGTACCTTATCTCCTTTTTGGCTAGTATTGTTAATACCGATTACTCCCCTCCCTCACTCTTTTTAATCAAATTTGGTAGGGAATTAGTATCGAATCTCAGATTTTAGCTCTCTGCCGAATTGCTCCTTAGGTGTTTTGCGGTTTTGGTAAGTATTCCTCTCTTATTGGCTAAGGTTGGCCAAATGGTCTTAAGTGAGATAAGGGGGTGAATTATATTGGATGTTAGTCCCCTAGTATATTGTTTTTATGAGTAAGATTAATGCAGATCTAGGGAGTACGTGATCAAGGAAAAGCTATTAGGGATTGGTGTTCAAGGTAAGGTTAAGGTGAGGTTTCAATTTTTGGGTAAAATATATATTAAGCATACGATTAATTGAAGGGTGATATTATTTGTAGGTTGGTGACTAAGTGAATCGTAGCGCGCTTGGTTTTCAGGTGTGTACATACACTGCACACAGAAGTAGATCAGCAAAAGCCGAAATGCCAAAAAGCTGAAATGCCGAAAAGCCGAAAGTTTGGCTACGATAGTCTTGCGAGTGCGCGAACACTCGTGAGGAGAAAACCGATAGGTTATCTAAGGCCTATGGGCGACTCTATGGACTTGGGCTGTGAATTGGCCAACCGAGCCAGAATAGGCTTAATGGGCCCGATGGGCTATTGGGCCCATAATAGGCCAAAAATATATCATTGATGCTATGTGATAGAAATTCGTATGTGAGCATGAATATAATGCGATTTGGGCCTAGTGGGCCACATAAATGTGATTTGGGTCTAAAGGGCCATATAAATGTGGTTTGGGCCTAACGGGCCATGTGAATATAGTTGGGTCTAGTGGGCCATATACAGGTATATGCATTTGTCTGGGCTTTGTAAGGGGTTTTGGGTCTAGTATATGATGACTACATAGAACTTAATTAATTTAATGCGATCGTGGACAAATCATAGGGTTAAGCTGTGGCAACGGGTATATGCATGTCTAGGATTGGATCTAGGGAGAGCTTGGTACTTAAGCAGTCTTAATAACTCACCTCCTCTTCTTTGGAATCCTACCTGGTGCATACTATTCGTTCATCTTAGCTCATGAGATTTGTTAACAGGCCAGGGTAAGTGAAAACCTTAATAATAGGGTAATTATCGAAATGCCCCTAAGGGCGAAGATGACCAAAATACCCCTATGTGTTGAATGTAAGTTTTATGGATATGACACGCATATCTGCTGCATACATATGATATTCTGCTTAGGCTGCATATGGGTTGGGAAATATGGAACGGAGGAAGTATATGAGGATCGCATGGTTGCTTGATAATCGTGGATCCACCGACAGCTTTTAAGCCCAATGTATAAATGAAGGTGGTTCCACAACCGGGCTACCATAGATGTGTATCGGTTGGGTGGGTTGACATCTATATCCCCACATGATGTGTATCGGAGGACGGAGCTGGTGTGTAACGGATGGATTATTGGGATGGGATTGCACTGCATTGCATTGCATGTTTGATGTATGGTGAATATTGAATGCTTGTTACTCGTCGAGGGTTGTACACACTGAGTTTGCGAAAACTCACCCCTCTTTTATTTTATTTTCAAGTAATATTCAGTAGGAGGTTCGATGTTTGGAGGGACTCTGGATGGCCAGCTAGCAAGACAACTTGGACTTGTTTGTCTTTTAAAAGCATATAAGTTCTGTATGTTATTAAGTACTTTTCGGACCGAAATGTAATAAGGCTTCCTTTTTTTATTATTTGGATTATTATTTTTATGCGTTGTAATTACGAGAAGTTGAACATGGATTTTCTAAACCATAGTTTTTTTTATAAACTACGTTTCCGCAACTAAATTTCAAACTGACAGGTTTAATAAAGTTTAATAAGTTTAATAAGGTTTCATATTTTTTTCAAGGAAGGGTTTTCAATGAAAACAAGGTTTTTGCTAAAACACTTCAATGTGATACGCCAGATTCGGCCATAATGTCTGGGCTGGGTTTGGGGTGTTACATCAACAGGAGTCAAGTGGATTGATTTGACCTTCCCCATGACTAGTCAACAGTAAGGTAAACCTTTGCCAAATTTTCTTTTACCTACCCTGGATTTGGTATGAAATCAGGAGGGACTGAAAGTATATTTATAGGAGGGTAACATTTTAGATGAGTTTTCCTTCTACTTAATATCCATGTTCGTCTTTCTAACCTAAACATTCACATCATCATCATCATTATTACCGTTAAGATCGAATTAAAATCTCGCTGAATGAGTAGATGATTCAGCCTTCTGGTAAGTCTTCCAACTTTGCACGTTACGGTTATAGAAGGGAAATGTGTTACAAGAAGGCCCTGCATGGGGGTCACATATAGTTAAAATGTTTGTAATAGGGATTCTAATGGAAATCTTATGATATTTTGAGTAGTTGCTGATGCTGGTTGGGATAAACATTTGGAACAGAAGTTCCAGGTCAAGGTTAAGGAACATTTCTGGTGAGCCTCTAAAACTTACTTCTGTATATCATTCTAACTTGAATAAATGATAGGCGCCTCTATAGATAGGTATGTCTCCATGAGAAGATATCTGTATAGATGCAAAAGAAGAGTATTGTTGTGTGTTTGAATATGAAGTTCATAATAAAACTCTTTGGTACGTTGTCTCTGAAATGTGGGGGTGATAATATTTAGTGTTATATGTGTGTGTACTATAACAACGCATTTTTCCAGTGGTGTCGAAAATAGTGATTTCAGGACAACAAATCCAATAAGATAGTCCATAGATATTATTATTTAATGTTTACAAGTCAAATATAGTATTTGTAACACCCCAAACCCAGCCTAGACGTTATGGCTGAATCTGGCGATGTCACATTGAAGTGTTTTTCATAAAGTGTTATATTGATAAAAACCCTTAATATATTTAACCTCTTTGCGTGTTCCTACTGGTGATTCTGAGATATGTCGTTCATTTCAAAACTTGTGTCACAATCCAAAAAGTATTTACTTTAAAAACATTATTAATTTCAAAATATCATTTTATAGCGAAAGCTTTTTAAAACAGTTACGTACTTGCGTTTACTTTGTAAAAACATTGTTTCTTTTGAAAGCTCGAGGTTTCCTAACACTAGCAGTTATGAATCAAAACAAATAAAATCCCAAATTAAAGTTAAAATCCATTAAGGCCTTATTACAGTAAAAATACCCAAAATAAAATTACTTAAAAAAATAAAGCAAATAAGAAAGTAAATGCGGTTGTGTGGCCGCCTTTGAGTCCATCGCAGCACCGATCCGCCTAAACCTGGGAAATACCAGTACAGATAAACAAAAGGGTGAGTTTACGAGAACTCAGTCTGTAATCCCATAACAAACAACCATACAGTGCAAATACAGTCTGGGCCTAAGCCCATTTCAGTATGGTTCAGTTTCAGTTAGGGCCTTTGCCTATTATAATATCAATATCAGTTTGGGCCTGAGCCCATCTCAGTGACAGTAATGGTACAGATATGCAATCAAGAAAACCTATCCAACCAGCCTCTACACTCCATATCCGTCCAACCCTACACTCCATGTGGGGATATAATCAACCCACCCATCCCTACACTCCAAGTAGTACTGGTTACGGCACAAAACAGTATTTGCAGCAGAGCTGCCAGTACAATACACTTCCTCCAATCATAGTAAAACCCATCCCCATGCAACACATCATGCAACATGTTGTGTCATATCATAATATTATACATGTGCTCAGTACAGATAAAAATGGCATGCTAAAATATAGTCATACATGAATATAGATCCATACATCACCTAGGGGCATAACAGTCTTTCAGTCAATTAAGGGTCTAGGTAAACTTATCGACCCATATAGTAGGTCCACAATCGTCTGAGGCAACCTATGCAACCTTAACAGTCAAATAGTAAACATGGGCTCGCAACCCATATTGCCGGCCCATGTGGGGCCACACAGCCCAAAATGGCCTTGGCCATGTGGATTACATAGCCTAGCTCAATGATTTCCACACATTCGCGTCGTTCATCCATGTGGGGCCCACACGATCTAATTCGGATCAATATGGGCCCAATACATCCTTAGCCCATAAAATCGCTCATGGTTAACCACGTGGTCTGCCCATACGGTCACAAGCATGCCCGTGTGGCGTTGACGCTCACTCATTCTGATTTTTGCCGTTTTCTATAGTCAGAGTTGTTTCTGTACACACCTGATGTGATTTGAAGTTAACCGCACTCCGAATACTCTTATACCTGAATTCAATCAAAATGCCATTTAATCAGTTACCTAACTCATAAATCAAATGGAACCTAATGGAGTTCCAAATCAATCACAATAACCACCTCCTTATCCAAAATCAATTGAAATCGCACCTTGGTTCTTAGGAGACACACTAATCAACCTTGACCTCCACCTACACGAAAGTCATAACCTTTTTATTAAACCTATACTTGGATTATAATACAATCTCGACTGAACCGCACTTACTGCTCAACAACACCTTCATTCAGTAACTTATGATGCATTACAATAAATACGTAAAACACTTACTAAAAGAGTGTAATCCGATGATGCAGCGAACCAAGAACCAAAGAGGGAGATTGAACTGAAAAAGTAAATAGAAGGGTAACGGCAAGAAGAGGAAAAGAAGAGAAATGGTGCTTAGAAAAGTGAAAAACCGAAAGAGGACAGAAGTAAAGCAGAGACTTACCTATCAATATTCAGCCAACGAAATGTACAAGAAAATGCACAGCCTGCTGAAGGAAAAGAGGAAGAAACAGAGAAGGGAAAATCGGCAGGAAAGCAAGCAAGATGAGAAGAGGGATTTGCCCAAAAACTGAAAGACAAGAGGGGAAGAAAAGAAGTATTTGGCCAAAGCACAAAGGGAGAGGGTGACTGTTAAGAGTCGATTGAGAGAGGGAGAAGAAGAAGCAAACGGTTAACAAGAGAACTATAGGCAGGAGCAAACTCAGAATGAATAACAACCCAAAGAACTGAGAGAAACCCAAATGATCCTTAGCAATAATCAACCCCAAGAAGCGAATAGAACCAAAAATGCTAATAGAAACCGTAATGGGGAGCAACCCGACCAAAGACAAATTCTTGACTACCCAGAATTCAAATTCGGCACCAACTCTCAACTTATCCCGAAAATTTCTCCACAATATCCTCCTAAAATTCGACCACAACAACTCCACACTCTTCAAACACTCCAACCGTCCTCTAGCATCAAAATTCCACTGTCATACAAACACTTACACGACATCCACCAAAATAAAATAGCCTCTACATTGCCAAGACTTGAACTCAAGACCTTCAGTAACAATGACACGCCACTTGTCCCCTAGACCAGCAGGCCCTTTCTGACATGTTTTACCCATATTTATTTAAAAGCGTACTGACTAGAGACAGAGGTTTATTCATATTAAAAACAAACATTTGTACAAGCCAAGGCTTGAATCTAAGACTTCTCAAACTCTTCCCAGGACACTTAACCACTGAAGTAGATACACACTTATGTAACACAACCATACAAAAAAAATAAATACTTAGAATTTTTAGGGTTTACAACTGTACCCCCTAAAAGTAAATTTCAGCCTCAAAATTTTACCTGATCAGAACAGATGAGAGTATTGTTGTCCCATCGCCTCCTCAGGTTCCCACATGGCCTCTTCAGAGCTGTGATTACACCAAAGAACCTTGACTAGTGGAATAGACTTCTTCCTTAAAAACTTTACATCACGTTCTAATATCTGAATCGGCTCCTCCTCAAAAGTTAGATCTGGCTTAACCTCATCCTTCTCAACCGAAATAACATGCGTGGGATCAAAGCGGTAGCGCCTCAGTATAGAGACGTGAACCATATTGTGAATCCGGTCTAACTCTGGAGGTAACTCTAACTGATAGGCAATCGGTCCCACACATTTCAGTATACGGTAAGGCCAAATAAACCTAGGGCTCAACTTTCCCTTACGTCTAAACCTTAGTATTTTCTTCTATGGTAAGACCTTGAGAAAAACGAAATCCCCCACAGAATACTCAATCTTTTTACGCTTCAGATCCGCATACGACTTCTGTCTGTCTGATGCCGCCTTCAGTCGATCCCGAATCAATCTAACTTTATCTAAATAATTCAGGGGCCAGAACACGCCGCTCACCCAACTTAGCCCAACACGAAGGAGTACGAAACCTACGACCATATAACGCCTCGTAAGGTGCCATTTGTATGCTAGACTGAAGCTATTGTTATAAGCAAAATCTGCTAGCGGCAAGTAATCCCCCTAACTGCCTCGGAAATCAATCACACAACTCTTTAACATGTCCTCCAGTATCTGAATCACCCTCTTTGACTGACCATCTGGCTGAGGATGGAACGCAGTACTGAAGTCCAATCTCGTACCCAGAGCTTCATGTAATTTCTTCCAGAACCAAGATGTGAAGTGAGGATCCCTGTCAAATATTATGGAAACCGGTACCCCATGCATTCTTACTATCTCAGACACATACAGTTTAGCCAGCTTCTACAAAGAGTAATCAGTACGAAATTGTATGAAATAAGAAAATTTGGTCAATTGATCCACGATGACCCATACAGAATCCTTGTCAGTAGGCGTTAGGGGCAGCCCACTAACGGAGTCCATAGTCACTCTCTCCCACTTCCAAAGTGGAATTTTAACTGGGTGAAGCCACCCTAAAGGTAACTGATGTTCAGCCTTAACTTGCTGGCAAGTTAGACATTTACCCACGAAGTCAGTAACTTTACGCTTAAGACCCAGCCACCAATATAACTCATGAAGGTCTCGGTACATCTTATTTCCCCCAAGATGCATAGCATAAGGGCTACTATGCGCCTCTCGTAATATAGACTACCTTAAATCAGTATCCTTCGGTACACAGATTCTCCCACGAAAATAAAGCACCTATTCACTATTTAGTCCAAAATCCACAGTATCCCCTCTCTCAACCTGTTAGAAATGAAAACCTAACAACTCATCTTCAATCTATTTACCCTTAATCTAATCCACCTACTCCGGTTTAACTTGAAGCTCGGCCAACAAGCTACCATCAACAAATAAATTTAGGCAAGCAAACATCGCCCTCAAATCCATCGTAGCTCTACGACTCAGTGCGTCTGCCACCACATTAGCCTTTTTAGGGTGGTATTCGATAGTCTTTAAGCAGCTCAATCCATCTACACTGTCTAAGATTTAGCTCCTTCTGAGTGAAGAGATACTTAAGGCTCTTATGATCAGTGTAGATGATACATTTCTCACCGTACAGATAATGCCTCTAAATTTTTAATGTGAATACCACCGCAGCCAACTCGAATTCGTGCATCGGATAATTCGCCTCATGAGTCTTAAGCTGACGGGATGCATATGCAACCACCTTACCCTCTTGCATCAACACACATCCCAGCCCAACATGTGATGCATCGCTATAGACGGTGAACTCTTTCCCTGACTCTGGCTGTATCAAGATAGGGACCTCAGTCAGAACTTTCTTGAGGTTCTCAAAGCTCTCTTGCTGTGCATCAGTCCAGTTAAACAACACCCCTTTACGCAATAGCTTAGTCAAAGGTGCTACAATCAGTGAAAACCCCTCTAAAAATCATTGACAATACCCTGCCAGTCCTAGAAAACTGTGGATCTCAGATACAGTCTTAGGCAGCTTCCAATCCAAAACAGCCTCAATCTTTCGAGGATCAACACTAACCCCTTTAGCAAATACCACATCGCCCAAAAAAGTTACCTCTCGTAACTAGAACTCACATTTACTGAACTTGGCGTACAGTTGTTTCTCTCTCAGAATCTGTAGAACCACTCGGAGATGTTCATCATGTTTATCCTCAGTCCTCGAGTACAGTAGGATGTCATCAATAAAAACCACTACGAACCGATCCAGATAGGCCTAGAACACTCAGTTCACTAGATCTATAAAAGCCATTGGTGCATTCGTCAGTCCAAGCGGCATCACTAGGAACTCATAATGACCATAACGAGTCCTAAACGCAGTCTTGTATGCATTAGTCTCTTTAACCCTCAGTTGATGGTACCCTAACCAGAGATAAATCTTAGAGAAAATTGAAGCTCCACGAAACTGGTCGAACAAATCATCTATCCTTGATAGGGGGTACTTATTCTTAATGGTCAATTTATTCAACTACCAATAATCAATGCACATACGCATGGATCCATCCTTCTTTTTTACAAACAAAACTGGCGTTCCCCAAGGAGACACACTAGGGCGGATGAACCCACGATCTAACAACTCTTGAATCTGAGCTTTAAACTCCACAAGCTCCTTCGATGCTATTCTATAAGGGGAGATGAACACCAGAGCTGTACTAGGCAGGAACTCAATCCCAAACTCAACCTCATAGTTTGGAGGTAACCCAGGTAGCTCATCAGGCAAAACATCCAGAAAGTCTTTAACTGTTCTGATATCTTTAACAGAAAAACCCTAGAATCTGAAACACTAATGTAGGCCAGATACGCCTCACAACCCTTACGAGCCAACTTCTCGACCCTTAATGTAGAGATCACATTCGACAAGTAGTTCCGATGCTCTCCAATACAACTACCTCGTAATAACATCTGGAGCATCTCCATCCTCTTGGTGACTTGCAACATAAACCAGAGCTGGCTGCCTCACCTCAATATGCCCAGCACCTCTGCCTGGTGCTCTCTAAACACGACCAAAACCATTACCGCCTCTGGACTTACCATGGCCTCTCGGTGGCTGCTGAACACCCTTCGGTAGCTGTATAGTACCCAAACCTATAGCTTGCACCTGATCATGCCTTCGTGGACACTCTCTGATATGGTGCTCCAATGATTCGCACCCTAAACAAGCCCTAATCCTTTTCCAGCACTTGCCTTGACGGCGTCTCCCACAATCAGTACAGGGCTGTAGTCCAGTAGCAGCAACAAGGGCCCCAACTCTAACCAGCCCATCAACTCTGGCCTTTTTCTTTGACCTCAAAAAGGAACCCGAGGGCTCCGAATCCCTCCTGTTCCTACCTCTCTCCTTCTCACAGTTCACACTTCCTCAGTAATCTTTGCCTTTTCAACCAGTGTAGAAAATCTCGCTCCCTCTTTGGAGCTATTACAACCCGTAAACTATCTCTAAGGCCATCCTCAAAACGAACACAACACTTGAATTCAGTTGCCACCATCCCACGCGTATAGCGGCTTAGTCGAAAAAATTCAGCTTCATATTTGGCCACGATTATCCCCCTAAGTCAAATTCAGAAACTCTCTCCTCCGGGCATCCACATAACTAGCACCCACACATTTTCCCTGAAAAGCAGTCTTAAAAAATTCCCAAGACAATTGATCGGGTGGAGTGCCCTCTTTAATCGTAAGCCACCACTGGTAAGCTTCATCTCTCAGCAGTGACACTACAACTTTTAGTTTTTGCTTTGGAGTGCAATCGAGATCATCCATGTTCCTCTCCATGGCCTCAATCCAATATTCAACCACATTCGAGGCAACTCTGACAATACCCCTGAAAATCTCAGCTCCATTAGATCGGAGTCGTTCCATAACTGACCCACGGCCTAAAGTAGCAGTATTGGGCCCAGCGACCCTCTCTAAAATCTGTAACATAGCTTGGGACAGTGCGTCATCCCCAACCGCATGATCTTGAGACCCAATCTCAATATCAGTTTGGGCTCACCCATCTCAGTGATAGTAACGGTACAGATATGCAATCAAGAAATCCTACCCAACCAACCTCTACACTCCAAGTAGTACCAATTACGGCACTAAACAGTATTTGCAGCAGAGCTGCCAGTACAGTACGCTTCCTCAAATCATATTAAAACCCAACCCCATGCAACACATCATGCAACATGTCATGTCATATCATAATATTATATATATGCTCAGTACAGATAAAAATGGCAAGCAAAAATATAGTTATAATGAATATAGATCCATACATCACATAGGGGCATAACAGTCTTTCAGTCAATTAGGGGTCTAGGTAAACTTATCGACCCATATAGTAGGCCCAATGTCATCTCAGGCACCCGGGCAACCTTAACAGTCAAACAGTGAAAATGGGTCCGCAGCCCATGTGGGCCCACATGTCTGTGTGGCCCACACAGCCTAAGATGGCCTTGGCCATATGGATTACACAGACTGGCTCAATGATTTCCACAAATTCGTGTGGTTCACCCGTGTGCGACCCACATGCTCGTGGGGCCCACATAGTCTAATTCAGCCTAATGTTGGCCCAATATGGCCCAATACAGTCTCATCCCATGAAATTGCTCATGGTTAACCACATTTTCTGCCCACATGGCCGCAAGCACGCCCGTATGGCGTCAACGCTCACTCATTCTGGATTTGCCATTTTCTATAGTCGAAGTTGTATTTGTACACACCTGATGTGATTTGAAGTTAACCACACTTCGAATACTCTTATATCTAAATTTAATCAAAATGCCATTAATCAGTTACCTAACTCATAAATCAAATGGAACCTAACGGAGTTCCAAATCGATCACAATAACCACCTCATTACCGAAAATCAATCGAAATCGCACCCTTGGTTCTTAGGAGACGCACCAATCAACCTTGATCTCCAACTACACAAGAGTCACAACCTTTTCATTAAACCTATACTTGGATTATAATGCAATCTCGACTGAACTGCACTTACTGCTCAACAACACCTTCATTCAGTAACTTATGATTCGTTACAACAAATACCTAAAACACTTAACAAAAGAGTGTAATTCGGTGATACACTGAACCAAGAACTGAAGAGGGAGATTGAACTAAAAAAGTAAATAGAAGGGTAATGGCAAGAAGAGGAAAAGAAGAGAAATGGTGCTCAGAAAAGTGAAAAACCGAAATGGGATAGAAGTAAAGCAGAGACTTACCTATCAATATTCAGCCAACAAAACGTGCAAGAAGATGCATAGTCTGGTAGAGTAAAAGAGGAAGAGATAGAGAAGGGAAAATCGGCAAGAAAGCAAGCAAGATGAGAAGAGGGATTTGCCCAAAAATTGAAAGACAAGAGAGGGGAAGAAAAGAAGTATTCGGCCAAAGCACAAAGGGAAAGGGTGACTGTTAAGAATCCATTGAGAGAGAGAGAAGAAGAAACAATCAGTCAGCAAGAGAACTCTAGGGAAGAGCAAACTTGGAATGAACAACAACCAAAAGAAACGAAAGAAACCCTAATGATTCTAAGCAATAATCAGCCCCTAGAAGCGAATAGAACCAAAAATGCTGACAGAAACCGTAATGGGGAGCAACCCAATCAAAGCCGAATTCTTGAGTGCCCAGAATTCAAATTTGGCCCCAGCTCTCAACGTATCCCTGAAACTTTGCACAAGCCAAGGCTTGAACCCAAGACTTCTCAGACTCTTCCCAAGACACTTAACCACTGAAGCAAATACAAACTATGTAACACAACCATACAAAAAAAATAAATACTTAGAATTTTTTGGGCGTTACAATATTATAGTAATTTTGAATTGATAATTTTAGTTAAATGAATAATTAGCTAAAGTTCAAGTGGGTTATCTCTAAAGTCAAGTGTTAAAAAAAAAAGGCATCGGGACCTCGTTTTATAAACTGAGCTGTAAATATTTTTTTAAATATTTACAGAGTGATTATATATGTGTACTAAAATTTGGTTAAAATTTTGTAATGTATAAATAATTAATTAAAGAATAAGGACTAAATCGTAAAATAGTGTAAAAGCCAATTGTTTTTAGCGTTTCAGTGCCAAGGATATTTAAATAATTTCGGATAGTTTATTATGGCAATTAAACCATTTTCATATGCAGTGGATAGTAGGTCGATGAAAAATTGATTAAAGAACAAAATTAAAATATGAAATAATGGCAAACTTCTAATTACTGTAAAATTGAGTCAAATAAATTGTAAAGAATAGTGTTTTCTTCTCCATTTTTCTTTTGTGTTGGTCGAACCTCCATTGAAAGACATGGGGAAGCTTTGGTTTGAATTTAAGCTTGCATGTAAGTGTTTCTTGATTAATTTTTCTTGAATTTTTATGTTTTTGAGATCTTTACAATTAGGTCCAGCTAAATCGTACCTCCATTTTTGAAATTTTTAAATGTTTTAGAATGTACCATGGATGGGTTTGAAGTGCTTGTGAAAGAATTTGATATATTATTAAGCTTTATTGTTAAATAGGACTATTTTGTGAAGTAGTTTTTATTGATTTTAATATTTAAGGACTAAATTATTGGAATGGTAAAATCTCAAGGTTTTATTGTCAAATTATAATGTTTAGAGGGCTTTATGAAGACCTTTGATGATCGACTAGCAAGGATTGTGTTAATAAGGTTAAATTACATGTTTTGGGTTTAAAGATTAAATTGAATTAAATGAAAAAATTTGGGGCAATTGTATAAAGTTGTAAATAAGAAGTCATAGATATTAAATTGAACAGTATATGTGAAATTGGGGCTAATAATTGAAATAAAATTATATTATAGATTAAAAAGAAGTTGACAACCATGGAAAAATGAATATTTCAGAATAGTCCCTAGACTTTTGTCATTTCTACAGTTTAGCCCTAGTAAGTTCGTATATCTTTGAGTCAAACTATTTAATTTTCATTACTTACAAACTTTTTAATATATATATGATAATCCTATATGAAATAGACCATGAAAGAATGATCGAAAGTGAATTGGAGTAATTGAATGATTGAGAAAATAGTTCCAAATGGTTAGTTACGGATAAATGATTTATATGTATATTTATGAGTTGTATATTGAATTGAATAAATTTATGATGAGCAATATTGGTAAACTTAAGAAGTTTAGTTAAGATATGATGGAATAGAGATTATTTGATCTTGTCTTAGAAGTACAAGACATATATATACAGATAATTGTTGGTCTAACCAACTAGTGCTAGGCACAATTTAATATCATCAGTTTATTCGACTATCACTGAGCGTAAAACATTGTCGATTTATCCAACAAGGGCTGGGCGTAAAACATTGCTACAATTTATTTGTAGGCACTGGGTGCCAATAACAAGTTGAAAAGGGCGATATCCAAAAAGGACACCAAATGAAAAGGTTGAAAAGGACAATATACAAAGAAGATATCAATGAAAAGGTCGGTATTTCATTATTTAATCAATCACTATTCAGGTAACATGTTTCGGTGTGAAATTTAATATAAGTTTGAAAATGAGACGAATGTTTTGATTAGTATGGTTTGATAATGTATATTAATACTATGGAATGATTATATGTATCGTATGTCTATAAATATGTTTTCTAGTTATGATTTTAGTGTGTTTAGAGAATCAAATCGTTATATGAGTATTTTTTGATTAACCGAAGTTATTTCATTTGGTTCAATAGGTATTTAATGTTGAAATGGAAATATATATTATTAGCTATGCTAGTAGGGAAATAAAATATATAAAGATGAGGTGACAAATGTAATGCAAATCCAAGTGCATAATATATGATGAATATGGATGAGGAAGTTGAAACTTTGATATGTTTCATGCCATGTTTTAGTGAAGTTTATAATTACAATGTTTCACCAACAAACTCTATGAGTTGTTGTGTATAGGTAAGGCATTTGGCTCACAATGAAATGATTTATCTTTATTTGTTTTATCTAATGTATATTTTAAGTTTAAATTCTATTATACAACCTTACTAAGCACTCATCGCTTACATAGTTGTTTTTCGTTATTTTGTAGATCATCAAAAGCTCGATTGGTTGGAGCTTTGTCAGAAACTTATCACACTATACTGCAATCACTTTGGTAGTTTTGGTTAATTTGAACTATGGTTATAAATGGCATGTTGTAACATCCCAAAATAGGGCCTAAATGGAACAGTGGTTGCGAAGCCACGAATCGGAGATAGAAAAGTTTATTTCGATTAATTTTTATAATTTACCGAGTGATTAGATGCATGTGTTAGAGCATCGATGGAAAATTTTATAGATAGCATGCTTAATTTGCCTATTAGGGCTTAATTGCAAAAGTTGATAAATATGAGTTTTAGATGCTAAAAGATTAAATCGAAGAGTATAATTGAAGTAGAGGTCCTTACATGGTAATTAGACCATTAGGTTTTCATAAAAAAAAATGGACATACATAGATAAAAATAACTAAAATTTTAAAGAAGGGTATTTTAGTCATTTGGTAATTAAAAGATTAAAAAAGGGAAAAAGATGGCAAAATGTGTCCATCTTCTTCATTAGGCCGAAATTTCAAGGGTTTTTCATAGCTAGGGTTTTGTCAAGCTTCCAAGCTTCATAGTAAGTGATTCCAAGCCCCGTTTTTAATGTTCTTTACGTTTTTGAAGTCCCGATAACTTGATTTATCTTATTCTAGCAATAATTTAACATAAGGTTCATATTTGAAAAAATACCCATAGGTGAAATGTGTTTATTTTGATGTTTTGTGGTAGAATATGAAGCTTGAAATTATGTTTGTAATAGCCCAAAATTGGGTCTAGTTGGAACAGAGGTTTCGGGACCACAAAATCTGAGATAAAAATAATTATTTTATGATTGTTTTGAGGTCTATGATATGATTGCATGATTGTGTGAAAATTTCATGAAGAAATTCTATGCATAAAGTGCTCAATTTGAAGTTAAGGACTAAATTGAATAAGTTGCAAAACCTACATTCTAGAAGTTTCTAGTATGAAATTGCTTTGAAATATTAATTAGGAGGTCTTAAATAGCAATTTGACCAATTTCTAAGTGATGGAAAAAAATTGCACATGGATGGAATTTTTGAAAGTTTAGTAAGGAAGGGCATTTTGGTCATTTGGTAATTAAAAGAAGTAAAAAGGGAAAATAAAGCCAAAATTGACTCATCTTTTTCATGGAGGCTGAAATTAGCATGGGGGAAGCCATGGCTAGGGTTTTCAAGCTTTCCAAGATCAATAGTAAGTCCGTTCTAACCCCGTTTTTCAAGTTCTTTACATTTTTCGAATCCCGGTAATTTGATTAAGCTTATTCTAGCAATAATTTAAGCTAGGGTTCATATTTGGAAAAATACCCATAGGTGCAATGTGTTTATTTTGATGTTTTATGATATAATATGAGGTTTTAAATTATGTTAGACAACTTGTGCTACTCGATTTTGAGTGAAAACGAGTAAAAGGGCTTAATCGATAAAAGTGTAAATATGTAAAAGTTTAGGGGCAAAATTGTAATTTTTCCAAAGTTGAATTAAGGACTTTTTTGAATATTAAATTAATTAAATAAGTAAAATATGATGTTTTAGATCCCGAAAAACGAGATTTGCACCTAGAATGAGAGAAAAATCGAAAATTGAGAAAGTTGGTAAAATAGCCGTTTTAGTATCGAGGTAAGTTCATATGTATAATAAGCATTAATTTATGCATGTTTCAATGTAAAATTGATATATTTATTATGATTTCCGAGGTGTTGAAACTATGCAAGTTGGTATGATAATAATACAGCAATAATGCTGTAATTTATATTTGAAAGTTAAATTTAGTGAATTAATTGAATTATGTTAAATTAAATGATTATGGTGCCAAGTTTATGAATTGATTTAAAAACATGTCTATGGTACATGAAGTGCATTGAATTATCATACATAAATGTGATTTCTATGATTATGGATATTATGGGAAATTGTAAGTTCATATGATTTTTAATAAGGTAATGTGTAATTTAATGTTATTGCCTTGATATTAAATGAGATGTAAGTTTATATGTAAGTAATACATCAATATTACTTGTATTATGATATTTTATAATAATATTGGAAATATGTTTGTGGATAATTACTTGATTAGTGAAATCGTTGGAAAAGAGAGAGAAATCTCGGTTGAACCTTCGGAAAGATTGGATGATACAGATAGTATGTAGCTAGGTCACATGTATGGTGCTGAGTGCACATCATGTGTACAAGAGAGCTACAAGACATTATTATATAGCTAGGTCGCATGGGTGATACTATGTATACACCATGTAGACAAGAGAGCTACGGGATATATGTAGCTAGGTCGCATGCGTGGTTCCAGGTGAAAGACACCATGTAGACAAGAGAGCTACGAGATAAATTGGCTAGGTCGCAGTTTGATGTGAGCATTTATTAGTAGATTGTGAAATCGTACTTACAAGAATGTTATATACATTAAGGATGTGGAATGGAGAAGAGGAGGAGGAAAATAAATATATGTGGAATACATGGAAACTATGGTATATGAAATATTGATATAATGAAATAAATGATATGTGTTTATAAGAAAACAGAAAGAGAATGATGTGTATCATGACATGTATATATATATATGACTAGTCTCAATGTAATGCTTGTTGGGTATGGAGTTGAATTGAAATGTTTCAGGCAAACATGTTATTTTGCGTATCTGAATTGTGGTATTTTATAAAGATATGATCTAGTTTTAAATATGAATGCTTGATGATTAAGCTGAAGATATTTGGTAAGATGATAATCTTGGTATAAATGTATAAGTGGTACTATAATAAACAAGGTAAAATGAGTATGAGAGACACATGTATGATGACATGCTATATTTAATTGAGAATATTTAATCATTAAATGAATACCATGTTATATGCTTGTATAAGTGTGTAAGAGATTAAGGTTGACCAAAGCTTGGAAAATAGCCTAGGTATATTCCACACAGGCAGAGACACGACCATGTGTCTCAGCTGTGTATGGAACACGACTTTGGGACACGGGCGTGTGGAGCCTTAAAGCATGAAATTTCCAAGATTTTTGTAAGTTCTTGGTTTAGTCCCGAACCCTTTCTAAAGTATGTTTTGGGCTTCGTAGACTCAAATAAGGGACTATGTGTAAGTGAATCAACGTTTTGAAATATGAATGAAATTTTATGGCCCGTATTTTAGTTTAATGTTTGTATGTTTGTCTGGTAACGCCTCGTACCCTATCCCGGCCTCGGGTACGAGTAAGGGGTGTTACAATGTTAAATGACTTGAGCTAAGCGGTTTTAAGCAAAAAATGAGTAAAACGACATAATCATTAAAAATACCTAATGGTCATAAGTACATGTTAGAGTGGGAATTTGATGTTTCCGTAGGTAAATAAATGATCAGCATGTCATAAAACATAAGAATTAGGGATAAAGTTTCATTTCTGAGCCTTGGGGAAAAAGTGTAAATATGCAAAAATTTAGGGGCAAAATTGTAATTTTTCTAAAGTTAGAGTTAAGAACTGTTTTGATAAATGTGAATATTAAATAAGTTAAATTTGCTATTATAGATCAAGAAGAATGAAATTTGGGGTTAGACCGAGGAAAGAAAATGGTTGAAGACTAAATCAAAATATTTGATCATATTTCGTATCGAGGTAAGTTTGCGGTAAATAAATGCAATGTTTTATTATTTATAATTAATGATGTTATTTTTCAGCATCTATATACTTATTTTGTAAATTTATTCCTTGATGATTCAAGCAAGAATTGACGAAGAAATGATACGTAAAAGTCCTGGTTGAACATTAGGAATGTGTAGGATACAAATGTCATGACTTTAGGGTTTAAGGATACAAGTAAGACCATGCCAAGGTATGGCATTGGTAAGTTATAGAAGGCAAGGAAATCATATAAGACCATTTCAAGACATGGCATTGATAAACTACTATAAGGTAAAGATCCCATGTAAGACCATGCTAAGGCATGGTTGTAACACCCCCATGCCCGAAACCATCACAGGAGTCAAGCTTGAGGTGTTACTAAACTTATCTTACCTTTTAAACAACTCTAAACCACTTATTTTAATTTTCGAAATAAACTGTTTTTCTGCATCATGGTTGCTTAAAAATTAATTTCTCGAGTTTCAAAACTCGAAATTAAGATCCGTAAATTTTTCCTGAAACTAGACTCATATATCTATCTACTAATTTTCTTTCTAGAATTTTTTATTTATCCAATTAGTACAGTTTATTAGTTAAAGTTACCCCTGTTTCAGAATTTGACTGCACTAGCCTCTACTTACTACGAACCACTTTTCTCTCTGCAAAAAACTCATATGACTATACCGTTTGTTTATATTAAAACTAGGTTCAATATGTATTCTAACCATATAAATTACACCACCTAATTATTTTTTTAAAATTTATGGTGAATTTCTAAATTTAGAATAGGGGATCCAGAAATCGCTCTGGCCCTATTTCACCAAAAATCAGATACCCTATAAAATACAAAAGCTTTACCTTTTTTGCTTATTCCATATGAAAATAGACACAACGAGCTTTAATTTCATATATTATTAACCATCAACCCATGTCTCTACAATTTCTTGTGATTTTTCAAAATCCCGTTATTTCTGATACTTGAATCTGTTTTTAAGTTACTTTCACATTTTTCTTAGTTTTCATGTGATAGTTACTACTTAATCATACATACTATTAAACATGTATATCATCAGCCACTCTATTAGCTAATCACTAGCAAGTATTTACACATCATTCATTGATCATATCATATCAAAAGAAACCAAGTTCCTATACATGCCATACACAAAACGAAACGTCTAACTATACCAATGTGATTTCTTCGATAGTGTGATCGGGTCTCCGACGTTTCCTTCGATCCCCGAGTGGCTTGATAAAAACTATAAGGAAAAGAAAATAAAGAGAGTAAGCACTAGGCTTAGTAATCTTACAAGCAAATAAATTACAACATTCAACATAATGAATAATTATACGTAATGTCACCTAGCCTCATAAACTTTCTTTACTTCTCATTTTCTACCTTCTTCTTTACTCATTTACATTCTTTCTTACCTGACCTTTCACTATTCATAAATATAATCTACCTTCCCTTTTGCTGATAATTCACTGTAATTTAATGTGTACAATGACCCGTTGAACCACTCGGAATACTAAGGATACTAGGGTCGTTCCTGTCTATCAATATCCTGCCAATGCCATGTCTTCGACATGGACTTACATGAATTATTCCTGTCTCCAATGCCATATATATATCTAATATGGGCTTACATGGCTCATTCCTGTCTCCAAAGCCATATAACTGATATGGACTTACATGGCTCATTTCTGTCCTATCCTGTCCTGTCAACCCCAATATCCTAACATTCCTAAGGTTAAAACGGGGCTTCCTAATGCTTTTTCTCTGTCACTTCGCCTTTAATTCGACTTTAAATATTCAAAGAAAATAAGTATATAAATGCTGGAAATTGACAATAATAATGTAAAATAAAAGAATATTCCATTTATTTACTGTAAACCTACCTCGATACAAAATGTGACTAAACTTTACAATTTAGTCCTTTACTTTTTCTTTTCCCCGATCTACTCCCGAATTTCGCTCTTCTTGATCTATAATAGCAAATTTAACTTATTCAATATTCACATTTATCAAAACATTCCTTGACCCAAACTTTGGAAAAGTTACATTTTTGCCCCTAAACTTTTACATATTTGCACTTTTTCCTCAAGGCTCATAATTTAAACTTCATCCTATTTTCTTATGTTTTATGACATGATGATCATTTTTCCCTTTTATGACAACATCAAATTCACACTCTAACATGTACTAATGACTATTAGGTATTTTTACCGATTAAGCCCTTTTACTCGTTTTCACTTAAAACCGAGTAGCACAAGTTGTCTAACATAATTTAAAACCTCATATTCTATCATAAAACATCAAAATAAACACTTTTCACCTATGGGTATTTTTCCAAATATGAACCCTAACTTAAATTATTGCTAGCATAAGCTTTATCGAGCTACCGGGACTCCGAAAACGTAAAGAACATTAAAAACAGGGCTTGGAATCACTTACTATGGAGCTGGAAAGCTTGAAACAAACCCTAGCTATGGAGAACCCTTGAAATTTCGTGCTAATGAAGAAGATGATGAATTTTGTGTTATTTTTCCCTTTTTATTTCATTTAATATCCAAATGACCAAAATGCCCTTCCTTATTAAACTTTCAAAAATTCCATCCATGTCCTATTTTGTCCATGAACTTAGAAATTGGTCAAATTGTTATTTAAACCCTCCTAATTAATAGTCCAAAGCAATTTCATACTAAAAACTTCTAGAATGCAAGTTTTGCAAATTATTCGATTTAGTCCCTAATCTCAACTTAAGCACTTTATGCATAGAATTTCATCACGAAATTCTCACACAATCATACAATCATATCATGAACCTCAAAATAATAATAAAATAAATTTTTCTACCTCGAATTTGTGGTTTCGCAACCACTGTTCCGTTTAAGCCCTATTTCGGGATGTTACAATGGTAATGGTGAGTTCATAAGGCAAGGATACCACGTAAGACCATGTTAAGACATGGCAATGGTAAGTTCAAAAAGGAAAGGTACCTGTGTATCCTTAGTATTCCAAATGGTTCAACGAAAAGTTCAAAGAGTGTACCAAGAGAAGGTAAGATAAGTCCATGTTCGAAAGGTTCAGGTTGTCTTGATAATTCATTTAGAATGTTGTTATTTATTTACATGCAAACTTGCTATTTTCTATATTTTTTATAGTATCACAAAGCCAACTCGGAATATCGTAAGGACGTCAGAGATCACCTCACACTATCAACGAGTTACTCGGTATTTTGTGTCTAGAAATACTTTAAGTTATGGCATGTATAAGGACTTGGCTATTTTGTGTGTATGTCCTTATAATATGATTAAAGAATGACATGTGAATACTTGGTAATGATTAGCTTATGATATAGCTAAATAAGAACATGTTTTGGTATTATGTATGCCTAAGTGAGGTTAGATGCAAAGAAACTATGAAAGAGTAAGAGTTGGCCATGGAACAGTTAGGAAACAGCAGCAGTGATGTGGATTTAAAAAATCACTAAAAATTTTAAAAATGGAATTAAATGGTGAATGAGATATAGAATTAAATATTATTGAGTCTATTTTCACAGGAAAGAAACTGAGCAAGCAAAGGAAGTCTATATTCTGAGATATTTGCATTTCTGTAAGACTAATTTAGAGAGACTTCGTGATCCCCTATTCTAACTTTTGAAAATAACTAGAAAGTTTACAAAAATAATTATAAGTAAAAGTTTATATTTCTAGATTCCTTAGTAAGTATATTTTCATTAGAAACAAACAGAAACATTATCCGATTTCTGTATAATGTGATAATCAATTTTTAGTGAAGAGAGGTCAGGTCCACTGAACTGCAAAATAGGGGAAAATTTAATGAATAAACTGTACTAATGGGCCAAACCAAAAATTCTGAAAAAATTATGGTAAGAAGTTATATAAGTCTAATTTCAAGGAAAATTTACAGATTTAAATTTTGAGTTTCTTAACTCGAGTTATAATTAATTTAGTAACTATTACGCCGATGGACAATTTTATTATGAATAGTGAAATATATTGTTTTGATTTGTGTAAGTAATCGGAAAATTTTTAATGTTCATAGTTTGGTCCCAAACTGTTCCAATTGCACGTTTTAGGGCCTTGAGGGCCTTTTTTATGGATTTATTGGATGAATGTGAGCGAATTAATTTTTTGAAAAGTAAATTTTTTTATGCCGCGAACAAGTAAGATAAGTCTGGTAACACCTCGTGCTCGACTCCGGCAACAGTCTCGGGTAAGGAGTGCTACACATGTATAGCGTTTAATGTCATTTATACTTTTGTTGTGTTTTGGTTACTTTTGTAAATGGATATATACATATATGGTATAGTTGGCTTGTACATGATAAAAACTATGTGAAAATGGTCATTTTGGTATGCTTATTTTGAATGGTGAAATGGGTTGATGATGGTTTAGATTAGCTAGCTTCTATACCTATGTTTTTTGATTGAGATGTGGCATTATATGTAACACCCCTTACCCGTATTCAACATCGGGACAGGGTTCGAGGCATTACCGGACTAAAACATAAGCATTTACGCATAAACGGGCCATAAAATTTTGTTCAATTTTAAAACTTTTCAATTTCGTACAAATCGTCCCTTATAAGGGCCTACGAGGCCCAAAATATACATTGAAGGTGGTTCGGGACTAAGCCGAGGACTTTAGAAAATTTTAGGATAACTTAAAAGAATTTCCTACTTTGGAGAGTCACCCCACCATGTGGGTAGGTCGTGTGGTTACACACGCCAGTGTGGGTTGGGACACACTTGTGTCCTCAGCCCGTGTAACTCTCTGATTCTGACATCATCATACAATTAGGGTCACACGGCCAAGTCACACACCCGTTTGCTTAGGCCGTGCTATAACAGCCCGATTTAGACCCTATTCGAAACGGTAGTTTTGGGACGACAAATTCGAGTCAGAAAAATATTTAAAAATTATTTTTAGTGTTTATTAGGTGTGAATTTATATGTGTGAAATTTTCGTGATTTAATTTGGTCGTTAGAGTGCCCGATTTAATAAGACTTAATCGCGTAAAATGAAAATTTGATGGTTTAATGTGTAAGGACCAAATTGAATGTGTCTTTATAATTTGAAGTGTTTATGTTGCAATTATGCCATTGAATAAATGAATGGACGGTAATGGCATGCATTATTAAGTTGTTATATTAAATCATTAAGGTTTTATTAGTAAATAAATAATAAAATGTTATTATAATAATATATGTTATAATAAAATTAAACAACCATTTGTCTTTTATTTCTTCACCATCGAATGTCAAAATAAAAGAGAATGAAAAAGGTTTTCTCATGTTCGGCCATTGCTAAGCTCAATCAAGATCAAGAACCAAAGAAATCGGATTTGGATCGGAGGAAAACTAAAATCTTCGATTAATCGTCCCATTCTGATGACCATTGTCCGAGGTAAGTTTATAAGCAAATAAACATAGTTATTTTTTTTAATAAAAATAAGTTACATGTTCTAAATTGATATATTGGAGAATGTATAAATGATAGCCAAAAATGTGTACACTTGGGAACTATGTTTACGATTCGATTCGACCAAGATTCAATGTCTGAAAAGCCCCTTAGGAATAGCTAAGATACATATGTCATGACATAGGATTTCTGATATGTGTTCTTGTGTAAGACCACGTCTGGGACATTGGCACCGATATGTGATTTCGAGTAAGACCATGTTTGGGACATCAACATCGTAATTGTGATGCGTGTAAGACCCTGTCTAGGAAAGTGGTATCGACATGTGATTTCATGTAAGAACACGTCTGGGACATTGGCATTGTACGATATGTGTTATATAATCTGAGTATCCTTTTTAATTTTGAATGGTTCAATGGGCAAGGATAAGTTACGAATGAATATGGAAACAAGTTAAAGTGAACAGGTATGTGACAATTTATTACCTTTTCAGAAATAAGGTAAGTTGATTATTTGATATGTGATACAAGTTAAAAATAACGTTAATGTTAGTGATTGTGTATATGAAAATCTATATGTAGATTAATGTATAAGTATGTGATATTAATGTTTGATTTTTGAGCTTATATTCGGCCTAATGTTACATGAGGAATAAATTGAAATGTGAAATTCATAGTGATACTAAAGGATTTATGTACATTCGATTAGTAGGTATTTGAAATGGGAACCTTGAATGTGTTTATAGGGAAGTATATATATTCGGAAAAATAAAGTCTATGTGATATTAAACATGTTAATGAATCAATGTGTGTTTGGAAATGTTATAATTTATGTATAGATAAATATTTGGTAATTAAATTTCATAACTATGGCTTGGTTATGCCTTAATAAATTATCAATGCCATTGAGATAATATTTGAATTAAGAATTGAGCTATGGATGAAGTGAATGAAACCATATGTTTAAGTATATGATTGGTCATATTCGGTTTAATGGTATATATATATGTATGATATGGAAATGTGAATTTCATACTTATGCCAAAGTTTACATGTGCATTTGTCTATATGGTAAATGAATGTGAAATTATTACTAAGGAAATGTGAATTGTATAAATGTATTATGATAGTATGTATTCGGTCACGTGAAATTTTTATTGATATTGAGTATGAAAGATGATTTTGGATAAAGAACGAATGCATGTTTGGACAAAACTTAATTCATGTTTAGTTATATGTGGATATTTGAATTTACAAGTATGGTTTGGTTATGTCTTATTAAATTATTATTTTTATTGAGTTAATATTTGCTTATTACTTACTAAGCTAAGATAACTTACTCTGTGTGTGTATTTTTACTTCTATTTATAGATTTTGGAGACTAGTTGCAGGCTCAGGGATCGTCAGCAAAGTCTATCACACTATTGACTGCTTCCGGTACTTTTAAAAGTTGAATTAGAAACCTATGCCATGTATAGGCTATACTACTTTTCGAATATGGTTGAAGTTGTATATATATGTATAAGCCATGCGAAAATGGCTTGTCCATTTTGTTAGTCTTGGAATTTGTGCTTTGGCTTGATTATTATGTTTGGTTGTGGTTTTGGTTGATTTGGTTTTGTATATATAAGTATGGTTATGTTTGATATTTTACTCATGAGTTTATTGATTCAAATATGTCTTGTATTTGGTTTTGTTGAGAAATGGGATTTTGTGCATATATGGTTAAAACTTTATTTTTATAATGATAGGTATAAAATTCGATTCATAGTGTACTTTCATTAAATAGCCGAATATACAATGACTTAATATGGTCTTGTGATTTGGAAAAAGTATAATTCGTATATGTATTTTAAAGCATATGAATTTAACTTGTTTATATTCGGCAATTGTATTTGGGTTTTGACCATTTGAATAGTAAATTTGGATGCTTTGTTGTGTGTTTTCAAATTATGTTAGTTTATTAATAATTATTGCCGCGTAAGAGATATATGTTTAACACATGATATTTATATATAATGGATATGTTAGCTTATTAAAATTCTTTCATTAGGTAAAGAAATGGATAAGAATTATGTTGGTAAATTAATCACGATTTGGTATTTATATATATATTTACATATAAGTATATGAAGTGATGGGTTGATTTATATATAATTGTATGTGCTTAGTTGAATATGTATTTGTTGAATTGGTCTTGAATATGAAGTTTGTTACATTGTAAATACATAGTTGTATTGTTCTTAATGTGATATGAAAATTTTGGATAATGTTTGGAATTAGTTCTATGTAAGAATATACGTTTGTAATGGGATTTAATAAGTTAAAAGTGGACATTGAAATATGTATTACTATATTCTGCTGAGGTTTTGTAAAGTGACTAAATGAATAGTACTTTAAGTTATAAGAAATTAAGTTTGTTATTTTTTAAATGGTGCCAAATGGAATTTGCCAAAAATGAGATGTGTTTGAATATCTTTATTTATTATGTCTTAGTTATGTGTTTATAGATTGTAGTATTATATTATATTTATGGTATGAACAAATGCAATGTGATAAAATGATATGTTCTGTGCTTATTGCTTATGAATTATAAATCTGATTATGTGTTTAGAAAGTACCGCAATATGATTTGCAAAGAGATTAATTTAGTTTTATTTATATTAATAATTATTTGTTTTAAGAGTTTCAATAAAATTATGCATATGATTATTCGGAAGTTATGTTTCGTCTGGTAATACCTCGTAACCTCTTTTCAGCAACGAATACGGGTTAGGGGTGTTACACGTGTGGCGAATTAAATTCTTGATATTAAGTGCAGACTTCACACGGCCTAGGCACACACCCAAGTCTTAAGGCCGTGCGCTACACATGACTGAGACACACAGCCGTGTCTCTGCCCTTGTGTTTACTACTGGGCATTCTGTTTGCATTAATTAGAGTGTAGGGGACACATGGTCTAACCATATGCCCGTGGGGTGTACTTTGTGTCACACATGGCCTAGACACACGCCCGTGTAGACAAATTTTAGGCTATTTTTCCAAGCCATTTACCACCCTTAAATGCTCTTTTACTTATTCATCTAAGATAGAATGCAACCTATTATATTTAGTCACTTAAAAACTCATAAACATGATTATTCCAAGCCTTTGTAATGACAACATGTTACTTATCCAAAACATCATGCTTTCATATGGCATTCCACACCAATTTCATATCCATTCATTATGCTAAACCTACTTTTAATTTACCTAATTATACCATAGATTGAGCATACTTATTGACCAAGATTCATTCACTGAGCACATGTGCCATTCATCTCACGTCTCATCCACAAACAAACACATCAAACATAAAACATTGCATGCATGTATAATCGATTAGGGTTACAACCCAAATGATCAATATGGACCATATCACATGGCCATATACAGAATGAATCAAATATTTCCATAAACCAACACATTTGACTAGACCAATATGACATATAATAAAAAGACCAAGTCCCTATACATTCCATAATCAAAATATTGAGACTAACTATACCCCAAATGTCCAATGGATAGTGTGATCGAGCCTCCGACGTCCTTCGATTCCCAAGTTGGCTTGGCGATACTATAAGAAAGTAAGAAAGAGAGGGGAGTAAGCATAAAGCTTAGTAAGTTCACATGCAAATAAATAGCAATGTAATTATATGTATAAATACCAATGACCTAACATAACTACTTATGCATTATCATAATTTCATAGGTATAGCTTAATATGTAGACATAACCTACACACTTTCAATCTTACCAAAAGTTCATCACATATCGAGCTCAGTCATATAAGTTTATCATACATGCTTGTACCAACTCAAAACATACTGTAATATTCTCTCTTCATTGATTTACTTGTCGATTTACTGACAAATTTCCCCGTTGAACACTTGGAATATTATTGATACACGGAAGACTTACACAGTGCATCAATTGTAGCCACATGCTACCTTATACCATAATCACATATTCTCGCTCACGAGCTAATCACGGGCCTACTCACACAAGCTAACAGTCAAGACGTAACTACTTGGTTTCCTCACACGAGCTGACAGGTACCCGCAACACATGTCAGGCTACCTGGCCATTGGTAGAACGTACAAGACTAGCATCTGAATTCACATATCACATATACACATATATTCATGAGCTCATATCCACATAGTTCCTAGTGACATGTCACATTGTATCTGTGAAAATAAAATAAAATAAAATAAAATAAAATAAAGAACACACAGATTTTACGTGGAAACCCTTTCGGGAAAAAAACCACAGCCAGAGGAGAAGAAAATTCATTATGTCGAAACCGAATAATTACACGAGGAATAGACTATGTCTATTTATAGGCTTGTAAAGCCATATTCTAGTAATATTGAAACACCTTACTCTAATCAATATAAAATAGATGGAGTTTAATAAGGTTTAAAAAACCTTATTCTAAAATAAAATAAAAGAAGTGTATTTCTATATGGATTTTACTTTTATTTTATTTTACCACTGTATTTTATTTAAATAAAGATTCAGGTCATTTAATTCTAACAATCTCCACTTTGACACGAATTCTCAATGAACAAGTTCTTCATCGGAAACTCTCAATGAACAAGTTCTCCACATCTTCCATAAAACCCCTTAAGGGTTTAACTTCAACAATGAACACCAACCAAGTCTCAACAATGCTCAAACTTGGTTATAAGAAGTGACTTAGTCATCATATCTGCAGGATTTTCATGAGTACTAATTTTGCTCACAACAATATCAACACGAGCAATAATATCACGAACAAAATGATACTGAACATCAATGTGTTTTGTTCTCTCATGAAACATTTGATCTTTTGTAAGTAAGATTGCACTCTGATTGTCACAAAATACTGTACTGATTTGAAGGTCTTCATTCAGTTCACTAAAGGGTCCCTTCAATCAAATAGCTTCTTTACAAGCCTCAGTAATCGCCATGTACTCAGCTTCAATAGTAGACAAAGTGACTGTAGTTTTCAAAGTTGCTTTCCAACTGATTGCGCAACCTCTGATTGTAAAGACATAACCTGTGAGAGATCTTCTTCTATCAAGGTCTCCAGCAAAATCAGCATCAACATACCCAATGACTCCATCTCTAGTTCTTCCAAACTGTAAGTAGACATTAGTAGTACCTCGTAAGTATCTTAAAATCCACTGAACTGTTTTCTAGTGTACTTTATTGGGATTCGCCATGTATCTACTAACTGCACTGACTGCATATGATAAATCTGGACGTGAACAAACGATAGCATACATGAGAGATCCTGTTGCACTAGAGTATGAAACATGTGACATGTACTCAATCTCATCATCAGATTGCGGAGACAAAGCCGATGACAGTCTGCAATGGGCTACTAAAGGAGTACTAACAGGCTTAGCACTCTGCATATTGAACCTGCAAAGAACTTTCTCAATGTACCCCTTCTGACTTAGGTACAATTTACTTGCTTTTATATCTCTGAGAATCTCCATACCAAGTATCTTCTTTGCTAGTCCCAAATCTTTCATCTCAGATTCTTCACATAGTTGGGCTTTGACCTTTCTTATCTCTCATTTATCTTTTACTGCTATCAACATGTCATAAATGTAAAGAAGTAGATACACGAAAGAACCATCACTGTTTTTCTTAAAGTAAACACAACTGTCAAAACTTCTTCTTTTGAAATCATGAGAAGTCATAAAGGAATCAAACCTCTTGTACCACTATCTTGGTGACTGTTTCAAACCATAAAGGGACTTTTTCAGCAAGCAAACATAGTCTTCTTTTTTTGAGACTGTAAAACCCTCTGGTTATTACATGTAAATGTCCTCCTTAAGTTCTCCATGCAAAAAAACAGTTTTTACATCGAACTGCTCAAGCTCCAAATCATGCATGGCCACAAAACCAAGCAAAGCTCAAATTGAACTATGCTTCACAATTGGGAGAACACATCTGTGAAGACCACTCATGGAATTTGACTAAAGCCCTTTGCAACAAGCCTTGCTTTATATCTGGGTTCTTCAACTCCTGGAGTCCCTTCTTTCTTTTTAAACACCAATTTACAATGAACAACCTTTTTACCTTTAGAAAGTTTCACAAGATCCTATGTTCTGTTTTTGTGGAGTGATTCCATCTCCTCTTGCATAGAAAACATCCACTTTTCTGAGTCTTCACAGCTAACTGCCTCAGAATAATTAGATGGCTCTCTGTTTGCATCTATATCTTCAGCCACATTTAAAGCATAAGCAACTAGATCAACCTGGGCATACTTCTTTGGAGGTTTAATTTCTCTTCTAGTTTTGTTTTTGGCAATAGAGCATGTGGTGAAGAAGCAACTCTATTCTCAATTTTTGTATTGGCTTGAGAAGTTGATTCTGTATTAATCTAATACACCTTCTGCTTTTGATTTTCTTTATTGGAAGAGTCTTTAAGAGATAAGTTAGGTAGCATAGTAGTTTCATCAAAAACAACATCTCTGTTAATCTCAATTTTTCTATTTTCAGGACACCATAACTTATACCCTTTTACACCGGCTTTATAATCAAGAAAAACACAGTTAATGGATCTCGGTTCCAATTTTCCATTATCAAAATGAGCATACGTAGGACACCCAAAGATCTTTAGGTCAGAAAATTAGCAGGATTACCAGACCGTACCTCTTGTGGAGTCTTTTTCTCAATGGCAACGAATGGAGATCGGTTGATCAAAAACATGTAGTAGAGGCTATTTCTGCCCAAAACGACTTCGGTAAATTGGCATTTGACAACATACATTGAACCTTCTCCATGATTGCTCTGTTCATTCGTTCTGCAATGTCATTTTGTTGTGGAGTGTGACGAACTGTCAAGTGTCTCACGATCCCTTCTAACTTGCATAGTCTATTAAACTCATCAAAACAGAACTCTAAGCCATTGTCTGTGCGGAAGTATTTTATTTATTTTCCCGTCTGTTTTTCAATCATAATTTTCCAAGACTTAAATGCAAAAAACACATCGCTTTTCTGCTTCAGGAAAAACGTCCAAATTTTTCTAGAAAAATCATCAATAAAAGTTAGCATATAATTAGTTCCACCTCTCGAAGGCACTCTGGATGGCCCCCACAGATCAGAATGAATATACTCCAATGTTCCCTTCATGTTATGGATTCCTCTGGTGAATCAAACTGTCTTTTGCTTCCCAAAAACACAGTACTCACAAAACTTTAGTTTGCAAATTCATTGCCCATCAAGAAGCCCTTTTTTGCTCAATTCTTCCATGCCATTCTCATTCATATGCCCTAGGCACATATGCCAAAGTTTAGTAATATCATCATCTAACAAGGAAAAGGAAGCGACAGCTGCATCACCACAACAAGGGAACCTTTGGAAATCTTTAAATCTCCACTTTCAACTGTTTACCTGTACCCTTTTGAATCAAGAGTACTCAATGAAATTAAATTTCTCTTCAATTCTAGAACATGCCGTACGTCACTAAGTTTTCTGACAACTCCATCAAATATCTTAATTTTAATGGTTCCAACACCTGTGATTTTACATAAAGCATTATTTCCCATCAAAACAACACCTTCAGACACTGTTTCGTAAGTTGTAAACCAATCCCGATTGGGACTCATGTGAAAGGTGAAACTTGAATCAAGTATCCATTCCTCGTTCACTTTAGAATTGTTGACAGAAGTGACTAGAAGTTCACCATCGCTGTAGTCTTCTACAACATCAGCTTCTCCGAAATTTTCTAGTTGTTTTCCCTTTTGATTCGTAGCTTCCCTTTTAATCTTGTTCTGTAGCTTATAGCAGTCATATTTAATGTGTCCTTTCTTCTTGCAGAAGTTACAAGTTTTACCTCTATTTGAAGACTTCGATTACCCTTAGATTTATCGCGAGGATTCCATTCTTGTGTCCTTCCACGACATCATCAGCATTCCGATCTTGTCTCCCATGAGCAATGAGACCCTCTCTTTGAGAGTCGGGTTTAACCACAAGATGCTTCATCTTACCATACGAGGTCAAAGAATCATAAACCTCATCAACTGTGAGAGACTCTCAGCCATATAAAATTGTGTCTCTAAAGGTTGAATAAGATGGGGGCAACGAACAAAGTAGAATCAACCCTAGATCTTCCTTATCATACTGAACCTCCATGGCCTCCAAGTTTGAGAGAATTTCTTTAAACATTGTTAAGTGTTCATGTACAGACGCACCTTCCTCCAAACGATGAGCATAAAGATGCTGTTTCATATGCAACTTGCTTGTTAGAGTTTTCAACATACATATTTGTTCCAACCTCTTCCATAATGCAGCGGTGGTCTTCTCCTTCATCACATCTTGCAAAATTTTGTTGGAAAAATGCAAATGTAATTGTTTAATACCTTTCGATCCTTACACTTCTTCTCTTCATCTATTAATATCAAATGCATCTTATCTATCCCTAGCAGGGCATCTTCCAGATCCATCTGCGCAAGAACTACTTACATCTTAATCTACCACAACGCAAATATGGTGTTGCGATCCAATAGTGGAATTTCATACTTCAAAGACGCCATTACCGTGATCAAGATGAACTACCCGAAAGCTCAAATACCAATTTGTGAAAATATAATATAATATAATATAATAAAGAACACACAGATTTTAAGTGAAAACCTTTTTGGGAAAAAAACCACGAGTAAAGGAGAAGAAAATTCACTATGTCAAATTCGAATAATTACACGAGGAATAGACTATGTCTATTTATAGGCTAGTAAAACCATATTCTAGTAAGATTGAAACACCTTATTCTAATCAATATAAAATAGATGGAGTTTAATAAGGTTTAAAAAACCTTATTCTAAAATAAAATAAAAGAAGTGTAGTTCTATATGGATTTTACTTTTATTTTATTTTACCACTAGGATTCGGATCATTTAATTCTAACAGTATCCTAAACTATTCTTAAAGTTCAAACAGGGTTTTCTCGATATCTCATGTTCGTGGAATTCATTCACAATCTCATGCTCATAGATTACGACATCACCTATACACTTGACATAATAAGTGATCATATAAACTCATATATTAACAAAATATTAAAAACATGATATATCTTTGCATTATTTACACATGAACTTACCTCGGTACAAAATATGGATAATTTATACGATTTAGTCCAAAATCTTGTTCTTTCCCGGGTCTAGGTCCGGACTCCATTTTTCTTTACCTATAATAGCAAATTCAGCTCATTTAATCATCACATTGTTCAAAATAGTCCATAAATTACAATTTGTAAAAATTACAATAATGCCCCTAAACTTTCACATATTACAACTTAGTCTCTAGACTCGTAAAATGAAATGTGTTCATTTTCTTGGTTACCCAAGCCTAGACGAACTTTACTTTGCTCATATCAGTCCCTATTTTCTTTCAAATCAAATTTTTAACCACTTATTTTACAACTTTTATAGAAAGGTCCTTTTTAGGAGTTTTCATGAAAAATCACCTAGTAAAATATATTTATCACACACTAAACTCTAATATTACTCCATAAATTATCAAAATACATGCATGTCTCACATGCATAAATTTTCATACATAAACCCTAGCTCAAAATATAGCTAGAAATGGATAGATCATGCTTCAAACATTTCAAAAATACAAAGAACATTAAAAACGGGGCTAGGATTGACTTACAATCAAGCTTGAAATGTTGAACAAAACCCTAGCTATGGTGTCTTGCAATTTTCGGCAATGAGAGAAGAAGATGGACACCAATTTTGACTTATTTTCCCTTTTTATTCTTTTATTTACCAAATGATAAAAATGCCCTTAAGGTCTTTCTTTCAAATTTTTCCTATGCATGCCCATTTTTGTCCAAAATTTTAGAAATTGGTCAAATTTCTAATTAAGTCCCTCTAATTCATAATCTAAAGCAATTTCATGCTTAAAGTTTCTAGAATGCAAGTTTTGCACTTTATTCAATTTGATCCCTAAAATTCAATTGGACATTTTCCACATAGAATTTCTTCATGAAACTTTCACACAAGCATGCAATCATATCATAGACCTCATAGAAATCATAAAATAGTTATTTCTATCTCAGATTTGTGGACTCAAAACCACTATTTCGACTAGGCCCTAATTCGGGATGTTACATTATAGCTTGTGCTTAATTGATTTTGTTTTGATATGAAATGAGGTAACTTTGAATGGCATATTGGTTAAAATATTTAGTTTGATTGAATTAGTATATTTATGAATGTTTGAAGTGTGTTTATGTCCATTGAATGCATGTACAAATGGAGGAGCTAGTTGGGCAAGGTTTGGATTTGAAATGGATTATTTTAAGGGCTAATTATGGAGAACATGGCCTAAGACACGGGTTGTCACACGCCCGTATGCCACACATGGCCAACCCATATGGTCGTGTGTCTTAAAATTTTATGTGCAGGTTGCACATGGTCTACCTGTAACGCCCCAAAAATCTTGAAACTCTGAACTTTTTATGTTTCGATTTTGATAAATATTGTGTTTAATATTCTTATCCAAGCGATAATTTTAGTAGGTCTTAGTTATGGTTTGAGTTCGAACCTAGGAATAAATGAAATTATAGTTTAGATATTAAAAGAATCAGGGCTGGCAAGTAGTTGGGCTTTTAACTAAAGTTAGGGGAAATAGTATCAAAAAAGAGCCTGTTGTGGAGTGGCTAAGTGACGCCACATAAGGTGTAGTTGTAATACCCCGAAAATTTTTATAGTAAAATATTATCCGTGATATAGTAAAATAAGGGAATAAAGTGACAAAAAGGGAAATTTTGAGTTATGTCAATATTGGGAAGTACATTATGACATATTGATTCAAGAAAGGATTAAATTGTAAAAGTGAGAAAAGTTTTGTGGCCCAAGAGTAAATACTCAAAATTTGAAGGATTAAAGTGTAAATATGAAAAGTTGAAGGACTAATAGTGCAAATATTTTAAGGGTGGAATGATCTAGAAACCAAGGAAAATTGATGAATTAGGACCAAATTGAATAGGTGAAGAATTATGAGGGACTAAATTGAAATTTTACCAAATTAAGTGATGACTCAAGATTTGAATTTTAAAAGATCACAAAGGGAAAAATGGTCAATTGGAAGAGAGAGAAATCTAGAGACAATGATGATGTTGGAGATATTTTAGATAAAATAAATAAATAAATATTAGTTTATTAATACTTTAAATGGATTTTTAAATGATATTTTATTATTTTATTATGATTTTATTTAATATATATTATATATATGTAAGGAAAGAAAGGGGAGGATGATCACCATTCTCATGCAACTAACGTGAGAAGAAGAAGAAGAAAGAAAGTTTTCCTTTTCTTACAATTTAGTCCTTCCTCCAAAAATTCATTATTTTCACCTAAAAATTGAAAGAATTTCCATAGCCATCAAGAGAGAAAGATAGCAAGGAGATGATGGGGAGCAAGAATATCAAGTTGAATTCAAGAAATAGAAGCTGGAGGAGAGAGAAAAATCAAGTTAAAGATTGAAGTCAATAAGAAAAGGTAAGTACATCAAGATTTCAATATGTTTTTAAGTTTGTTATTATTAACAAAGCATGGAAATAATGTTATAGTAGAGTTTTCTTACATAAGGTCCTATGTTCTTGATATGTTAGTGAACAGAAAATAAGAGAAGGTGATGAGAAATGGTGTAGAAAAAGAAAATAAGGGTGTTATAACATGGTAATTAATATCTTGCACTAAAACAGTTATGAACAGCAGCAGTAGTCTAACTTTGCAAAATCACCAAAAATTGTAGAAATCTAATTATAGGATGAATAAAATATGAGATTAAATCTTATTGAGTCTAGTTTCTTATAGAAGAAATAGTGTAAGTAATGGATTTTTAAATCATGAAATATAATAAATTTTGTGAGATAAGGTCAGAATGAATTCGGGTTCCCCTATTCTGACTTTGGAAAATCATCAAAAATTGGATATAAATAATTAGGGGCTTAAATTTATATGTTTAGAATCTTGAATGAGTATACTTCAATATAAATAAACGTGAATACCGTTCAAATTATGTACGAGGAGATAATTATTTTTTAGTAAAGAAGGGTCAGAACTGTCAGACAATAGAGCAGGGGTAACTTTAAAGAATAAAATGTACTTATTGGCTAAACCAAAAATTCTGAAAATTTTATGGAAATAAGATATATGAATTTAGTTTCAGGGAAAACTTTTGTATCTTAATTTGGAGCTCTATAGCTCCAGATATAAATAATTTAGTGACTTTGACACAGATGGATAGCTTGAATATTCATAAAAGTAAATAAAAATATATATAGATAATGTTACTTACAAGTGTGTTATATACATTAAGGATGTGGAATGGAGAGGAGGATGAGGAAAACATATATGAATATTCATTTAGCATGGCTAATTTGCATATTTTAGGCTCAGGGACTAAATTGAATAAAAGTAAAACTTTATGGGCAATTTTGTAAAAATGTCAGAAATGACCAAATTGCATGAAATGGATTATTTTATTATTTAAATTACAAAATTGAATAAAATTATTAATTTAGTTCAAGATAGGGGAAAACATGTTTTAGGGATTAAATTGAAAAGTGTTGAAATTATGGAAAATTCTGATATTTTATAGAATTCATGGACTGTTATCAATATGTATGAGAATAATAGCTGAAAATAAGGATTAAATTGCAAGAATTTTATTTTCCTGACCCTAAGGATGAAATCGTCATTAATTAAAAGTTTAGGGGCAAAATGGTAATTTTACCTAGAGCATTAATTAAATGCATTAGAATATGAAATGAATGAAAATGATGATCAAATTTATTTATAAAGATCCGGACGACTCAAATATGAGACTTGATCGTGGAAAAGAAAAGATATCGGATTAATGAAATTATAAACACAAACAAGCAATGAGGTAAGTTGGTGTAACTTGAATTGTATTTTAAATACTTGAAATATGTGGTTATGTGATGAAAATATGATTTGAATGTTCAATTCATGATATTTGATGAAATATTGATAATACTTTATATAAATTGAAAATAAATCCCGGTTGAATGAAAGGAAAATTCTATGGATCTCTGAAAAGGAATTGACGGTAAAAAGAATCTAGCCCGGACGGGTGATCCTATTTTGATATAGCCCTCCCGAAGAATATGTGTAAAATGGATTCAGCCCGGACGGGTAATCCAAATTAGGGTCTGAATTTAGCCTGGACTGGTAATTCAGATCCAAGCTCATTAGAGTAATTGTTGTTGCAGGGAATTTAGCCTGGACTGGTAATCCTGACAATACTCTATGAGTTTATATTACAGGGGATTTAGCCTGGACTGGTAATCCCACTATAAGGATGAGGTTCGCGGGAGTGTGCTCTCTGAAATGAAATGTGTAAGACCATGGTTGAAAGATACCATGGCAGCCTGATATGAAATGTGTAAGACCATGGTTGAAAGACACCATGGCAACCAGATATGAAATGTGTAAGACCATGGTTGAAAGATACCATGGCAACCTGATATGAAACATGTAAGCCCATGGTTGAAAGACACCATGGCAACCTGATATAAAATGTGTAAGACCATGGTTGAAAGATACCATGGCAACCTGATATGAAATGTGTAAGACCATGGTTGAAAGACACCATGGCAACCTGATATGAAATGTGTAAGACCATGGTTGAAATATACCATGGCAACCTGATATGAAATGTGTAAGACCATGGTTGAAAGATACCATGGCAACATGATAGAAAATGAGTAAGACCATAGTTGAAAGACACTATGGCATCATGTCAAAGATAAATAAGACCATGGATGGGAGACGCTATGACATCTGTTGAACAATTGATATTCAGGTAATATGTATCAGATGACGAATGGTTATATGAAATAATTATTAAGATAGATAAATGAAATAAGTATAAGTACATGGAATATAATTTATGTTAAGTTTGATATAAGCTATTACCGGAATAAATATACATAAAATATATGGAAATGATGGAACATGAAATATTGATATAATGAAATGAATGATATATGCTGATAAAGAAACGGTAAGAGAATGATATGTTTCATGACATGTACATATATAATTATCTTTGATATGTTGATACAAGGAAACTATGTAAGTAAAGACAATTATTAAACTCAAGTGTGACATGTCGAGAAAATAAGTATATCAATGTTGAATTTATATGAAATATGTGCAAGTATACTAACAATGATGTGGCTTGACGCTTAGACAAAGGTCAAGCTATTGATTGAATGGTAACATGTTTAATTATAAGAAGCATTGAAATGGTAAGTACTTAGATGAAAATAAAATTTAAGATTTTGCGAAATTTTTTATGATCCCGATTTAATTCCGGTAGGTTTTTAATGTATGTTTGGGGCTTCAAGGGCCCAATAAAGAGACGTTATGATTATTTTCAAAATATGAATAATAAATGACTCAGAATTATCTGAAAATGTTCAGTAAACTCCGGTAATGCCTCGTACCTATTCCGGCAATGGATACGGGTAGGGGTGTTACAGTAGTGAGGTGGCATTAGTAGCTAGCAAGGACATCCTAGGTTCGAATCCTAGATTAGTATTTTTAGAGTTTAATTTTGGCCTTCTAGAAGGATGGAAGTGGTGTGAAGATGTACTCCAAAGGGAGTGTTTAGAAGAGAAAATTAAGAAAAGGATCAAGGGGTTATCAGGGAGAAAAATGGAGTAAGGGAGCTGAAGTGGGAACTTGGGCTTGAAGCATTCGGCTATAGGGCTATAAATAGGTGCCGAATGGGAGGATTGAAAAGCTAATTCCGAATTTCCCTTCACTTTGTGCCAGAACCCTTTTCTCTAAAAAGCCGAAAACCCTTTTTCTTTTCCTTCTTTGTGCCGAATTCTTATCCCTCCTCTACTCAATATTTTCTTTAATTTAGCCGATTCTTATCCCTCTCTTCTTTGGTGCTGAGTAATCAATTGTTGCCATTCAAATCTCTAAGAGCCAAATACCCTTAGTGCTACCACTACTCTTTCAACCCAGTCGATTCTAGTGTAAGTGTTCGCTCTTCTAATCGATTTTTGATAAGTATCGAGTATTCAGTCCCTCAGTTCTTTCTAATCGACTTTGGTAGAGAATTAGTGTCAGATCTCAATTTAGGATTCTTGCCTATTTGCTCTTTAGATCTGAGAAATACGCGTGTTTAGTGATTAAGTAAAAGCTAGTAAAGGCTTGGCGTTTAGGTAAGGTTAAGGTGAGATTCCGGCTTTTGGTAAAGTAATCGATAAGTACGTGTGATTAATCTTTGAGTGATATCAATTGTAGGTTTGGGCTAAGGAGATCGCATCATGCTTGCTTACCAGTTGTGTACATACATTGCACACACATTATGTATCGGCAAAAGCCGAAATGCCAAAAAGCTGAAAGTTTGGCTACGGTAGTCTTGCAAGTGCATGAACACGCATAAGGGGGAGACCGATAGGTTGCCTGAGGCCCATGGCCAATTCCATGGACTTGGGTTGTGATTTGGCCATATGGGCCGAAATGGACTAAATGGGCCCGATAGGCTGTTGGGCCCATAATAGGCAAAAACTGAATGTTGATGCTATGTGATAGGAACTTGTATGTGAGCATGAATATGAATGTGACTGGGCCTAACGGGCCATATAAATGTGATTTGGGTCTAATGGGCCATATACAGGTGATTTGGGCCTAGTGGGCCAGATACAAGTATCTGAAATTGTTTGGGCTTTGTAAGGGATTATAGGCCTAGTATAAGGTATCCACATAAGATTTAATTAATATATTGTGACCGTGGACAAGTCAAAGGGGTTAAGGTGTGGCAACGAGTATATGCATGTCTAAGATTGGATCTAGGAAGGGCTTGGTACTTAAGCGGTCTGAATGACCCACCTCCCCTCCTTTGGAATCCTACCTGGTGCATTGTATTCATTCATCTTAGCTCGCGGGACTTGTTAACGGGCCAGCGTACGTGAAAACCATAATTAAGGAAAAATTACTGAAGCACCCCTAAGGGAAAAAATGACCGAATTACCCCTAGGTGCTGAATGTAAGTTTTATAGATGTGACATGCATACATATGATATTCTGCTTAGGTTGCATATGGGTAGAAATTATGGAACGGAGGAAGTATATAGGGATCGCATGGTTGCTTGACAATCGTGGATCCAGCGGCGGCATTTAAAGCCCAATATGTAAATGAAGGTAGTTCCGCAACCGGGCTACCATGGTGTGTGGGTTGGGTGGGTCGATATTTATATCCCCACATGGTCTGACGGGGGACGGAGCTGGTGTGTAGCGGATGGATAATTTGGATGGGATTGCATTGCATGATTGATGA
Organism: Gossypium hirsutum; assembly: GCF_007990345.1. Taxonomy (NCBI): domain Eukaryota; kingdom Viridiplantae; phylum Streptophyta; class Magnoliopsida; order Malvales; family Malvaceae; genus Gossypium; species Gossypium hirsutum. Next base: position 53,943,084 of record NC_053428.1, on the reverse strand, counting down.
ATGATTTTTTTTATTTTATTTTGAATGCTTGTTTTGCCGAGGGTTGTACACACCGAGTTTACGAAAACTCACCCCCTCTTTTATTTTATTTTCAGGTGATGCTCAATAGAAGGTTCGATGTTTGGAGGGACTCTGGGTGGCCAGCTAGCAAGATGTTTTGGACTTGGGTTTTTTTTTTAGCATTTAAGTATTATTTCTTTTTAAGTATGTTTCAGACCAGATTGTAATAAGGTTTTCATTATGTTATTATTACCTGAATTCTTGTTATTGATTTTTCACTGTAATTACAAGAAGTTGAACATGGGTTTTCTAAATTATAGTGTGTTTCTATGTTTCCGCAATTAAATTCTTAAATATTAAGTTTTCTTAAATCAAATGTTTTAAAAAAGGCTTTCGTAACTGAAAGGTTTTTTTTAGTTAATTAAGGTTTCTTTTATTTTAAGAAGGGTTTTCAATGAAAACACGATTTTCGCTAAAACACTTCAATGTGACACACTAGATTCAGCCATAGCGTCTGGGCCGGGTTTGGGGTGTTACACTACCATACGATCGTGCCTTCCAAAATAATTTTGAACAAGGCCTACGACATGACTGTGTGACCCTTTTCTTGAATACACATGAATAGACATACAGGCTGGGACACAGCCATGTGTCCTTACTTCGAATACCCACACAGGCTGGGACACAACTGTGTGTCCCTGCTTCAAATACCCACACAGTCTGGACTATGTCACACGGGCGTGTGACCCCTGTTTATCAAATTTTTTGTGTTTTTCCAAAGGTTTTTTATTTATTCAAATTGATCCCTAATTGCTTTTAAAGTGTATTTTAGGCCTGAAAGCTCGAGTTAAAGCCCAAATGTATATATTTTTTTATGAGTTGAATGAATTATTGAAATTTTATCTTAGCTAAATTATTTGTTCTTATTTAGAGTTAAAGGTTTTCTTTTGTTCTATAATGCTTCATAACCCTAATTTGGTGTCAAAGACGGGTTAGGGGTGTTACATGTATAGTCAAATTCCAAATAAAAAGACCTTTTTTTGGGGTACGAATCCAATACAGGAGAGTCTAATGTATGTATAAATGTTAAGAGGAGATATATTGTGTAGCCTCCGGTAGGGTAGCTATAATGCTAATCGGACTGGCAGATCATGGAATAAAAGTATTGGAAGTCCATGGTTATGGCATCATATGATAATATGCCAAGAGGGTGTGAAGTTATAAAACCATGTGGGAGAACCCCCATAGAATCCATAGAGATGGTCCACCGGGACAATGAACACGGAATACCTGAAAAGCCTTTGTGGCAAACTCTCTATAAAATATTCTTCGCGTATTATTTAGAAAGCCTCAATGGCAGGGTAATTTGGGGAATACTTGTGGCAAGTTTTCTAGAAGGTCTATATTGTGAATTCTGCAATGTATAAATGACTAGTTGATATTCCACCCTTGTGGCAAGACCTGGGCATGCCTATGAGGTACTATCTGAAAGAGTTCTCAGTAGTGTGCCCATTTAATGATTGGAGGTGCAAGTTTCCACCAAACTTCGAATTTTTTAGGTCATGTATTGAAGTCATATAGGATTATATTACTTGAATTTAAATGTTGTATTCTTCTAACCAAATATGTTTGTCTGGATTGATTTGAAGATACGATGTAATTGGTGTTTTGATAATGCTGAGCATTGTAAAGGAATCTGTCAAGAGTAGTATCCATTGAGTTTCATTTGGGGAAGCGTATCCAACTACTATCTATAAAGAAATTGTGTAATGGGATTCAAAATATGGTGTGCAGTCTGAGATCCGCTAGTCGGGTGAAATGCATATAAGACGGTTAATTTTAGAGATTGATGTATGGTTATTTGCCAACCAGAAATCAGAAAACTATCCACCAAGGTCTAAAAGGAAATCCAAAACCCTTGAGTTAAGAAATTCTAAAACAACGCTTAAACATAATAATGAATGACACTCATTAAGTTCCTTTGAACTTATATGAGTCTCTTGGTATGCAGGTTCCAAAAATCAAACTAGTACGTCAGAAAGGACCAAGCCAAGAATGCACCATGGTAGCAGATTGAGAAAAATATTATGCATACAGAGGTCCACTTTTAGAAACATGTTTTCAAATGAAAAATAGTAATATACGCCAATTTTAGGTCTATTTTAATAAATTTTAAAGGGGTATTGTCTTATAGTATCATTGAGAATCAATTGTATTCAAATAAATGTTTACCTTCCAAATCATTAACCTATAATAAAAATAAATAAGTAGGAAGTATGTCTAGTAAAATCTTTACCTGTTATAAAATTTTTGTTAAGTGTTTCAAGTATTGGTAACATTCTATATTCGGATCTGGTAAATCGGGTTAGGTTAGGGTGTTACACGTCCTCATCCTTATCATCAACCTCATAATTGCTTTCTTCATGGATGGATGAATTTAGTGCTACACCGAATTATCTTGGTTTTTCTTTTCCATGCTCCAACTTCATCTCATAGGGGAGGAGTGAACTTATGAGCTCATCTAAAGAAAGTTTAACCAAATCCTTGAATTCATCAACAACTTTCATTTTAGCATCCTATTCCTTTGGTAGGCTATGGAGTAAATTTTCTACCATTTCTTTATTTGGATAAGATTTCCTAAGTGGTTTCAGACCATAAATGATGTAGGTGAATTTACCAAACATTCCTTTGATGCTCTCTCCTAACTTCATCTAGAAAAGCTCATAGTCAAGTATGAGAAGGCCAATCTCGGATTCCTTGAGTTGGCTTGTTTCTTCATGAGTGGTGACAAGATTATCCAAATCTCTTTGGAACATTGACATTAGGACACTCTATTGTACTCATTAAGTCCTAATGCACAAAAGAGATGTGCACAATCTTGGGATTGAGTTAAGCCTAGTTCTTATCACCTTTTTCCCACTCATATTCATCATCGAGCATCTTTAAGTCTCTATTTGAGATTATCCTCCATACATGGTAGTCATTAGTTTGAATGAAGAACTTTATCCTTGTAACAATCCATTTTTCAGTGGTGTCAAAAATGACAGTTTTGGAACCTTATTTTCGATGTTTAAGTCTGTAAATTTTAATATTTAATATTTATGAGATTAATATTAATGTTTATTAAAGTTTGATCCCTTAGTTTTGTTGAATTGATAGTTAAGTAAGGTATAAGGGCTAAATTGTAAAAGTTGTAAAACATTACCACTATAGATTTTTAATTAGCCAAGGGACTAAATGGCCAATTAGACCATTTGTACATGGCCAAATAGTGGTGAATGACATTTAGCATCCACCAACTTTGTTAATTATGCTTAAGGTTACACAAATTCTAATTAATTAAGTTAATTTTTATTAATTAATAATTAAACTAAGTATAAAAGTAAAATTAAAAGAAAAAAAAAGCCATTTTCTTCCTTTCCACTCATCTTCTTGACTGAAAAAAAAGAATAGGGTTTTCAAGCTTTTACAATCTACCCCTAAATGGTAACCAATTTTAAGCCATTTTCTTGTAATTTTTATATTTTTAAGGTCATAGAAGCTTGATTTAGCTAGGTCATGTACCAATTTGCAAAAATTTTTAAGTTTCTAAAAGTTTCCATTGATGATTTCTTGATGAAATTGGTATTAAACTATTACATTTTAAGCTTAGCAATGAAAAAAAAATACTAGTTTGTAAAGTTTAATTGCTAGTTTTTGAACATAGGGACTAAAGTGTATAAATTTAAAAATTGATGAAAATTTCCTATAATTATTTATAGCAGAGGGTCCTATAAGGGTGTAATTGAGATCGATTTCGACATCGAAGCTCAAAATTTGAAAGTTATGACAATTTTTGTTTTACGGACTAAATTGAATAAAATGTAAAAACTTAGAGGCACTCAAAAAATGAAATTGAGCTGACACATGATCTAATATGATGTTAGAAGATGTTTAAAATTGATAAATTGATTGAATTATTATATAGATCGAGAACTGAACCAAATTGAGGGTAATCAAGGAAAAAGGAAAAAATTATCAATTAGTCCTTGCAATTCAACTCATTTTCTATTTTTTTTCAAGTAAGTTCATATGGTATAATTTTGTTTAAATTTTTGTGTATTTTAATTATAAAAATATGTATGTTTAATTGAAATTTGCATAGTCTGCGGTTTGGTACAAAATGTGATATCTAAACTAAATTGTAAAGAAATGTATATAAACTTATATGTTGAAATTGCCCTAATGAACTTAGTAAAGGTCTTGTGCACACTGATATAGATTAATTACCGATGATTACTGAGATCAAGCATTTGTTGCGGACTCAAAGGTACATGTGACAAAAGTTTAGCTTGGATGATTAACCTGATGTCGTTTTAAAGGTTTAGCCCGAACAGGTAACCTTACATGTATATTTTTAGCTTGGCTAAGCAATCGAATGTGTCACTAAAGGTTTACCCAGATGGGTAACCTAACACAAATATATGTTCAGCTCAAAAGAGCATTTGGTATACTGAAGATATTTGTGACACAGGTTTAGCTTAGACGAATAAACTGAAGTCAATTTAAAGGTTTAGCCCATATAGGTAACATGACACAATTATATATATGTATGTTTAGCTTCAATGATAAATTGTTGTATCGAATATATACTTGACATAGGTTTAGCTCAGAAAACTAACTTGATGTCAATTTAAAGGTTTAAGCCAAACGGCTAACCTTATATACATAAGCTCAAAGACAAGGATTAGTGGAAAAATCAAATAATTCCACTAATTCTCTTGATTCCTATAATTAAGTGCTCTTAATTTAATTAGGGTCTTATCATCTACAGTAGTCTAGTTCCGTTCTAACTAAATCTTAACTCAACTAACCAATTTACCATACTTAAATAATAAACAAATCTAAATAGTTGTGAACTTGCTAAGTTTGCCAAAAGCATCTGAAATGGGCAAATACTAAATAGAAGAGTCCGCCAAACTATAGATTATGCCAAAACAAAAAGTTTTCCATACGATGAATACACACAGAGTCATATACTTAATAAAAAAATACATTACTTACTTACATCCATCTTTATTTTACCAAAAAACTTATCAAACAGTAAGAAAATACAGAGACTTCACTAGGTAGGTCATTACATTTCTTTTTTACGAATAATATTGGAGCTCCCAAAGATGATATATTGGGACATATAAAGCCTTAACCTAGAAGACCTTTTAATTGAAATTTTAGCTCGTTGAGCTCTGTTGGTGCCATATCATAAGGAGCAATAGAGTTAGAGTTGTACTCAGGTAAACTTCAATTGCAAATTCAACCTCATTATAAGGAGATAATCTTGACAATTCTTTTGAAAACTCGCATACTTTTTGGATCTTACCTATCTTGATTTTATTCGAATTTGAGTTAACAACATAGGTCAAATATGCATCACAACCATGATTCAAAAGTTTATTAGCTCAGGCCGATGAAATGATACGAGTAGAATCACTTGGTTTTACGCGTTTAACTTCAATAATTTCACCTTTGTGGATCAAAATAGAAAACTTATTCTTACAAAAATCCAATTTTACATTATGCTCGGTCAATCAGTCCATATCCAGAATTACATCAAAATCGAAAATGACACGGTTAACAGATCAATCAAGAACGACTTATTCTGAACCTCTAATGGACAACGCCTACACACTTGGTTAACGAGCACAAATTACCCCAAGGGACTTGGGAAAACTATTACACTTGACATTTCAAATGTCTTGATTTCAAGAAACTAGAATTAACATATCAATATGTAGAGCCCAGGTCAATTAAACTATGAACAAGTGCAGAACATAAAACAAATATACTTGCTGCAACATCAATAACGCCAACCTCATCTCTTGTTTGGACCACATAGGCTAAAGCATGAGCTCTAGCTTTAGAATGTTGTGCTACAAAATCAATTTCTTTTCTTTTACTACCCCTAACAACTGAGTCACCACGGGAATTTCCCCAACCTCTAGTCACAGGGGCATCTCTCTAAGTTGCAACAAGAAAATCATTAACATTTCTCGAGTAATTTCGAGCTAAATGCTCTAGGGATTCAAATCGAAAAGATGCTCCTGTCTTTTTCAAGCATCTATTTTTCTACCTCTACTACAATACTCACAATTCGGGATACTGGCATCTCCCACTGGACCCTCAATACTACCCATGGATACTAATAAATATCTAATATGGTCTTTCTCTAACCCGACATTCTGTGGAGTTGATCTCCAAGACCCTCAAGACTCCCTATCTCGCTTAGGCAGTAGTTGCAAACTAGTGGTTCCAACACTTTTTTTCGAATTCACAGAAACTCTAAACTTTCTTATCCAAGCTCCTATCTTGCTCAACCATCTTTTCTCGTACAACTAGATCAACAAATAATTTAGGTTTATGTGAAACTAGTTGAACTTGAAGCTCGTCTCTCATTTCTCAAAGGAATCACTTGCAAATTTCTGCTTCAGTTGGTACTCTTTGACAACATACTTGCTAAGTCACAAGATCTCTCATTTATAATTGGCTATCGACGTATCTCATTGTTTCAACATCATAAATTCTTACTTTCGAGCTTTTAGATGCAGTTCACTACGTACTTATTTTTAAACTTAGACTGAAAGAATGTCCAAGTAATCCGGTCAGCTAGCACATGTCAGGTGATAGCTAGCCACCATTGATATGCCTCTTCCTTTAAAAGAGATATTCGCAAGTGACACACCTAGGTGGTGAACATTTTAGCTACTATAGAACTCACTCTATTGACTCTAACCAATTCCTAGTGGAGGAAAGGTGAATGCCTTTCAATCCCTTAAGTTCAAGTGCTCTATGTTTTTACAACTCTATTATCAAGGCTTGGCATATTGCAGCTATCGGTGCAGCTTGCAAGTAGCTCTCGCTACTCTCTAGAGTGCATTCTCTATTGTGTAAAGTAAATCCTCAATACCTCGAACCTCTTGGCAAGGTCTACCAGACCTGTTTTTGCGTCGAGCACCTTGGCTTGTACCTTTAAAAGGTCTACCATGATTTATAATATTCCAGTGTCGTTGCGTAGTCCAAAAATGTCATAAAAGAATAAAGGAAGTTCCCTTATGCACCCTACTAGAACTTGTGCCAAATCAGCACTTCCATTATAAGGTCAGGCCACTGAAGTAGAATGAGCATTACAATCATTCAACCAATTTAAGGGGTCCTTTTCCTGACGACCATTGGGACTCAAATCTTGTAGGCAATATTTAAAGACATTTATGACTGAGACAATTTCTACTAACTCCAGTACATGCTCCCTCCTCAGTCATTCGTATTGTTCCCAGGCAACTTGGGAATCGACTAGCTGACTTTGTGCGCAGACGCTTTCCCAAGGAATGAACCAATATGTAGGGAAGTCAAACCCAGTCTCAAGCTTGTAGATAACTCCCACATATTTGTCCTCCTTTAGATAAAGATTCAAATTCCTATTTTGAATTATGGGCTCACACCATTGGCATATGCTAAAGAAGGCATTACCAATTAAAGTATCTTTTCTTTTTACTTTCAACTAATATAACTTCTGGAATACGCCCAACTTCAGTGACTTATTGTGCATGCCGCAATCGATGAAAATGGCCACCAACATCCACCAAGATAAGGTCAATGGTTTCCTCGATGCGATACATACTCATTGAGTACCATACTTGATAGACAACATACTAGCCTTTCAATTGGTTTGCTCATTTCCAATTAGACTAAGGACATGTTTAGGTTCATCTACTAATACAAGTTGTCTTTCTATATTACGATCTGACCATGTAATACCTTTTAGTATTAGTTAAACATTATCCAACTAGTGCGAAACATTTGCTTCCATTTTGCTTTACGTGCAAAACCATTTGAGGAAAATAATACAAAGTATTAATGTAATTCATGAATAATTTTATTAACCAACCTGTTCAAAAAATTACAACTGTTCTTAGACGAAAATACTACACTTAGGGCACCATATCCAACATTAATTTCATTATTACTTATGCTTAAATATAATTTGATATGTTAATGGAAATTAGCATACAAGATTATTGAATGAATTGGAATTTTGAAATGAAATGAGATATGCTTGTTGTGTTATAACATATTGTACAGAGTATGATATGTAATTGAAAATGATTACAGGGTATGATATGTAATTGAAAATGATTATAGGGTTGAACTTGCAAATACACATAGTTGATGCCCATGTGAACTTAGTAAAAGGTTAGGATATGATTGGCAAGCCAATAGGGTCTTATATGCACTTGTATGGAATATGTGACTGTACGGATATTACTACAAGTTATATTGAGATCCAACATCTTTTGCAGATCATCGAATATTAATTTTCTCTAGACTTTTGTGTGGTGGAAGGATTTATTTAGAAATATTTATACATTTAATGCCTACAGGCTTTGCACTATGGTACCTTGGTGTATTGTAGCTTGAGCTCCTATAAGCTATCTAGTATGGTGTAGTTCACCCATGTATCCAAGTCCATTTTATTAGGGTTCTATTGGGTGAAATTCTGAATTTGGATATTGCATTTGAAAAATGGAAATGAACTAATTTGATATGTTACTACGATTGTGATTCAAATTGAAATGGCATGATTATGTAATTTGATAAAGATATATATAAGTGAGATGGAATAGCATGATTTTGTCTGAATTAATGATATTCTTGATATGTTATAATGTCTAACCTATTTGGATGTCAATGTTGTCATTTGTCTAGTTATGACATTATGTACCAAGGTTAACCAAATATATACCAAAATTATGGTAGCTAATATGCTTATATATGATCAAGGTAAGCCATGTATTTTACAATTGAACTTACTAAGCATTTAAATGCGTACTTTAGTTGTTTCTCCTTTTTGTAGGTCATCAATTTGTGGAACTCTCAAAGTCAGATCTTTGCGTACGTCACACTATCAACGAAATAGAACAAATATGTTCATTTTGGTTCTAAAGGTTGTGGCATGAATCTAGGGTCATTATGTTATGGAAATGAATTGGTCAATTTGATGTGTGTGATAAAGATGTAATTGTGGTTAACATTGAACTTGTTTGATAAGTGTAACCACCCGATTTTAGCTAAATCAAAACAGTGGTTTTGGAACCATAAATCTGAGATCGTAAAATTATTTTAATATTATTTTTTGTGTTTATATCATGTGATTATATATGTGTGAAAATTTCGTGACCTAAATTTGGCGTTCGAGTGCTCAAGTTGATAAAAGGACTAAATCGCGTAAAATGTAAAAGTTGTATGCTATTAGTTAAAGGTGCCAAATTGCCTTGGATTTTAATTAGGATGGCCTTAAATGGTAATTAAACCATTTTAAATGATAGTGGACTATTATGGACAACCATTACATGTTTTTAATGTTTATTCATTAAGGGTAAATAAGTAATTTTATAATTATGTTAATTAAAATACAACAAAACATGAAATTTTGTCCATCTTTCTTCTTGTTGGTTGAATATTGAAGTATAAAAGAAGTCATTTTGTTCCTTTAGGGTTCAACACACACATAGCTTGATTGAGGTATGTTTTGAGCTCGATTTTTATGATTTCTATGTTTTTGTGATAGTTGCTTTGTGTACTATCTAGCCTGTACCCTAATTTCTAAAATTGTTGATGATTTTTTGAAGTGCCATTGATGAGTGCTTGAGCTCTTGAATGTTTGATGATGGAAAATGAGTATTTATTGATAGATTATCATATATGATCCAAGATGGTCTAACTAATCATGCCAAGTAGTAAATACATTTGTACAAGTAAACTTTTGGTTTACTTTAATACGCGTTTCAATTGCACTAAATTGTAACAAATTGATAATTTTACTATCATTCCTTTTACTTTGTCTCCACATATAAGTACTATTGTGACATTTACTATAATATCTCGAATTAGGGCCTAATCGAAATAGTGGTTTTGTGACCACAAATTCGAGATAAAAATAATTATTTTATGATTATTTTGAGGTCTATGATATGATTGCATGATTGTGTGAAAATTTTGTGAGGAAATTCTATGCATAAAGTGCTTAATTTGAAGTTAGGGACTAAATTGAATAAGTTGAAAAACTTGCATTCTAAGAGTTTCTAGTATGAAATTGTTTTGAAATATTAATTAGGAGGTCTTAAATAGAATTTTACCAATTTCAAAGTTTATGGACAAATATTGGACATGAATGGAATTTTTGGAAAGTTTAGTAGTAAGGGCATTTTGGTCATTTAGGGGTAAAATGAATTAAAATACAAAATTAAAAGCCAATTTTGCTCATCTTCTTCACCATGGACGTGTATACCAAGGAATACTCCATGGCTAGGGTTTCCAAGCTCGATTGTAAGTCCGTTCTAGCCTCGTTTTAATAATTTTTACGTTTTTGGAGTCCCGGTAACTTGATTTAGCTTATGCTAGTAATAATTCAACCTAGAGTTCATATTTGGAAAAATACCCATAGGTGAAATTTGTGTATTTTGGTGTTTTATGATAGGATATGAGGTTTTAAATTATGTTAGACAACTTGTGCAACTCGGTTTTAAGTGAAAACGGGCAAAAGGGCTTAATCGGTAAAAATACCTAATAGTCATAAGTACATGTTAGAGTGAGAATTGGATGTTTCCATAGAAGGGAAAAATGATCAGTATGTCATAAAACATAAGAAAATAGGATGAAGTTTAATTTCCGAACCTTAGGGAAAAAGTGCAAATATGCAAAAGTTTAGGGGTCAAAATGAAAATTTTTAAAAATATGATTTTTGGACCCGTATGAATAGTGTGACTAATTATTAGGCTAATTTTGATATTATAGATGAAGAAAATCGAGATTCGGGCTTAAATCGGGAAAATACAAGGTTATGGACTAAAATGGTAAATTGTTGTTTCTGGATCGAGGTAAGTTCGTATGATAACAATAATGCAATGTTATGTTTGAATTATATTTCTTACTATTATTGCATATATTTTATGATTTAATATATTGGAAAAGTTGATGGAATGGTGTTTATGATGTGGTAATATGACATGAAAGAATGTCATATGAAATGCAAGAAAATGAAGATACATGACAAGTGATATATGAAATATGTGATATATGTTATGTAAATTCTTAAAAGCTGATTTGATATTTGAGTTGTGTCTTATTATACTATTAATGGACAATTGGTACTATGGATAGTGAGATCGACACTTCGAGTAAATTCGTACATAAATAATCTATCGATTCTTTTTATGTTATTATATTTTGATATCATATGAAATGTGGCTGCCTATCAAATGGTTATTTGATGTAAATTATGAATTTAAATTGATTACGGACAATTTAGTAAAATGTTGAAAAGTGAGGAATTTCCCGATTGAACATTTGGAATAAAAACGATACGAATGATCTATTGTGAGGCCGCATGTGTAGTACTAAGTGCAGGCTACTATGCGTACCCGAAAACTGTGATCACGTGTGTAGTATTAAGTGCAGGCTACTACGTGTATTAGATGGTGAGGTCATGTGTGTAGTACTAAGTGCAGGGTACTATGTGTACCAGACTGTTAGTCGCATGTGTAGTACTAAGTGCAGGCTACTATGCGTACCAGATAGCTTCGGCTACAAGTGTGGAAATGGGAAAATATGCAGGCAATTATGTATCTGTTATTATTCCGATGAGTTCAACAGGAAATCGATTAAGTGAAAAGACATATGAAAGTGATTATGTGATGAACAAGTGCAAGTATATGTTTATTTGAATTTATGAGTAATATGCTCAATATTTGAGCGAACCTCGGTAAAATGGAATGGATTAAGTGAAATTGTGTAAAAGTGAACTTTAGTAGTAAAACAGTATTAGACAGTAGCAGTGCATGACTTTGAAAATTCACCAAAAATTGTGTAAGTTGAATTAAATTTAAAAAAAAATTATGGAAATAAATCTTAATGAGTCTATTTTCACATGAAAGAAACAGGGGAAGCAAAAGAATTCCATATTTTGTGATATTTGAATTCTTATGAAATAGGGTCTGAATGAATTCGAGATCCCCTGTTCTGACTTTAGAAATTCACCATAAATTGTAAAAAACTTATTGAGAGTCATACCTTACATGCATGGATTTCTTATTGAATCTAATTTTAAGGGAAACAAACAGCATGGTCGTTGGAATTCTGTACAGGGAGAAATTTGGTTTGTAGTGCACAGGGGTCAGAGTAGTCATACCCTGAAATAGGGGAGACTTTAACTAATAAACTGTACTAAAAGGCCTCACCAAAAATTCTAGAAAAATATTATTAAGTAGACATATGAGTCTAGTTTCATATAAAATTTACAGAATTGGATTTCAAGTTTTGTAACTTGAGATATGATTTTTTTAACACCGGGACTCCAGAAAACAGCCTGTCCTGAATATGTGTAATTGTACAATTATAGTGTTTTATCTTGAAAAGCATGGTAGTAATTGCTTATTATTTTCATATGAACTTACTAAGCGTAAAGCTTACCCATCCTCTCCATTTCTTTAGTATTGGCAGGTTGGCTCGGGGTTGGAGATCGTCGGAGGCAAAACCACACTATCAAACTATCATTTTTGGGAAAATTAATTCAAATATTAGAAATATCAAGTGAGTGGCATGTATAGGAAGTTGGTTTGTGATATGTATTTTTATTATGATTTTGACCATACGTATCAGTCTGCATTGAGTTATCGTATAAAATCATGAGATGTGGTCCTTATCCATTATGGTTTATAAGTTTAATTAATTGTGCCATGTCCTATGTTTTGATGTGATGATATAGTTAGCTTTGTTTGTTATGCATGTGTTCGAAAAGTTTTGAATTAAATGAAATTTTATGGCCCAGTTTTCGTCTATGTGTATTGCTAAGTCTGGTAATGCCTCATACTCTGTTCCGGCCTTGGGTACGGGTAAGGGGTGTTACATTTACTACTGGAAATGTCTAAATCAATGTGAAGTCTATAATTCCACTAAGTTAAAAAATATAATTTCTAAATAATTATATGCAATATTCGCTTCAAGGAATATGCCAAAATCTTCAAATGCAGGGCATTTGGTATAGTGGTATGATTCTCACTTCAGATCCGAGAAGTATGTTATTTTATTATTAAAATAAAATAATAATAATGTTAAAATTGGAAACATGAAAGTTTTCTTTTTAGTTTTCTTCTTTCTTCGACCGAACTCCATTGTTAAGGAGCCTAAAGCTTCAGTCTTGCTTTGGTGATTGCATGTAATTCCATTCTTCATTTATTTCTTATAATTTTTATGTTTTTAAGATCATTGCAACTAAGTCCAACTAGCCCGTACCTTCATTTTTGAGACTGTTAAAGATTTTGAATGTTTCCATTGATGAATCCTTATGATTTTAGATGTTAAATGATTAATTTGAGGTACTAGTTGTTATTCATAAGTGTTCTGTTAAGTGATTTTGGATGAATTTAACGTTTAGGGATTAAATTATTGAAATAGTAAAAAAAATAAGAACTTGGTGTGAAATTTTTACAAAAGTGGCTGTAATGGATGCTATTAACATTTGAATGGTATGAATTTTCAATAAAATTGGTTTATTTGCATGATTAGGACATAAGGACTAAATTGAATAAAAATGAAAAGTTAAGAGTAATATTGTAAAAAGTCAAAAATGACTAAATTGCATAAAATGACAGACCCATTTATGGCTCGAGTGAGCAACGACGTAAAAGAAAAGAAAAAGAAATGGTTTCAACTGTATGTTTAGCACACTTTGTGTGAGCTTTCACGCGTATCTGATATTATTCTAAGTGGTTTAATCGGCATGTAAAGGGAAGGAATAGTAAGTGTTCTAATCGACTATGTTATGAAATTATGGAAAGGTATAAAATGATATTGATCAGAGTGTGTATAACTAAGTTTTATTGAAAGTATGATATCTTAAGGAAAATGATGAATTCAAATGAATTAAGTTCATGTGTAATGGCTTACCTATGTTAAATTCATGTGAATTATGTTTGAATATGCTAACATGTGTTGTTGTTAGTGCTTAGGATTGTGCCAAGCTTAAGGTTGGATTATATCATGTTTAATCTTAATGATATACATTGAAATGGTAAGTGTCCTAAAGTAAAAATATTTATGCTCATGAAAAGGTGTATGAATCAAAAGAGATTAATCTTAATGATATACATATTTATACAAGTTAGTACATAAACTTAAATAACAACATCAATTCTCAAAATTAGTGTATTTATACTAACTTGTGTATTGATGATGGTGTTTATGCTTATGTCTTGCATTATGAAAATGAAACGGGTAACAAAAGGTAATCAAACGGTAAGTTCAAAATTATGATGTAATATGATGAAAAATGAATTGATGAGTTGAATGCCGTACTTATATGTGAGATATTTACGTATGTTATGGATGAATTTACTTATGTCATGTATAAAAACACTAATTTGAGAAGTGATGTTGTTATTTAAGTTTGTGTTAAGTAAATGGAATGGAAAGTAAGTAAAGGGAGTAGTTCATAGTCTTATGAAAAGGTTAATGATGGTGATAGCCTTACTCATTTATAAGTTGATGGTTATGTAAGTGATAAATCTTGTGGCATTTATATCGGTTTATATTTACCTTATAAAGTTCATTGTTGAAATGGAATGTTATGTTTAAAGTTTATATGAGCTTATTACGCATCCATTGCTTATGTAATTATTTTCCTTTACTTTACAGATTATTTGAAGCTCGATCAGTTCGGAAGCTCGTTGGAGATCTATCACACTATCCAGCATAAATTTCGATAGTTTTTGATATTTTGATCAAGGTTATAATGGCACGTATAGGTGGACTTTTTATGTTAATTGTTTGAAAGTTAGTTGATGAGTTTAGCATGTATAAGTGGTTTTGGTTGGCATGCTTTTGGAAATTTTGGTGCCTTATTAGTATGTGTTAAGTTGGAAATGATTTGACGCCTATTTGAATTTCCAAATTGGTATGTGATGAGATAAATTCATTGTGATCAATATTTGGTAACTTTTGGAAATGGTATTGCACTATGTGAGTGTGATTCAAATGTGATAAAGTGCACATGTTTAAGTAAGTTTGTATGTTTGCATTTGAGGTGCCTTATATGGCATATTGGTTGGATGGAATAATGGTTTAATGAATTGGTCTTATTATGCATGTTTTGGTATGTTTTAATGCCTTGGTTAAAGATGCAAATGGCTTGTAGGTACATGCTTGAAATGGTTTAAATAAATGGCTTGATTTTGGCCAATTTCTTGTCCACACCGCCGAAGACACAGGCGTGTGTCTCAGTTGTGTGTCCCTTGTAGGATTGAAAGGTTGCTTTTTGAAAGTTACACAACCTAGCACACAGCCTGGCACATGGGCATGTGAGGCCATTTCGAGTGTTACATGGCCTGGGACACAAGCGTGTGGCTTGGCCGTGTAACCCAACTCAAAGAGTTACACTAGCATAGACACAAGCTGGGACACAGCCGTGTGTCCTTATTTTGATTGTCACACGACTGAGACATGAGTGTCTGTCTCATCTGTGTGAGTCACATGGCCATGTGAACCCTACAGTTTTGAGTTTTCTAACTTTTTCCTTAATATTTTTAAATGTTCCTGATTTAGTCCTGAATCATTTCTAAAGTGATTCTAAGGCCTCAAGGGATTGAATACGGGACTATATGCATGTGTTTGAGTGGATTATGTTATGATTCATGAAATGTTTGGAAATGAATGATTTGAGTTATGTTTTTACGGTAATGCTCTGTAACCATATTTCGGCGACAGATACGAGTTAGAGATGCTAAGGAAAAAACCCTGGTAACTCTTCTAAAAATACATCCGAAAACACAAAATTCATTGGAACTGACTCTAACTTCAATTCTGAAGCTCTGGAATCAAATATATAGGCTACATACACCTCAAACCCTTCCTAACATAATTCTAAGCTAACATAGCTAAAATAACATTATCCGTACTGTCAAAACTATCAGATCCAACCTGGACTATTTCACCATTCTGACATTTCAACAAATTTTGCTTTCGTCTACAAATCACAATAGCATCATGCAGAGCCAACCAATCCATACCAAGAATTATATCGAACTCATCAAATGGTAATAGCAATAAATCAGTTGAACAGTTGCAATCCTGAAGCACCAAAGGATAGTTTCTACAAACTTTATCAACTAACACATATTGACCTAAAGGATTCGTTACTTTGATCACAAATTTAGTTGACTCATAAGATATTTTCTTATTCGACACTAAGGTTATGAGTGCATTGACCTTGGGTCAATCAAAGCATTAACATTAGTATCAAAGATAGAAAATGTACCAGTAATCACATCAGGTGCTGAAGCTTCCACATGAGCTAGAATTACATAAGCCCTAGCTGGCCTCCGAGCCTCAGATCTAACTGTAGAATCATTTATTCCATTTCAACTATTCCCTATGTTACCACTTTTCCCGCATGTGTTCGACTAGTTGATCTAGTGGTGTGAAGAAGCCTTCTCTATAAGAACTAGCTCTGTCCCTACAAGTTCTCTTGGCTGAGACTAGCATGGTTGGTTTTGGTCTCAAGGAAGGCATGAGTAAAGCTGAAGCTAGCAAGAGGGAGCTTGATGGCTCTTACCAGAATGCTCTGTGAGCCCTAGAGTGAGCCTACGGTCTTCATTTGAAACTAAAGGAAGAAAACCAAGACATGTGTGGGAAAAATAAGAACATAGCTAAGCGTTTGGTGGTCGTTGAGGGCAAGGTAGAGAAATTACCTAGGGAGGTCGCTGTTGAAAAAGAATAAAAAGAAAGCATGGATACTATTATGAAAAAGATGGTTGAAGAACATCAGGCCACTGTAAGAAAAATGGTCGAAGAGCAAAAGGTTGCTATGGCGAGGATAAAACAGAAGCACCCCGAAGCTTTAGAAAGTTTTCAAAATGAAACCCTCCAAAACTATAGCAACTTCCTACTTAAGCTGAAGGCCAATATTTTGCTACATGTTCAAGTTGTTGGTGGGCCTTTTGATGCACGTAAGGTTGACCTTGATGCTGTCTACAAGGTCGTTGTTGACCAACTGGGATTTGATATTCACTTCCATTCTAGAGCTACATGGGAAAAGTTCACGTCTAAGTGAATAAATTCTAAAGATTTTTACGTAGGCGAAGATTGAGCTGAAACCAGTGTTGCCCCTGCCAACGAAGATGATAACAGTAAATCTTGCAAAGGAAGCATGAGAGAGGACAAAGCCTCCAGCAAAATTGAAGGGGCTAGTGATATGCCTTAACTTATGTACTGTTGTATTTATTTTTTCAAGTATAAAATGAAAATTTTGAGTTGAAAATTTTTTAAGTTTATTTGCCGATGTTATACCATTAAAACCCTTTGTGAACACCATATAACTAGTTACATAACAGTATTGTTAATAATAAGGAACTAAACTTAGTTGAAATTTTTTGAACACGCGCTCATAAGCTTTCAGTTAACTTAGAGCATCCAAATGGTTTTACTTATGCGATCCTTAATCCATTTTGATTCAAAAAGACTTAAGTAACTTAGGTTGAGAGCTTAACTCAATTAGCCTTTAAACATTGGTTGGGGTAGAATAAATGTTGTTCTGGAGTAGCAAGCTTAACTCAGCTTACTCAAATAAAAGAAGGTTCTGAGTATAATTTATCTATCCTTTAAACATCAATTGGGAGCGTAGGTCCACTAGCTATGTTGAAATTTATCAGTTGGAAGCGTACGTTCGCGAGCTATTCCAGAATAGCAAGCTTAACTCAGCTTACTTAAATAAATGAAGGTTATGAGTATAACTCATCTGACCTTTAAACATCAGCTGGTAACATAGGTCCACAAGCTATGTTGAAGTTTATCAGTTGGAAGCGTCGGTCCGCGAGCTATAACTGGGAGTGTAAGTCAACAAGCTGTTTCAGAGTAGCGAGCTTAACTCAACTTCCTCAAATAAATGAAGTTTGTGAGTATAGCTCATCTAACCTTTAAACATCAGCTGGGAACGTAAGTACGTGAGCAATTCCAGAGTGCCGAGCTTAGCTCGACTTACACAAAAAAGTGTTGCAATATAACTCATATAACCATAAACATTAGTTGGGAACGTAGGTTCACGATCTAAATTGAAGTTTATCAACTGGGAGCGTAGGTCTGCAAGCTGTCATTTGAGAGCATAGGTCAGTGAGCTGTTCCATAGTAGCGAGCTTCGCGTAGCTTACTCAAAATAAATGAAGGTTGCGAATATAACTCATCTATCATTTAAACATCCGCTGGGAACGTAGGCCCACGAGCTATGTTGAAAAATAATTAACCTAATTATAGATATATGTTAATAACATTCTTCATTAAAGGGTATGAAATTACACATAGTATTTTTTCAAGTGTTGAGCAATCCAAATTAGTGGCATGACAGTGCATTCCACTTTGGCCAACTTGTATGCTCCATACCTTATTTTCTGCACAATTTTATAGGGTCCCTCCCAATTAGGGGCCATCTTGCCTTGTTGTGATGCAAGGAAACTTGCCTTAATATTTCTCAGGATCAGGTCAATGTAATACCGTTTACCCGTATTCAACGCCGGAACAGGATACAAGGCATTACCATACTTACCACACGAACAAACATACATTTTTGAGCCACAAATTTTCGTCTAAATTAAAGCTTTGTGCGTTCAATCATAAAGGCCCTAATACGAGCCTCTGAAGCGTAAAATACACATTGGAAGGGGTTTGGGACTAAACCAAGAATTTTAGAAAATTTTACAAAACTTAGAAAAATTTTCACTAAACAGGGGTCACACGCCCGTGTGGCTATAGGACACGCCCATGTGGGTAGGCCTTGTGGTCACACACGCCCGTGTCTCGAACCTGTGTAACTCTCTGTTTGTCACCCAAGAACAAATTGAAGATGCACAGCCAAGTCATACGCCCGTGTGCTAGGCCGTGTGGTTGATTTAAAATTTATGATTTTTCATTAAATAGGTGCAAACTTCATACGCTCGTGTCCAAGGCCGTGGCCCTCACATGGTTGAGACACACGGTCGTGTCTCTACCTGTGTACTCAATATTAGGCATTCTGTTTTGCAAAAATTAGGGTGCAGGGGATACAAGGCCTAAGCACATGTCCGTGGGGAAAGCTATGTGTCGCACACGGCCTAGACACACGCCCGTGTGTCTACTCGTGTAGACAAAAATAAGTCTATGTACTAAGCCATTTTGCCACCTTTTAATGCACACACCTACACAATATAATATAGCACCAATCCAAGCGTATACATACAACTAACATCCACAACCAAGACATCAACACATCATTCATGAAAGGCATCATTTTATAAATATACTTATAGCCAATATTAGCCCATTTCCAATGGCCTTATACAAAATGAACTTCTGACCAATATAAGCCAACACATTTGGCCAAATCAATATGACACATAACAAAATGACCAAATCCCTTATACATGCCATAACTCAAAATGTTGAATTCATTGATACCAAAATAATTGTTGATAGTGTGAGTGGATCTTCGACGGTCTCCAAACCCCGAACTTCATTTTTCTTGATCTATAATAACAATTTTAACTCATTTAATACTCACATTATTCAATTTAGCCCAAAAATCATATTATGGAAAATATACATTTTTGCCTCTAATGTTTCACATTTTTACAATTTAGTCCCTAGGCTCGTAAATTGAAATGTATTCAATTTCTTCAAAACCCAAGCCTAGCCGAACCATTTTCATACTTATAATAGCCCATATTTTCCACTTAATCACATTTTTACTACTTATTTTAAAACTTTTACTAATAAGTCCTTTTTGACATTTTTATCGAAAATCACATAGCAAAAGTTGTATTTCTAACACCAAACATGCATTTCCTACCATTAGACATCAAAATACACAAATATTTAATATGGATAAAATTTTAAACTTCATCTTTCTTTCAAATTAGTCCTTGAAATAGCTTGATTAGGTTACAAGGATCACAAAAATATGAAAATCATTAAAAACGAGGCCAGAACAGACTTACAATCGAGCTTGAAAGCTTGGTAAACCCTAGCTATGTCTTTTTTCAATATTCGACCATGGGGGGACTAATTTGAAAAGATGGACACTTTTTATTTAGTTTATTTTGTCTTGATTTACCAAATGACCAAAATGCCCTTCACTTTAAACTTTAAATTTCACCCTACCATGTCCATTTTTGTCCAAATGAAAGTAAAATGGTCTAAGTACCATTTAAAGGCCTCCAATTTAAGCTTTCATAGCAATTAGACACCTCTAGCTTCTAGAACACACATTTTGCACCTATTGCAATTTAGTCATTTTAGCTAAATTATGTGCCCAATCGATAAAATTTTCGAATGAATTTTTCACGAAACAGTTCTATGAAATTGTAGACCATAAAAATATAATAAATATATATCTTTCTACGTCAGAATCATGGTCCCGAAACCACTGTTCTGATTTGGCCCTAAAACGAACTATTACAACTCTCCCCCCTTTAGGGATTTTCTCCCCCGAAAATCTTACCAGAAAATAGGTTTGGGTATTCTTTTCTCATAGCTTCCTCAGGTTCCCATGTAGCCTCTTCAAACCCATGTCTTTGCACAAAAATTTTACTAAAACTATACTTTTATTTCTCAACTGTTTAACTTCGTGAGCCAAAATCTTGATCGGTTCCTCACCATAAGTCATATCAGGTTGAATCCCAATCTTTGTCGAAGAAATCACATGTGAGGGATCAAAATGCTATCGTCATAATATCGACACATAAAACACATTATGAATCCTTTGTAACTCTATCGGTAAAGCTAACCAATATGCCACTGGCCCTATTCTTTCAGTAACCTCATACGGCCCAACGAATCTGGACTTAACTTGCCTTTATGGCCAAATCTCAAAATCTTCTTCCACGGAGATACTCTTAGAAATACTCTATCACCGATCTGAAATTCAATCTCTTTTCTTTTCAAATCTTCGTACGACTTTTGTCGATCTGAAGTGGCTTCCAAACAGTGACGCATTACCTTTACTTTTTCTTCGATTTCTCTCACCAAGTCAACCCCATGCATCTGTTTCTCACTAAGTTCTGTCCAATACAATGGAATTCGACACTTGTGGCCATACAATGCTTCGTACAATGCCATCTTTATACTCAACTGAAAACTGTTGTTATAAGCTAATTCGACCAATCGCAAATATTTCTCCCAACTACCTTTGAATTCTAGAACACAACATCGGAGCATATCTTCAAGAATCTGGATTACTCTTTCGGATTGACCGTCAGTTTGTGGTTGAAAAGCGATACTAAAATTTAACTTCGTACCCAAAGCTTCTTGTAGTTTCTTCCAAAATCTCAAAGTGCATCTCAGATCTCTATCCGAAATAATAGAAATAGGCACTCCATGCAATCTAACAATTTCAGCAATGTACAATCCAGCTAGCTTATCAAGTGAATAGTCAGTACGTACCGGAATAAAATGAGCTGATTTTGTCAATCTATCAACAACTACCTAGACGGCATCTTTCTTTTTCAGAGTCAAAGGCAAACCCGTTACGAAGTCCGTCGTAATTCTATCCCATTTCCATTCGGGTATCATCACTGGCTGAAGTAAACCTAAAGGCACTTGGTGTTCGTCTTTTACTTGTTGATAAATCAAAAATCTCAAAACAAAATCCGAAATATCCCGTTTCATACCTGACCACCAATACAATTTCTTCAAATCATTATACATTTTCGTACTACCCGGATGAACTGATAAACAACCAATGTACGCTTCGTGTAAAATTTTTTGAATAAGTTCATCATTTTTCGGTACACATACTCTGTATCGGAACATTAAACAATCACCCGAATCTATCCGAAAATCTAAATCACTACCCAATTCACACTGAACTCTTTTGGCTTGTAATTCACTATCATTTTTCTGAGCTTCACAAATTTGCTGAAGAAATATCGGTCTTGCTCTCATCTCAGCCAAAATTGAATCATCATTAGACAAAGTCAACTTCGTATTCATAGCTCTCAAAGCAAACAAGGACTTTCTGCTCAAAGCATCTGCGACTACATTCGCCTTTCCTGGATGATTGTCAATCACTAGTTCATAATCTTTTAGTAACTCAAGCCATCTCCATTGTCGTAAGTTCAGATCTTTCAGAGTCATCAAATATTTTAAACTCTTATAATCAATAAAGATATGGCATTTGTTACCGTACAAATGATAACGCCAAATTTTCATAACAAAAATAGTGCTGGCCAGTTCCAAATCATGGGTCGAATAATTCTTCCCGTGCGATTTCAACTGTCTCGAGGCATAAGCTATCACTTTGCCCTCTTACATCAACACACAACCCAAAACCATTCAATGAAGCATAGCTATAAATTACAAATTCCTTTCCAAATTCAGGTTGTACTAAAATCAGTGCCTCAGTCAGTAATGCTTTCAATTTCTCAAAACTTTGCTGACATTTTTCGAACCATTCAAATTTAACATCTTTTTGCAACAACTTGGTCATAGGAGTAGAAATCATCGAAAATCCTTTAACAAAACATCGGTAATAACCGACTAAACCCAAAAAGCTTCTAACTTCAGATACATTCCTTGGCGGTTTCCATTCAACAATTGCCAAAATCTTACTTGGATTAACCCGAATACCATCACATGAAACGATATGTCCCAAAAATTTGACTTCTCAAAGCCAAAAATCACTTTTACTAAATTTAGCAAACAATTTCTTATCTCTCAAAGTCTGCAGTACAATTCTTAAATACCCAGCATGCTCGGACTCATCTCAAGAATAAATTAGAATATCATCGATGAACA
Source organism: Gossypium hirsutum (assembly GCF_007990345.1). Classification (NCBI taxonomy): domain Eukaryota; kingdom Viridiplantae; phylum Streptophyta; class Magnoliopsida; order Malvales; family Malvaceae; genus Gossypium; species Gossypium hirsutum. Next base: position 53,920,239 of record NC_053428.1, on the reverse strand, counting down.
CATCCACAAACTTATCTAAATACAGTCAGAAAATTTGACTAATCAAATCCATAAATATGGCAGGAGCATTAGTTAATCCGAAAGGCATAACAAGAAATTTGCAATGCCCACACCTTGTCCTAAAACCAGTCTTTAACTCTCAACTGATAGTAGCCAGATCTCAAATCAATCTTTGAGAATATCGTTGCTCCTTTCAACTAATCAAACAAGTCATCAATTCTCGGCAAAAGATACTTGTTCTTTATATTCACCTTGTTGAGCTGTCGGTAATCGATACAAAGTCTCATAGATTCGTCTTTCTTCTTTACAAAGAACACTGGAGCACTCCAGAGACAAAAACTAGGTCTCGCAAAACCCTTATCTGTCAACTCTTGCAACTGAGCTTAGAATTCTTTCAATTGACTCGAACCCATCCTATACGGAGTAATCAATATTGGTGCAGTCCCAGGTACTAAATCAATAGCAAACTCGACCTCTCCGATTGGAGGTAACCTAGGTAACTCCTCTAGAAACACGTCTGGATATTCACAGACTACTGGCACTGATTCAATTTTCAATTTAGACATTTTTTTATTCAACACATAAGCAAGATAAGCTTCACAACCTTTTCTTACATACCTCTGAGTAGACATAGACGAAACCACAATAGGCAATTCACTTGATTCATCTATTTCAACCCGAATAATCTCACCATTTTAACATTTCAATTTAATAGATTTCTATCTACAATTTACTATGGCATCACGTAGTGTCAACCAATCCATACTCAAAATAACATCGAATTCGTCAAATGGCAACAACATTAAGTCAGTCGGGAAACAGTGAACTCGAATCATCAAAGGACAATTCTTTCAAACTTTATCAACCAGTACATACTTGCCTAAGGAGTTGGACACTTTAATCACAAACTTAGTAAACTCGACAAGTAAATTCTTACTAGATACCAAATTCACACAACATAAGAATGAGTCGATCTAGTATCAATCAATGCAATAATATTAGTATCATAAAGAGAAAATGTACCAGTAATCACATTGGGAGATGACACATCCTCACGAGAACGAATGGCATAAACTCTAGCAGGTGCTCTAGCCTCAGATCTCACGATTGTATCTTTCGTTACACCTTTACTACTAGTGCCATTCCCGATATTTCTCGATAGCCTACCCCTATTGGTAGTATTACTTGGCTTTGCACTCAAAAATTATTCTTTCTCTGCCATCTCAGGGCAATCTCGGATAAAATGCTTTTGAGAATCACACTTGAAACAAGCTCGGTCATTCATCCTACACTTGCTAGGATATCTTCTTCCACAATACTAACATTCGGGTCTGCTAGACCTAACATTACCCATGCTTGCCATTGAAGTGGCTTAGGATTTAAAACTCGAATATTGCTTCCCGCGGTCTCTGTGTGAATACCCAACTTAGAAAATTTTCCACTAAACAGGGGTTAGACGCCCGTGTGGCTATAGGACACGCCCGTGTGGGCAGGCCGTGTGGTCGCACATGCCCGTTTCCCGAACCCTTGTGGCTCTCTATTTTTCACCCAAGAACAAATTGAAAACACATGGCCAAGTCACACACCCATGTGCTCGGCTGTGTGGTTGATTTAAAATTTATGATTTTTCATTAAATAGGTGCAAACTTCACACGCCTGTGTCCAAGGCCGTGGCCCTCACACAGCTGAGACACACGATTGTGTCTTTGCCCGTGTACTCAATATTGGGTATTTTGTTTTGCAAAAATTAGGGTACAGGAGACACACGGCCTAAGCACATGCCCGTGGGGAAAGCTGTGTGTCGCACACGGCCTAGACACACGCTCGTGTGTCTACTCGTGTAGACAAAAATAAGTCTATGTACTAAGCCATTTTGCCACCTTTTAATGCATACACCTACACAATATAATATAGCACCAATCCAAGCATATACATACAACTAACATCCACAACCAAGACATCAACACATCATTCATGAAAGGCATCATTTTATAAATATACTTATAGCCAATATTAGCCCATTTCCAATGGCCTTATACAAAATGAACTTCTGACCAATATAAGCCAACACATTTAGCCAAATCAATATCACACATGACAAAATGACCAAGTCCCCTATACATGACATAACTCAAAATGTTCAATTCATTCATACCAAAATAATTGTTGATAGTGTGAGTGGATCTCCGATAGTCTCTGAACCCCGAGCTACCTTGGTGACACTATAAGACAAGGGAAAAAAAGGCGAGTAAGCTATATAGCTTACTAAATTCCTATGCAAATAATAAGCATCATAACCATGTATTTAACATACAATCAACATGATAAAGATTAGCATGAACGTTTTCAAAATCTCATAGTCATAACTTACTCAATCACAATCCTACCAAGAGTTCATCATATATCGAGCTCATTACTTATGAGTTTTACGTACACACCTGTACCAACTCTTAACATAGCCATATCCTTTCACAACTTTGACATTCCTGTTGAACACTCAAAATATTAACGGATACTCAGAAAGCTTGCACATAAGTTCAATATATGTAGCCGAAGCTACCTCATATCTCATAATATATATGGGCTCGTTTTTGAGCTATTCACGGGCTTGCTCACACAAGCTGTCAGTCAGGATGTAACTACACAGTGCTGCTCACACAAGCTGTCAGGTATTCAGAACACATGCTGGACTACCCAGCCACTGGTAGGACGTACAAGACCAGCACCTGGATTAAATAATTGCATATACACATGGGTCCCCAGTGACATGTCACTTGTAGCCTATTCTATTCCAAATGTTCAACTAGGATTTCTCGCTTATCAAAACTTTGTCAAATGCATCCAAAGAGTCAATCACAATTCATACAATATTAAAGCATTCAAAACATAAATATAACAATGCATTATTTGCATACAAACTTACCTCGGTACAAAAATAGTAGAATTGGACCTAATCGTCAACCATTTTGTTTTTCCCCCGATCTAAGTCCGAACTTCGTTTTTCTTTATCTATAATAACAAATTTAACTCATTTAATACTCACATTATTCAATTTAGCCCAAAAATCATATTATGTTAAAATTACATTTTTGCCCTTAATGTTTCACATTTTTACAATTTAGTCCCTAGGCTCGTAAATTGAAATTTATTCAATTTTTTCAAAACCCAAGCCTAGCCAAACCATTTTCATACTTATACCAGCCCACATTTTCCACTTAATCACATTTTTATTACTTATTTTATAACTTTTACAAATAAGTCCTTTTGACATTTTTACCGAAAATCACTTACCAAAAGTTTGTTTATGTAACACCAAACATGCATTTCCTACCATTAGACATCAAAATACACAAATATATAATATGGGTAAAATTTAAAACTTCATGTTTCTTTCAAATTAGTCCTTGAAATAGCTTGATTAGGTTACAAGGATCTCAAAAACATGAAAATCATTAAAAACGGGGCTAGAGTGGACCTACAATAGAGTTTGAAAGCTTGGCAAACCCTAGCTATGTCTTCTTGCAATATTCGACCATGGGGGGACTAATTTGAGAAGATGGACAATTTTTATTTAGTTTATTTTGTCTTGATTTACCAAATAACCCAAATGCCCTTCACTTAAAACTTTGAAATATCACCCTACCATGTCCATTTTTGTCCAACTTAAGTAAAATGGTCTAATTACCATTTAAGGACCTCAAATTTAAAATTTCATAGCAATTAGACACATCAAGCTTCTAGAACACACATTTTGCATCTATTGCAATTTAGTCTTGTTAGCTAAATTAAGCTCCCAATCGATAAAATTTCCGAACGAAATTTTCACAAAACAATTCCATGAAACTGTAGACCAAAAAAATATAATAAACATAAATCTTTCTATGTCGAATTCGTGGTCCCAAAACCATTTTTCCGATTTAGCCGAAAAATAGGTTGTTACAAGTCGCCAACTCAGAATTGCTTATTCTTAACTCTAGAATTGTAGTATCAAGCCACCTGTTGAGCGCGTGCTGCATTCCTAGCATCTACTACTTCTCTGACATTATCAATTAGATCAAGGTTAAATCCTAGGGCCTCTTGGTTGGCATCTTTATCAGAATGTAACATTCCATGTGATAACATGCCAATTTCAGCATGAATTACCGCTTTTGCACCATCAACAAGGGAGAATGTAGTCTCCTTTGTTGTTCTATAAGGTGAAGTTTGTAGAGCCCACATAATTCCTAGCAGTTCCTTCAATCAAGTACCCATGGCCTCGTCCACCTTCATTTTCAAGGATGTTAAAATATTTTTGTTCTTTGCCTCGACTTGATCGTTTGTTTGTGGGGGTTTTGACAGAACTTTAAGCTAAGTCAAACTGTAGTCCTTGCAAAAATTCTTAAACTTTCCCTAAAATTATGTGTCATTATCCATTATGATTAAGCATGATCTGCCAAACCTACAAACGATTGATTTACAAAGGAAAGATTCCATTTATCTCTCTGTAATGGTCGCTAGAGCTTCAGCTTTGATCCACTTAGCGAAATAGTCTACAGCTACCACTATGAAATTCTTCTGAGTTGTTTTTGTTGGGAATGGACCAAGGATATCAATTCCCCAAGTCACAAAAGACCAAGGACTCAACATGATTTGTAGAGGCTTTGCTAGTTTCCATTGCACTTGAGCATGCCTTTGGCAAAAGTCGCAAGTTGCACCGAATGGTAAACATCATTCTGTACAATCGGCCAATAACATCTCTGTCTGAAAACTATCTGTTCCAGTAACCTTCCACCCAAATGATCGCCATAGATACCCTCATGAATTTCTTGCATCACATATTTAGCCTCAAAAGGAGCTAAGCATCGTATTAACGCATATGAATACCCCTTTCTATACAGTACACCCTCTACAAGGGTATACCTAGTAGTTGTATAAAAAATAAATTATTTTAATTGATTGTATAACTGAATAATTGGATAACTTGATTGTACTTTACTTAACCCTCTATTTCATCAATTTGTAGCTAATTTGAGTATGCATAATGTGTAATGATGACAATCCTCGTAGCTTTGCGCTGTAACTTTGCGAGCTCATTCTTGTCTATATGACTTTCCTATCCTAGTAACGTGTGAATTATTGGAGTCATCCACATCTATCTTGATCCAAGCTAAGAATTTGTGAGATGTTGTAGCTTTGATTGTCTCTATATTCTAACAAAATTTCCCTCTTTGTTCAATGACAAAAAAGGATGCCAGCTTAGTTAAAGCATTTGCACGCATGTTATCCCTCCTTAAAAGTTGATTCACATGTACCATGTCGAATCTTGTGAGCAATTGTGCCGCGATTGAAGTATAATTCTTTAGAACTAACTCATTCACCTCATATTCACCACTCATCTATTTTTCCACCAACTAGGAGTCCATGTGTATGACAAAGTCCCTCGCCCCAAGATGGCGAGCTCATTGTAATCCTACAATTAGAGCTTCATATTCTGCTATATTATTGGATGTTTGAAAACCAAAAGATAGTCCATATTGTCAATCATTCTCAATAGGATCAACTAAGACCACTCCTGCTCCTGATCCCGTGTTTCTTGTGGAACCATCAAAATAGATGAACCTTGTTTTTGAGCTATTAGTCAGATTTACATCCTCCTAAGGTGAAATAACTACTATGTTGCATGCAATAAATGGAAAAAGTTATCTTAGAGTACAGTGGGAACTAGCAAACATCTTCTACTTTAACCAAAACAACAGCAATTGTTTCTGGTAAGGTAGCCAAATATACGTAAAGGGCTTCTCCCACTCGTGACGACATTAAGAGCGGTGGGGACATAAGGTACAACTTGAGCTTTTCAAAGGCCACCTGGCACTTTTAGGTTTATGAAAAAGAAGTGTGCAAAGCCTTAGAAAGGGTAAACATTTATCTTTCATTCACGAGACAAACCTATTAACTGCGACCACTCTTCATGTCAAACGTTGTACATCCTTTATTGTAACACCCTTTATCTAAATCCGACGCTGGAACAAGGTACGAGGCATTACCGGATTTAAACACAAGCAAACACACTTTTTCCAGTCACAAATTTTCATCCAAATTAAAACTTTTTGCAAATACTCATAAAGTCCCTAACACGAGCCTACGAGGCCCAAAACATGCTTTGGGAGCAGTTTGGGACTAAACCAAGAACTTTAGAAATTTTTACAACACTTAGAAAAATTTTACTAAAACAGGGGTCACATGCCCGTGTGGCTTGGGACACGCCCGTGTGGGCAGGCCGTGTGGCCACACACGCCCATGTCCCTAACCCGTGTAACTCTCAGTTTGTCACTCAAGAACAAATTGCAGTCACATGGCCCAGACACACGCCCATGTCCCGAGGCTGTGTCCTTCAAACGGTTGAGACACACGGCTTTGTATCATGCCCGTGTGCTCGATAGTGAGCATTCTGTTTTGCAAGAATTTAGGTGCAGGGGACACACGGCTGGATCACACGCCCATGGGGCTAACCTTGTGTCAAACACGGCCTAGACACACTCTACCTATGTAGAAAAAAACTAGGCTATTTACCAAGCCTTTTTGCCACCCTTACTTGCACACATCTACACAACATCACATAGCACAAATTCAAGAATGAAGAGTAACCAAATAATCAAAACCAAGACAATAGCATATCATTCTCATACCATTTTTAAACATGCTTCAAACATCAACCTTTCCACATCAAATTAGGCAAGTTTCTACATTCACAAATGACTTTAATACAAATATACTCATAGCCAACATTAGCCAACTTCCAAGGCTATATACAAAATGAACCATGAACCATTCACAATTATGACCATCACATACCAGTACCATATCAACATCTATCATACACACAACATTTATCATGCCATAAATCACATTTCCAAATATTTCACATTCACCAAGCACACCATGATCATATCACCATAGACATTGAAACATATATGAATATACTTAGGCTTACAACTATGTTGCCAATATAAGCCAACTTACATGGCCAAATAGTAAGACAAGCCTTTGACGATTACAAGACATTACATTGGCTAAAATCATATGACACATATAACAAAATGACCAAGTCCTTATACATGCCATAACTCAAAATACTTGAATTTATCAATACCCAAAATGATAGCTTGATAGTGTGATAGGATCTCCAGCGGTCTCCAACCCGAGCTAGCTTGACGGCACTATAAAACATAGGAAAGGAAAGGGGGTAAGCTATATAGCTTAATAAATCCGCATGAAAATAATATGCAACTCTTATTATGCATTTATCAAGTTCAACAATTTAAACACAAAATAATTCCAATTGCTATAAATCTCATAGTTATAATTTTATTCAATCAAAATGTTTACTCTATTAACTTATAAGCATAATTTAACATATCTTGGCATTAGCCTAACAACCGTAATCTCTATTTCGTAATATATCACAACAATTAACAAGTCATTCCAAACCTCATAGTATACATGCACATTAAATTATGTGTACTCATATTACCAAGCATATATCTTAATATCTTTCAATTGCCTAAACTTTTATCTTCCCATAATCATTTTAATAGGCAATTATGCCAATCTTTCCTCTTTCCCATATCTGATAAATCACATTCCGTGTGAATAAAACATGTTATATCATAACTCAACTTGGCCCGAAAACCAATTACACAATCGCCAACCGAATTTACCATGTATTTCATACATCACAAATATAGACCAATAATCACAAGGCTTTCACAAAAACATTCTGTAACACCCCTTACCCGTATACGATGCCAGGACAGGGTTCGAGGCGTTACCAGACTTAAACATAAACAAACATACAAAAACGAGCCATAAAATTTCGTTCAAATCATATTCATTCATACATATGAAAATTGTCCCTATATGGGTCTACGAGGCCCAAAACATACACTGAGAGTGGTTTGGACCTAAACCGAAGACTTTAGAGAGCTTTGGAAAAACTTAGAAAATTTTCCTACTTTGAAGAGTCACACTCCCATGTGGGTAGGCCATGCGGCCACACACGCCCATGTGGCCTGGGACACGCTCGTGTCTTCAACCCATGTAACTCTCTAACTATGACGTCATCAACACAATTAGGGTCACATGGCCAAGTCACACGCCCGTGTGCTTAGGTCGTGTGGTGAATTAAATACTAAAAATTAAGTGCAAACTTCACACGACTTGGGCACGCGCCCATGTTCTAAGGCCGTGTCTTCCACACAGCTAAGACACATGGCTGTGTCTCTACCTATGTGTTTACTATGGAGCATTCTGTTTCAGCTAATTAGGGTGCAGGGGACACACGGTTGAATCACACGCCCATGGGGCAAACAGTTATCACACACGGCTTAGACACACACCCGTGTGTATACCCGTGTGGACGACTTTGATGCTATTTTTCAAGCCATTTATCACCCATAAATGCTCTCTCACTCATACATTTTTGATGACATGCAACATAGTATACTTAGTCACTCAAATACTCACAAACATGATTGATCCATGACTTTGTAATGTCAACATATCATATACTCAAACCATCATACTTTCATTTGGCATTTCATGCTTGGTCATCATGATAAACCTACTTCCAATTTATTCAATTATACCATAGCTTTGGTCATACTTATTAGCCACAATTCATTCATTAAGCACATATGTGCCATTTATCTCATCCATTACCAATAAGCAACCACCAACCATATCACAAGCATAAACACATTGCATGCATGCAGAATTAATTAGGGTTACAACCCACATAATCAATATGAACCATATCACAGGGTCATATACAAAATGAATCAAATATTACCAAAAGCCAACACATTTGGCTAAACCAATATGACATACAACAAAAAGACCAAGTCCCTATACATGCCATACTCAAAATGTTGAGACTAACTATACCCAAATTTTTTCCAATTGATAGTGTGATCGAAAACTCCGACGTCCTCCGATCCCCGAGCTAGCTTGGCGAAACTATAAGAAAAGGGAAATGAAAGAGGGTAAGCTTTAAAGCTTAGAAAGTTCACATGCAAATAAAATACAATTCAAACAAACATTAATCATACAATTAACATAATGCACATAATCTTGCATTTTATCATCAAATCACTTAAATTTACTCTTAATATATATACTTATATATTCTTACCACAAGTTCATTATACCCCATGGTATTCTTATGAGTTCAGTGTACATACCTATGCCCACTTGCACATAATAACTTACTTTCTCGTCCTTGACGTATTCAATAAGAGTGTCGATTCAACTTCTCTTTGGACTACCCATTGAACACTTGGAATACCATCGGATACATTGGAATCTTGCACCTAACTGCCCCATATGTAGCCAATGCTACCTCATATCACATATCTTTCGAGCCACTCACGAGTCTACTCACTCTAGCTGTCGGTCAGGATGTAGCTACACGGGCTACTCACACAAGTTGTCAAGCATCCGCAACACATGCCAGACTACCTAGCCACCGGTAGAACATAGAAGACCAGCACCCGGAACCCCGTAACATGTGTCATATATATATCATGAGCTCAGATCACATAGTTCCTAGTGACATGTCACTTGTATCCTAAACTATTCCTATGGTTCAAATGGGATTCTTCGATACCACATTCCTGTCGAATTTGCTCGTAATGTCGATTTCAATATCCATAACACCAATTGCATACTCATGGAATAATCAAAGCATAATTCATAATAAAAAATTTAAGCATTAAACACATGATACACCATATTACATATATATATGTACTTACCATACATGCAATATTAAAGCATTTAAAGTATGGTACACATAGCCTAATTTGCATATGAACTTACCTTGGTACAAAAGGATAGAAACGAGTCTAATCCTTGTAAACCTTGTTTTTCCCCGATCAAAACTAGAATCACGTTTTTCTTAATCTATAATGTCAAATTTAGCTTGTTCAATACACACATTATTTGAATTGACCATAATTCATACTTTGGTAAAATTACCTTTTTACCCCCTAACTTTACACTTATTTACACTTTAGTCCAAATGAAATCCATGCATTTTCTTGGTCACCCAAGCCTAGCCGATTCATATTCTAACTCATATCAGCCCAGATTTCTCATTAAATGACATTTCTACTCCCATTTCTACATCTTTTACAAATAAGTCCTTTTTAGGTTTTTCACTAAAAATCACTTAGTAAAAAATGTTCATCACACCTCTTTCATATTCTTCCATTAAACATCAAAATACAAACATGTCACACAATTGTCAAATTTCATACATGAACCCTACCTCAAAATATGGCTAGAAATGGATAGGTCATGCTTCAAGGATCTCAAAAATGTAAAGAACATAAAAAATAGGGCTTGGGAGCACTTACAAATAAGCTTGAAAAGTTGAAAACCCTAGCTATAGAGAGCATGAAATTTTGGGCACACAAGGAAGAAGATGGACACCAATTTTGACTTGATTTTCTCATTTTATTCTTTTATTAACCAAATGACAAAAATGCCCTTTAAGCCTTTCTTTCGATTTTTTCCTATTCATGGTCATTTTTGTCCAAAATTATAGAAATTGGTCAAATTGCTATTTAAGACCATCTAATTTATAATCCAATACAATTTCAAGCTTGAAGCTTCTAGAAAACATATTTTGCAACTTATTCAATTTAGTCCCTAACTTCAAATTGGACACTTTAGGCATAAAATTTCTACATGAAAATTTCACACAAACATGCAATCACATCATGGACCATCAAATAATCATAAAATAATTATTTCTATTTCAGATTTGTGGTCTCAAAACCACTATTTTGACAAGACCCTAATTCGGGATGTTACTCATTCTCATGGAAACCATGAACTCACAATATCATGAAGTCAATACGTATAAACTTATGTACATACCTGTACAAATTCGTAATACTTACATGCTCTTTCTTTTCTTTGACATACCCATTGAATTTCCCGTTGAACCACTTAGAATACTAAAGGATACTCGAGAATCTCGTACTCACATTACCATACCAATGCCATATCCCAGATATAGTCTTACATGTAATCTCGTATCGATGCCAATAGCCCAGCTATGGTCTTACACAAAGGCTCATATCGATGCCATATCCCAGATATGGTCTTACACAAAATCACATAAAGATGCCATATCCCATATATGGCCTTACACGTAATCTCAGTAACCCTAATGTCATGACATTTGTATCCTATCTATTCCTAAGGTTCAACCGGGACTTTCGCTGTATCGAAGCTCTATCGATCATTTTCGTAGCGTCGTATTCAATAAAATTCACATTTTATTTCAATAATATAGAATTTACCACCATCATATCAATTAAGCAATTATACATATATAATTTAATGCTTATTAAACATACGAACTTACCTCGACATAAAAATGGCGAATAGGACCTAACCGTCAAATACTCATTTTTTCTCGTTCTAATTTCGAACCTCGTTTTTCTTTATCTATAATATCAGATTTAACTTAATTAATCATTATATTATTCAAATCATCCCAAAATCAAATTATGGAAAAATTACATTTTTGCCCCTAAAGTTTCACATTTTTACATTTTAGTCCCTAAGCTCATCAAATGATTTTCATCAAATTTCTTCATTACCCAAGCCTAGCCGAACCTTTATTGTACTCATACCAGCCCACATTTTTCATTAAATCACACTTTTACTACTTATTTTATAACTTTTACAAATAGGTCCTTTTAAGCATTTTTATCGAAAATCACATAGCAAAAGTCATTCATCAAACATCAAACTTGTGTAATCTACCATTAAATATCAATATACAAAAATATCCATCATGGGTAAAACTTTAGACTTTGATTATGTCTTAAATTAGTGGTAGAAATAGATAGATCCTGTTGCAAGGATTTCAAAAATATAAAAATCATTAAAAACGGGGCTAGAACGAACTTACAATCGAGCCTGTAAGCTTGAAAAACCCTAGCCATGGTTTCTCCTTGTAAAATTCAGCCAAGGGAGGAAGATGGACAAATTTTGACTTTTAATTTGGCTTTTTAATTCATTTAACTACCAAATTACTAAAATGCCCTTAATGAAAAACTTTAGAAACATACCTAACCATATCCAATATAAATTTTCATAGCAATTAGACATCTCTAGCATGTAGAACTCAACTTTTTCACTTTTTACAATTTAGTCCTTTTGACTAAATTGAGTGCACAAACGTCAAAATTTTTTAACGAAATTTTCACGAAATCATTCCATAAAAGTGTAGACCATAAAAATATAATAAAGATAAATTTTTCTACGTCAGATTTTTGGTCCCGAAACCACTATTCCGACTAGACCCAAAATCGAGCTATTACAACTCTCCCCCCTTTTATGGATTTTTATCCTCGAAAGTCTTACCAGAAAAGAGAATAGAGTAACGTTCTCGCCTCTATCTTATCAAAGAGTCCTCTTCAAGGTCAGTACTTCCAGAAACACTCTGTCATCGATATGGAATCTAATATTTTCGATTTTCAAATCTGTATACTACTTATGTCAGTCTGAAGTTGCTTTCACCTTCATGAATCACTTTCACCTTTTTCCTCAGAATCACGAATCAATTCCACCTCGTATATCTTTTTCCAATCATCTTTGAACTCTGAAACACAGCGTCGGAGCATATCGTCAAAAATATGAATTACTCCCTAAATGAACAAACGAGCTACTAATGAGTCTTGTACAATATTTTCTATATAAACTCTGGATAATTCATTGTGCAAATTCTATCTCGGAGTAATAATAACAGAAATCAGAATCGAAAGTCGTCTCACAATGTACTCGTTTAGTTTACTACTTACTATCACATTCCTGAGGTTCTCAATCTTGCAAAGAAAACATCGCTTTAGCTTTTTAATTTATCTAAATTCAGAATTCCATCAAATAAGATTAATCATGTAACTAACACTAACAAATTGAAAAAAGGCTTTCCTTTCACACATCTGTAACTATACTTGCTTTCCCAAAAGATTAATCATTAACTATTCATAATCTTTCAATAGTTCAAGCCATCAACGTTGTCTTAACTTCAGATTTTTCTGTAACATTGAATACTTTGTACTCTTGGAATCAAGAAGCATATGACATTTTTTGTCGAACAAATGATATCATCAATTTCTCAACACAGGCATACTAGCAGTTGACTCTAAGTCACTCGTCGAACAATTCTTTTAACAGGATTTTTAACCGTCCGGAAGCATAAACTGTCACTTTACATTCTTACATTAAAACACATTCCAATTCGTTCAATAGTGCATCACTAAAAAAATCACGAATTCTTTACTCAATTCAAACAAAACCCAAAACTAGTGCTTCGATTAATAACAACTTCAACTATTTTCAACTTTACTAACCTTCAACTATTTTCAACTTTACTAACATTCAACGGACCATTCAAACTTTCACAAATATGATAACTTTATCAATCGGAATAGCTTTAACTCATAACAACATCATTCAATTAGAACAAATCTAATAGGTATACCTCTGTATCATACTTTCTAAAATATGAACTCTTCTTTCAAACTGTCCGTCTATTCACCCATAAATGTACAATATTTTATTTTCTTACCTGAGGATAAACTTAAATGTATATAACTCGAGTTACCTTTCAACTGACCAGCTTGCTCAGATAAAGACAACTGAGTCTATCTCAACTATCAAATAATAACATATCAAAATACTCATTTCTTCATGCTGTTAAACAACTCAAACATACAATCTTTTATAATTCCCTTAACATGCTAATCAAAGATCTTTACAATCATATTAGCTCAAGAAAGCAAAATATCCTGATCGAACTCATTGACCTTAATCAAACTTACCTGAGAAAAGAAAAGCATCATACAATTTGAGCTTGAGCTTCCACTATCTATACCTTTGCCAATGTCAATTCCTTTCACGAGAATTAGAGAATTCCTTATACCAGAATCACCACATTCTTATGATCGAAATAGAAATACACTCATAATAGACATAGTTATCACAAGTCAAAGAACACACTTTAAAGATGAGCCATGATTGATAATTTACGAAATAAGAAAAATAAGAAAATTCAGATAGAGAAATCCAAGATGTGAATTCCATATTGGAAGTCTGGGAACATAACTCATAAGAAATAATAAAGATCTTGATGATTCCTCGGAGAAAACCAGAAGAAAAATAATGCTTACACACTTTGGAATCAATTGTAACAGAGATAATATATTTTCCAAATATATATATGTAAAACAAAACAACATCCAGTAGAAATAGAAGAATAGCCTCACGTAAATTTTCACCATTAACTTTTATTCCAAACATAATACAATAGAACCCCAAAGTGAGAGAGATAAGATATGTTGATCATCAACCAACTAGACCAAAAGTGCTTTCATCTAACATTATAATCAGCTAGCGTTCTCATACGATAAGAATTTCATCAGAAAATAAGCAATCACATGTATCTCTAAGGATAAATGAATATATGAAATACCCAGGAGAGATCATCATAATCTATTCAATTACTACTGTTATACTTAGACATCTTTACAATTCAAACATCATTTCTCTAACTAATTCTGTCATCACTAATCCCGCATTATTCCATTCACTAACGAAAATCAATCCGGAAGAAATTCCAGCAAATACATACTTTAGACATCATACCTGAATGAGTCGCTTAACTGAGATTAACTTTTCTTTAGCCGTGACATTGCGAATTCTAAAAAATCTTTAGATTAACCTAGCACCTTTTTCACAACTGCATTCATTTGCCTAACTATTCTCAACTCTGACCACATTATTAGTTATTTCACTATTTAACTCTTTAGTCTTTCACTTGTAAGCTCATTCAACATAAACCACATGACATTCTGTTATAAAATACCACATTGGTAAAGGGGTGAGGTTATAAAGCCTCTAACTTGACTCTCGTATATGCACATATGTGACTTAACATTCATCATCGTCATAATATCATCACAGTTATATAATTCACATTAGGAAGATTAACATACATATTTATGTTACACGAACTTTCCGAGTATAATATTCAAACAAATGCACTTATTCATACATATCGTAAATGTTGATTAAGTTTACTTATCGCATTCATTTAATTAGACAATTCAGGCACATAACATCATATGAATGCAAAACAAACATGAATACTTATCACAATATAAACTTTCATTTCGTGTCACTTTTCCATATTTCAAGAATAATTCTCAATGAACTATCATAATTTAGATGGATATTCGGATAGTATGCTTAAGGTATGCATGTCAACAATCCGTCAATTCAAATTCAAAAGTGCCCTTTTTGGCACATATTCATAGAGCACACTCTAGAGCCACATATAATATAGCAGGATTGCCTGCCGAGGCTAAATCCTTTTCACAACATTTATAATATTTTATCCATTTCATAAAATTACCATCATCGAAATACAATGTTCAACCAAAATAATGACTTACTCATATTTCTCAACTTATAGTTATTTCATTTTGTACATCATCACATACATATCATGAACTCTTATTCATACCTTTTCAAGTTTCAACTTATCATAAACACATTTTCAAATATCTTAGTATCACTTTCAGCGTTTTCAAAACTAGCTCAGTTGGAAACCATCTCTTTCTCAACAAAATAATTTCATCAGAGTCGGGAGATATCACATTATCACAGATTATATATGGCATGTATATCTACATCTTACAAATGCTAGGTTAGTTCGATAATCGACTAAACCATAGCTCTAATACCACTAAATGTAACACCCCTTACCCGTATCCGACAACGGAACAGGGTACGAGGCATTACCGGAGTTAAACACAAGCAAACACACTTTTTCGAGTCACAAATTTTTGTCCAAATTTAAAATTTTTGCAAACACTCATAAAGTCCCTAACACGAGCCTACGAGGCCCAAAACATACTTTGGAAGTGGTTCAGGACTAAACCAAGAACTTTAGAAATTTTTAAAACACTTAGAAATTTTTTACTAAAATAGGGGTCACATGCCCATGTGGCTTGGGACAAGCCCGTGTGGGTAGGCCGTGTGGTCACAAACACCCGTGTCCCTAACTTGTGTAACTCTCTGTTTCTCACTTGAAGTCACACGGCCAAGATACACGCCCATGTCTCCAGGCCGTATCCTTCAAACGGCCAAAACACACGGCCGTGTCTCATGCCCATGTGCTCGATACTGAGCATTTTGTTTTGCAACAATTTAGGTGCAGGGGACTCATGACTGGATCACAAGCCTATGGGGCTAACTGTGTGTCAAACACGGCCTAGACACACGCCCGTGTGTTTACCCGTGTGGACAAAAACTAGGCTATTTACCAAGGCTTTTTGCCACCCTCACTTGCACACATCTACACAACATCACATAGCACAAATTCAAGCATGAAGAGCAACCAAATAATCACAACCAGGACAATAGCATGTCATTCTCATACCATTTTTAAACATGCTTCAAACATCAACCTTTCCACATCAAATTATGCAAGTTTCCACATTCACAAATGACTCTAATACAAATATACTCATAACCAACATTAGCCAACTTCCAAGGCTATATACAAAATGAACCATGAACCATTCACAATTATGACCATCACATACCAGTACCATATCAACATCTATCATACACATAACATTTATCATGCCATAAATCACATTTCCAAATATTTCACATTCACCAAGCACACTATGATCATATCACCACAGACATTGACACATATATGAATATACTTAGGCTTACAACCATGTTGCCATTATAAGCCAACTTACATGGCCAAATAGCAAGACAAGCCTTTGACGATTACAAGACATTACATTGGCTAAAATCATATGACACATATAACAAAATGACCAAGTCCCTATACATGCCATAACTCAAAATACTTGAATTTATCAATAACCAAAATGATATCTTGATAGTGTGATAGGATCTCAGGTGGTCTCCAACCCGAGCTAGCTTAACGGCACTATAAAACATGGGAAAGGAAAGGGGGTAAGCTATATAGCTTAGTAAGTCCACATGAAAATAATAAGCAACTCTTATTAAGCATTTATCAAGTTCAACAATTTAAACACAAAATCATACCCATTTCTATAAATCTCATTGTTATAATTTTATTAAATCATGATGTTAACTCTATTAACTTATAAGCATAATTTAACATATCTTGGCATTAGCCTAACAACCGTAATCTCTCTTTCACAACATATCACAGCAATTAACAAGTCATTTCAAACCTCATAGTAAACATGCACATTAAATTATATGCACTCATATTACCAAGCATATATCTTAATATCTTTCAATTGCCTAAACTTTTATCTTCCCATAATCATTTTCATAGGCAATTATACCAATTTTTTCTCTTTCCTATATCTGATGAATCACAATTAGTGTGAATAAAACACGTTATATCATAACTCAATTTTGCCCAAAAACCAATGACACAATCGCCAATCAAATTTACCATGTATTTCATACATCACAAATACAGACCAATAATCACAAGGCTTTCACAAAATCATTCTTATGGAAACCATGAACTCACAATATCATGAAGTCAATGCTTATAAACTTATATACATACTTGTACAAATTCATAATACTTACATGTTCTTTTTCTTCTTTGACATACCCATTGAATTTCCCATTGAACCACTTGAAATACTAAAGGATACTCGAGAATCTTGTACTCATAGTATCGTACCAATTCCATATCCCAGATATAATCTT
Source organism: Gossypium hirsutum (assembly GCF_007990345.1). Lineage (NCBI taxonomy): Eukaryota > Viridiplantae > Streptophyta > Magnoliopsida > Malvales > Malvaceae > Gossypium > Gossypium hirsutum. Next base: position 53,902,440 of record NC_053428.1, on the reverse strand, counting down.
ACATGTAATCTCATATCGATGCCAATAGCCCAGCTATAGTCTTACACGAAGTCTCATATTGATGCCATATCCCAAATATGGTCTTACCCGAAGTCTCATATAAATGCCATATACCAGATATGGTCTTACACACTAGTAACCCTAATGTCATGACATTTGTATCCTATCTATTCCTAAGGTTCAACTAGGACTTTTGCTGTATCGAACCTGTAACATCCTAAATTAGGGCTTAGTCTAAATAGTAGTTTCGAGACCACAAATTTTAAGTAGAAATATTTTTTTATTATCATTATGAGATCTATGATATGATTACATGCTTTTGTGAAATTTTCATGAAGAAATTTTATGCATAAAGTGTTCAATTTGATAATTAGGACTAAATTGAATAAGTTGCAAAATACATGTTCTAGAAGCTTTGAGCATGAAATTGCAATGGATTTTTAATTAGAGGGTATTAAAAAGCAATTTGACCAATTTCTAATTTTATGGACAGAAATGGGCATGGATAGGAAAATTTTGAAAGAAAGACCTTAAGGGCATTTTTGTCATTTGGTTAATAAAAGAATAAAAAGGGCAAAATCAAGCAAAATTTTCTCATCTTCTCCATGCCATAGCCAAAATTCCTAAGGTCAGCATAGTTAGGGTTTCTTCAACTTTCAAGCTCAATAGTATGTGCATCCTAGCCCCGTTTTTAATGTTCTTTGCATTTTTGAATATGTCATCAACCGATCTACCTATTTCTAGCCATATTTTGAGCTAGGGTTCATGTTCAAAAATCTACCCATGTGTGACATGCATGTATTTTGATGTTTAATGGTAGATTATGAAAGTTTGATGTGTGTTTAAATCTTTTACTAAGTGATTTCTAGTGAATATGGTTAAAAAGGACTAATTGGTCAAGTTTGTAAAATGGGTAGAAAGATGTATGATTTGATGAGAAATATGGGCTATTATGAACATGCTATATGTTTGGCTAGGCTTAGGTGGCAAAGAAAATGGACACATTTCATTTTATGAGCCTAGGGACTAATTTGTAAATATATGAAAGTTTTAGGGCAAAATTATAATTCTTCCAAAGTAAAATTTAGGGACTGTTTTGAATAATTTGATAATTAAATAAGTGAAATTTGGTATTATAGAGTAAGAAAAATAAGGAACAAACCTTGACCGGGGAAAAAACAAGGTATACGACGATTAGATCCGTTCTTACTCTTTTTGCAACGAGGTAAGTTCATGTGTAAATAATGCAATGTTGTATCATGTTTTAAGGCTTAATTAATGTATGAATTTCTATGTTTATTTGTAAAAATGAGTGTATGAATGATACTATGGTCAATGAGAATGACATTATGAACGAGTTTGACAAAGATGAAATGTCGAGAAAATCCCTTTTGAACATTAGGAATAGTTTAGGATACAAGTGACATGTCACTAGGAACTATGTGATTACGAGCTCATGAGATTATATGTATATGTGACTATGTGAATCTGGGTGTTGGTATTGTACGTTCTACCGGTGGCTGGGTAGCCCAGCATATGTTGCGGGTACCTGTTAGCTTGTGTGAGTAGCCCATGTAGTTATGTCATGACTGTTAGCTTGTGTGAGTAGGCTCGTGATTAGCTCAAGATCGAGCAATGTGTGGCATGTGATATGAGGTAGCATGTGGCTACGTATAAAGTACTATGTGCAAACTTTCCGTGTATCTGATAGTATTCTAAGTGTTCAACGGGTAAATCAGTGAGTATTTCGACAAGTAAGTCACGTTGAGGAAAGATGAGAATGTGCTACAAGTTGGTACAAGTATGTACGTAAAACTCTTGAGTAAGACCTCGGTATTGCTATGAACATGTGGTAAGAATGTAAATGGGAAGGTTATGCTTGTGAGACTTGATGACTTTTATAAAACTTCACCTTATGTTAATTGTGTGATTTATGTTATTTATTATTTGCATGTGAACTTACTAAGCTTTAAGATTACTCTCCTTTTCTTTCCATTTCTTATAATGTCACCAAGCTAGCTCGAGGATCGAAGGACGTTGGAAACTCGATCGCACTATCAATTGGATATTTGGGTATAGTTAGTCTCACCATTTTAAGTATGGCATGTATAGGGACTTGGTCTTTTTGTTATATGTCATATTGGTTTAGCCAAATATGTTGGCTTATGATGATATTTGATTTATTTTGTGTATGGCCATATGACGTGGCTTATAATGATTATTGGGTTGTAGGCCTATTCCTTCAAGCATGTATGTACCCATGTAATTATGATGTAGTTGGTGGATGTGTGTATGTGATGAGATGTGTTATGGCTATGAATGCTTGATGGTTTGATTAGGATTTGTCTTGTATGATGATAACCTTGACATAAATGAGGATTGGCAAGTTGGGTTGATAAAGTGTGGTATCTTGTGCATGTAAAGGCTAACATAATAAAGCCACAACCATGACTTGTTTGATAATTTTTAAGTGTTCAATTATGCCATGCCAAGTGCCCTTTATTTTATGTATGTGGTTGTGCAAATAAGGGTGGCAAATGGCTTGGAAAACAACCGCAAAGCTATCCACACGGGTAAACACACGGGCATGTGTCTAGGCCGTGTGTGACACATGGTCTGCCCTATGAGCGTGTGATCCGGCCGTGTGTCCCTTGCATCCTAATTAGGTTAAATAGAATGCCCAGTAGTAAACACACGAGCAGAGACACGGCTGTGTGTCTCAGCCGTGTGAAGGACACGGCCTTAGGACATGGGCATGTGCCAAGGCCGTGTGAAGATTGCACTTAATTTTTGGAATTTAATTTGCCACACAGCCTAATACATGGCCGTGTGACCCTAATTGTGTTGATGACATCATAAACAGAGAGTTACATGGGTTGGGGACACAGGCATGTCCCAAAACACACGGGCGTGTGTGACTACACAGCCTACCCACACGGGCGTGTGACCCTCCAAAATGAGAATATTTTCTAAGTGTTGCAAAATTTTCTAAAGTTCTCGATTTAGTTCTGAACTACTTCCAATACATGTTTTCGGCCTCGTAGGCTCGTTTTAGAAACGATACGAATGTATATAAAAATTTTTAAATTTGGATGGAAATTTACGTCTTGGTTTTGTATGATTGCTTATGTTTAAGTCTAGTAACGCCTCGAACCCTGTCCTAGTGCCTGATATGGGTAAGGGGTGTTACATTTAGTGGTATCAGAGCTACAGTTTAGTCGATTCTCGGAGTAACATAGCATGTGTACGAGTCTAACTATACATGCCATAAATGAATTATGATAATGTGACGACTCCTGACCTTTTTAAATTGTGTTTTCATATAGTAAAAGATCCCAATCATGCTAAAGCTGATGATGTAGAAAGTAATGCAACGGCTCCCGCTCAAGAGGCAGCACCAATTGAGAGTGCACCCGTGACTGTGTGTCAGGGAGGAGAAGATGAGGCTAGGGAAGCCTTTCTCCATATGATGAATTCCTGGTATACGGAGTTCGTTCGAATGAACCTAAACACTCAACTTCTTCCACCCTCACCTATCCGTCAGCCTGTTCCTGTAGCACCTCAAGGTATGGATTTCGTGAGGCTGAATAGACCTCCAGTTGATAAGATTCAAAAATAAGAGGCAGAAGAATTTTGAGCGGGTCTAGACGATGATCCCTATAGGGCAGAGTTCTAGCTTGAGAATACCATCAGGGTATTTGATGAGTTATCATGCACACCAAAGGAATGCATGAAATGTGTTGTGTCACTTCTAAAAGACTTGGCTTATCAGTGATAGAACACCCTTGTGTCGGTTGCACCAAAGGAGAGAATTAGTTGGGAATTTTTCCAAGAAGAATTCCATAAGAAGAACATTAGCCAGAGATTTATTGATCAAAAAAGAAAAGAATTCCTGAAGTTAAAACAGGGCCAAATGACGGTAACAGAATATGAGCGTGAATTTGTGAAACTCAGCAAATATGCTCGAGAATGTGTATCGACTGAGGCCATCATGTGCAAAAGATTTGAAGATGGATTAAATGAAGACATCCGACTGTTGGTTGGTGTCCTTGAACTGACAGAATTTGTTGTGCTAGTAGAGAGAGCTTGCAAGGTGGAGAAATTGGCTAAAGAGAAAAGGAAAACTGAGTCAGAGTCTCGAGATTTGAAGAAGAGACAAATGGGTAAGCCATTTCAGTCTTCATCTAAGAAATTGAGAGAATTTAATACGTGATCAAGTGCTTCAGTTGGGCTCTCAAATAGAAACCATGGGAAATAGTATTCAGGTCATAAGGCTCAGACTAATTCGATAGCGAATGTGGGTAATGCATGACCTAATAGATTCGAATGTCAACGTTGTGACAGACGTCACCCTAGTGAGTATTGGATGAATAGTTAAGCATGTTTTAAGTGCGGATCACATGATCATCTTATCAAGGATTGTCCTGAGATGGTTGAGAAAGAGAAACTCCAAAGTGCGAAATCTGGTAATGTTGCTTCTAGAGGGAGGCCACAAAGAAATCCAGGAAATGGAGCTAGTAGCAAGAGTGTACCTAGAGACCCAACTGTGAGACCCGAGGGTAGAGCACCTGCGAGGAATTATGTCATTCGCGCTTGCGAAGAGGCTTCATCTGATTTTGGGGAGTTTGATCCGATTTTGGGAATGGACTGGCTGGTTGAACACTGGATGAGTCTGGATTGTGTAGTGAAAAGGGTTGTCTTGAGGACCGAAGAGGATAGTGAAGTAGTGGTGATTAGGGAACATTGAGACTACCTGACTAATGTAATCTCAGTTTTGGTGGCGAAAAACTTGGTTCGGAAAGGGTGTGAAGTATTCTTGGCCTACGTCAGTATTTCTGGTTCTGGGGACTCTTCGATTAAGGACATCAGGACAGTGAGCGATTTTCCAGATGTGTTTCCTGAGGAGTTACTAGGGTTACCTCTGAGCCGTGAGGTGGAGTTTGGGATTGAGTTGTTTCTTGGCATAGCTCCAGTGTCTATTGTCCCTTATCGAATGCCACCGAAAGAGTTGACAGAACTTAAGACTCAGATTCAGGAGCTGCTAGACTATGGGTTCATTCATCCCAGTGTGTCTCCGTGGGGAGCACCTATTCGATTTGTGAAGAAGAAAAATGGGATGATGAGGATGTACATTGATTATCGACAGCTGAATAAGCTAACGATTAAGAACAAGTACCCACTTCCGAGGATAGCTGACTTATTCAACTAGTTTAGAGGGGCTTCTGTGTTTTCTAAGATCGATTTACATTCGGGCTATCATCAGTTGAGAGTTAAGGAGGCCGATGTGCATAAAATGGCATTTAGGACTCGTTATGGACGTTATGAGTTCCTAGTTATGCCCTTTGGTTTGACTAATGCACCGGCAGCATTTATAGATTTAATGAATCGAGTATTCCAGCCCTATCTAAATCAGTTTGTAGTAGTGTTCATCGACAACATATTGGTGTATTCTAAGACAGAGGATCAACACGATGAGCATATCAGAGTGATTCTACAGATTCTGTGTGAGAAACAGCTATATGTGAAGTTCAGCAAGTGTGAGTTCTAGCTTTGAGAAGTGACATTTTTGGGACATGTAGTTTCTACTAAAGGGATACGAGTTGATCCTCGTAAGATTGAGGCTGTGTTGGGTTGGAAACAGCCGAAGAATGTGTCTAAGATCCGCAGCTTTCTAGGCTGGCAGGATACTAACGATGTTTCGTAGAAAGGTTCTCTTTGATTGTAGGTCCGATGACTAAGCTGATGCGTAAGGGAGTTCCTGTTTTTTGGACTGGTGCTCAGCAGGAGAGCTTTGATAAGCTCAAGACAGTTTTGACTCAGGCTTCTATTCTGATACAGCATGAGCCCAGTAAAGGCTTCGTGGTAAATAGTGATACATCACATGTGGATCTAGATTGTGTTCTGATGCAAGACAGAAAGGTAGTTACTTATGCTTCTCGACAGCTGAAGACTCATGAGGCTAACTATCTAACACACGATTTGGAGTTGGCGGTGATTGTCTTCGCTTTAAAAATCTAGAGGCACTATATGTACTGTGAGAAGTGTACTATCTACACTGATCACAAGAGCCTCAAATATCTCCTCACCCAGAAGGAGTTGAATCTTAGGCAGCGTAGGTGGGTTGAACTATTTAAGGACTATGAATGCAATATCGAGTATCATCCTGGTAAGGCCAATGTGGTGGCCGATACGTTGAGTCGTAGGGCTGTTACTGATCTGAGGGCGATGTTTGCTCGCCTCAGTTTATTTGATAATGGTAGTTTATTGGCTGAGCTACAGGTTAAACCGACTTGGATAGATCAGATTTAGGTTAAACAGTTGAAGGATGAGTCTTTGGGTCTTCGGTTCAGACAGATTGAGAGTGGTAACACTAAGGATTTTGGGTTGAACAATGATGGGGTGCTATGTTTCCGCAGTTGAAGTTGTGTATCGAATAATGAGGATTTGAGACAATCGAATCTAAGGGAAGCGCATAGTAGCCCTTATGCTATTCATCACGGCGGGAATAAAATGTACCGAGATCTCCGAGAGTTCTATTGGTGGCTAAGGTTGAAGCGTGAGGTCACTGATTTTGTTGCTCGTTGTTTGACTTGTCAGTAGGTTAAAGTTGAGCATCAATTACCTTCGGGTTTGCTGCAGCCGATTAAGATACCGATGTGGAAATGGGAGTGAGTAACGGTAAACCTTGTTAGTGGGTTGCCTCTAACACCCACTAAGAAGAATTCTATATGAGTCATCGTAGATTGATTTACCAAGTCTGCTCACTTCATTTCAATCAGGACGGACTTCTATCTAGTAAAATTGGCCAAGCTCTATATTTCTGAAATAGTGAGGTTGCATGGGGTAACTGTCTCGATCATCTCTGATAGGGATCCTCGATTCTGGAAGAAGCTTCATGAGGCTCTAGGTTCAAGGTTAGACTTCAGTACTGTTTTCCATCCTCAGACAGATGGTCAGTCAGAGAGGGTGATTCTAGTACTAGAGGATATGTTGAGGAACTGTGTTACTGATTTTAGAGGCAGTTGGAAGGAGTTCGCTTACAATAACGACTACAAGTCTAGTATACAGATGCCACCTTATGACGCTCTGTATGGTCGTAAGTGTCGCACTCCCTTGTGCTAGACTAAGTGGGGGAGTGGCCTGTTTTGGGTCTGAAATTGGTTTCTGAGATAGAGGATAAGGTTAGGTTGATTCAAGATCGACTGAAAGTGGCATCGGACAGGCAGAAATCTTATACAGATCTAAAGAGGCGGACATCAAGTATGCTATGGGGGACTTAGCGTTTCTGAAGGTCTCACCATGGAAGAAGATTCTGAGGTTAGATCATAAGGGCAAGTTGAGCCCTAGATTTATTGGGTCGTACCATATTCTGAAGCGAGTGGGACTGGTTCCTTATCAGTTGGAAGTACCTTCAGTGTTAAACCGTATCCATGATGTGTTTCAAGTCTCGAGTTAAGGCACTACCACTCTGATCCCACACACATTGTCCTAATTGAGGACATTGAGGTTAGATCAGATCTGACGTTTGAGGAGGAGCCGGTGCAGATTTTGGATTGCGACGTTAAGATTCTACGAGGAAGTCTATCCCCTTAGTGAATGTGCTGTGGCTAAATCATAGCACAGAGTAGGCCACGTGGGAACCGGAGGATTCGATGCGTCAACAATATCCTCACCTTTTCTGATCAAGTAAATTTTGAGGCCGAAATTTTCTTTTAGAAGGGTAGAGTTGTGACGCTTCAAATTTTAAAATCTTGTTTTGTATGAATGTGTGACGCAAGTGTGTATCTACTTCAGTGGTTAAGTATTCTGGGTGTATGTGTGAGGCCTCAAGTTCAAGCCTTGACTTGGGCAAATGTCGGTATTTTTATAAATAAAGCCTGAACTTGGTCCATTAGGCTTATATTTTATTGTTGTGAAAATATATCAGAATAGGCCTACTGGTCCGGTGGTTAAGTGGAGTATGGAGATGTTGGAGGTCTTGTGTTCGAGTCTCCAGATAAGCAAGGGTTTCTTTTTACGGTGTGCATCGATTAGGAGTTTGAAGTGAACAGGATTCTAAGTGGTTGAGTGTAGTGGGATATGGGGAGAAAAATAAGGGATTTGGGGAGTTGCTGAGTGACCCGAGGTTGTAAATTTTGGCTCTCCCAATTTTTTCTAACATTTTTGCCTTCTGTTCTTCTGTGTTTCCTGCTGAATATCTCTCTCTTTCTCTTTTGCTGCCAAACCTTTGCTGAATTCCAGTCTTTCTACCTTGTTTTCCTCTCAATTCACCTTCTCCTTTTAATCTCATTACTTTTCCAGAGTCTGACGTTTTTCTTTTCGTAAAAGTAAGTGATTTTAGCATTCTGTTAATTCGATTTTTAAGGTATTGATTGGAGTCTTGTGAAAACTATTTTGGCAGCCGTGAATCAGGAGGAAAGGGGTTCTCTTCGCACGGAACCCTAATCAGAATCGTTGGGGCTGTAGATTAAGTACTATTTTGGTTGTGAGTTTCGTAGCTTCATGTTTAATTGTGTTTGGAAATAGTTTTTAAGCGTTAATTTGACAATTTTTAGGTTCTGCAGTGTTCGTGATTACTTTAGCATCGAATCAAAACCAGGTGTGTACCCGAAAACACAGAAAATAAAAATCGGTGAAAGCTAAAAAACAAAACTGTTGATGCCACACGGCCGTATGATAGGCCGTGTGGCGGTACACGGGTGTATGGTAGGCCGTGTGGCAGTACATGGGCTTCTAATCAATGAGCCAGGTCATGCACGCAAGACAAGGCACATGACACGGGCTGGTGAGGCCGTGTGCGAGACACGGGCTCAACCAATTGGGCCGTATAGGCCACACGGACGTATGGGCCCATACGACTACACCTCATGGGCGTGTGAAATCCTGGGCTAGGCCGTGTGATCCACACGGCAAAGGCCAATTTAGGCCGTGTGGGCCCTCACGGGCAAGCTACATGGGCATGTGGGCCAAATTTTCTAAAATACTCTGAAAGGTTGCTCGGGTCGCCCAAGTCGACTGGGAACTACTGAAGGGTCGGTAAGAATTACTTGACCCCTGAATCCGTAATCTAATTGTGTAATATGTGGACTTTAGCATGTTACTCTTAGCATGTACACTGATGTAACACCCCTCGCCCATATTCGACGCTGGGACATGGTTCGAGGTGTTACCTTACTTAACTCAATCAACTATACAAAACCGGACAATAAAATTTTGATAAATTTTAAAACTTTTACTTTCATAAGCAATTAGTTCCTTGAATGGGCTTACAAGACCCAAAATATACTTTCGAGACGATTTAGACTTAACTGAGAATTTAAGAAAAACTTGGTGAAATTCATGCTTTAAGGTTCCACACGCCCGTATGACTCCGGACATGCCCACGTCCCCAGCCTGTGTGTGACACTGACTTTAGGGCATGGCCATGACACACGCCCGTATGGCCTACCCGTAGGCAATACTGACTTATAGACACGGCTATGGTACATGCCCGTGTGGCTTAACCGTGGACAATACTGATTTAAAAGTTTAAGTGTAGGGGGACACACGGCCATAAGACATGCCCATGGGGGTGAGCTGTGTGTCACACACGGTCTAAACAGACACCCGTGTGTCTTGCCCGTGTGAACAAACTAGGCTATCTTCAAAGCCATTTTGTTACCCAATTTGCACAACCTACACAAGATCATTTCAATATGTTAATTCCATCCCAAAAGACATCAATTCATCCATAGAAGGAGCATCATATTCATTTGCCAAAATGAATAATAGCCATTATCTAGGCTTAATACAAAATGAAGGGATTTTATCCTAAGCCAATATACATAAACAATTCTCAATAATACAACTCTCTAGTCCAGCCCTATAGATTGCATAATCAAAACTATAAATCCAACTATGCCAAGTATTACGGCTGATAGTGTGATCGATATCTCTGACTTCAAGGGATCCTCGAGCAAAATGGCAGTACTGAAAGAAAAGGGAAGGAAAGAGAGTAAGGATAAAGCTTAGTAACCTGCATATAAATATATATACAACAACAACTTCACCATTTATCAATTATGCTCATAGCTCAAAGGTAAGTATAAACTGGACTTACTCATTACCATCAACTCAAATCATATTTTCTAATCAAAGGTAAGTATAAACTGGACTTACTCATTACCAATGCCATGTCCCAGATGTGGTCTTACACGGGCTATCATGATGCGGGTGATGCATGTCCCAGACACGTCTAAACTCTCAATCATTTTGCAAAATAGACCCTCATTTGAAAGCCCATGAAACAAGCATACTAAAAATGTAAAAGTCACCAAGAAAATCATCAAGATCACTTACATTATGAGAGGAATAAGTTGCTGCAAGTTTTTAGCTTTCAAAACTCCATTTTTTCTGATAATTTTGGTGAAGAAATAAGATGGAGAAGAAGGAAATGATAGCTAGGCTTTTAAGCATTATTTTATCACCAAATCATGACATCATCTACCTAATACTTTGACTATTTGTTTAAAATCCATCACATGGCCGGCCAACAATATTAAAAAGGGTGTAATTTCCCTTTAAAAGCCCTCAATTTTGAATCTCTAGCTATTTAACACATTTGGGTACTAAAATGAAACTTTTGCCTTTTTTACGATTTAGTCCTTTTTCGCGATCGGGCTTGAAAACATTAAAGTTAACTCACCAAATTTTTCATGCACTAATATAATCATATTATAACCTCATAAAAATAATAAAAATAATTTTTATATCTTCAAATTTGTGGTCCCGAGACCACTGTTCCGACTAGGCCCTAAATCGAGTTGTTACATTTCTCCTCTCTTAGGGATTTTCGTCCTCGAAAATCTTACCTGTGAATAAGTTTAGGTACTGTTCTCTAAGAGGCTCCTTGGGTTCCCATGTGGCTTCCTCGGCTCCATGTCTATGCCACAAAACCTTCACAAATGGTATATTTTTATTTCTTAGCTGTTTGACTTCTCAAGCTAAAATCTGGACTGGCTCTTCACTATAAGTCATGTCTGAAAGAATCTCAAATTCAGTTGGTGCAATTATATGTGAAGGGTTTGATCTGTATCGGCGTAACATAGAAACGTGAAACACATCGTGAATCTTTCCTAACTCTAGCGGCAATTCCAAACGGTAGGCAACAGGCCCTACTCTCTCGATAATCTCATAAGGTTTTATGAAACGAGGACTCAACTTGCCCTTTTTACCAAATCTGAGGACTTTCTTCCACGGGGAAACTTTCAAAAATACCTTATCCCTGACTTTAAATTTAATCTCCCTTCGTTTCAAATCCATGTAGGATTTTTGTCTATCCAAGGCAACTTTCAAACAGTCACGAATCACCTTAACTTTTTCCTCAGCCTCTTTAATCAAATCCACCCCGTGAATCTGATTCTCTCTCAGCTCGGTCCAGAATAAGGGTCGGCACTTTCACCCGTATAAAGCTTCATAAGGTACCATTTTCAGACTCGACTGATAGCTATTGTTGTAGGCGAATTCAACCAATGGTAAGTATTTTTCCCAACTTCTTTGAAATTCAAGAACGCAGCACCTTAACATGTCTTCTAAGATCTGTATTACTCTTTCCGACTGTCAGTCAGTTTGCGGATGAAATGTCGTATTGAAACTCAACTTGGTTCCTAGAGCCTCTTGTAACTTTTTCCAAAACCTTGAGGTGAACCTCAGGTCTCGATCAGATACAATCGATAACGGTACACCATGAAGCCTCACAATCTCAGAAACATACAAGTCGGCCAACTTTTCAAGGGAGTAATCAACATGCACTGGTATGAAGTGTGCTGACTTAGTAAGTCTATTGACAATAACCCATACTGCTTCTCTCTTTTTTGGGGTTAGACTGGTCACGAAGTCCATGGTGATACAATCCTATTTCCACTCGGGAATCATAATAGGCTGAAGTAAACCTGAAGGCACTTGATGTTCAGCCTTTACATGTTGACACGCTAGGAACTTGGAAATGAACTCTGAAATGTCTCTTTTCATACCAGACCACCAATGCATCTTTTTAAGGTCGTGGTACATTTTACGCTACCTGGGTGAACTGACGAACAACCACTGTATGCCTCTCATAAAATCTTCTGAATGAGCTCACTATTTTTGGGTTCACAAACTCTACCTTTGAACATTATACACCCATCAATACTAATATGAAAATCTGACTTAATCTCTGATTCACACTGAGTTCTCTTAGCTTGTAGTTTCTCGTCATCTTTCTGAGCTTTACAGATTTCATGAAGGAAAGTCAGTCTGGCTCTCAACTCTGCTAGGATGGATCCATCACTAGATGTAGTCAATTGAGCGTTCAAGGCTCTCAAGGCAAACAACAACTTCCTACTCAAAGCATCAGCGACTATATTCGCCTTTCCCGGATGATAGACAATAATCAACTCATAATCTTTTATTAGCTCTAACCATCGTTGTTGCCTCAAATTCAACTCTTTCTGAGTCATTAGATATTTTAGACTCTTGTGATCGGTAAATACTCGGCATCTCTCACCATACAAATCGTGTCGCCAAATTTTTAGTGCGAACACCACAGCTGCTAGCTCTAAATCATGGGTCAGATAATTCCTCGCATGAGGTTTTAGCTGTCTCAAGGCATAGGCTATAACCTTTCCTTCTTGCATTAGCACACACCCTAAACCGTTTAGGGAGGAGTCACTAAAAACTACAAATTCCTTGCTTGACTCAGGTTGCACTAAAATTAGGGCTTTGGTCAACAAAGCCTTTAATTTCTCGAAGCTCTGTTGGCACTCTTCTGTCCATTCAAACTTGACATCTTTCTTCAGTTGCCTTTTTATCGGTGTAACTATCATGGAGAATCCATTTACAAATTGTCTATAGTATCCCGCTAGCCCTAGAAAACTGCGAACCTCTATCACATTCCTTGGCGATTTCCATTCCACAATGGCAGAGATCTTATTTGGATCAACTTGGATTCCATCGCCCGACACTATATGTCATAGAAACCCGACCTCCTTAAGCTAAAACTCGCTCTTACTAAACTTGGCATAAAGTTGTTTATCCCTCAAGGTCTGTAACACAGTTCTCAAATGCTTCGTGTGCTCATTCTCGTTACGCGAATAAACCAAGATGTCATCAATAAAAATGACGATGAACCTATCCAAATACGGTCGGAAGATGCGGTTCATCAAATCCATAAATACCATTGGGGCATTTTTCAATCCAAAAGGCATAACAAGAAACTCGTAATGCCCATATCTCATCCGAAAAGCAGTCTTCGGCACATCTTGTTCCTTGACTCTTAACTAGTAGTAACCCGACCTCGAATCTATTTTAGAAAATACAGTGGCTCATCTCAGTTGATCGAAGAGATCATCAATCCTCGCAAGGGATACTTGTTCTTCACTGTTACTTTGTTCTGTTGTCTATAGTCATACATAATCTCATCGACCCGTCTTTCTTTCTAACAAAAAGTACCGGAGCACCCCATGGCGAATAACTCAGTCTATCAAAACCTTTATCTGTTAACTCTTGCAACTGCACTTTCAACTCCTTCAATTCAGTGGGGGCCATTCTATACGGTGCAATCGAGATTGGCATTGTGCCGGGAACTAACTCTATACCAAACTCAACTTCTCTTTCTGGAGGTAACCCGGGTAACTCTTCCGGAAAAGCAACTATAAACTCACAAACCACTGGTACTGACTCAATCTTCGACTCGGACACTTCGGTATTTAGCACAAAAGCTAAATAAGCTTTATAACCTTTTCTCAAATATTTTTCGTCGACTAAAAATGATATTACTACAAGCAGGTTATCTGACCCAACTTGAAGAACATCACCATCCTCACATCTTAACTGAATTACTTTTCTTCCACAGTCTACTACAACACCATGGGAGGTCGACCAATCCATCCCAAGAATTACATCGAATTCATTAAACGGAAATAACATCAAGTTGGCCAGAAAGCAATGGCCTTTAATCATCAAAGGACAGTTTCTACATACTTGGTCCACTAATACATGCTTGCCTAACGGGTTAGACACTTTTATTACAAATTTAGTGGACTCTACTAACATGTTTATACGGGGCATCAAACCCATACATATATAGGAGTGGGTAGACCCCGTGTCAATCAAAGCAACAACATAAATGCCATGAATAGAAAAAATACCTGTAATCACGTCAGGAGATTCTGCCTCCTCACGGGCACGAATAGCATAAGTCCTCGCAGGCGCTCTGCCCTCGGACCTCGCCACTACATCTCTAGTCACGCCTCTACTGTTAGCTCCACTGCCCGTATTCCTTTGGGGTCTGCCCCTCAAGGGAGCACTACTCGCCCCCACCTCTTGATTTTTCTCTTTGACATTTATTTCTGGACAATCTCGGATGAAGTGATCTAATGACCCACACTTGAAACAACCCCTCTCATTTACTCAGCATTCGCCCAAGTGGCGTCTCCCACATTATAGATACTCCTGCCTATTTGGATGTATACTACCGACACTAGCAACCGAAGTGGTCTAGGCTTTAGACGTCATATTCTGTCAATTTTTTTTCTCCGCGAAAATTCCATTGAAGCGTTCAAGCAGGTATTAATTTCTTTCGACCTCTTGGAAGAGGACTGATGCATCTTCCCTATCTGTCTTCCCTTTAAATCTCACAACTCAATGGTCGCCTTCCTCCTCTCTTTCACCAGCTCTTCTGCTTTACATGCTCTCTCAACGAACACCACAAATTCTCTTAACTCTAGGATGCCCACAAACACTCGAATGTCTTCATTGAGGCCATCCTCAAACCTCTTACACATAGTAGCTTCAGTGGATACGCATTCTCGCTCATATTTGCTGAGCTTCACAAACTCACACTCATACTCCGTCATAGTCTTACTACCTTGCTTCAACTCTAGAAATTCCTTACTTTTCTGATCCACGAACCTCTGGCTAATATACTTCTTTCGAAACTCTTCTTGGAAAAATTCCCAAGTGATCCTCTCTCTCGGTACAATAGACACGAGAGTGTTCCACCATTGATAAGCTGAGTCTCGTAGGAGTGACACGGCACACTTCACGCACTCATTGGGTGTGCATGATAGCTCATCAAATACCCTCATGGTATTTTCTATCCAGAACTTCGCTCTATCTAAGTCATCATCTACACTAGCTCGAAATTCCTCGGCCCCTTGCTTCCGGATCTTGTCTACCAGAGGCTTTTCTTTCCTGAACATGTCCTCACCTTGCGGAGCCACCGAGGCATACTGAGGAATCGAAAGAGGTGGGGGAGTTGGAGTGTTCGGGTTCGCACGAACGAACTCTATGTACCAAGCATCCATCATTCGGAGGTAGGCTTCCCCAGCCCTTCCGCCTTGGCCCATACTTACGGGCTCACTCTCTGTCGATGTGGTCCCTTATGCGGGAGCCGGCGCATTACATTCCACATCATCTGCCGTGGTTCTATCAGGATCCATTTACTATATAAGAAAAACACAATATTTAATTTTCAGGAATCGTCACACTATCAATATATATATGGCATGTATGGCTAGACTTGTACTTTAGCTAGGTTAGTCCTAGAACCGACTAAACTATGCTTGATACCACTAGATGTAACACCCCTTGCCCATATCTGACGTCGGGACATGGTTCGCGGTGTTACCTGACTTAACTCAATCAACTATACAAAACTGGGCAATAAAATTTTCATAAATTTTAAAACTTTTACTTTCATAAGCAATTAGTTCCTTGAATGGGCTTACGAGACCCAAAACATACTTTTGAGACGATTTAGACCTAACTGAGAATTTAAGAAAAACTTGGTGAAATTCATGCTTTAAGGTTCCACACACCCGTGTGACTCGGGACACACTCACGTCCTCAGCCCGTGTGTGACACTGACTTTAGGGCACGGCCATAACACACGCCCGTATGGCCTACCCGTGGGCAATACTGACTTATAGACACGACTATGGCACACGCCCGTGTGGCCTAATCGTGGACAAAACTGATTTAAAAGTTTAAGTACAGGGGGACACACGGCCATAACACACACCCATAGGGGTGAGCCGTGTGTCACGCACGGTCTAAACACACGCCCATGTGTCTTGCCCGTGTGGCCAAACTAGGCTATCTTCCAAGCCATTTTGTTACCCAATTTTCACAACCTACACAAGATCATCTCAATATGCTAATTCCATCCCAAAAGACATCAATTCATCCATAGAAGGAACATCATATACATTTGCCAAAATAAATAATAGCCATTATCTAGGCTTAATACAAAATGAAGGGTTTTTATCTTAAGCCAATATACATAAATAGTTCTCAATAATACAACTCCCTAGTCCAGCCCTATACATCCCAAAAGACATTAATTCATCCATAGAAGGAACATCATATACATTTGCCAAAATAATAGCCATTATCTAGGCTTAATACAAATACAACTCCCTAGTCCAGCCCTATACATGCCATAATCAAAAATATAAATCCAAAAATACCGAGTATTACGGCAGATAGTGTGATCGATATCCTGACTTCAAGGGATCCTCAAGCAAAATGGCAGTACTGAAAGAAAAGGGAAGGAAAGAGAGTAAGCATAAAGCTTAGTAAGTTGCATATAAATATATATACAACAACAACTTCACTATTTATCAATTATGCTCACAGCTCAAAGGTAAGTATAAACTGGACTTACTCATTACCATCAACTCAAATCATATTTTCTAATCGAGCTCATTACTCATGCCTACCAAATAGGTACCTGTAACACTTACAACATTATCATACTTTCCCTATTAAATATCTTTCTTAACTCTTAAAGTTGAACCTTTTGGAATACTACCAGATATTCTATAAGCCTCAAACATGGGTTAAGTTGCCACTGCCATGTCCCAGGCATGGTCTTACGCTGGCTATCTCCATCGAGGCTGATGCCATGTCCCAGACATGGTCTTACACTAACTCTCGTGTATACGTGCTAATGCATGTCCCAGACATGTCTTACACTAACACGAACTTAGCCGATGCATGTCCCAGACACGTCTTACACTAGCCCTCATCTCAATGCAGATTCCATGTCCCAGACATGGTCTTATACTGGCTCTCACATAACCCAATGTCATGGCATGAATATCCTGTTTGTTTCTTGGGGTTCTTACTGGATCTTTCGACTTTCTCAATCATAAATGCATATCCTTAGTTCAAATTCTAGAAACTCATGCTATATCAAATCAATAACAATGGAATACATGCATTACTAATATAGTTTTATTATTTACATGCAACTTATCTCAGTTTACAAAATGTACTTGACTGGTTGGCTTAATCGGATTGCTTGGCTTTGCCCCGATCTGGGTTCGGACTTGGTAAATCTTGATTTGTAATAACAATATACACCCATTTAGTCACTAATTACAACTAGGTAATCATAAATTTACATCTTTGGTAAAATGACCATTTTGCCCCTAGACTTCGACAAAATGACCATTTTACCCCTATGCTCGAAAGTTAATTTTTATCGAATTTCTTTGTATCTTGGGCCTAACTGAGCTATTTTTACTCTTATAGCAACTTCAAATTCTCACTATTTCACATATTTATCAACTAATTTACAACTTATGCAACATAGTCTCTTTTAGATGTTTTCCATGAAAACTCCTTCACCAAAGTTGCTCATGACACAACTAGGACTCATTTTCTTCCATAAAAACTCAAAAAATATCACAAATCCTTTCATGGCAACACCCTAAACTCTCAATCATTTTGCAAAATAGACCCCTCATTTGAAAGCCCATGAAACAAGCATGCTAAAAATGTAAAAATCACCAAGAAAATCATCAAGATCACTTACATTATGAGAGGAATAAGTTGCTGCAACTTTTCAGCTTTCAAAACTCCATTTTTGCTGATAATTTTGGTGAAGAAAGAAGATGGAGAAAAAGGAAATGATAGCTAGGCTTTTAGGCATTATTTTATCACCAAATCATGACATCATCTACCTAATACTTTGACTATTTGTTTAAAATCCATCACATGGCCGACCAACACTATTAAAAAGAGTGTAATTGCCCTTTAAAAGCCCTCAATTTTGATTCTCTAGCTATTTAACACATTTGGGTACTAAAATGTAACTTTTGCCTTTTTTGCGATTTAGTCCTTTTTTGCAATCGAGCTTGAAAACATTAAAGTTAACTCACAAAATTTTTCATGCACTAATATAATCGTACTATAACCTTATAAAAATAATAAAAATAATTTTTCTATCTTTAGATTTGTGGTCCCGAGACCACTGTTCTGACTAGGCCCTAAATCGGGTTGTTACAACTAATACGTATGTGTGATTGGTAATTTGCATATGAGCATGTCATACTTGTGTGTTGCATTGCATTGGGGCTGGGGTGATGTTTTATAGAGGAAGTATTCTGAAAGGCTCTTAAGCCTGAAATCTGGCTGATCAGTTGCAATTATCCATTTATGTGCCGCATCTCGGTACAGTATGGTGTGTAGGGATGGGTAGGTCGATTTATCCCCACATGGTGTGTAGGGTTGCACATAGATGGTGTGTAGAGGCTGGTGGGTAGGATTTCTGATGTGCTGTTCTGCATACTTTATCTGATTGGGCTAAGACCCTAGTGTATTTCTGATTCTGTATCTGATGGACTAAGGCCCTAAGTGATTCTGTAAAGGGCTTCGGCCTAGACTAATTATTTATGACACTTGATGCACATTCTGTATGCATGAATTTTGTAGGGATTACACACTGAGTTTCGAAACTCACTCTTTTCTGTTTAATTTGTTTAGGTAATCCCTAGCATTAGCGGATCGGTGTAGCGAAGGACTCAACGGTGGCCATATGTAATAAATTTTAGACTATTTCCATTGGTTTTTATTTTGGATTTGGATTACTTATTTATTTGGGGTTTTGCTGTAATTTTTTAACTTTGGACATTTTCTTGGCTTTTAAATTTGGGCTTTTGGACCGTTGACAATTTTAATTACTGATAAACACGATTAGGATCTGGTTTTCACTAAAGCAAATAGTTTTCCTAAAATAGAAGGTTTTTTAAAGCTTCCGCTTTAAAGAGATATGTCTTAAAGCTAATTAGAGAGAACTCATTTTTTTCGGACTAAGTAAAAGATAATAACTGGAACGATTTTGATGTATCAATGCATTTTCAAAAACACTCTCATGTGATATCGCCAGATTAGTCCATAATGTCCAGGCTGGGTTTGGGGTGTTACATAGACCTGAATGCTTCACCAAATTTGTTCCCTAAAAATCTTATTCACGTCCTTTGATAGGTCTCACCTGTGTTTTTCAAACCAAAAGGCAAAACGTAGTAACAGAATAACCTTTCTTTACTAATAAAAGTTGTCTTCTCCTAGTCTTTTGGTATCATGGCTATCTGATTATATCTAGAGAAAGCATCCATAAAACTCATGAATTTACTACCCAATGACGCATCGATCAATCTATCAATCGAAGGCAAGCGAAGGCTATCTTTTGGGTAAGCCTTGTTAAGTTTGGTGAAGTCGATGCACATTCTCCACTTGTCATTGGCCTTCTTTACCATTATGACATTTGAAACCCAATCAGGATACTCAACCTCCATAATAAACCCTACTGATAACAATGTTCCAACCACTTGTCTCACGGCTTCAACATTCAACCTATGAACAATCACTTGAGGGTCTACTCCTAGCATATCTGCAGCTGACCAAGTGAAGATATAAGCGTTTGCCCTTGAGCACTAATCAAACTATCTTTTTCCTTACCTACGAATGTGAACAAAATCTTGACCACTATATCTACATCATCATGAAATAATTGTAAAGCTTCCAAAACCTCTATAGCCTTTTTCTTTTTTTACTCTCTCCTCACATCTATTATCCAAACTATCCCAATCCAGCAACTTACCATATGTGCCTATTGGTTGTGAACTCTGCCCTTGTTGAACCTGCTCCCATGTTTGCTTCACCAACAACATATGGCACTACCTAGCTATTCTTTAATCCGACAACATATACCCTACTCCCGTTCGCATAGGGAATTTTATCTTCATACCAAACATTGCCACCATCATCTTCATCATTCTCATAATGGGCAACCCAAAGATATCGTTAAAATCTATCAGCAGCCATAAGGTGATCCACTACGGAAAATTACACTTACACTGTCGTAGTATACTCACCATCTCCCAAGGTAACTAACAAAGTAATGCAACCTTTCACCTCAACAGGGTGATTCGTAAAACCATACAACGGATTTACCTTATTCAATGCTTGTTCTTTTAGCCCCAACTTTTGATATGCTTCCCATATTAGTACCTCAACTACACTTCCACTGTTTACAAGTATTATTTTTACATCAAAACCTACCATTACTACAAAAAAAACCATGGGATCATTCCCTTCCTCATCACACACCAACTCTTCATCCTCGTTGCTAAATTCAACACTCCACTTCTTTCACAGCCCGTTTTTAGTGATATCAAAAATAGTTGTTTTGGGATCACAATTTCGATGAGTAAGTTATTATTTTATTATTTATTTAGTTTTTAAAGGATTATATTAAGGTCCGATTAAAATTTCATTAAGAAATTTTAAGTTTACATAGTTATTTAAGTAAAAAAGACTAAATCATAAAAGGTGTAAAAGTTTAGTTCTATTAGTTAAAAGGGTTAAAAGACTATGGAAAGGAAATTTAATGGACTTAAATGGTAATTAGGCCATTAAATTAATTAGTGGATAGTTATGAATATGGTTTTGATGAAATTATGATAGATTTTAAAGGTTAAAATAGTAATTTGGTAAATAAAGTTAAAATAACTAAAGAATTAATGTTCACCTTGTTCATTTCTCACAAGTCCATTGAAATTTCACCATTGAAACAAGATAGGGCATTCATTCAAGCTCTTTTGTTTGCAAGTAAGTGTATTCAAGCCACGTTTTTAATGATTTTTATGTTTTTGAGTTCGTTTTAGCTTAATCTAGCTAACCCGGGGGTTAATTTGTAAAACTTTTAGAGGTTGAGGGACTTACCGTGAATGTTTTGGATTGATTTTTTATTTTAATTGATAGATTATGAATCTTTGTTGAAAAATAAACAAGTTTTGTTAAGTGATTTTTGATGAATTTTGGAATTAGGGATTAAATTGTTAAAGGTGTAAATTTATAGGTTTTATTGTGAAATTATGGTAAATACGGATTGTTTCAAGGTCCCTTGCGTCTATGGTTAACATGGATTTAGGTTAAAATGGTTAGATTTTAAATTATAAGCTTAATGAATAAATTGTGAATAGTTAAAATGTTAAGGGAAAATTGGAAATTTTGCATAAATATGAAATATGGATTAAATTGAATACTAGGAGTATTTAATTGATTGAAACTGTCTATATAGATCAAGATAAACCACGTTCGTACTTAAATTAAAAAAAAGCTAAAGCATCAGATTAGTTCGATCTTACTTCTATACCCTAATTTTTGAGGTAAGTTCGTATGTATTGTAATCACTTAAATGTTGTTTAAATTGAACATTTATTATGTTGTTTTGATGTTAATGAATCAATATACCAATGTATTAATGCTTTTATGAATTGGCGGATATCGAGTCCCAGTTGAACCTTAGGAATTCATAGGATACAAATGACATGTCATTAAGGATTTCATGTTTCGGGTGCTGGTCTTGAATGTCCAACTAATGGCTGAGATCCTACATTTGTTGTGGATTCTCCATAGCTCATGTAACCAACATCGTGTAATTTACATTTCGACCCACAGCTCATATGAGCAAGCCTATTTCACAGCTCATTTGAGTATCGATGTAAAAGAAAGGTTACGATTATATGAAAAGGCGCACTATGTGTGAGCTTTCCCAAGTATCCATGTAGTTCTAGATGGTTTAACGGGTAAGAAAAGGAAATTAAATGGTATGTGTGCAAATGGAATGAATCATGATCTCATGAAGATATTGATGAGTTAAGCGATATGTTTACATATGAAAACTACTTATCTTATGGTTGAATTCATTTGTATCATGGAAAGTATATTAATTTGTGAGTAGGTGCTGTTGTATAAGCTTATACTAAACTTATGGTATTGGTATTGACTTATTCTTATTCTATGAATTGTATAAATGAAATGGTAAGTTATGTTTTGGTTTATACGAGCTTACTAAGCACTCGTTGCTTACGTAGTTGTTTTCCTTTGTTTTATAGATTATCGGAAGCTCATCGGAGACCTATCACATTATCCATCAGTCAATTCAGTAGTTTTTGAGTATTTTGGCCAATGTTTATAATGGCATGTATAGGGTATTTTGACCTATCACACTATCCAGCAGTCATGCATGAAATGAGGCAACATTGTCATGTTTTGATAATTGTTGTTTTGACATAATTTTGGTGCCTTTGAGTGGCATATTGGTTAGTTGAATTAGGGTCTTGAAATTGCATCTTTATGTGTGTTTGGTTGATGTTTAGTCCCTTGAAAGTGTGCACAAATGGATTGAATGTTTATGCATGGTTTGGTTATGAAATGGCTTAAATCTAGGTGAATTTTGGGTTTACACGTGCTATCACACTGCCATGTGAGGCACACGGTCTGGTGACACGACCGTGTGTCATATGAGGATATTCTTAGGGTTTAATTTAGTGAGTTACGCAACCTAGCACACAGACTGGCACACGATCGTATGGGACAACTTAGACAGTTAAACGGCCTAACACACGGCCATGTGACCCTACTCAATGAGTTACACGAGTTAGGACACATGCTGGGACACGGCCGTGTGTCCATTGTTCGAAAGTTACACGGCCGTATGACCTCTATTTCCAATTTTTGCTACTTTTTCCTAAACTTTCCATTTTATTTCAAATTAGTCTTGAATTGCTTCTAAGCTATTTCTAGAGCCTCAAAGGCTCGATTTAGGGACGAAATGTATAAGAATGAAAGGTTTATGATATATTTAAATTATTGAGTTTATGATTTTTAAATATAGTTTTTGTTCGGTAATTCCGTAACCCTAACTCGGCGACGGAGAAAGGTTAGGGTTGTTACATTTAGTGGTGGAAATTGTCTATGCCGAGTGCATTAACTGACTTTACACTCCTCATATGAGCCTTTCTCTTTGCGTTAGAGGTCACCCAATCCTCATATATACCCACAATTACTTGTACTGTACCCTTCACCTTCTGCTTGCCCTTGGAGTCAGCACGCGAACTTTGGCCTTGTTGGGTAGTATCCTGAGCCACAAATTCTATGAGCTCGCCATTTCTCACTATCTCTTCAATGGGGTCCTTTAAAGAAAAATAGTATTTAGTCTTGTTTCCCCCATCATTATAGAAAACGCATCTCTCTCTTAACTCTAACCGTCTTGCGCTTCTCCTCAACCCAAACTTATTACTTGATTTAGAATCGAGTAGCATTTAGGGAGTATAAACTTCAAACCTACCCTAGGAGATGTACCTCCTTGTCCGCTCTGGTTGGGCTATCTAAGACACCCTATGTGGCTCATTTTTTTGATTGTAATCTCTATTGCCTCTCATTCTGTACACGCAAAGACTGATGCGGTGGCCCCTGTCTATTGCAAGCCCCATATCTATTTCTAAATTGTTTACCTTTCCTCTAAACTATGCTATGTGCCACTCTTTTTCTCTCTTCTGCCTCTGCAAACTTATGGGCCCTCTCAAACAAATCTGCCAAACTCTAAGGTCTATTATCAGTGAAGGCATATTGTACATGTCGTTCTGTAAAAACATCAATGGGCCACTAATCTTCAAGGTTATTTTGTTCAACGCTGCTACATGGAAACGATTTACGTAATCCTGAAAGGACTCTCCTTCCCTCTGCTTCATAAATATTAAACTCATGAGACAGCTCATGATTGTCTTATGCATTCTGAACTGTCCCAAAAACATCTGACCTAGTTGAGAAAAACATCAAATAGATACCTGGAGAGAGACAAGTATCAATCCTTCGCACTCCCCTTAAGCGTCATGGAGAAAGCATTGCACTTTGGAGATCTGAAGCCCTCAACATATTCATATAGACATTGTACTGCATGAGATGAGCTTAGGGATCCCTCCTTTCTTCAAACATGTCCTTCAGGACCTTGAAATCAGCTGGTAAACCTACTACTGCTACCTCTGGAGCCAGAGGATTGTTAGAGGAAAAAAACTCTATACATGTCCTAAGAATTAATATTTAAAGCCCTCACATCTCGTCACAATGCATCCATCTCACTATGTCATTCCTTTGCATGTATGACTAGTCCTTCTTCTTGTACGACCACATTATCTTGAAAGCCAGAGTTATCAGATTTTACCTTTCTCCTAAGCTCCTCGTTTTGCTTCAAGAGTTCCTATTGAAAAGTTTGTTGATGCTCAAATCTCACATTCTGTAAGGCCATTTGATCCTTCATCAACCTCATCTGTTCTTGAAGAGCCAAAAACTATTGTTGTGATGCTTCTTGACATAGGAAAATGGTAACCCCTGACCAGAAAGGAAATTCAAGTCAAATGTGTTTGAAGCTCCAGCGTGGGTCACGTTACCTAAGCTTTTCGGTTGGTCAGCAAACCAACCAGCAAACAAATCTACCTAGATGGGTTGATCACCTGAACCTAAAGCCCCGGTTTGTCCGGGTGAGAAGTTAATGGGGGAATTTTAATTTGGTTCAGTCATTCTGGTTTTTCAAAGTGAAAGGAAATCTGTTGGTCGAAAGTCTATCCATGCTCACCGTACTAAATTGTTGAGTGTTTTTACTGTATCCTTTTGATGGCAAGAATAAAGTATTTATATAGCATGGTACTGTTCACGGAATTGACGTTCTAGGTAGGCTCCATGCATGTTAACATGTATGCTATCCTAGACTTAACAAGTGTGCGCTAGTCCAGGTGTTCATCAGCTCACTCGTTTAGTTTTGAACACCTAGGGACATGCGAACTAGGCTCACGAGGTGAGCTCGTAATCCTCTTCACGTATCCACCTGGTGGAGTCTAAACTCAGGTCGCGGGTCGGTAGCCTGGGTTCTATCCAGGCTTCGAGTTGGCAATCGGATATACCATAACATTGGTCAATTCTTTAATGGGTTATTTAGATTTTGTTCTAGAAAAATGAGCTAGAAAATATCATTATTTATATATATTTTGAGGAAATATAATAATCATTTAATTATAAGTATTTGAGGATCAAATTGATAGAATTTGTAAATATGGAGGGTTAAATTTTCAAAAAGTACAGAATTTGTAAATATGAAGGGCTAAATTTTCAAAAAGTACAAAACTTGCGGAAAATTTTTAACATTTTTGTTTTTGTATATGGTGACCTCGGTTGTTTTGTTTTTGTCTCACAAATTCACAATGTTTGAAAGTTTATTTGGACGTGTATGAATAAAATTAGTGACTGTTTTTGTTAGATCATTTGTTGGTAAGGGTCAAGATCGACCCAACATTCGTTGTCCTTTGCGGTGTTTTTCCATCGCTTGTGCAACGTTTGCTTTTCGATCAACCACTATCTTCTTAGTTGCAAGAAGTAGAGTGATATCAGATTCGTTTACTTGGATTTTTTCTCTCACTTTTAATCTTTAATTATGATTGGATTCAGTTTGTTTTTCGGTTTTTATATCAATATTTTATCTCAAGTTTTTAGATTTAGTTTGATAAAATAAATTTTATTTTAAGGCTTTTGAATATTATTTGATAAAATTTTAAGTCTTTTTATAAATCTTTGTAAAAATAGTAATTTTTCAATTATTTTAATGTAAAATTTTTATTTTTATATCATAAAAAATTAAAATTAATTATATATTAAATAAAAATAGAATTTGATTCGATTTCGAATAATCATAATTTTTAAACCTACATTCTATAAAATCATTCAAATACCTCTATTCAAACTGATTTTCGGTTTTTATTATTTAACCCTACCTACAAACATTTTAGATGCATCCGTACATAAGTGGAAATAATTAATTAATGTTTTTAATAATATTTAATTACTAAATAACAAACAGACACGCATCTTATTTCACCATGTTTTTTGGTGACAGTTGTAACAACCCATTTTTTATAAAATCAGAACAGTGATTTCGAAACCACAAATCCGAGTCCAAAATGAAAAATTATTTTAATACTATTTTATGATCTACAATATGATAATAATATTGTGTGAAAATTTCGTAAAGAAATTTTATCGATTACATGTTTAATTTGATAAAGGACCAAATTGCACAAAGTGCAAAAGTTGAGTTCTAATAGCTAAAGGGATTAAATAGCTATATAAATTTAAATTGGAGGTCCTTATATGGTAATTAGACTATTAATGAAAAGTTAGTAGATATTTTTGGATGATTCATCCATGGAAAATTAGAAAAATGCTAAGGATTAAATTGGAAAGTGATAAAATTAAAAGATGATAAATAATTAAATAGAAATAAAAATCAATTTATATCATCTTTTTCCCCAAATATTCCATGGAAACCCTAGGAAAGAGAAAGCAAGCTTTTTTGACAAATTAGGTAAGTATTCAAGTCTCGTTTTTAGTAATTTTTATATTTTTTAAATCGGGATAGTTTAATCTATCTATTTGGGGGATTAATTTGAAATGTTATCAAAGTATAGAAGTTATTCCATGGATGAATATGTTGAAATTTTGAAATTTATGGTAGAATATGAAAGGTTGTTGATAGATAAATAACTTTTACAAAGTGAATTTTGATGAAAACATGATTTAGGGACTAAATTGTAAAGTTGTGAAAATTGAAGAAAAATTTTGAATTTTTTAGAATACATGTGCTGTAAATTTTATATTAAAATTTTGGTTAGGCTTGGAATAAGGAGTAAATTACATGAATTTCATTTTTTGAGCCTAGGGACGAAATCGTCATTAATTAAAAGTTTAATGGCAAAATGGTAATTTTTCCTAAGATGTAAATTGGACTGAATTGAGTTTAAATTGTATTAAATTGATTTTAAATTTACTCGTATAGATCTGGATAGACCAATTTCGAAGGTAGAACGAGGAAAAGAGGAAAATGCCGGATTAGTAGATTTACGTACACGAACATTTGTTGGGGTAAGTCTGTAACTAATTGTATACTTATATGCTTGAATTAGATTTTGTGCATGTAATTTATATAAATATCATATATATATAACATTGGAAACATAACCGAAAAAGCCCGATCAATGATAATGCCTGATAAATGATAAATGATTAAAAAAATGTTATTTTTATGCTTGAAATGAATGTGGAATGTGTTTATTTAAATTATATGAATGTTATAGATGTATGAAATAATCACATGCTTGATAATGCTTGAAAAATGTTAAGTCCCGTTTGAATAAATGAAAATCGATGAATAAATGAAAATCGATAGATAAATGTGATTTCCCTTTATTGAATGAGGTCCTGCATTTGTTGCTGACGGGATTTAGCTTGGACGAGTAATTCTATTAACCTCATTACATAAAGGATTTAGCCTAGACTGGTAATCCTGATATAAGTCCTCTTGAGCATATGTACAGATAGGATTTATCCCGGACGGGTAATCCTGATTAAGCTTTTGTGAGCATATGTTGAAAACAGGATTTAGCTTGGACAAGTAATCTTGTTATATGATATGTGGCTCGAGAGTATGCTTTCTGATTAAGTGCCCTAATGGGTACTCCTGAATATGAATTGACAGATCTTGATTTGTACACCTTGAGTGTACTACCTGTATATCCATCGATATTTCGAATAAATTCAACGGGTAAAAATCCTGACATGATAAGATATGAATAAGAAATGAGTTATTACACGTATCTGTATAAAATACACAAAAATGATGATACATGATAATTGATATATAGAAACATGCGATGATGATATTTGTACATGGAATTTATTTGATGAATATGTTTATCCTTAATTATAGATTTGTACACCTTGAGTGTACTACTCATGTGACATTGATATTTCGAATAATATGAGTAAAGTTCTGACATGAAATAATCTGAGCTCAAGATGAATTATTATGAAAATATAATTGTAATATAAAGATATAATTAATACATATTAAATGAATATGTGATGTGGAAAGCATATGTGTCTAGAAATCTGATTGTTGTGGATCCCATATATGTTTCTTGATGATATTGTGGAATGTATGACTAACAAGGGTAATAAGGATATGTGTAGGGCTTGAGATCAAATTGATTGAATTTGCCTTACATGTTTATCTTGAAATAGAGTGAATTGGTAAGTTAAGTACAATGTTATACGAACTTACTAAGCATTATACGCTTACTTAGTTTTATTTCCCTGTTTTATAGTAAACTGGAAGCTCGTTGGATTGGAAGCATGGCAAAGATCGCTCACATTATCCATCGGCCCATATTTCTGTACATATGGTAAATCAATTATGGTTATAATGGCATGTATAGGTTACTTGGCCATATTGGCACGTAAATGGTTGATTGTAATCTAGCCATTGGAATTGCTAGTAAAGATTTGTTTTGGTAAAATTATAAGGTTATACCATGATGAATATCCATGTGTTTAGTGTGGTTGATTAAATTATGTTAACATGTATGTTCACAAAAGGGTAAGATTATAAACATGAATGTATGTAATGATGTACCATGTTAGATGTTAGAATTAACTTGGTTATGATGCTTGAATTGATTGGTATATGAATGAAAGTTTTGGTGTAGGTCATTGGCAAAGTTTGGGTGAGAAATAAAGCTAGAAAATAGCTTTATTTTGTCCACACGAGCATGTGTTTTGACCGTGTGTGACGCACGGCCGCTTGGCACATGGGTGTGTGGTTTGGCCGTGTGTCCCCTGCATCCTAAAATTTTGAAATAGAATGCTCAAATTTTGGCACACGGGCAGAGACACGGGCGTGTGTCTTAGCCGTGTGTGCTACACGGCCTAGAAACGGGCATGTGTCTTGGCCGTCTGAAACCTGCACCTTAATGTTTTGCAAGTCAGAGAGTTACACGGGCTGAGGACACGGCCATGTGACCTATTTCTTATACAACATGGCCTAGGACATGGGTGTGTCGCTTAACCGTGTGAACCAAACAGCCTATCCACACGGGCGTGTGACCCCTGTATATAAGAGAAATTGTGAAATTTTGTGAAAAATTTTCCTCCGTTCCCGATTTAGTCCCAACTTGATTCCAACATTTATAATAGGTCACGAGAGTCCATTCAAGGGACAATATGACTAGTTTTGGAAATGAATAGTATTTAACATGAATTATCTGTAATTATCCTATAAACTTCGGTAATACTCTGTAACCCTATTCTAGCGACGAAATCGAGTTAGGGGTGTTACAACAGTACATGACCGATTGTCACAAATGTACATTCCGTGGCTGAAATTAACAAACATAATTGTTAAAAATAAATGGTGTTATAAATAACTTTTAATAAATTTAAATGACTTTTACAATTTTTAAATATTTTATAGCTTTACACTTATCTATAATGAATCTAAGCAATTATTTGTCAAAATTTATTCTAGATGTATATAATTTTTTATTAGTTTAAATTTTTTTTAATATTTATTTTTTAAAATGTTGATGTAGTATGCCGCATTAGCGTTGATTGCCACATAATCACTATTAACTATTAAACCAATCAACTGATAGTTTTCACTAACAAAAGGGTTTAATTGATTTTTTTTCAACCCTTAAATCAAAGGAATTACACACTCAAGTGCATTTGAACCCAAGTCCTTTTAATTGTTAGAATAACAATAGTGCCAATTGAGCTAAGGCTCAAACATCATCTATAATTTGCTTATTAACTCTATGTTTTAACATTAATATTAATGTATATATGCCAACAACCTCTTGGCGTAGTGACAAGATTATTATGTTGTAGGCATGAGAGCTTGAGTTCAATCCCAAGCAATCCTATTCACTACACCTAATTATAAAAAATATATATATTATTACATGTCTATACTTTTATTTACCCATGATTGACCATGCCAATCAAACACAAATTCGGTTAGAGAAATTATAAAAATAACCTTTTGTATCTATACTTTTATTGTCAGTGAAGGCATATTGTACATGTCATTCTGTAAAAGCATCAATGGCCCACTAATCTTCAAGGTTATTTGTGTTCAGTGTTGTTGTGTGGAAACGTTTTAAGTAATCCTTCAAGGACTCTCCTTCCCTATGCTTTACAGACATTAAACCCATGGGAGTAATCATGATTGCCCTATGCGTTCTGAACCGTCCCAAAAACATTTGACCTAGTTGAGAAAAACTTCAAATAGATCCCTGAAGGAAAGACAAGTACCAATCATTCGCACGTCCCTTAAGCGTTGTGGAAAAAGCCTTGCACTTTGCAGGATCTAAAGCCCCCAACATATTATGTAGTCATTGTACTGCATGAGATGAGCTCAGGGATCCCTTCTTTCTTCAAACATGTCCTTCAGGACCTTGAAATCAGTTGCTAAACCTACTACTGCTACCTCTGGAGCCAGAGGATTGTTAGAGCAAAAAAGCCAATACATGTTCTGAGACTTAGGATGCAAAACCTTCACATCTCATTACAGTGCATCCATCTTACTCTGTCATTCCTTTACATGCATGGCTGGTCCTTCTTTTTGTACAACCACATTATCCTGAAAATTGGAGTTATCAGATTGTACCTTTCTCCTGAACTCCTCGTTCTGCTTCAAGAGTTCATGTTGAAAAGTTTGTTGTCGCTCAAATCTCGCATTCTGAAGGCCATTTGATCCTTCTTCAACCTCATCTATTCTTGAAGAGCCAAGAACTGTTGTTGTGACCCTTCTTGACATAGGAAAATGGTAACCCCTGACCAGAAGGGAAATTCAAGTCAAATGTGTTCGAAGCTCTGGCGTAGGTCACGTTACCTAAGTTTTTTGGTTAGTCAGCAAACCAAGTAAGTTTTTCGGTTAGTTAGCAAACCAACCAAAAAACAAATCTGCCTCGACAGGTTGTCACCTGAACCCAAAGCTCCGGTTTGTCCGGGTGAAAATTTAATGGGGGAATTTTCATTTGGGTGAGCCATTCTTGTTTTTCAAACTGAAAGGAAATCTGTTGGTCGGAAGTTTGTCCACGCTCACCGCACCAAATTGTTGAGTGTTTTACTGTATCCTTTTGGTGGAAAGAATCATATTTATATGGCATGGTACTATTCATGGATTTGACGTTTTAGGTAGGCTCCATGCATGTTAACACGTATGCTATCCTAGACTTAACACGTGTGCGCTAGTTCAGGTGTTCGTCAGCTCACTCGTTTGGTTTTGTACCCTGTGCTTGCGAGTAGCTAAGGACATGCGAACTGGGCTCGCGAGGTGGGCCTTTTGACGTATCCACCTAGTAGAGTTTAAACTCGGGTTGCGGGTCGGTAGCCTGGGTTCTATCTGGATTTCGGGTTGGCAATCGAATATACCATAACATTGGTCAATTTCTTTAATGGGTTATTTAGATTTTGTTCTAAAAAAATGAGCTAGAAAATATCATTATTTATATATATTTTGAGGAAATATAATAATCATTTAATTATACTTATATTTAATCATAATTATTTGAGGATCAAATTGATAGAATTTGTAAATATAGAGGGTTGAAATTTTCAAAAAGTACAAAACATGTGGCACTTTTTTAACATTTTTGTTTTTGTATATGGTGACCTCGGTTGTTTTGTTTTTGTCTCTCACAAATTCACAATGTCTAAAAGTTTACTTGGACGTCTATGAATAAAATTAATGAGTGCTTTTGTTAGATCATTTGTTGGTAAGGATCAGGATCGACCCAACATTTGTCGTCCTTTGCGGCGTTTTTCCATCGTTTGTGGAACGTTTGCTTTTCGATCAACCACCATATTCTTAGTTGCAAGTAGTAGAGTGATATCGGATCTATTTAGTTGGATTCTTTCTCGAAATTTTAATCTTTAATTATGATTGGATTCGGTTTGTTCTCGGTTTTTATATCAATGTTTTATCTCAAGTTTTTAAATTTAGTTTGATAAAATAAATTTTATTTTAAGGCTTTTAAATATTATTTGATAAAATTTTAAGTCTTTTTATAAATCTTTGTAAAAATAGTAATTTTTTAATTATTTTTAATATGAAATATTTATTTTTATATCATAAAAATTTAAAGTTCATTATATATTAAATAAAAATAGAATTCGATTCGATTTCGAACAATCATAATTTTTAAACCTACATTTTATAAAATCATTCAAATACCTCAATTCAAATTGATTTTCAATTTTTATTATTTAACCCTACCTGCAGACATTTTACATGCATCCGTACATAAGTGGAAATAAGTAATTAATGTTTTTTAATAATATTTAATTACAAAATAACAAACAGATACGCATGTTATTTCACCGAGTTCTTTGGTGACAGTATATGACCGATTGTCACAAATGTACATTCCATGGCTGAAATTAACAAACATAATTATTAAAAATAAAGGGTGTTATTTATTTTTTTATTATTTTTTATGTTTTAATAAATTATTGTTTTTATAAATTATTAAATTTTTTCGTGTTTTTGAATTTTTTATATATATTAAAATTTTTATAACTTTTAATAAATTTAAATGACTTTTACAATTTTTAAATATTTTATAGCTTTACACTTATCTATAATGAATCTAGACAATTAATTGTCAAAGTTTATTTTATATGTATATATCTTTTTATTAATTTAATTTTTTAATATTTATTTTTTAAAATATTGATGTAGCAAGTCGCACCAGCGTTGTTTGCCACATCATCACTATTAACAATAAAACCAATCAACTAATAGTTTCCACTAACAAAAGGGTTTAATTGATTTTTTTTCAACCCTTAAATCAAAGGAATTACACACTCAAGCGCATTTTAGCCCAAATCCTTTTAATTGTTAGAATAATAACAATGCCAATTGAGCTAAGGCTTAAACATCATTTATAATTTCCTTATTAACTCTATATTTTAACCTATGTGTATAAGTTTAATATTAATGTATATCTACCTACCAACAACCTCTTGGCGTAGTGACAAGAGTATTATGTTGTAGGCATGAAAGCTTGAGTTCAATCTCAAGCATTCCTATTCACTACGCCAAGTTATTATATATATATATACATGCCTATACTATTATTTACCCATGATTGACCAAGCCAATCAGACACAAAAAATAACCTTTTGTATCTATACTATTATTTAAACCCTTGATGGAGTTTTCAAAACCATTAAATCAATTTTTTTTCTATTATGATGTTTTACATTTTAATTGTATTATGCATATTTCATTACTTTCATCAATGGTATATATTGATAATGTTGTTGATTGAATTGGTTTCACAAGTTAACTCTACACTGACTCAAGATTGATGACAACACAATGATAAACAATTATAATGCATTAGGTATTCTTAATATGATGTACTTGCGTGTTTAAGTTTCTTTTTACTCACAATTTATTTTTTCCATTTTAATATCCTACATATTTCATGTGTTATTATTAATTAATTTCAAACTATATGTTTCATTATTTATTATATCTTATTTTTAAACACATTTCCATGTTTTAAATACGTAGTTTTCCACACACATACATGTGCGATAAATTTTTTAGTTAATATTAATATTATTTAAAAAATTATTTTAATATTACATATATTTTTTTAATGTATTTTTTGTCAAATATTTTATGTTAATTCCTTATTGATGCTAGCTTAACCAAGGAGCTAGTGGCTGAATCTTTGGAGCTGCCTTTGGGACCAATCACCTGAACCCGAGTTAAGAGGTTCCAAGAAGCTATATCAAGCTACATTGATCGAGCTTGGAGAGAAGAAGTGACCGATCATTGTTGGACCAGCTCACCAAGCTTAGTTTTCAACGCCTTGCAAGCTGACTTAGCTCGACTCAGCTCGATGGAGCTTAATTCAGCTTGATGCTAGCTAATTGAGCTTGATTCCAATTTATATAATTTTATGCATTTAAGTTGCTGGAATAAATTTATTTGATTGAGTTAGTTAATTAGTTAAAATTCAGCTCAAATAATTAATTTTGTCTAAATTCTGGACATTTTAATTTAAGCTTAAATGTGTTTTAGTTAGTGTATATTTTTAATGTGTCAAGTTTAGGAAAAATTTAATTCTTGTTGCTAATTAATTTGTCCAGACGAATGTAGCTATTTAAGTTGTCTTAGCTGCTGCCTATTTAATTTGTCTTTGTTTCAGTCGAATTTATAGTGTCCTAAAACTAATTAATTTGTTCAATTAAATGTGTATAGGTACATGTATGGGACAATGTGACAGCCCAATTTTTACCCTAGTCGGAACGGTGGTTTCAGGACCACGAATCCGAGTAAAAAAAGTTATTATTTATTTATTATTTATCTATGTTTTGAATGCATGAATTTGGTTGGCGTGAAATTTTATTTTAAAATTTGCATCATTTGAATGCCGATTTATTGAATAGGGTCTAAATGCATAATATTAAAACTTAATGAGTTATTTGGTGATAACCAAATTATGAGGACTATTATTAGTGGAGGGATTTCATAGGAAATTTTGCCATTTCCAAGTGTAGTGGACGGCACTTGTTATTGTTATTAGTTTTATATAATGAATATATGCATTTTACCTATTAGTATTATTATATTATATGAAATGAAAGTAATAAAAATAAAAGAAAAGGAATAAAATAAAACCACTTGCCTTGTTCTTGTCGAAATAAAAAGAAGAAGAAAATAGAAAAGAAACAAGACATTCGGCCTTCCTTGATTCAAAAATTAGGTATGTGTTTAGCTTTAATTTGAAATTGGTTGCATTTTTGAGATGTTAGTTGTCTTTTGATCATAACCCATGAATTTATTTTCCTAATTGTTGAACATTGAATGTTCGGTCATGAGGTTGATATGAAGAAATGCTTTAGTTCTTTGTTGAATGTGTTAGAAAATAAGAGTTGGTGTTTGATTATTGAGGTTTAAATTTAGATGTTAGGTGATTTTGTGTTTATGGTATGAAAATGAAATAAATTGTTAAATGGGAAGTTAATTGCAAAATGAAGATATGTAAGGATTCATATAGGCATATGGAGCATTCGGTTATGGCACATTGAAATAAAGAATTGATGTATTTTAATTATTAAATACTTTGGACTATTTAGCAAATGTTGAATACCATGAGGAGCGAATAAGTAAACTTATTAATTATGCATTAAGAATTGATTTGTTTATAAATTAAATTGAATGAGTTGAAATTGAAATTTTAATTAGATCAAGAAACGAGGAGATCGGAAACGGATAAGAGAAAAGAGAAATTAATTGAATAGCCGAGAAACTTAATCCGTCGATAATCGAGGTAAGTTTTAAGCAATTGAGTTGATTGAATTTAATTATAATGTAATTCATGAATTCAATGGAAGTACATAATTATATATGTATAGTTTGGTATAATCAAAAGTGAATACATATGTATGGTTTGATATCACCGAAGGTGAATATATATACATTTATTTGATCTAGCTGATTGTGGTATAAGTATGTGTATATATATTCAAAATGGTAGTAAGCTTGAGATGAGCACTAAGTGTGCGAAGTGAAATTGGTACTGAGTACTAAGTGTAAAAAAATTGATTATTTGGCACTAAGTGTGCAAACTGAATTTATACCGAGTACTAAGTGTACGAGATCGGTTAATGAGCACTAAGTGTGCGAGTTTATCTTTACGTATCAAAGATGGATTAAGGTGAATAAATGTTTATTTGTTTGTTTGATGAATTAAGCTCAAGAGAAAAAGGAGCTAAATTCAGAAAGGGGGAAAGCAAAAGTAGTTGATTAATGAATCCGTAATTGTGCAATGACATTCAAGGTAAGTCCTTAAGTAATTAAATTTGATTTGCTGCGCACTTAAGATTATATAATAT
This sequence comes from Gossypium hirsutum, assembly GCF_007990345.1. Lineage (NCBI taxonomy): Eukaryota > Viridiplantae > Streptophyta > Magnoliopsida > Malvales > Malvaceae > Gossypium > Gossypium hirsutum. The sequence continues at coordinate 53,866,548 of NC_053428.1, read as the reverse complement.
GATAAGAAATTATTTGACCTTTACAAGTTCGATTTGCAATAAGTATATTGAATTTAGGCTATAAAGCCGAATATGAAATGGATGATTTATGTATATAATGTGGCCGAATGACTATTAAGTAATGATGTGAAAGTGTGTAATATGTGTGTACAATTTTACTGTACTTGTTTGTATAAAGTCGAATGTGAATTGAATGGTATATTTGTGGTGGCCGAATAGCTATTATGAAACAAAGTCAAAGAATGGGATATTTGTATAATTGATGAATTGTGACAATTGTTCCTACTTGATCGAGGTTGTGTGTGAAATAATTTGTGAATATGACATATAGCCGAATGGTTATTAAAAGTGAAACTGGGATAGTGAAAAGATTATGTGTTCTTTATGTATGATTATTGAACCAAAAGTTAAAGGGTAGGTGTACATTTTGTGCTTATATTCGAATGAAGCAATTGAATTACTAAAGTGATATGTTATGTGAAATGTGTTAACATGTGAAAAAAATATGCAAGATACTCGAAATGTATCCGGGCTAAAGTCCCGCAGGCTTCATGCTGAAAATGTATCCGGGCTAAAGTCCCGTAGGCTTCGTGCTGGAAATGTATCCAGGCTAAAGTCCCGTAGGCTTCGTGCAGGAAATGTATCCGGGCTAAAGTCCCGCATGCTTTGTGCTGGTAATATAATTTCGGGTTTTATATCTAGCAAGCCAAGTGCCGATGAATTTGATAAAAGTATACAATTACAAGATCCTACACTAAGATGACAAATTGAAAGTGTATTACATATTAAGTTGGCCAGGTATGTATCATGTACTCGTATGCGATTTTGATTTGAATTAAATTATAAATGTATAAAGTGATGCATCTGTGAATAAGTGTTATGACTATAAATGTGATCGTGATACATTCGGTAAATGTGTGAAGTTATGTGAAGTGATTCTATGTTTATATTCAAATATAAACACTTGGTCCTTGTGGAAAGGTTTGTGGAAGTATATGATTTTATTTTTAGGTGATTACGATCATGGAAAATTAAATGTGAATATGATATTGTATTTTATTCGTTTCAATTGAACTAAAGTTGATAGTGATGCATTTTAATGCCTATGTTATATGAGTTCAATCTTGAATGACATGATATATGTAACGCCCCCACGCCCGAGACCGTCGCCGGAGTCGAGTATGAGGTGTTACTAAGCTTAATTTAACATATTTAGAACTTTGGATTATTTATTTCTACATTCACAGCTTTTAAGCTACTTGCATCACAGTCACAAGAAAAATCATATCTCAAGTTACGAAACTCAAAATCAAGATCCGTAAATTTTCCCTAAATCTAGACTCATATACCTATCTACTAATTTTTTTTCTAGAATTTTTGGTTGGGCCAATTAGTACAGTTTATTAGTTAAAGTTACCCCTGTTTCAGGACTTGACTGGTCTGACCTCTGTTTACTACGAACCACATTTCTCTCTGTAAAAAAATCCATATGACTATGAGGTTTGTTTCTAATGAAACTAGACTCAATAAGGATTCTGAGAATATAAAATACACTACCTAATTATATCTTTACAATTTATGGTGAATTTCTAAAGTTGGAACAGGGGATTCAGAAACTGCTATGACCCTGTTTCACTAAAATTCAAATATCTTGTAACATATAATTCCTTTACCTGTTTCATTTGTTTCATGTGAAACTAGACATAATAAGCTTCAATTTGATATGTATTACATCACCAAGTTCAATTTCTATGATTTTTAGTAAATTTTTAAACTCGCGTCAGTGTTGCTGCAGTATTCTGTTTATGGCAAATTTCATCCCTTTTATGAGTTTTTATGCACTAAGTATCTTAATAATTTTCCTTAACATCAAATATAATCTAAACTAAATATTTTCATAATTTATCATTATCAAGCATTTCCTCAACCATTCCATCACCATACCATAAGATCATTTACACAAAAAAGTATATTGCTATACATGCCATACTTAAATTTACAAGCCATTACCAAAAGTCTTCCGGATAGTGTGACTGAGCCTTCGACCTATCCCGACTCCTGAGCTGGCTTGTCCAAAACTACAATGAGTAAGAAGGAGGGAGTAAGCATAAATGCTTAGTAAGTTCATATGCAAATAATAAGTAACATAACAAACAGTCATACCAATCAACATTAGCATGTATCACTAAAACACATATCACATTTTTAATCATTTTTCATCATCTTATTACCTTATCGTGGTTGTATCAATACTCAACCCGAGGGTTAAATACATACCTGTCCAAAATAACCATTTCACATCACTCACCAATACTTCTCTTTACATCTCGAATATTCCTCTATTGAGTAGAACTTTACCCGTTGAACACATCGGAATATAATTCGGATACATGGATAACTTGCACATAAGTGCCATATATGCAATCAAGCAATCATGTAACCCGCCCATAAGTGAACTCGGACTCAACTCAACGAGCTCAGGCGTTCGCATCCATAAGTGAACTCGGACTCAACTCAACGAGTTCGGATGCCTAGTTACATCTCACGAACTCGGACTCAACTCAACGAGTTCGGACATTCGCATCCATAAGTGAACTCGGACTCAACTCAACGAGTTCGGATGCTCAATCATCCTAGTGACATGTCACTTGTATCCTAATTTATTCCTAAGGTTCAAACGGGCTTTTTCCTCGAACACTTATCCTTACCGTCTTCCGTAGAATGCCGAAATCAATACTCAGTAACAATTATATTTAACAAGTAGCTCACATAATTTACATATTATTTGAAATTAACCACAAAGCATACATTTCATAATAAAATTCAGCATAACATATAATTAACATCAATAACTTAAAAATAACCATTATGCTACATTATTTACACATGAACTTACCTTGGTACCAAAATATAAGGATTTTGCAATCTAGTCCACAATCTTTTCTTTTCCTCGATTGAGGTTGATTCCACGTCTTTCTTGATCTAAAATAACACATTTAGCTTATTTAATACTCACATATCAAATTAATCCTTAACTCAAATTTTGGCAAAATTACAATTTTACCCCTAAACTTTTGCATATTTACATTTTTTCCCCTAGGCTCGGGATTAAACTTTATTCCTTATTCTTATGTTTTACAACATGCTGATCACTTTTCTCTTCTATGGTAACATCAAATTCTCACCCTAACATGTACTTGTGACTATTAGGTATTTTTACCGATTAAGCCCTTTTACTCGTTTTTGCTTAAAATCGAGTAGTACAAGTTGTCTAACATAATTTAAAACTTCATATTCTATCATAAAACATCAAAATACACAAATTTCACCTATGGGTATTTTTCCAAATATAAACCCTAGGTTAAATTATTGCTAACATAAGCTTTATCGAGTTACCGGGATCTCAAAAACGTAAAAATCATTAAAAACGAGGCTTAGAATCACTTACTATGGAGCTTGGAAGCTTGAAACAAACCCTAGCTATGGAGAACCCTTGAAATTTCAGCCTAATGAAGAAGATGGACAAAAATTGGCTTTTAATTTTGTTTTTAATTCATTTTAATAACTAAATGACCAAAATACCCTTACTACTAAACTTTCCAAAATTCCTTCCATGTCCTAATTTTGTCCATGAACTTAAAATTGGTCAAATTGCTATTTAAGACCTCCTCATTAATATTCCAAAACAATTTCATACTAAAAACTTCTAGAATGCAAGTTTTGCAACTTATTCGATTTAGTCCCTACTTTCAATTTAAGCACTTTAGGCATAGAATTTCATCACGAAATTTTCACACAATCATGCAATCATATCATAAACCTAAAAATAATTATAAAATAATTATTTCTATCTCGGATTTATGGTCACGAAACCACTATTCCGATTAGGCCCTAATTCGGGATATTACAATATACATGTTTAAATAATTTGAATGCAAGGAATGTGTGAAAGAGCAAATTTGTAATAAATCTGCTTGGGCAGCAACAGTAGCGTGATTTTGGAAAATCACCATAAATTGTGGAAATTAGAAGT